>NC_139040.1:21494072-22098868 GCF_964662115.1 Mustela nivalis
TGGAAAGCAAAGTGGGGAAGTCTCACTGGGAAGGAGTTGGTGGGGGTCTTTTATCTGTCTCCTGCATAGGTATCAATTAGCACTGTGTGTTATATGCAAACAATGAATCATGGGATACTACATCAAAAACTAATGATGTACTGTGTAGTGACTAACATAACATTAAAAAAAAAATGTGTAAATTGCTCTGAGCACCATCGTCATTTTAATGTTTTTTCTTCCAATCCATAAACATGGAATGTTTTACATCCCTTTGTGTCTTCCTTGATTTCTTTCACAAGTGTTCCTTAGTTTCTAGAGTATAGATCCTTTACCTCTTCGGTTAGGTTTATTCTTAGGTATCTTGTGTGTTTTGGTGCTATTGTAAATGGAATTGATTTCTTAATTTCTCTTTCTTCAGTTACATTGTTAGTGTATAGAAATGCAATTGATTTATATGCATTGATTTTGTATCCTGCCAAGTTACTGAATTGCTCTGTGAGTTCTTGCAATTTGAGGGTGGAGTCTTCTGGGTTTTCCACATAAAGTATCATGCCATCAATGAAGAAAGAGAGTTTGACTTCTTCTTTGCTGATTTGAATTCTTTTTATTCCTTTTTGCTTTCTGATTGCTGAGGCTAGGACCTCTAGTACTATGTTGAACAGTAATGGTGAGAATGGGAATTCCTGTCATGTTCCTGACCTTAAGAGAAAATTTCTCAGTTTTTTCCCCATTGAAAATGATATTGTCTGTGGGCTTTTCATAGATGGCTTTTATGATATTGAAGTATGTTCCCTCTATCCCTATACTTTGAAGAGTTCTAATCAGGAAAGAATACTGTATTTTGTCAAATGCTTTTTCTGCATCAATTAAGAGGATCATATGGTTCTTGTCTTTTCTCTTATTAATGTGCTCTAACAAATTGGTTGAATTTCAAATTTTGAACCACTCTTGTATCCCAGAATAAGTCCAAATGCATTTTGGTGAATAATCCTTTTAATGTACTGTTGGATCCTATTGGCTAGACTCTTGTTGAGTATTTTGGCATTCATGTTCATCATGGATATTAATCTGTAATTCTCCTTTTTTACGGGGTCTTTGTCTGGTTTTGGGATCAGGGTGATGATGGTCTCTTAGAATGAGTTTGGAATTTTTTCTTGTATTTCTGTTTTTTTTAAATAGTTTCAGTAGAATAGGTATTATTTCTTCTTTGAATGTTTGATAGAATTCTCCTGGGAAGCCATCTGGCCCTGAGCTTTTGGGGGGAGGTTTTTGAATACTGGTTCAATTTCCTTTCTGTTTATGGTCTGTTCAGATTATCTATTTCTGCCTTTTTCAGTCTTGGTGGTTTAAAAGTTTCCAGGAATGCACTTATTTCTTCTAGATTGAGTGTGTTTTCAGTCTCATGAATTCTCATTAGTTTCAATGAATTGTTTGAATTTATCTTTAATTTCCTGGTTGACCCAATCATTCTTTAGCAGGTTGCTCGTTAACTTCCAAGTGTTTGAGTTCCTCCCACATTTCTTCTTGTGGTTGAGTTCCAGTTTCACAGCATTGTGATCTGAAAATATGTATGAGATATTGTCGGTCTTTTGGTATCATTTAAGACCTGATTTGTGAACCAGTATGTGTCTGTTCTGGAGGAAGTTCGATGTGCACTCAAGAACAATGAGAATTCTGTTATTTCAGGATGGATATTCTGTGTATATGTACATATAAAGTTCTGTATATATCTGTATTTTGTATATATCTATGAAGTCCATCTGTATATGTCTACGAAGTCCATCTGGTCCAATGTGTCATTCAAACCTGTTTCTCTGTTGATCTTCTGCTTATATGATCTGTCCATTGCTGAGAGTGGAGTGTTGAGGTCTTCTGCTCTTCAAGTATTATTACAGATATGTTTCTTTATTTTGGTTAACAGTTGGCATGTGTAGTTGCCCGCTCTCATATTGGGAGCATGCATATTTACAATTATTAGATCTTCTTGTTGGATTGGCCCTTTCAGTATGATATAGTATCTTTCTACTTCTCTTACTACAGTCTTTGGTTTAAAGTATAATCTGTCTGATATGAGAATTGCTACCCCAGCTTTTTTATTGAGGTCTGTTGGCATGGTAAATATTTCTCCATCTCCTCACTTTCAATCTAGGGGTGTCTTTAGGTTCAAAATGAGTCTCTTGTTGACTTCATATGGATGTATTGTGCTTTTTTTAAAATTGAATCTGAAACCCTGTGTCTCTTGATGGGAGCTTTCAGCCTGTTCATGTTGAGAGTTACTGTTGGAAGATGTGAATTTAGTGTCATTGTATTGCCTGTAAAGTCCATGTTTCAATAAGATTTCTGTTTCTTTATGATCTAGGTGACTCTTGGGGTTTCTCTTCATATGCAGAATCCCTCTTAATATTTTTTGCAGGGCTGGGTTGGTGGTCACATATTCTTTCAGTTTCTGAGCCTGAAATCTCCTTGTTTCTCCATCCATTCTGAATGACAGTCTTGCTGGGTAAAGTATTCTTGGATGTATGTTCATTTAGTACCCTACATATGTCCTGCCAGCCCTTTCTGGCTTGCCAGGTCTCTGTGGACAGGTCTGATATACTGATATTCCTCCCTCTGTACCTAAGAAATCTCTTCCCCTTAGCTGCTCTCAGGATAGCATCCTTGGCTTTAAGATTTGTAAGCTTTACTATTACATGTTGGGGTGTTGTTCTATTTTGATTGATTTTGGGAAGTGTCCTCTCTGCCTCTTGGACACAAATGCTGGTTTCCTTCCCCAGATTAGGGAAGTTCTCACCTATTATTTGCTCAAATATACCTTCTAGTCCCCTCTTTCTCTCCCCAACCCCTTAGGGATCCCAATAATTCTGACATTGGAACATTTCATGGCATTGTTGATCTCTCTATTTTCATAGGCTACCAGCTGCCTATCCCTATCTTCTTTAGCTTCCTATCATCTTATCTTTTAGATTACTAATTCATTTTTCTGCCTCATTTACCCTAGCTATTAAAGTATCCAGTTTAGACTGCATCTCTTCCATAACATTTTTTTAAAATATTTTATTTATTTATTTGACAGAGAGAGTTCACAGTAGACAGATAGGCAGGCAGAGAGAGAGAGAGGGAAGCAGGCTCCCTGCTGAGCAGAGATCCCGATGCGGGACTCGATCCCAGGATCCTGAGATCATGACCTGAGCCGAAGGCAGCGGCTTAACCCACTGAGCCACCCAGGCACCCACTTCCATAACATTTTTAAGTTCAGCCTGAATTAGATCTCATTTCTGCCCTTAGAGATTCTATATTGTCACTAATGCTTTTTTCAAGCCCAGCTATTGACTTCATGATTGCTATCCTGAAGTCTATCTCTGTTATCTTGCTTATATCCATATTCATTAGTTCTGTGGCAGAGGACACTGTCTCTCATTCTTTTCTTTCTTGGAAGCTCCTCCTCTTAGTCATTCTGTTGAGATATGGTTGAGCAAATGGACAGAGTCCAAAATATTAGCCACAACCGAAGCCTAAAGCACCCCAGCTTTTTCAGTGGTCAAATGCCACCACTGAAAAAACAGAGCCAAAATGAAACACAATAGTAAAATTTTAAATATTGAAAATTTAAAATAAAATTAAAAAATATATAAAGGGGAGAGAATATGGGAGGTTGTAATCTCTCAGCATGGAAAAGGAGGGTGTTTCAGTTGTTCTTGGGTATATTTTAGTCTCTGTGTTAAAGGATACTATGTTCCAAAATTACTAGGTAAGTAAAACTTGTATACACAAAAAGGTAAACACGGGTTAAAATAAAACATTTATCTATAAAAAATATAAGTGTGTAAAAATCCAAGTTCAAAAAGCAATTATGAAAGATGAGTTGGTATAATAGACATCTAGTTGAAATGAGGAGAATGTATAAAGAAAAATACAGCAGAGGAAAATGGCATGAGAAAAAGCGAAAAAAAAGAGGAAAAAAAAAGAAGAATTCTATCTGAAAAATAAACAGCTCATGAAGCCATAGTAAGAACTCAGTATACAGTTTTCCCCTGGGAAATTGGATGGATTTTACCATCTTATAGGATCCAAAGGGTAGTCATCCACCAGTTCTATCCACCTTTGTTCTGGGGGAGGGGCTGGTTGCATTGTTTCTTAGGTAACCCTGCCTGTGGGGAGTTTCCCAACCCCCTATCAGGGGGATGGGCTCAGTGGAAACAAGACTTCTTTTTGGCTTTTTTCCCCCTGGGGCCTTTCTGTGCCTTTTGATCAGAGCAAAAATGGCTGCAGCCACACCTCTGGCTCAGAGCAGAAAATTCACAGTCTGCTGTCTTTAATAGGCTTTCTAGGACAGTCTCCCCTTCTGATTGTGTCTCTGAAAGCTGCAGCCTCCCATAGTGTGCACCCACAGCCACTCTCAGAAGTGTTTTCAGGGGCCAGGGATTAACTCTGTCTTTTGTGACTGTAGAGGCTGCAGGCTTACAAGCATGTGAGCAGGCACAGAAAGCTCTGGAACCAGGTCTGGTTTCTGCCCTAAAGCCCTTTCCTGGCCACGATTGCTCTGTAAGTTTTTGCCCATTCACGAGTGCAGGTTTAAGATTTTTTCAGGCTGTTCAAGGAACTAGTGGATATCCCCCCACCTGGTTCATGTCTTCTGGCTATCTAAGCTGCAGGTCTCTTTTTGGGCTTGCTGACCATAATCTGCTTCCTGACTCCTATGCTTAGGCCCTCTACCATTTTAGGAATCTCCTTTTGCTCTGTGATCCCTCATGACCTGATGCCACAATGCCCTACCTAGAATTCTGCCTTTTCATTTCCAGAGCCCCCTTTCAGAGAGGGATGTCTCTCCCTAGAGCAGACTTCTAAAGGTTCCAATTTTGCGCTCTGCTGTTATATCACATTCTAGGCACTAGCTCAAGGCAGCTCCCCCACTTCTGTTTATCTTCTGATATCTCCCTGCAGTTTCAAGACTCGGCATGGTTTATCTTGCCAAAGGCAGTTGCTTTTCTGCTTGTAGAGGTCCAGATATATATTCTTATCTCAGACTGATTTTGTGGGTGTTCAAAATGGTTTGATAGCTATCTAGCTAAATTCAGGGGACCAGTTAAAATTGGGTCTCCTTCTCCTCTGTCATCTTGCCTTCTTCTCTCCACACATTTTTCTTTATAGTTTTTTGTTGTTGTTGTTGTTCTTTAACCTCTAGAGATTTCTAAATTCCTATACTATCAAGTTTGGAACAAAATCCCAAAGAATATAAAACAAATACATAATATTTCAATGGCCATACTTCATTATATAAGTAAAAAGCAATTTACCTGACCTCCTATCATCAGTAACTCTCTATTAATTGATCCCTTTACACAGTCTCTATTCAAAGAGAATTGATATTCATAACATGAACCCTGAGACCCTATGGCTTCATGAAGTGCCTTCTGAATCATCAAAAGAAAATTCAAGTCCTATTTGGTCTTGTTGCAGTGTAGAATATATTTTCTCTTCTTGTTCTTTGAAAGGTGTCTCATGCAGAATGGCAATTATCAAGTAGACTCTTAGATTAATCATATCACCTGACCATGCCAGCAAACAAATTTCTTTAAACAAGTCTGATGACAGTAATTGGATTATTTTGTAGAATTTAAATAATGCATGAAGTATGATTTCTGTCTTTAAAGTTAGCAATGTAGATGTTGTTTCTTTTCTTTCAAAGAGAATTATTTTAAGGTTTAATTAAATGATACCTGAATCATATTCTGGCATTATTGTTAGATAAGTGCAGTACCACCACTAAGTATAGCAGGTGTCACTTCTAGTCAGCAGTGGAAAAATCTAAGTTTTCATCTAAGTGATGCAGATATTTTTCCTCTTATAGTTAAGGTGAACATTCTCTTGCTTCAGTTGGATATAGAGTGTTGAATTAGTGTCCTGCAATATATGCTTTTCCTTGGTATTGTACTATATTGTATGTTGGTTTGAAATGAATATTTCCTAATTAAGTGAGCATGACTCCAGATAACATGTTAATGTCATTTTTGGGAGATTTATTATCTCATTCTAGGCAATATGTTCATATATGGTAATTCTAATATTAAATCTTAAAATGGGTTTTTTGGTTTAGAAATTCAGTCCTTCCCAGCCAACTGAGCCCAAGGGACAATTTAAACCAAGCTGCAGGTACCCACCTCTGGTGAGAGAAGTTTTAAAATGATAGTATAGCTGACACCTCATGTAATCTCTACTAAGGTGTCCATAGTACCACAGAATAAGCTAGACAGATTTTCATTACTGGGAAACTGGGATTAGGACTAGAGGTTCTAATAGTCTCTTTTGGATACTCAAACCGGGATATCATATGAAGTTGATGCTGGAGTGGCCTAGTTTTGGCTTTGTATGTATGGAATAGAGAAAGCCAGGAGAAAGAGTGAGTAGATGGTGCAGGGAGAAAGAAAGAAGAAAGAAATAATGAGATTGTGTTTTGGGCTGAATGTGTTCCCCCCAGTTTCCTATATTGAAGACCTAACTCCCAATGCTATGGAATTTGGAAGTGGAGACTGTGGGAGATAATTCAGTTTAAATGAGGTTATAAGTGTGGACCCTATGATGGGATTAGTATCATTATAGGAAGAGGAAGACACCAGAGCTTACTTGCTCTCTCTCTCCACCATGCGAGGACAGACTGAGAAGAAGGCAGATATCTACAAGCAAGGAAGAGGGCCTTCACTAGAAACCAAGTTTGCCAGTACATTGGTCTTGGACATCCCAGTCTCCAGAACTGTTAGAAATGCTGCTTAAGTCACCCAGTCTATGGTATTTTGTTATAGCAGCCTGACCTGACAGAGGGTGGGGGGCAAAGAAGCAGGGAGATTAAAAGACAAAAGACGATTTGACCCCAAAGAAAAAGAGATAGATAAAAGGTGTCTTTGTTCTGATTAGCCTTGCAGTTTTTGGTTCCAGATCCTCATGAAATCTCCATAACTTAGAGCTGTGACAGACTCCTATATTCTTTTAATAAAATTTTAGCACCCTATTTTATCTTGGCAAATTTAATTCGCTTTTTAGTCCTTGATTACAAACGAACTTTAAATAGGAGAGGCACTTGGTTTTTATCTTGATTTACATGAAAAAAAGCAAACACAAAATATTTTAAAATATATATTTTTAAAACTGGATGGATATTTTATACTGGGACTCTTCCTAGTATTAACAAGGTTCATATAAATAACTGACTTTTATGTATGGGCAATTTTGTAGAAAATACAAAGATAAATTATTCCATTTCCCTTTCTATTTTAACATTATTGGGAATTATGGGTTTTTTTTCAACATTTTTTGAGATTGGAGCATCTTCAATCTAAATACTGTGAGACAGTGCATTATATGAATACACACGCATATCACATTACCCCATTTACATTCTTAGTGAAGATATTTAAAGGTCATGTTGCCTTTATGATTTTAGCACATTGTTGCTAGAGACTGCTGATCTTTAATTGAAAGGTCAGCTCTCTCATTTTCCTTTGGTGACTTATGATTATTTTCATTTCCAATGAGCTGAATTTGTATTACTTAATAAAGCTATATTTAAATAATTATTTAATTTTTAGATCTGTGGAAAGATTTCTGAAGGCTAAATTATAGTTAAAATATTCCATTTTGTTTAAATACCTCCTTCATTAATACCATTGTTATAAATCTCTGAAGAATAGTTTGATCAGCACCTTTCCTCTCACCAATATGACCTCTTGAAAACCATATCTTTAATTTCTTTATTCTTAGAACCAAGGCTGAAACCACATTTGACTTTGTTGCCCAGGACCACCCAAGGACCTAATGCCTTCAGACTCCTTTTGGCTACTAGATGTGCTATCTTCTCTAAGCTATGCCCTCTTCCCAAATCTCACTATTTACCACTTGCTGCCCTATATCCTAATGCAAAAATACACTGAGTGACTGAATTCTCATCCTATAGGAGCTCTGTTTTATCTGCTGTGATCCTGTGGTAAATCAGTTCTCATATGTTGTCCACAATTACAGGTGATTTAACAGTTTCTTCTACCCTGGTGCAACTGAAATTGAAATTAGAATTGTAACTCTAGTCTCATAGACATGCAATGACTTAACCCATAGAAATAAATGATAATGAAAACTTGGGCATCTGGGGTATGAGGGAGGTCAAGGTGGTTTCCTATAGGATTTCCCATTTAATGTGGTAGAAAGCTCTTTCTTCTTTGAATCCTGGTGTGAACTCTGGGGGACAAAGACAGAAGTGACCTCATGGTAGGTCAGGAAGAAAATAGAGATTAAACATTTGGATATATTATTTTGTTATACTTTGATACTCTAGTGAGGACTTCATTCTATGTTATAATTTCATTCACTCATTTCATTCATTCATTTATCCAACAAATCTTTACTTAGCATCTACTCTATTTTGCTAGGCATAGTGCTAGCTGCTGGGAATACAGTGATGGCTAAAACACACAGTTTTCCCTCAACGAGTGTGAAGCTAAAGATAGGGAGAGAAAGAAAAAAATATACACACATTTTTATGTTGTCACATTATGTTATCATTGTTGTTGGTTAAAAACAAAACAAAAAACACAGAAGGAGGGGTAGCTCATCTATACACAGGTGTTCAGGGAAGGCTTCTAAACAAAGTGACGTCTAAGAGAAGCATGTGTGTGTGTGTGTGAGAGAGAGAGAGAGAGAGAGGAGAGGAGAGGAAGAGAGAGAAGAGTAAAAGTTTTGTTAAAGGTAGGGGCAAGAAGGAGAAGAGAATGTGCAATGTCTTTGAGATCTTTTAGGGAATGGAAATTAATTTGACAAGGTGGGAGCCTATACTAAAAGGGTAGGCATAATCCATGGAAGAAGCTGAAAAGAAAAGCAGGGCCCAGGATGCAAAAGGCTTTTTATACCATTCTAGAGGGTTTGAACACTATCCTGAGGAAAATGGGGTAATTTTGAGAAGTTTTAAAGCTGAAAGTCTTTGGGTTTTGAACCTGGAATGGACTTGGTGGGGCAAAGGAAAATTCTGGGAAACTAGGTAGAAGACTGTTTCAGTTGTCTGGGTGACAGAAGTGGCAGTGGGGATTGGGGAAAGTGAATTGATTCACAGTGCATTAGAGATCAAGTGTAGATTTTGAGGCCATCTCTGTCTAATATTTACACAAATAAGTAGCACAGAGTAGATGTTCAATTAATATTTGATGAATGAGTGAATCAAGGTGGCTAGGGGAAGTCTAGGTATAAACCAAAGCCTTTGTGGGAATGAGTGTATATAGGGAAAGACCTAAATATTAAGTATATAGGAAGAAAGGACTTAGGACTGAGCCTTGGGATCGGATCATGTTTATGGAAGGAAAAAGCCAGTGAAAAAAATGAAGAAGAAATTACAAAGAAATAGAATGAGACCTATAGAGAAAAAAAGTAAGGGAATTGAGGCTGAGGAAGAAGAGATAGCCTATATAGCTTTTTCCCCCCAAGGTATTTGATAGTTTGAGGTACATGAGAAATAAGAATCTGGGTATAAAATGGTCCTTCCAAGAAAGGGTTATTTTTTAAAATTTATTTTTAATTTTTTATTTACATTCAATTTAGTTAACATATAGTGAAGGTTTTTTTTTTTTAAAGATTTTATTTATTTATTTGACAGGGAGAGAGAGAGCACAAGCAGGTAGAACAGCAGGCAGAGGGCATGGGAGAAGCAGGTTCCCTTATGAACAGCAAGCCTGATGTGGGGCTCAGTCCCAGGACCCCAAGATCATGACCTGTGCCAAAGGCAAATGCTTAACCAACTGAGCCACCCAGGCACCCCATGAAGGTTATCTTTAATGAGTGAAGACACGAGCAATTTTTAAATTCAAAAATCAAAGAAAAGAAACAAGAACCAAAAAAAGGCAGAGCTAGATGCCAGAGGCAAGTTAGATGGGAGTGGGAAAGTATATTATAGTAGACAGATTAATGAACCTTCCCCAACATCCACATCCTAATCTCTGAAACCTGTGAATGCATTGCCTTACCTGGCGGAAAGGGCTTTGCAGATATGATTAAGTGAAGGACCTTGGGATAGAAAGATTACTCTGGATTATCAGAGTTGAACCCAATCTCATCAAAAGGGGCCTTAGGAGAGGGAGATATGATGAGGAAAGCAGAGCCTTAAAGTCAGAAAAAAATGTGAAGATGCAACCCTGCTGGCTTTGAAAAATAGAGGAAGTGGGGGTTGGCTGTGTGGCTTAGTTAAGCACCTGACTATTTTTGGCTCAGGTCATGATCTCAGGGTTGTGAGATTGAGCCCTGTGTCAGGCTCCATGTTCAGCAGGGAGTCTGCATGAGATTCTCTTTTCCTCTTCCTCTGTCCTTACCCAACTCTTTCTCAAGTAAATAAATCTTAAAAAAAAAAAAAGAAAATAGAGGAGGTGGGTAAGAACCAATGTACGTAGGTGGCTTCTAGAAACTGGAAAAGACAAGGCAATGAGTTTTTGCCTCGGACATTTAGAGTAAAACACAGCTCTGCCAACACTGTGATTTTGGCCCAGTGAGACCTGTGTTGGACTTCTGACCTCTAGAACAGTAAGATAATAATTTTGTATTAAGCCACTAAGTAACTTGTTGCAGCAGCAATAGAAAACTCAATACATTGGGGTGCCTGGGTGGCTCAGATGGTTAAGTGTCTGCCTTTGGCTCAGGTCATGATTTCCAGTTCCTGGGATTGAGCCCCATGTTGGCCTCCTAGCCCAGCAGGGAGTCTGCTTCCCCCTCTTCTTCTGCCTCTCCCCCACTTGTTCTCTCTCTCTCTCTCTCTCTCTCTCTGATATGAACAAATAAAATCTTTTTAAAAATACAAATACCATTTATTGAGAGACTGTTACAGGTACATACACACATATTCATTTTTTTTCCATAAAAAAAGCCTTTGGGGGTTGGTTTTTTCTTTCTTTCTTTTTTATTATTATGTTATGCTAGTCCCTATATAGTACGTCATTAGATTTGATGTAGTGTTCCATGATTCATTGTTTGAATAAATAAAATATTAAAAAAAGAAAACTAATACAGGCACCATTGAAGCTATGTGCCTTGAAAAGAGGACTACATCTTCTTTTGAGACTGAAGAAAGCACAAAGCGAATAATGCAACAGGAGAGTTTGAATGGAGTTTGAACAGTTTGAAGGAGGTATAAGAAGTAAAGGGCTAATGAAAATTTGTATGTGTCCAGATAGGCTTTTTCATAAATGCTAGAAGTTCAACTGAATGAATCAGGACTAGTTAACTCAGACCTAAATGTAAAAAGCAGGCATTATGCCTCTTTGGTTGTGATCATTATAATGTGAATTGGCTCTATTTCAAGTAAACATAATATACAATGATTGAAATAGTCCAAATAGATAGCTCATACTGCTCAGAAGGATTATCTTTTAAACTGTAGATTTTCCACTTGAAACTCCATGAGGGCAATGAATCACATGTCTTTTTACAATTATTTCCCATGCCTAGCATAGTGCCTGGCATAGTACATGTGTCCAATAAATATTTGCTACATGAATGAATAAAAGGAGATGCTTTACCATTGGGAGTCTCCAACATATTAAGAAACATTTAATACAAATTTTATTTGCACACAAATTTTCATGAGGATGGATGCTTTTTCCAGTTTTATTGAGAAATAATTGACATACATCATTATATAAGTTTAAGGCATACAGCATGAAGGTTTAATGTATGTATATTATGAAATGATAGCCAAAATAAGTTAAGCTAGCATCCATCTTCTCATATGCATAAAATAAAAATAAAAGAAATAAAGCAAAAAGATATTGTCCTTGTGCTGAGCACTCTTAGGATTTACTCTTAACAACCTTCTTATATATCATACAATAGTGTTAACTATAGGCATCATGTTGTACATTATGTCCCTAGGATTTACCTTATAATTGGAAGTTTGTACGTTTTGATCACTTTCCCCTAGTTCCCCTTTTCCCCAACTTCCACCTCTCATAACCGTAAATCTGGTCACTTTTTCTATGAGTTAGTTTTTTGTTTTCTGTTTTGTTTTTAGATTCCACATACGAATGAGATTATACAGTGTTTGTCTTTCTCTGACTTGTTTCACTCAACATAATGCCTTCAAGATCTACCCATGTTGTCACCAACAGTAGTATTTTCTTATTTTCTTTTATGGCTGAATAATGTTGCATACATTTGCACACATACACCTACCATAACTTGTTTATCCATTCATCCATCAGTGGACGCTTAGGTTGTTTGTGTGTTTTGGCTGTTGTAAATAATGCTGCTATGAGCCAGGTATTCAGATAGATTTTTGAGTTAGTATTTTCATTTCCTTTAGATATATTCCCAGGATCATATAGTAGATCTATTTTTAATTTTTTGAGGACCATCCTAACTTTTCCATTGTGGCTGTACCAATTTATAATCCTACCAACAGTGCACAAGTGTCTGTTTTCTCCACATCCATACCAGCATTTTTTATCTTTTGCCTTTTTGATGATGGCCATTCTAGCAGGCCTGAGGTAATATCTCATTGAGGTTTTAATTTGCATTTCCCTAATGACTAGTGTTATTGAGCATCTTTTTATGTACTTCTTGGCCTTTAATATATCTTGTTCAGAAAAATGTCTATTCAGGTCTTTTACTCATTTTTTAGTTGGATTATTTGGATTTTTTTCTGTTCAATTGTAGGAGTTACTTATATATTTTTAATATTAACACCTTATCAGACATATGGATTGAAATTTTTTTTTCCATTCTGTAGGTTGTCTTTTCACTTTATTGATGACTTCTTTCTGCTGTGCAAAAGCCTTTTGTTTGATATATTTTCAAATTATTTTTAATTTTGTTGTTTGTGCTTTAGTTGTCATATCAAAAACATTACCATGACCCATGACAAGGAGATTTATTCCTATGATTTCTTGTAAGAGTTTCATGGTGTTTGGTAATAAATTTAAGTCTTCAAACCACTTTGAATTAATTAATTAATTAGAATCAATTAATTTAATTAATTAAATAATTAAAAGACTGTCTTTTCTCCATGGCATATTCTTGGCTCCCTTGTCAAATATACTTGGTCAGATATGCTTGGGTTTATTTCTGAGCTCTAGATTCTGTTCTATTGGTTTATTTGTCTGTTTTTATGCAAGTATCAAATGTTTTAAATGATTATAGTTTTAGAGTATAGCCTGAAATCAGAAAATGTGATACCTTTTACTTTGTTCTTCTTTCTTATGATTTCTTTGGCAATTTGGGGTCTTTTGTAGTTCCATATAAATTTCAAGATGTTTTTCTACTTCTGTAAAAAATGCCATTGGAATCTTGATAGGGATTGCATTGAATCTTTAGATGGCTTTAGATAGCATGGTCATTTTGACAATATTAATTCGTCCAATCCATGAACAAAAAATATTTTTCCATTTATTTGTTTCTTCTTCTATTTTGAAGATAGGTTTTACATAAAGAGAGAGATGCCAGCAATTGAATTTATCATTTACTCAGCATAATGAGCATTTTGTGCTTTTGCTCTCTGCTCTAGTGATAGAGGATACAGCAGTGAACAAAACCCAGAGTTTGCTCTCATACAATGTTTAGTATTTTAAGGGGGAGAGAGATAGTAAATAGATACACTATGGATTCACAAGTACTTCTGTACCTCCCACAGGGAGATGACATTTTTTATCCAATACTAATAGGATGTGATCTCTGAGTGGTTTTTAAAAAATGGGTTTGTAGTCATCTGTATTTTTATATAGTTCCCCTTTTTATTAGGTTCTACCAAAGGGTGGTTATTTGATAGAACAAACACATTCTATGTACCAAATTTTGTGCTAGGTTCTCTCTATCTCTCATCTACCCACCTAAAAAGTATGTGCTATTTGCTACTTTAAGATAAAGTTAAAAGTGGTTTACACACATTATTTTTATTATTATCCCCATTTTATGCATGAAAAAAACAGACTTAGAGATGTAGGGTAATTCACAAGAACATACAGTGAGTAAACAGTAGAAACAGGATTTGACTGCTTGCTTATCACCAGAACCTATTATATACAAACTATCAGACCACTGTGTTTAGCCCAATTAAAATTAAAAACATGACCTAAACTTTTTTTTAAAGACCTATTTATCTGAAAGTGAGACAGAGTGAGGGAGAGAGAAAGATTGAGTAGGGAGAGAGGCAAGGTGAGATGGAGAGAAAGAATTTCAAGTCCACTCTGTGCTGAGCACAGAGCACAACACAGGGCTCAATCTCAGAACCCTGATATCATGACCTTAGTTGAAATCAAGATTCAGATGCTTAACCAACTATACCACCCAGGCACCATGACCTAAACTTTTTTACTCCTATATTTTAGCAAGTTACAGTAAAAGGCTCTTGAGTTTTCAGTTTGAATTGGAGTTATAATAAGGCACTGTATAACATAACACTGCTGTGAAGAAAGACTTTGATTCACTAAACCAAATGTTTTGAGGGAATGGCAGATGTTGGAGGTGTGAAGCACCAGTGCTGTTGAGGCCAAGTCCACCAATGCCCTAACTAGTGTGGGAATCTAGAGGATGTTTCTTAATATCCTTAATCTAGAAAGGTATGAGTCATACATTTTTTCTGGGCCTCCCTTCCCCTGTAACAAATTTTACCTTTGCTTTTACTTACTGACTTTCTGGATTTCACAATGTCATTAATTGCCTGGTCCAAGCCCCTGCTGCCATGCTGTGAGTGGAGAAACATTACAATCTGTCTGTGGTCCTGAGGAGGGGCTGGAACTCAGGGATGGGAGGCAGCAAGCTGCTTTTAATCAGCTACAGCTGATTTCCCATAACCTAGATACAGTTCTGTAGTGTTGCAGCTCAGATCGTTTGAATAACAGGCTGCATTGACTGAGAGCTCCCATCCCCTGATGGGAGTCTATCTAGTTGGAGGAGCTGATGTGATTAAGTGTGGGGATTTTTGATTAGGTGGACTTTGAGAAGGCTTATTTGATTGTGTCAAGCTGGGGTTTCTTGAGGAATTGCCTCTGTCTTGAAATTGAACCACAACTTGACATGTCTGGGAACTTGGGATTTCCAGGCTGTGAGGGTGAAGAAATTAATTTTAATTGGCTAAAAGTAAGGACAGAGGGATTCAGAATACCATGCAATCCCCCATTATTCCAACCAACTATTTGTTTTCTTATGGACCCCAATTTAAATGACATTCACAGGCTCTGAGGGTCATTTTAATCTCTTTACTGTGTCTGAGAGTTAAAAACGTACCCAGCCAGAGAAGTTCCTTGGCTTCACCCTACAGGATTCATACTTGAGCCATGTTTTACTCAAGCATCCTTAATAGAGCCACTAGGCAGGACATCTGCAGCAAGGTAATGGAGAGAATAAGGGAGGTCAAAGTGGGCTCAATGTTTACATTATGTGCAACTAATTACTCATTTCACTAAATGCTGTAACATTCCGTCCTTACTGGGTAGTGAAAACCTATGGGGCCTGCCATAAAGATCAAGTTCAGTAGTTCCTTAATTACTACAAGGCTTCATCTTACTGGAAATTCATAATAATTCCCAGGTTACTTCCCCTATTAAAGTCAGGAGAGTCCTTTCTCCCTCTCCCTCTGCCTGCCACTCTGCCTACTTGCTCTCTCTCTCTGTGTCAAATAAATAAATAAAACATTTTTTAAAAGGAGTGGGTGCCTGGGTGGCTCAGTCAGTTAAGCAGCTGGCTTTGGGTCAGGTCATGATCCCAGAGTCCTGGGATAGAGCCACACATTGGCCTCCCTGTTCAGTGGAGAGCTTGCTTCTCCCTCTCCCTATGCCTGACTCTCTGACTACTTGTGCCCTCTCTCTGTCAAGTAAATAAATACAATCTTTGAAGTCAGAGAGTCTTAACATTATGGGGAATGGAGTACCCACATGCACATATTTCTTATGTTTGGATGTTGTTGACCATTTAGTCTTATATATAAAAACACAAGTGGTGGGTATTGGGGAGGGCACATATTGCATGGAGCACTGGGTGTGGTGCAAAAACAATGAATACTGTTATGCTGAAAAGAAATAAAAAATAAATAAATAAATAAATACACACTTAAAAAAACATAGTTGTACATATTTCTTATGTTCATTTACTGTTTAATTTATGACAGGGGACTTGGCATAATATGGGAAAGAGTGGGACTCTCTGAGATAAGGGAAATTGATCTCATGTTGTAGGTCCCTTTATTTTGAGCAACAAGTTATTAAGGCCCACCTCAAAGCTCTTAAATGGACCCAGCTTCCCACTGAACTAACTCCACAATGGCTTTCTAGCCTTCCATCACCAATAGCATCTTCCTAATGACACAGAACCTTAAACCTGTTTTTTGTTTGTTTGTTTGTTTTAAGGCATGAATATCTGTTGAATGAGAGCTATTTTTGAAGAGAAGCAGATGTAACACTTAAACTCAGTTCTTTGGGTGATTCTATAGTAATTGTATCCCAGATGTATATATTTCCCCTCTCTTCTGCTACCAACTTACAAAAAGCAAATGTCTAAAGTAACACAAAAGCTTCAATGATCCATCCATAGAATTTCATCAGTAACCATGTCAGCAAAGTATAGATAGTGAGACACCATGGTTACTGATTTGATGCTCTCCTAGTATTTCTAATTCCCTGAAATTTTGGAGAAACAGCCAGCCATATATACACTTTCTTCCATGCTTCCCTGGTCATAGGATCTTCCTTATGAATTAGAATTAAGAAAGATTAATTAGGGGCGCCTGGGTGGCTCAGTGGATTAAGCCCCTGCCTTCGGCTCAGGTCATGATCTCAGGGTCCTGGGATCGAGTCCCGCATCAGGCTTTCTGCTCAGCAGGGAGCTTGCTTCCCTCTCTCTCTCTAGCTGCTTCTCTGTCTACTTGTGATTTCTCTCTGTCAAATAAATAAATCTTAAAAAAAAAAAAAAGAAAGATTAATTAGTTTGCTGCTGTAGAGCATGTGGAAGATGGCTGCTTCCATGATTGCATGTAGAGAGGGGGCTATAGGCCCATGATTCATTTCTCTGTCAGCAGTGTGAGATACACTGTATGAAAATGCCATATAAATGCAAATACAAATACAAACACCACCTTCCCCTGTTGGCTAGTGATAAGGTGCTCATCCAGATGAGACATTAAGATTTAAAAGCAGAAAAGTAATAGCTGGGAGGGAAAAATACACAATTACTCCTCAAACAAAGTTTCCTTTTTAAGAAAGTCATTAAAGTGCTTGTTGTCCCCCTCTCCCAAACAACAACAGTTATTCACACAATGTAAATGGGTAGGCCATAGTCAGAAACAATGAATTTGTGATTAATTCAATCAGGAAGGGGAGAAATTCAGAAATAGCATTGGGAGATGGGTGATTCAATATACAAAATGAGGTTGTTTTCTCCAGAGGTGAGCACCTTACAACCAAGTTGCCCCTGATGTGGGCTTCAGTCATAGACTTAATAATGAATCTGGGTCTTACTTTATAATCCCTTACATTCTAAAGTGCTTTAGATAGAAAGGGGATATAAAAGCAACAAAGCATCCCTGTGAAGTTCTCTGCTATGTGCCTAGAACTTTCTTCCTAAGGAAGAGGGGTTTGTAGAGAACCATTTTTTCAGTTGTGTTTCCTGATTATGTTGTAGTTTGTTGGCTTACTCTTGATATAAAAGGAAATATCTTAAGATGAATGTGAAAGGAGAATGAATAATGGAATTATGGAATTATTACAGCTGCAGTGGGCCTTAGAGGATAATTACCACTATACCTTAACTGAAAACTTAGCCGGATTCTGTCAATAGTGAAGCTTTCAATCCAACCAGAATTCTTGTATAGGAGCCTGAAAAGTCCCATTCAGGTTTCATCTAGTCTAGAATTACAAAAACTGGGACTCCAAACCAAAAGATATCTTGGGGGTAGACCTGCTTGGCCTTCCTGACATCATCCTCACAGCTAAGGGACCTCCTAAACAACCCACATTTCCCTTTATAACCTATTTGAAAGATGACACTCAATTATTGAAACTTTTCTTAAGCCAATTTATATTACCTGCCTGCCCCCTGTCTTGGAACAGTGTGTTCATGACATCTTCAGTTTATAGGTTCCAAAGCTATTTTTGTTGAGTATCACGTTTAGAATGTGGCCAGGTAGCTTAGCTTTTAACTTTTGGGAATATGTGTCTTTCCTTTTATTTTATTTTTTATTTTTTTTATTTTTTTTAAGATTTTATTTATTTATCAGAGAGAGAGGGGGAGAGAGCGAGCACAGGCACACAGAATGGCAGGCAGAGGCAGAGGGAGAAGCAGACTCCCTGCTGAGCAAGGAGCCTGATGTGGGACTCGATCCCAGGACGCTGGGATCATGACCTGAGCCGAAGGCAGCTGCTTAACCAACTGAGCCACCCAGGCGTCCCATGTGTGTCTTTCCTTTTAGGCTCATAAACAAGGAAACCATTGTCAACAATGTCATTCAGATGATCTTAGTATTGTCACTTTTCTTTGCTTAATACTTGCAGTGTCCTCTAATTGTCTACTGTATCTAAGGAACATTGATCAACTTGGCATGCAGAACCTGCCACTAATTTAATTGTTGATCATTTATATCAGGGCTCAGCAAATTTTGGTCCATGGGCTGGTCACCTGTTTTTACAAATAAAGTTTTATTGGAATACAGCCATGCCCTTATTTATATATTATCTTTGGCTGCTTTCCCATCACAGCAGTATAGTTGTGACAGAGATTTTGGCCCACCCTATGAAGACAAAAATATTTAAAATGCAGTCCTTTACAGAAAAAAAGTTGATAGCACCCAGTCTGTATCACTGATTTTTTTTTATTTTTATTTTTTATTTTTTAAAGGTTTATCATCATCTTTATTTTTTTAATTTATTTTCAGCATAGCAGTATTCATTGTTTTTGCACCACACCCAGTGTTCCACGCAATCCGTGCCCTCTCTAATACCCACCACCTGGTACCCCAACCTCCCACCCCCCGCCCCTTCAAAACCCTCAGATTGTTTTTCAGAGTCCATAGTCTCTCATGGTTCACCTCCCCTTCCAATTTCCCTCAACTCCCTTCTCCTAACTCCCCATGTCTACCATGCTATTTGTTATGCTCCACAAATAAGTGAAACCATATGATCATTGACTCTCTCTGCTTGACTTTATTTCATTCAGCATAATTGGTTTTTAATTAGAGATGTACAACAGAATCATAGGAGGGGCTTTTTAAAAATACAAACTGCTAGAACCTTACCTTGGTTCTATTAAATAAGAATATCCACCTATGTTTATTGCAGCATTATTTAAAATAGCCCAAAATAGTAGTAACCTAAGTATCCATCAATAGATGAATGGATAAAGATATCCTCACTCAGTGGATTATTAGTCATATAAAAGTATGAGATCATACCATTGACAAATATGGATGGACCTAGAAGGTATCATGTTAAGTGAAATTAATCAGACTAAGATAAATAGCATATGCTTTCACTTATACATGGAATCTAAAAAACAACATAAATGAATAAGCAAAAAAACCAAAAACAGAATCAGACCTGTAAATACAGAGAACAAAATCATGGTTGCCAGAGGGAAGGAGGGTAGGGGTATAGGCAAAATGGGTGAAGAGGAATGGGACATACAGGCTTTAGTTATGGAATGAATAAGTCATGGGAGTAAAAGGCACAGCATAGGGATTGCAGTTAATGACATTGTAATAGCACTGCATGATGACAGATGGTAGGTACACTTGTGGTGAGCATAGCATAACATATGGAGAAGTTGATCACCATGTTGTACATCTGAAATTAATGTAATATTTTATGTTAAACATACTGAATTTGTTTCAAAAAAAGGACATTCATGGGTGCTACTTTGGCTTGGTGTTTTGAAAAAATAAAGTCCAGGTGACACTGATATACCCCAGGCAGGAAGTACTGTTTTCTGTGACCATTACAACTTATAACAAAAATTTATGGGTTCAGTTTGCATTGCATTAAAAATAACAACAGAAATTTGACTGATTCTTGCCAAATTAATGACATAGGATCTTCATATCCCTTCCAAGGTCACACCTAAGATATTTTTGGGAATTCTAGGGGTTTTTACATGTCTTTTTTAAATTGAAGTTTAAATGAAAGACAAATGTGTAGCCTTGAATAAGTTTGACATTGCTAATTTCTACCTGCCACCAATTACCATAAATACGCATTGTGTGTCCTCATGTCCATAAAGTACTATCCACTCTGCCAGGTATTACCTTGTCTGTCAGGTACCACTGTATTGTCACAACTGATAAAAAGATATCATCAGCCTCCAGGATGTCAAAGATACACTAGGTTTTCAAAGAATATGAGAACACTAATTTAAAGGGATACATGCACCTTTATGTTTATAGCAGCATTATTTATAATACCCAAGTTATGGAGGCAGCCCAAGTGTCCATTGGCTGATGATAAAGAAAATGTGATACACATACACATGCCCACACATGCACACACACACACACAATGGAATACTATTCAGCTATCAAAAAGAGTGAAATCTTGCCATTTGCAATGACAAAGAATGAGTTAGAGAGTATAATGCTAAGTGAAATAAGTCAGAGAAAGACAGATGCCATATGATTTCACTCATATGTGGATTTTAAGAAACAAAAAAGAAAAACAAGCAAAGGGAAAAAATGAGAGAGAGAGAGACAAAACAAAAAACAGACTCCTAATTATAAAGAATAATCTGATAGTTATCAGAGGTGGGGGACAGGTTAAATAGGTGATAGGGATTAAAGAGTGTACTTGTCATGATGAGCACAGGATGATGTTTGGGACTGTTGAATTACTACACTGTACACCTGAAACTAATACTTTATGTTAACGAACTGGAATTACAATTAAAACTTAAATTTAAAAAAAGATATACTGGGATTTATTGTAAGTATAAACCAATCCTCCCTCTCCCTTCTGTACTTCATTATATTCCAGGCATACCCTGGTACTGATGCTGATACCACAACATCTTACAGAGTTATTAGTAAAACATTTAAAGTTTTGCTTGTTCTTTATAAGTCTCAAACATGAATCTAACATGGACTGGTTCAGGAAATGAACCCATTATACTCAGACTCATCTACTCTTTATTTTTCTATTATGTTTGTTATGTTTTCCTATTTTTTCACTTTGAAGAATTTTCTTTTAAAAGGTTTCTCAGGCCCTCAGGTAAATAGGCCACTGACTTCCCAGGCCTGACAATATGCCAGAATCCCATTATAGGCTCATGCTGGAAAACCATTCACTCCATTTGCCTCCAGTTCTTACCCCACAGCCCTCAAAGGACTTTACCAAAATTTCAATTCTATAATTAGCATAAAGTTGAAATAATTTCAGTGTACACTTATTCTTATCAGAAAGTGAGTCATAAGAGTTCTGAAGGAAAGAGCTGGGTGGCTACTCTTTTCTTTAAATGAATAAAGACAAATGAAACAAATCATATGTTGAGAGTTATTGCCAAAGTTGAAAGTATCTAGAGAAGGCTGTTTAGAGTATTTAAGTTTGGAAAATATTTTAATTGAGGAAATGGGTATATTTACCTTCAAGAAGAGGAGCCAAAAGAGAACTACAATAGATGACTTCACATATTTGAAAGGAACTTTTTTTTAAAAAAAAAGATTTTATTTATTTATTTGAGAGAAAGAGAGAGCATGAGAGGGGAGAGGGTCAGAGGGAGAATCAGGCTCCCCACTGAGCAGGGACCCCAATACGGGACTCCATCCCAGGACTCCAGGATCATGACATGAGCTTAAGGCAGTTATTTAACCAACTGAGCTGCCCAGGCACCCCAGGAACTTGTTCTTTATAGCTGAATTTAGCCAGAACTAGGGCCAGTAAATGAAAACCAGAATGAAACAGAGTTGACTTGAGTCTAAGAAGGACTTTGTAACATTAGAATAGACTCCTCTTTAAAAAAAAAGGTAGTAAGGAGGAGTCAAGATGGCGGAGAAGTAGCAGGCTAAGACTACTTCATCTAGCCGGAGATCAGCTAGATAGCTTATCTAAAGATTGCAAACACCTGAAAATCCATCAGCAGGTCGAAGAGAAGAAGAACAGCAATTCTGGAAACAGAAAAACAACCACTTTCTGAAAGGTAGGACCGGCGGAGAAGTGAATCCAAAGCGACCGGAAGATAGAACCCGGTGGGAGGGGCCGGCTCCCGGCAAGCAGCTGAGCAACGGCGCACAAAATCGGGACTTTGAAAAGTCTGTTCCGCTGAGGGACATCGCTCCAGAGGATAAACCGGGGCGAAGCCCACGCGGGGTCAGCGTGGCCTCAAGTCCCGCAGGGTCACAGAAGGATTGGGGGTGTCTGAGTGCTGCAGAGCTTGCAGGTATTGGAACGGGGAAGCCGGCTACAGAGACAGAGCCGACAGTAAGCTCACAGCTCGGGGTTACCTTGAACTGGTCGCAGGCTCGGTGAGCTCGGAGCGCGGCTGGAGGTCAGGCAGACGGGAGTAACTGGGCGCTGTTCTCTGAGGGCGCACTGAGGAGTGGGGCCCTGGGCTCTCGGCTCCTCCGGGACGGAGACCAGGAGGCCGCCATTTGTATTCCCGTCCTCCGGAACTCTACGGAAAGCGCTCAGGGAACAAAAGCTCCTGAAAGCAAACCCGAACGGATTACTCACCCCGGGCCCTGAGAAACATACCAAGGAGTGCGGTTTCAATACCAAGGAGAGCAGCAGAATTCCAGAGGAGGAGAAAGCAAAGCACGGAACTCATGGCTTTTTGCCTGTGATATTTTTAAGTCTTGCAGTTAATTTAATTTTTTTACTTTTCATTTATTGTTTTTTTTCTCGACTTCTGGTTAAACTTTTTCTTAACTTTTACCTTTTTCTTTTTTAACGTTTTTTAACTAGTTTATCTAATATCTATATTTTTTCTTTTTTATATTTTTCTTATTTGTTTTCTTTTTTTTTAATTCTTTTCTTTTCTTTTTTTTTCTTTTTTCTTTTTTTTTTTTTTTTTGCTTTCTTCCTTTTTGAACCTCTTTTTATCCCCTTTCTCCCCCCTCTCGATTTGGGATCTATTCTAATTTGGTATAAGCATATTTTCCTGGGGTTGTTGCCACCCTTTTAGTATTTTACTTGCTCCTATATATACTGTTATCTGGACAAAATGACAAGACGGAAAAATTCACCACAAAAAAAAAGAACAAGAGGCAGTACTGAAGGCTAGGGACCTAATCAATAGAGACATTGGTAATATGTCAGATCTAGAGTTCAGAATGACAATTCTCAAGGTTCTACCGGGCTGGAAAAAGGCATGGAATATATTAGAGAAACCCTTTCGGAGATATAAAAGCCCTTTCTGGAGAAATAAAAGAACTAAAATCTAACCAAGTTGAAATAAAAAAAGATATTAATGAGGTGCAATCAAAAATGTAGGCTCTCACTGCTAGGAAAAATGAGGCAGAAGAAAGAATTAGTGATATAGAAGACCAAATGACAGAGAATAAAGAAGCTGAGCAAAAGAGGGACAAACAGCTACTGGACCACAAGGGGAGAATTCGAGAGATAAGTGACACCATAAGACAAAACAACATTAGGATAATTGGGATTCCAGAAGAAGAAGAAGGAGAGAGGGGAGCAGAAGATATACTAGAGAATTATGGGGAGGATTTCCCCAATATGGCAAAGGGAATGAGCACCAAAATTCAGGAGGTTCAGAAACGCCCCTCAAAATCAATAAGAATAGGACCACACCCCGTCACCTAATAGTAAAATTTAAAAGTCTCAGTGACAAAGAGAAAATCCTGAAAGCAGCCCGGGAAAAGAAGTCTGTAACATACAATGGTAAAAATATTAGGTTGGCAGCTGACTTATCCACAGAGACCTGGCAGGCCAGAAAGAGCTGGCATGATATTTTCAGAGCACTAAACGAGAAAAACAGGCAGCCAAGAATACTATATCCAGCTAGGCTATCATTGAAAATAGAAGGAGAGATTACAAGCTTCCAGGACAAACAAAAACTGAAAGAATTTGCAAACACCAAACAAGCTCTACAGGAAATCTTGAAAGGGGTCCTCTAAGCAAAGAGAGAGCCTACAAGTGGTAGATCAGAAAGGAACAGAGACCATATACAGTAACAGTCACCTTACAGGCAATACAATGGCACTAAATTCATGTCTCTCAATAGTTACCCTGAATGTTAATGGGCTAAATGTCCCTGTCAAAAGACACAGGGTATCAGAATGGATAAAAAAACAAAGCCCATCTATATGTTGCCTCCAAGAAACTCATTTTAAGCCAGAAGACACCTCCAGATATAAAGTGAGGGGGTGGAAAACAATTTACCACGCTAATGAACATCAGAAGAAAGCAGGAGTGGCAATCCTTATATCAGATCAATTAGATTTTAAGCCAAAGACTATAATAAGAGATGAGGAAGGACACTATATCATACTCAAACGGTCTGTCCAACAAGAAGATCTAACAATTTTAAATATCTATGCCCCCAACGTGGGAGCAGCCAACTATATAAACCAATTAATAACAAAATCAAGGAAACACATCAACAATAATACAATAATAGTAGGGGAATTTAACACTCCCCTCAACGAAATGGACAGATCATCCAAGCAAAAGATCAGCAAGGAAATAAGGGCCTTAAACAACACACTGGACCAGATGGACATCACAGATATATTCAGAACATTTCATCCCAAAGCAACAGAATACACATTCTTCTCTAGTGCACATGGAACATTCTCCAGAATAGATCACATCCTCGGTCCTAAATCAGGACTCAACCAGTATCAAAAGATTGGGATCATTCCCTGCATATTTTCAGACCACAATGCTCTAAAGCTAGAACTCAACCACAAAAGGAAGTTTGGAAAGAACCCAAATACATGGAGACTAAACAGCATCCTTCTAAAGAATGAATGGGTCACCCGGGAAATTAAAGAAGAATTGAAAAAAATCATGGAAACAAATAATAATGAAAATACACAGGTTCAAAGTCTGTGGGACACAACAAAGGCAGTCCTGAGAGAAAATATATAGTGGTACAAGCCTTTCTCAAGAAACAAGAAAGGTTTCAGGTACACAACCTAAACCTACACCTAAAGGAGCTGGAGAAAGAACAAGAAAGAAACCCTAAGCCCAGCAGGAGAAGAGAAATCATAAAGATCAGAGCAGAAATCAATGAAATAGAAACCAAAAAAACAATAGAACAAATCAACGAAACTAGGAGCTGGTTCTTTGAAAGAATTAATAAAATTGATAAACCCCTGGCCCGACTTATCAAAAAGAAAAGAGAAAGGACCCAAATAAATAAAATCATGAATGAAAGAGGAGAGATCACAACTAACACCAAAGAAATACAAACTATTATAAGAACATACTATGAGCAACTCTACGCCAACAAATTTGACAATCTGGAAGAAATGGATGCATTCCTAGAAATATATAAACTACCACAACTGAACCAGGAAGAAGTAGAAAGCCTGACCCATAACCAGTAAGGAGATTGAAACAGTCATTAAAAATCTCCAAACAAACAAAAGCCCAGGGCCAGACGGCTTCCCAGGGGAATTCTACCAAACATTTAAAGAAGAGCTAATTCCTATTCTCCTGAAACTGTTCCAAAAAATAGAAATGGAAGGAAAACTTCCAAACTCATTTTATGAGGCCAGCATCACCTTGATCCCAAAACCAGACAAGGATCCCATCAAAAAAGAGAGCTATAGACCAATATCCTTGATGAACACAGATGCGAAAATACTCAACAAAATACTAGCCAATAGGATTCAACAGTACATTAAAAGGATTATTCACCACGACCAAGTGGGATTTATTCCAGGGCTGCAAGGTTGGTTCAACATCCGCAAATCAGTCAATGTGATACAACACATCAATAAAAGAAAGAACAAGAACCATATGATACTCTCAATAGATGCTGAAAAAGCTTTTGACAAAGTACAGCATCCCTTCCTGATCAAAACTCTTCAAAGAGTAGGGATAGAGGGCACATACCTCAATATCATCAAAGCCATCTATGAAAAACCCACCGCAAATATCATTCTCAATGGAGAAAAACTGAAAGCTTTTCCACTAAGTTCAGGAACACAGCAGGGATGTCCATTATCACCACTGCTATTCAACATAGTAGTAGAGGTCCTAGCCTCAGCAATCAGACAACAAAAGGAAATTAAAGGCATCCAAATCGGCAAAGAAGAAGTCAAATTATCACTCTTCATATCATATAGATGATATGATACTATATGTGGAAAACCCAAAAGACTCCACTCCAAAACTGCTAGAGCTTATACAGGAATTCAGTAAAGTGTAAGGATATAAAATCAATGCACAGAAATCAGTTGCATTTCTCTACACCAACAGCAAGACAGTAGAAAGAGAAATCAAGGAGTCCATCCCATTTACAATTGCACCCAAAACCATAAGATACCTAGGAATAAACCTAACCAAAGAGGCACAGAATCTATACTCAGAAAACTATAAAGTACTCATGAAAGAAATTGAGGAAGACAGAAAGAAATGGAAAAATGTTCCATGCTCCTGGATTGGAAGAATAAATATTGTGAAAATGTTTATGCTACCTAAAGCAATCTACACATTGAATGCAATTCCTATCAAAGTACCATCCATCTTTTTCAAAGAAATGGAACAAATAATTCTAAAATTTTTATGGAACCAGAAAAGACCTTGAATAGCCAAAGGGATATTGAAAAAGAAAGCCAAAGTTGGTGGCATCACAATTCCGGACTTCAAGCTATTACAAACTGTCATCATCAAGACAGCATGGTACTGGCACAAAAACAGACACATAGATCAATGGAACAGAATAGAGAGCCCAGAAATAGACCCTCAACTCTATGGTCAACTAATCTTCAACAATGCAGTAAAGAATGTCCAGTGGAAAAAAGACAGCCTCTTCAATAAATGGTGCTGGGAAAATTGGACAGCCACATGCAGAAAAATGAAATTGGACCATTTCCTTACACCACACACAAAAATAGACTCAAAAGGGATGAAGGCCCTGTGTGTGTGGAAGGAATCCATCAAAATCCTTGAGGAGAACACAGGCAGCAACCTCTTCGAACTCAGCCGCAGCAACATCTTCCTAGGAACAACGCCAAAGGCAAGGGAAGCAAGGGCAAAAATGAACTATTGGGATTTCATCAAGATCAAAAGCTTTTGCACAGCAAAGGAAACACTTAACAGAATCAAAAGACAACTGACAGAATGGGAGAAGATATTTGCAAACGACATATCAGATAAAGGACTAGTGTCCAGAATCTATAAAGAACTTAGCAAACTCAACACCCAAAGAACAAATAATCCAATCAAGAAATGGGCAGAGGACATGAACAGACATTTCTGCAAAGAAGACATCCAGATGGCCAACAGACACATGAAAAAGTGCTCCATATCACTCGGCATCAGGGAAATACAAATCAAAACCACAATGAGATATCCCCTCACACCAGTCAGAATGGCTAAAATCAACAAGTCAGGAAATGACAGATGCTGGCGAGGATGCGGAGCAAGGGGAACCCTCCTACACTGTTGGTGGGAATGCAAGCTGGTGCAGCCACTCTGGAAAACAGTATGGATGTTCCTCAAAATGTTGAAAATAGAGCTGCCCTATGACCCAGCAATTGCACTACTGGGTATTTACCCCAAAGATACAAACGTAGTGATCCAAAGGGGCACATGCACCCGAATGTTTATAGCAGCAATGTCGACAATAGCCAAACTATGGAAAGAACCTAGATGTCCATCAACAGATGAATGGATCAAGAAGATGTTGTATATATACACAATGGAATACTATGCAGCCATCAAAAGAAATGAAATCTTGCCATTTGCGACAACATGGATGGAAGTAGAGCGTATCATGCTTAGCAAAATAAGTCAAGCAGAGAAAGGCAACTATCATATGATCTCCCTGATATGAGGAAGTGGTGATGCAACATGGGGGCTTAAGTGGGTAGGAGAAGAATAAATGAAACAAGATGGGATTGGGAGGGAGACAAACCATGAGTGACTCTTAATCTCACAAAACAAACTGAGCGTTGCTGGGAGGAGGGGTTTTCGGAGAAGGGGGTGGGATTATGGACATTGGGGAGGGTATGTGTTTTGGTGAGTGCTGTGAAGTGTGTAAACCTGGTGAATCACAGACCTGTACCCCTGGGGATAAAAATATATGTTTATAAAAAATAAAAAGTTTTTAAAAAAAGGTAGTAAATTTCCCTTACTGTATATATTCTAATTAAACCTAGATGGCCAACACTCTGGGATTTAGCACATGGGACTCCTGCACTGGATGAGAGACTCTGCTAGATCAATAGATTTCAGACTTCTCTGAGAGGCCCTAAAGTATTCCTCATCAGTGCATCAGAAGCACCTACCTATGTAAGAAGTGGAGAAGGTAGGAGAGAAAAATAAAAGTAAATTTGCAAAAAGAAGAGATGACAGAATAGTATTGTAGAATCATTCTTGACCACTATTGCATCCCTAGTCCCTAGGATACCATTTGGTATATAGTAAGTCCTCAGTAAACAAGCAGTGAATAATTTATTGAATTAATGAATGAGAGAAAATTAACTCACTACCAGTAACAACAAGGACAAAGAAGTAGAATACAAGAATGAAGGAATGCCAGCAATATGTGTTTGTGTTGTTTGCGGGAAAAGTGTAGAGCAACAGTGAATCGACTAATGAAGATTCCTGGGGTAGAAGAAAGTGAGTTTCAAAGTGAACTGGAGTTTTGAAGGAGATGAAATGGCAGAAGATGAAGTAAGAGAAGGCAGAATAGCAATACAAGTTCCGTAATAGGTGCTTTATCTGTCTTGTTTACTTGTGCATTCCCAGTGGGTGATTGAGTTCCTAGCATGCAAGTAGGTGAAAATATACATTTGTTGGTAGACATGTGAAATAGAATAGAATTTGTTAGAATACAGGCAAAATATACATTTGTCAAATGAATACATGCATATATATGTAGTGATGGAAATGAGTCATGTATAGCACACCATGGGTTGATCTTGGAAATTCAAATATGAAAGGTGTGAGTAGTTTTCAAATGCATTGTTTCTAAACCTCCACTTTAAAATGATACTGTAGAATATCTTTTTTTCTGGATAAACATTGTTAGTTTCTCGAACCATTCTCCATGCTATTTTTTGCTTATGCCACATGTTAGCTCCATGTTCTTAAATAAGTTTATAACCACTTTGAAATTCTTTTCCCTATCTGTGAAAGAGAGATAATAACAATGATACCTTATTGTACAGTTGTGAGGATTCAATGAGATAATTTGTGTAAAGTGTTGACACATGATACACAATCTTTTTTTCTTTTAAAAGCCAAACATGGTATAGTGGAATCATCCAACATTGGCTCCAGTATTGGCAATACATAATAGCTGTTTGAACTTTTTCATGTTATTTAACATCTCTGAACCTCAGAGTAGCCTTGTTCAAAGGATTTTTGGAAGGGATAAATGATAAAATACATAAAAAGTATTAAGTACAGTACATGAAAAGTGCTTAATAAGTAGTAGCTGTTATGCTTATTATCTGGCTAGATCTCAAGCGTTTCTGTTCTGATCAGCTTTTCCTGAACACATTCCCAGTTGGTGCACAGTCTTCTGAAAGAGCGGTGGCCAGAAGTAGCAAAATACAAGGTGGCCTGACCAGAGGGTAATGGACCAGTCCTATTATTTCCTTTAATATCATACATTTGATACTGTAAGTTAGACTGCATTATCTTTTTTGTTAGTCCTTGATCAGTGCTGGTTCAGATTGAACATACTGGGAGGAGTATCACACTCTCCCTATACTTCTCTTATCTATGTGAATGTGGTTTCTTGGACACACCCTTATGACTTTTGGGGTCATGAATCCCAACTATTTACTTTCTAGCTATGGACCAGAAAATTAACTTTCGAGAACTCAGCTTCCCAGTTTTAGGGTGGGTGCAATAGTTTGCATCCACCCCAGCAAGGTGTGAAGAGTTGATAAATTTAAAAAGTCCTTAGAAATTTTCTACAGGTTATGAAGGAAACCCTGTTACACGAAGTAGTAATGTTTCTTCTGGAATGGTTAGCTATATTTCATTGCTTTTTGTAAATACACAGTGGGACAATTCAGATGTTTCTGAAGGACATTATTTATTTAACATGCCATTACACTTGCCCTGCCAGGTTGTATTGATAACACTTGATCTTGTACCTTGGAAAGTCTACTACTAAAAGGCCACTGAAGTCTGTGGGAAGGGCAATTAAAACTTGAGCTCTCAACTGGAAACATTTTTCTAAAATTGTAGGCAATGGGGAATTTCTGTCCTTATGGGTACCTGTATTTGTGCTGTACTGTGAACAGTAATAAACAATGTATCATAGAATTTTTAAGAGCATGGACTCTGAAAACAGACTGCTTGGATTTGAATTCTAGCTATACCATATACTAGCTGTGTGACATTAGCAGATTATTTGTGTCTCAGTTTCTTTATCTATAAAACTGGGAAAAAAGTAGTAATTATCTCATAAATCTCATAAGGTTGTTATGAGGATTACATGAATTTATGTACATTTAGCACTTAGAATAGTGCCTTGTATGTAGTTAGTGTTATATGTTAGCTATAATTCTTATTCTGGTATTACTATAATTCTAGCTACAATTCCAGTATTCCTCTCCTGCTGGGTTTTCCAGACCTGTTAGTGAGCATGAGACCCTCACCTGATATCCTAATCCATTAGGAAATCCTGTTAGTTCTACCTTCAAAATCTGTCCAAAATTTCAACACTCCTCATCATTTCCACCTCTACTGAGCTGATCTAAATCACTATTGTCTCTTTTTCTAAATATTTCAGTAGCCTTCAATTAGCTTTCTACTTTCACTCTTGCTCTGACCTCCCACCTCCCACCTCCCACCAATTTTTTATCAACACAGCAAATGGCATGAATACTTAAAGCTAAGTTAGATCATGACTTTCCAATGTTGAACACCCTCCAATGACCTTCATTTCAGAGTAAGCTCCTTATATGGCCTTATAAAGCCCTTTGTGATCAAGCTTCCATGACCTCTCTGACCAGTTCTTCTCAGTCTCCCTCTCATAAATCCATTCCTATCATCCTGTCATTTTTGCTATTTTTCAAACATGTGAGATGTGCTCCTCAGGGACTTTGCATTTGATTTTTTCTCTGCATGGAAACTCTTCTCCCAGATATCCAAATAGCTTTCTTTCTTACTGCCTTCAGGTCTTTGCTCAAAGCTCATTTTCTTAGTGAAGGCTTTCCTGAACCTATGTTTAAAACTGCATCCCTTTGAAAAACAGCATCCCCTATTTTCTGACTCTGACTTTTTTTTTTTTAACATAGTGTTGGACACCGTTGGGTACAACATAGTATTTAGTTTATTTGAATATAACTGTTTTCTACCCTTATCCACAAAAATGTAAGTTCTTTGAGATCAGGTACCATGAATGTCCAGCGCTAGATCTGAACTTGATTGTGTAGGTACCCGATAAATGTTGGGTAATATTTATGCAATTCTCTGGATGTAGTCAGAAAGATTTCATAGTATTTAGAATTACTAGATACTGAATACCTTAGGTTTTTATATACTCCCTAATGATCTTGAATTATTCTTCATTTTCAGAAACAGTGTTACCAGTCATAGTTAATAATGGAAGGAGCTCTATGTATCTTATTGGAATTTAGAGTGTGAGTGAGTATGTAGTAGGAAAGGAACAGGAGCTTGGGTATCCCGGTGGGATGAGCATCGCAAAGGAGTTAGAAAATCTAAAATAATAGAATTCTTAAGTGGAAAGAAGCCTAAAGACTTTAGGGGACATAGAATTCCTTATTTGACAAATGGGAAAATTAAGATGCAAAACTCTCCCTGGTTCATTAGCAACACATTGAGCTTTGGGATTCTAGTCTAGATATCAATTTAAATGCCGTTTTTATTGTGTGTGATCCTTATTTCTAGGTAGAGGGCAGTGTAACACCTAGTTAAGGAACATTCAACATATAGAAATAAAACAAACTTGAGACCTACTTTAAAACTAAATATTAGAGAGGGCACAGATTGCATGGAGCACTGGGTGTGGTGCAAAAACAATGAATACTGTTATGCTGAAAAAAATTAATTAAAATTAAAAAAAAAATAAAACTAAGTATAAGGGCAAAATAACATTATAAAACCTGGATACTGAAGTGGGGGGAAGAATGGTCAAAATGGATATGGGTTTATCTGAGGTGTTTCCTGAAAGACATGCATTTGACATATTTTTGATGGAGATAAAAGCTTGAACTGGAAGGGGGGAAGAGCTTATATGTAGATGAGTAAGAGGTATGGACTGCTTGAGATCTTTTGAGCAGGAATTAACAAGTCAATACTTTTTGTTTCTTTGTGTGGGAGTCAAGGTTACAGCAAAATAAAACCTTGCTTAGAGGGAAACTATCAAATCTTTGCAAAGTGAGGCTTATTTCACTAAAAACAACTTGCTCTCTGGGCTCATACTTGACTACCATACAATTGATGCTAGGAGATGCTGTTAAGCAGTCTTTAAATTTTAGACTGTGTGAAAGTGAGGTTAGTGGATTGCTGGTCCTGAGAGAAGGCAGGAATTGGCTGGATTGTTTTGCTTTTGTGGTAGGTACAGGCCAACCAAATAGATGTAGGGAGGGGAATGGGTTTAGAAGATTAGGAAGTGAGGCCTAATTTTTGGAAGAGAAAAAAGGAAATTTGAGCATCCTTCTTTATTACCTCATTACATTTTGCTTTTTACCTGGTTGTAACAGAGATACACATTAATATTTTCTTTTTCAAATCCATGAATCAGTTCTGCCATTTTTTAGATATGTGACATTAAGCGAGCTTCTTAATCTCTCTAAACTTGTATGTCCTTATCTCTCAGATAGATGATAAATACCATAGCTACCCCTTAGTAGGTGACTATGATAACTGAAGGAACTGATGCATTTAAAGCACTGCCTGGCACATAGTGGGTTCTAAATCGTATGTAGCTTTTATTCTGTATAATGGAGTTTCCAGTTTGTATTATTTGTCATTGAGTATACAGCATGATAATATACATTCTTACTTGTTTCTCACATAAAGCTGGTGAGGCAGATGGCATTTTGGTGGTGGTTATTGTCAATAATTTTATTTTTAAAAAGGGCTATTTGCTTATCATTATCATCACTTAAAAGCAGTTGCTAGAATATAGACAAAAAGGCATAGCTTTTCAGTTGCTTTTCTATATGGGATCATTCTCTTTACTATATTATTTCAAAATTCAGGACCAATGCCTACATCTTTCTAAGTGACTATTTCTGCAGTCACTTACTTCTTTATGTCAAACAAACATGGGCACTCTTTAAAGGGCACTATTATGGTTCTGCTTTTCAAGATGGGCTTATTCTGACATTTAAGAAGCTAAAAATTTTTATCCAAAAGGAGGATGATATCTGCTTATTTTTTAATTTCTTAAAATATTGTATTTATTTATTTGACACAGAGAGAGATCACAAGTAGGCAGAGCAGCAGGCAGAGAGAGAGAGAGAGAGGTAAGCAGGCTCCCTGCTGAGCAGAGAGCCTGGTGCAGGGCTAGATCCCAGGGTGAGCCACCCAGGTTTCCCTGATGTGTGTCCAGTTAAATGATACAGAGGGTTGTTGATGTTGAGTGCCATATGCTGAGTCCAGGTTGGTCTTAGAGTTTATTTAAGGGTGCTGGAGGATACAGTTGAGAAAGAGCTAAAAACACATGGACACATATTCCTTATGTAACATCCATCAAGAAATAAGCTTTCACATTGTGTATAAACAGAGATGTGGGCAAGAGAAATAAATGACACTGTGAACACTGAAGTGAAAAAATAGAATCAAAGTCTCTGAATACTATTGGAGCTCACTTTCTCAAATTCTTAACTCCAAGGAATACTCTCTGCAGTATTTGAGATAGAGTCTAAGACTGTATCTGTTTGAGAAACATACAGAAACAAAGAAAAACACACACACACACACACACACACACACACACACACACACACACACACATTCACAGCCACAGACCAAAAAAACCAGAGTCAAATTAAGAAAGACAGATTGAGTTAGAGACAGACTGGGGAAAATGTAGGCAGAGAGAAACAGACCTCAGAGAACTCCATTATTCTATGTATTAATGTAGACCTCTGTTTGTCTAGAGTTCAGAGTGAGACAAATAACTTGCCATAAGGACTGCTTATGAAACCAGGAGTACAATGTGTACTGAAAAATGTCATTATTCTGCTGAGAGGCACTGGAACCACATGAGACATTTGGGGGAAACTATAATCTGAAAAATCCATAATGGGAGGTGGGGATAGGAGTTCCTAAATAGCTATAGAATTTAAAATGCCTCTGGAGTCACCAAAATAATCAGATTCTAGTGGCCAAGTTTCCTACTCTGCATCTAGAAGGCCAGAGGCCAGACAAAGCCATCAGGCAAAATTATATGTACAACCAGAAAGAAATTGGTCTTTCTATCCAAGAACGTAGAATAGTGGGGAGATAATGGAATGATGAGTCTTAAAGATGTAAGATGCAGGCACGTGTAGCAAAATGGGGAGGAGGAGGGGAGGAACATAGTACAGAAAACATGGATAGAAATGATCTAAATATGTAAAATAGGTATAACTGAGCTGTTATATTAACAATAATTTAGAAAAGTGATAAAATAGTAGACAGCATAAGATTGAGACTAAGAAAGCAAAAGAAGCTTTAATCTACATAACTTAGTGGGTGGTTGCTTATCCAACCAATGAATAGATTTAGATCTGAAGAATGCTTTATGTTGTCTTGAAAGTGATTATCTTCAGTTAAGAATACCAATCCTAATATTACCTTCAGGGAATTCAGATAAGAAACTTCAGTGATAACTCTGGCAGAAACCTTCCTATGTAGAAGTCAGATTTCTTCTATAACAGTAACAGCACTGGTAATTATTTTTAAAAATTAGAATTAAGGGGCACCTGGGTGGCTCAGTGGGTTAAGCCTCTGCCTTCGGCTCAGGTCATGATCCCAGGGTCCTGGGATCGAGCCCCCCATCTGCAGGGAGCCTGCTTCCTCCTCTCTCTCTGCCTGCCTCTCTGTCTACTTGTGATCTCTGTCAGATAAATAAAGAAAAAAATCTTTAAAAAAAATAAATAAAAATAAAAAATAAAAATAAAAATTAGAATTAAAATGGGGCATCTGGGTGACTCAGTCAGTTTAGCATTGGTCTGATCAAGTCCTGATCCCAGCATCCTGGGATCAAGCCCCACATGGGGCTTCCTGCTCCATGGGATGCCTGCTTCTCTCTCTCTCTGCCTGGCATTCCCTCTGCTTGTGCTCTTTCTGTCCCTCTCTGTCAAATAAATAAATAAATAAATAAATAAATAAATAAGTAAAATCTTTTAAAAAATTAGAATTAGAACAAGTTATACAAGTAAATCATGAAAATGATGCACAGAAACATACAAAACAGACATGGGGAGGAAAAATTTATTAAGACCACCCCTCTTGCTCTCATTGTCCAGAGCTGACAAGTGTTCATAATTTGGTATCTGTTTTTCAAGACATTTTTATCTGCATATATGTAATATGCACGCATGTATTAAAAAATATAAATCATAATATACTATGTATACTACTGATATTGCCCTTCCATATAAATTCATACAGTCTTAGGAAGTACCTACATCATAATTTGTATATGTATATACAAATATATAATGCATACATTATATATATATGTGTGTATAGTGTATAATTATATTACATAAATAAATATACATATACATAATTCATATATGAATATACAAATATATAATGTATACATTATACATATATGTGTATGTATGATGTATGTACATATATGTATAATGTATGCATTATATATTTGTATATACATATACAAATTATGTGTGTATATGTATTTATGTATATGGGAATGTATAATGTCCCATTGCATGAATGAACCACATCCATGAATGAAAAGGGCTTAAAAAGACTTTCCCATCTGTTCTCCACATGGTAGTTTGACAGCTAACTTGATTACCAATACACTTTGTTTTAGAGAACCCACATGGTTCAGTGAAAAGAATACTGGAAGAAGAGTCTGCAGACCAATATTGCTTTTTTAACTGAGTTGGTTACTATTTGTAACTTAATAGGCATATTCACCCCACAAAGATAGGTTTATAGAAAGGGAGGAATAAAGGTTTTCATTTACCTTGTTTTCTAAATTCCAGCTGAACTCTTTGTCTACCTCAGTGGAGGGAGTAAGAGCAATTTACATTAGTCTGTGTATTTGATTTATATTTGGGCATGTTTTTAAAATGAGTGCCAGAGCAGTTGCCCAGCTGGCTTTCCCTTAGTCTGATTCTGTCTGCTGACTTACATGTGCCTCAGAAAATAGGTTCTGTGGCTGGAATAGGGAAGTTTCTTTAGCTACACAACCCAGCAAAGTCATTGCCTTCAAATAGTTTCCTTGTCAACATTTTTACAGTTGTGCCTTGGGGTGCACAATGACAAGGGGTGAGTAGCAGTGGGGTTAAGGGGTGGAAGACCCTGTATAGGAACAGAAGTTTCCTTGATGGCAGTCATCTCCCTAAGCACAGAATTTGTGTCTGTTTAGATCACCAGTGATCCTCTCACAAAACCCAAATGAATTTGAAAATTACACAGATGTAAAGAGATGACCCAAACCTTTGTCCTATCCTTAATAAGCTCTTGCTGCTCTCCCTTTTCCATGCTGTGCCTCTCTTTGCCACCTCCCTTTATCATATTCTGTCTTCCTTCCCACTATCTGTGTGTGCCTAGATCACCAGGCCTAAATCCCACTTAACGTTTTCCTAATATCAAAGTACACTGTATTTATAGTATTGTATCCAAGGGATAATTGGTATGTTCTGAAAGTATGCAAGCCCACAGTCTATTCTCCTATTTGTCTTTGATAATGTGACTAAGCCAGGCTGGCTAGTTAATGAGACAATTATTTTTGGACAAGCCAGCAGATCTGAACACATAGTTCTACAGCTTTGAGGTTTTATTTTTACTAAGGCTTCCTTTCTTCAGGGCTTTCCTTTACCATGGGAAGCTCTTCATGAGAGTCAGAGGCCAGCACTACAGGTAACTAACTTGAAGCAATGTGACATACAAATATTTTGAATCCTCTAAAAGATAAAACAGGAAATTTGAAGAAGGGCATTGCTTCCCTCTCTTTCTCTTTGTGAATATACACACACCCCCCCACACACACAGTTTAATGTTACTTTATAATTTGCCTCAATGTGATCTAAAATTTTGATAATATATATACCCTTTGCCCATGTGATTCTACTTCAAGGAATTTATGCTAATTAAATAAGCATGGATATGTGGCCAAAGATTCAATGGAAAGAAAGTTCATCTAAGCATTGTTTATAATTGGAAAATCTTAAATGTCCAGTAATTGGCAACATGTACAACTACTATGATGTCATTAAAAATAACATTAAAAATGGAAAATATGTTCATATTGTTAAAAGTGAAAAATATAAGTTCTTAACAGTATGTAGTATGAACATGTGTGTATGTGTGTGTGTGTATAGATTGTAATGATTGGAGATATATACACCAAAATATTTGAAATGGTTTTCTATGGTATTGGGACAATTGGAAGCTAATTTTTCAAAATTCTTATTTGAAGAATTAAAAACTATTATCAACTATCCTTACATAAAACCCTCAAAATTTATAATTATTAACATTGTTACTTTATTTTATCTTTTCATAAGTGAAAGAAATAAAACATTACTAATATCATTGTCTCTCTATTTTCCCCTCACCCCCTCATCCTGAAACATACAAACTAATAAATTCATTGTTTTTTTCCAATTACTATCAGAAGTATTTATTTTCTTTTTGTCTTCATTTTTCTCACTTGTTACAATAAAATAATATTGCTTTGGTTATGAGGAAAAGTTATTAAATCTTCTCCTGATGCATTTACATTTTGATCTAATTTACAAGAACAAATGATCTCTTCTTAACATGAAATTATATGAAGTAAAGTATAACCTATGGTAGATTGATCTAAGTATATCTAGGTATATATTGCTAATTGACATCATCTCCTATAAACTATGGGATCTTGGGCAAATTACTTATTTTCTTTGACCTTCATTTTCCTCATCTGAAATGGGGATAGTGATAGATTTTACATCATAAAGGTACAGATTAAATGAGGTAATACATGTAATTTGATGGGTATCCAGAACATAAGAGATTTTGAATACAACATAGCTATTGCTATTATTGCCATTTTTGCCAATCCAAAAGGAGTGAAATGGATTATATAGTATGGCACTTTTAAAGTATAGCCACGAATTCTTTGATCTTTCTCATATTGAGGTGTGGAATCTAGTTTCCCTCTTGTTGAATCTGGGCAGACTTGTGACTGCAACCACAGAGTGTGGTGAAAGTTATGCTATGTGATCTCCAAGGCTGAGTTTTAAAACCCATGTAGCTTCACCTGTTCCTCTTGGAATACTCTGAGATAAGCCATGTAAGAACCTTGTAAGAAGTTCAACTATTGGGAAACTACTATGTTAGAGATGCCACATAGGTGGTCTGGTATAAACTGAGCCCAGCCTTATAGCCATCTCCACCAAGGCACCAAGTGTGTGAGTTAAGCTGTGTTGGACCCTCCAGCCCATATATCCACTAGCTTTGTACCACTGAATGACCATACTTGGATGTCACAGGGAACAGAAGAAATGCCCAGACAGCCTTGTCCAAATTCCTGACCTACAGGCTATTTTTTAAAAAAGTTCTAAATTCCTTGACATTCCTCATATAGAGAGGGTAGTCCCCTCCTATTGAAAAAGTTGGGCTTATGAGTTCTTTCATTTTTTTTAAATTTATTTTTTATTTTCAGCATAACAGTATTCATTATTTTTGCACCACACCCAGTGCTCCATGCAATCTGTGCCCACCACCTGGTACCCCAACCTCCCACACACCCCCGCCACTTCAAAACCCTCAGATTGTTTTTCAGAGTCCATAGTCTCTCATGGTTCACCTCCCCTTCCAATTTCCCCAACTCCCTTCTCTCTATCTCCACATGTCCACCATGCTATTTGTTATGCTCTACAAATAAGTGAAACCATACTATAATTGACTCTCTCTGCTTGACTTATTTGACTCAGCATAATCTCTTCCAGTCCCGTCCGTGTTGCTACAAAAGTTGGGTATTCGTCCTTTCTGATGGAGGCATAATACTCCATAGTATATATGGACCACATCTTTCTTATCCATTCGTCCATTGAAGGGCATCTTAGTTCTTTCCACAGTTTGGCAACCATGGCCATTGCTGCTATAAACATTGGGGTACAGATGGCCCTTTTTCTCACTGCATCTGTATCTTTGGGGTAAATACCCAGTAGTGCAATTGCACGGTCATAGGGTGTGGAGAGCCATGCAGCAGAAGCTGGGAGTCACGTACTAGGCGAGGCTTGAGGAGAAGGGCAGGTGAATGTTTATGTGGGAGCGCTCCAGGCAACGCACAACCTGTACTGAAGTATCGGGACTAGTATAAGATTAACCAGGGACCATGGGAACGGCACAAAAACAGAGTGAACAATAAGTTTCGGGGGCTCACGTCAGTAGGCACGAGCTCCCCGCATGATCTGGATTGAAGTCATCTGTATCCCTTCTGATTGGATGTTATAGTAGTTGTGTTATGTGGTGATTGGTTACTTTCTATCCACTGTATCCTATAACTTGGGGCTATAATCGGTGTTCGGGGTCCCGGGGCTGAAGATTGTCAATAAAGAAGCTTGCCACTCACCTCGTCTGCGGGTCGTTCTTGCGGGTCGAGAGCGATACCTGGTGCCGAAACCCGGGACCTGAGACGCCGGACGCAGAACGAGGATTGAGGTAAGAGCAACGATAAGGAAAGTGTGCACCTATTTCTGTCTATTGACAGGGAAGTTCCCTGAAGACGATCGGAGGTTAGGTTGTTTATAAAGTTCTTCAGGGACGATAAGAGGTTCCCCGTAGACAATAAGACGTAAAGAGGTTAATGAAGTTCTACGGGGACAATAAGGTAAAAGTTTCCTCGGGATGAGGAACGATTTTAGTCATTAGAAGGTTCTCTGGGGACGATCATAGACGTAGCAATTTAGGCTCCACAGAGACTATAGTAACGAAAGATTTCCAGGATGGGAAACGAGCTTGCCAGATATAGGATGGAGGGCCCTTTAAGGGACGTTCTCAAGGCAAATGGCACTCCTTTGAAGTCAAAAACGGCCCGCGCCTTCTTGAAAGAGGCAGGAGAGATTGCCCCTTGGTTTATAGAAGAAGGACTCTTGAACATATCTCAATGGGAACATCTGGGAGAGGATTTGAGACAAAGCCCCACTGTTGCTGCCGGCACTCTCGCCGTGTGGTCCCTGGTGAAAGTATGTTTGCATTCCCCCCGAGAGCCCCTGCAGCGAGCAGTAATACAGGGAGGGGAAGTTTTTGAGCAAGTGAAAGAAGAATCCCGTAAGGGCTCCTCCCGAAACTCTGACTCCGAAAGCGAAAGCTCAGAGGGGATTACGCCGCTTCTGCATTCTAACCCCACAGCGCCACCCCATGAGTGGCCCCCGCCTTATAAGCCCAGCTGCACCAAGACGTGCTATTGTTTTATTTTAAATTTCCTCACGGTTGACAGAGACGGCACTTCGGCTGCAGAACGTCATTGGGGCCAACAGAAAACACAGCAGTTAATGGTGAAATGGAAGGATGTCCTTACTGGCTTATGGAAAGAGCCCGACCCGGTGCTTAGGCGGCACCGAGGTTCCCTTTGTGTTTTCCCGCAGGATGCGCCCGCCCCACTCTGGGTGCCGGAACGCCTCACCAGGCTGGTGGCCACGGAGCCTGTGGAGGATGCTGGTGATGGTGATGATAGCGACGATGACTATCCTGCAGCCTGTTCCCACGAAGGCGGAGCCAGTTCAACTGTGGCCGAGACAAGAGACTGCCCAGCTTCAGACCCTTCTTCAAATGGCTCAGCATAGAGCGCATTCTTCTCACCCGAACTCATGTTTGCTACTGACGCTTATTTTAATGCAACACGTGTTGGCAATCCTCCTCATGCCGAGTTAACTGTTGCTCAGCTTGCTGAAAGCTTCGTGAGCTCTTTGTTCTCTCACTTCCCTTCCCTGACGCATGCATGGTATGCTATAGGCTCTATTATAGGAGTGTTAACACTTATGCTTTTATTCATGTGCCTCTTTCCCTGTGTGGTAAAATTCATGCTTACAGAATTATATAAAGTGCGAGCCATTGTGCGGAATCAGCAACGGGCTGCTCGTGACAAAACGACACGGCAACCTTGATTATGGGTTGCTCCCACCATAGCTAGTACCCTGCTGCCTCAAGCGCCTCAAAACTGGCTTTGCTGCCTAAAAGGAGCTAGTAATTGATGCCTCCCCCTGAATATGGCTCTGTATGCTGGGTCGGTAGCCAAAGACGGGTAAGACTGATCCCTCGCCATAGCAACCTAAGACAGGGGCTCCTCGGTGAAGGGGAGTACCCGATGACGGGTAAGCATGTGTGTTGAGGATTGGCAACCTAAGACAGGCACGACCTCTGCCATGCAATAAAAATAAAAAGGGGGAGCTGTGGAGAGCCATGCAGCAGAAGCTGGGAGTCACGTACTAGGCGAGGCTTGAGGAGAAGGGCAGGTGAATGTTTATGTGGGAGCGCTCCAGGCAACGCACAACCTGTACTGAAGTATCGGGACTAGTATAAGATTAACCAGGGACCATGGGAACGGCACAAAAACAGAGTGAACAATAAGTTTCGGGGGCTCACGTCAGTAGGCACGAGCTCCCCGCATGATCTGGATTGAAGTCATCTGTATCCCTTCTGATTGGATGTTATAGTAGTTGTGTTATGTGGTGATTGGTTACTTTCTATCCACTGTATCCTATAACTTGGGGCTATAATCGGTGTTCGGGGTCCCGGGGCTAAAGATTGAATAAAGAAGCTTGCCACTCACCTCGTCTGCGGGTCGTTCTTGCGGGTCGAGAGCGACAATAGGGAGGTTCTATTTTTAATTTCTTGAGGAATCTCTACACTGTTCTCCAAAGTGGCTGCATCAACTTGCATTCCCACCAACAGTGGAAGAGGGTTCCCCTTTCTCCACATCCCCTCCAACACATGTTGTTTCCTGTCTTGCTAATTTTGGCCATTCTAACTGGTGTAAGGTGATATCTCAATGTGGTTTTAATTTGAATCTCCCTGATGGCTAGTGATGATGAACATTTTTTCATGTGTCTGATAGCCATTTGTATGTCTTCATTGGAGAAGTCTCTGTTCATATCTTCTGCCCATTTTTTGATATGCTTGTCTGTTTTGTGTGTGTTGAGTTTGAGGAGTTCATTATAGATCCTGGATATCAAACTTTTGTCTGTACTCTCATTTGCAAATATCTTCTGCCATTCTGTGGGCTGCCCCTTTGTTTTGTTGACTGTTTCCCTTGTTGTGCAGAAGCTTTTGATTTTGATGAAGTCCCAAAAGTTTGTTTTTTCTTTTGTTTCCTTTGCCTTTGGAGACATATCTTGAAAGAAGTTGCTGTGGCTGATATCGAAGAGCTTACTGCCTATGTTCTCCTCTAAGATTCTGATGGATTCCTGTCTCACGTTGAGGTCTTTTATCCATTTTGAGTTTATCTTTGTGTACTGTGTAAGAGAATGGTCGAGTTTCATTATTTTTTTAAAAGATTTTATTTATTTGACAGAGAGATCACAAGTAGGCAGGGAGGCAGACAGAGAGAGAGGAAAGGAAGCAGGCTCCCCGCTAAGCAGAGAGGCCAGCGCAGGGCTCCATCCCAGGACCCTGTGATCACAACCTGAGCTGAAGGCAAAGGCTTAACCCACTGAGACACCCAGGTGCCCCAATATATGACTTCTAATTCTAGATTTTAAGAGACAATGTGGCTTCTTCATGGCTTTCTTGGAGAAAGTTAGGTTCCATGTAGGAACTTCATTTCACTACCCTGAAAATCACTATGCTGGAGATGCCATATGTTAGGTGTTCTGAATGTCAGTTCCAGCTCTAGACTCTGACAGAATGCAAGATATGTGAGTGAAGTCATCTTGGTTCCTCTAGACTACATTATCTTCCAGCTGAGTACCAGTAAGTGACCTTAGTTGATCCATATGGATCAAATAATCACTCAGTTGAGTCCTGACTGAATTCCTGACATGCAGAATTCATGAAATACAATAAAATTCAAATGGTTTCATGTCAATACCTTTTGGGATATTTAGTTATGAAGTAAGAGTAATTTAAACATAGAGATTTAGTGTTACTTGCTAAATAGAATATGCCTTCATATACAAGAGAAACAAAACGTGATATCTAAGTATACCTTCAGTATTCACTTTTAAATGACTCTTCCTATGGCCAACAGACAGTTGACATTCTTTGTTGCCTGTAGTGTTGCATGGAATGTGGGATACCATAAAATGTTACTAACTCCAAGATATCTTCCAGCCACTCTGCCTTAGTGTCTGAAACTTCTTTTATCTGAGTTATTGCTTTGGCATAAAGTATCCTGCATCTAGGAGTCTTGGAGCAATGAAAAAACTGCTGCAAAAGAGATGGGGAACCATTATTAGTCATTGGCAACCCAGTGCAGATATTTTAATGATACTTTCCCCTTGCTCATTGAAAGCAGAGAGAAAGGCCCTGAAGAAAGGGGTGTAAAAATAAGGTTAATGAATGAGAGAGTGTGATATCCCAAACATGGGATGGGGAGGGTAATTAAAAAATGTAGCCCTAGGTTGTGATACCCTGAGGTGAGCCTTAGCAGTTGGACATGGCCTGAGAATACTAGGTGTTTATGGGTGGGTTTGCAAAAAGAAAGATTAATTTATTCGTTATCATGTCTCAAGGACCAACCCTATATTGATTTTTTTTGTGTGTGTGGAAACTTTCAAATAGTAATATATAAAGCTGAGAGGGGGAAAGCATGAGAACGGGGGAGAGACTTTTGGGTGTTATTGCCTTAATAATATTATTTCCTCGTATTTGGATAGTTTTATAAAGCATATTTGCATGCTAGGAAGGAGCAAAATATTATAATCTCTTTATATTCTCATATGAAGGAACAACTTTTTAGAAAGATGAAATGACTTGCCCCAAGTCACAAATTAATTTATACTGGAAAGATTATTCTTGAATTCATGACTCTTGACTCTTTGTTCTTTTAAAGGATTTTATGTATTTATTTGAAAGACAGAGATCACAAGTAGGCAGAGAGGCAGGCAGAGAGAGAGGAAAGCAGGCTCCCTGCTGAGCAGGTAGCCCCATGCAGAGCTTGATCCCAGGACTCTGGAATCATGACCCAAACCAAAGGCAAAGGCTTTAACCTACTGAGCCACCCAGGCACCCCAACTCTTGATAGTTTCTATTACACTACCTTTAAGACCCAAGTTGTTTCTTTTTTGTACTTATCAATTTACATTAATATAGAATACACATAAATAAAAATATAGTGTATACGCACTGCTAATGCATTTTTTTCTCCTTGCTAACTCAAACTGAAATGCTCACACTACATCATTTTAACAGACTCCACAAACATTGTCTAGATTGGATTTAGAGCCTGGAATGCAGAATGTTTAAGCATTGTATGAATCTTAGAAATCTTTTTTTTTTAATTTTTTATTTTTTATAAACATATATTTTTATCCCCAGGGATACAGGTCTGTGAATCACCAGGGTTACACACTTCACAGCACTCACCAAACCACATACCCTCCCCAATGTCCATAATCCCACCTGCTTCTCCCAACCCCCCTCCCCCCAGCAACGCTCAGTTTGTTTTGTGAGATAAAGAGTCACTTATGGTTTGTCTCCCTCCCAATTCCATCTTGTTTCATTGATTCGTCTTCTACCCTCTTAATCCCCCATGTTGCATCACCACTTCCTCATATCAGGGAGATCATATGATAGTTGCCTTTCTCTGCTTGACTTATTTCGCTAAGCATGATACGCTCTAGTTCCATCCATGTTGTCGCAAATGGCAAGATTTCATTTCTTTTGATGGCTGCATAGTATTCCATTGTGTATATATACAACATCTTCTTGATCCATTCATCTGTGGATGGACATCTAGGTTCTTTCCATAGTTTGGCTATTGTCGACATTGCTGCTATAAACATTCGGGTGCACGTGCCCCTTTGGATCACTACATTTGTATCTTTGGGGTAAATACCCAGTAGTGCAATTGCTGGGTCATAGGGCAGCTCTATTTTCAACATTTTGAGGAACATCCATACTGTTTTCCAGAGTGGCTGCACCAGCTTGCATTCCCACCAACAGTGTAGGAGGGTTCCCCTTGCTCCGCATCCTCGCCAGCATCTGTCATTTCCTGACTTGTTGATTTTAGCCATTCTGACTGGTGTGAGGGGATATCTCATTGTGGTTTTGATTTGTATTTCCCTGATGCTGAGTGATATGGAGCACTTTTTCATGTGTCTGTTGGCCATCTGGATGTCTTCTTTGCAGAAATGTCTGTTCATGTCCTCTGCCCATTTCTTGATTGGATTATTTGTTCTTTGGGTGTTGAGTTTGCTAAGTTCTTTATAGATTCTGGACACTAGTCCTTTATCTGATATGTCGTTTGCAAATATCTTCTCCCATTCTGTCAGTTGTCTTTTGATTTTGTTAAGTGTTTCCTTTGCTGTGCAAAAGCTTTTGATCTTGATGAAATCCCAATAGTTCATTTTTGCCCTTGCTTCCCTTGCCTTTGGCGTTGTTCCTAGGAAGATGTTGCTGCGGCTGAGTTCGAAGAGGTTGCTGCCTGTGTTCTCCTCAAGGATTTTGATGCATTCCTTTCGCACATTGAGGCCCTTCATCCATTTTGAGTCTATTTTTGTGTGTGGTGTAAGGAAATGGTCCAATTTCATTTTTCTGCATGTGGCTGTCCAGTTTTCCCAGGACCATTTATTGAAGAGGCTGTCTTTTTTCCATTGGACATTCTTTCCTGCTTTGTCGAAGATTAGTTGACCATAGAGTTGAGGGTCTATTTCTGGGCTCTCTATTCTGTTCCATTGATCTATGTGTCTGTTTTTGTGCCAGTACCATGCTGTCTTTATCCTATCAAAGTACCACCCATCTTTTTCAAAGAAATGGAACAAATAATTCTAAAATTTATATGGAACCAGAAAAGACCTCGAATAGCCAAAGGGATATTGAAAAAGAAAGCCAAAGTTGGTGGCATCACAATTCCGGGCTTCAAGCTCTATTACAAAGCTGTCATCATCAAAAAATCTTTTAATTATACCAGGAATTCAGTTTTAATTTTTGATGGGTTATATCTGTGAGAAGAAATAAAATTTAGAGTATAGATCAAGTGTAATTAAGTATTTAAGGTAATTGTAGGTTTATCTGGGTGACTTAGTTGGTTAATCAACTGTCTTCAGCTTGGGTCATGAGCCTAGAGTCCCAGGATCAAGTCCCAAATTGGGCTCCCAGCTCAGTGGGAAGTCTGCTTCTCCCTCTGACCCTCTCCCCTCTCATGCTCTCTCACTATCTCTCTCTCTCTCGGATGAATAAATAAAATCTTAAAAAAAAATAAGGTAATTGTGAAAAACACAACTTCTGCTCTTTTAAGGCTGCCATGTTACATGAACACAGAAAACATTAAAGGTCCCTAAAATAAATGTCCCTAGGGATGAAGCCATTGGATAATTCAACACAGGATCAGGACAAAGTTTGGATCACATTTAGGGGAAAGCTGTATGGCAGGGCAGTAGAACATGTGCAGCCCCATGAGGCAAGAATTCTGGTTTCTAAATTGCTTTCATTTAGACTTGTTATGTCGTTTAGGTAAGTGATCTATGAGCTTCAGTGGCCTTATCGGCAAAGTGAGGACTTATTTACCTGCCTGAAATCAAATAGGTAGTGTAGATGTTCTCCTGAAATCTCTTCACATCTTAAGGTCTAAGATTATAAGCTTTCCTCTCTGGTTTCCCTTTTCCCCTCTATGAACTTTTAATTCATGAATTTATCTAAGCCCTTGTAACTGATTTATATTTTGGCCTTCAGTGTAATAAATTACACTGAGGTTCTAATTCCTTTTTCTGTGTAACTCATTCTTTTAAGCACTGTGGAGCTGTGGAATGAAACTAGTACTCTAGGACTTGGTCCAATCTGTCAGATCCTTGGTAACACTAAATCCCAAGCTGATTAGAACATCAGAAATTCAGGAGAATAGCTGTGGGTAAAGGAGAAATCTAAGCCCTGTCTTCTTTTCTTTCATAAATCACTTGTATTTATAGTCTATGAAGCATTTTCTTTGTGAATTTAAATTTAACTTCTCCAATCCTTACCTTGATAAAAATTATTTTAGTTTATTTTCATTGTTGTCAGATAACTTGCATTTATCAGGGCTGACATTTATGATTCTTAATTACATTATAAATTTTTATGATCATCACACCAAAAAATAACAGTATTATGTAACACGAAAGAGTGAGCCTAAATTACAGTGGAGGAAGATAATATGGAAGTAAAGTATATTCATAATCCAAGCAAATGGAACTTGCCTACAGCAAATATTAATTATGGGAACAATCACCTGAGTAATAGCACTTACTTGAGGGACAGGAAATAACCCTGAATCTCATGCCAGTATTGTTTTACAAATCAAATGATATTTGTTTTGATTCAGAAGATAACATTTGGTTTTGAAATTGAATTATTTTTTAAATTAAATTTTCTTTTAGATTTTAGTAAGTCAGAACATTGAATAACTGTATTAGTGGACATTCAAATATATTTCTCTAGCTAACATAAAGTCACCTCAAATCTTAGGCAGGGTTTCAAATTAGAAATGCATGTCATGATTTATGTTGTATGCAGAAACAGCCAACCCATGTTTGTTCTTTTATTTATTCAGCAATTTTTTTAAAACTATCTGATTTGTGGCAGACACTGTACTAAGCACTGGAGGTATTATTGTGAGCAAGACAGATGTGGCTCCTGACCTCATGGGATTTAAAGTCTAGTAGGAAGACAGTCACAGAACAAGTAATTACAAGTGCTTGTTGCATTACTAAAGATAATTCAAGATGAGGTTTAAACCCATGCTCAGGCTATACACATCAGCTTTGTGTTCTCAAACAAGTTACCTTCTCAGAAGCTCGAGGTTTTTTTTTTTTTCCTTTTCATTTCTAAGAAAGGAATAACAGATACTGGTACAATAAAATTAGAAATTCCATAGATAAGTGTTCTTTAAATTGTGAAGCAGTCTATACATGTTAGCACCATTGCTGTTATTTTTGATATACATTTATTTGTTTGAGAAGTTGATAGGCATGTTTAGACCATTTAGATTCAGACCCCTCTTGAGTTTTCATTCTTATGCCTGGTCACCAATTCTTCCCTTCCCTTGTTCCTTATGCCCTCACTTTCCCCACCACCCTTAGCCCCTCCTTAAAGGCCTTTTTGGCTAGGTTAGGACTGTGAGTTTCAAGGCATTAATAGTTTTATTCTTGTTAAGATGTTCCATGAATGGTTACCTTGTACATTTCTCACCTTTTTCTTAATTGACTCATTCTGTTAGCTAAGTAGGTAATGATGATTTTGCAAGGATATGGTATTTGCCATTCTTGCTGGTAATATACAAATGGTATACAAGTCTATTTTCTATTTGTATACAGGTGGTTTACAAGTCTATTTTCTTTCAACCTCTGGATGCTTTTAAAGTTCTTTTAATATAGACTCAAAACTCGGTGCGTGGGTGGCTGAGTCAGTTAAGTTTCTGCCTTCAGCTCAGGTCATGATCTCAGGGTCCTGGGATTGAGCTCTGCATTGTGCTTCCTGCTCAGGGGAGAGTCTGCTTCTACCTCTTCCTCTGCCCCTCCCCCCTGGCCATGCACTCACACACACTCTCTCTCTCTCAAACTAAAATCAATCAATCAATCTATCTATCTATATAGATAAAACTTAACATTTACATTGCTTTCTTCAAAAACAGCAAATTATGAAAGACTGATCATTCTAATGAAGGTGGACTTGAAATAGGGCCAGGGTTACATGAAATCACAATGAAAGGACTACTATGAGAGTTTGCTTCCATCCCAACATATTACAATCATTTATATTGCCAATAAGTGTATAAGTCCCTACTATTCATCACTGATTAGAGCCAAGACACTAAAACTAAAAATTCAAAGGAATTGTTTTGTAAGGAAAGTGGGTTTGAGAGGGTTTTGAAGCTAAGCAGTATAGATTCATTAATGAGAAGCAGGATATCATACTAAATTTTTGAAGGATAGAATAATTTAATGAAAATGGAAGTCCAAGACTTATTAGGTAAGTAGTGTCATGTAGGATGTTCTGCTATGATACTAGTGCCAGAGAAGCATAGTGTAAGTACAAAAACCTTGACTGAAAGTTCAGAAATCTGATTTCTACTTTTCACTCATTGTTATTAGCTTTAAAACCTTGAAGTCTTATCCTATTTGGGATTCAGATTTCTTATTTGCAAAAAAAAAAAAATAGGGAATGGCAATTATACTAAGTAATCCCTTCTATAAAATATGAAAATCAGGTAGAAAATTATTTAAATAATCCAGTAACTCTGAGAAGACTAAATTCATAGTGGTGGCAGTGGAAATGAAGCAGAAGGAACAAAATGGAGAGAAGCATCTTGTAGGAATTATTGTTAGGATTCAATGAATAACTGTATGGTAGATGCATTAGAAGGTGAGTCAAGGCTGTTTTCAAAGTGTCAAATTCTGAATGACTAGGCAATGAGATAGATAACAGCAGAGATGGGAGAATAGAGAAAATACCATATGAGTGAAGAGGATGAGTTGTCAGTGAAGGGGTAAGAGATAATATGAAACTCTGTTGCAATGTGAAAATTTCTAGAAGAGAGTGGACAACCATGCCAATACTACTGCAAACAGATGAGCTTAGAAGAAGAGTTTTGGTGTCTAGAAGGAGTTTATTTAAGAGAAGATTAGTGGGTTTGGGAATATGCACACATGTACATATATGTGCACCAGGTGTTTTCTTCTCCATTATATCCAATATTATCTCTGGACAAAGGGAGAAAACACAAAATATGATGATCTGTATAGTTGGTCTTTGGTATTTCTTTCATTGTATATATATTATGGTTAGGAAATAGTGGATGGGGATAAAATATAAAGGGGTTGTTGATACATTTAAGGTTAGAAATTGTGAAACAAAGTACAAATAAAAACTCTCCTTTTTACTTTTCTTGATTTTTCTACAGACACAGAAATTTAAGAGTTGCTTGGTTATTACCTGCCTTCTGTTTTTTCCTTCCCCCATCATGTTTAATTTCACAACCACTTTCCTGAAAATAAGGCTGGGTAGAGTTGAGATGTGTTGTATTTCATCTGTCACCACATATTGAAAGGACTCACAATTGTGTACAGATTGTATAAGACCTTTAAATGAATCTTATTTCTTTCCCTTGGATGGTGCTAATAGGGTATGAAAAGAGAGAAGATTACATAAGGTGATTATTATATTATATAGAGTCCTGGAGTCACTTGAATGGTTTGGAATTAAAAAACAAATGCATTCTCTGAAAAGTCCATATTATTGTCACAGAAATGACAACCTATTTCTTTTACCAGCAAGAGTCCCAAGACACTTACCTTCTTTTTTCTTCCCTTTCTTTATCCTAGAGACTTCTCAAAATTCTGCAAACCAATTGCAGTGCAAGTGACTGGGAAGAAATCCTATCTAGTTCAACTCTTAGAAAATTTGGTTTTCCTATTAAATAAAAATAGTCTTGTTGGGGCACCTGGGTGGCTCAGTCGCTTAAGCATTTGCCTGCAGCTCAGGTCATAATCCCAGGATCCTGGAATCAAGCCCCATATCAGGATCCTTGCTCTACCTGCTTCTATTTTTTTTTTCCCTCTGCCTGCTGCTCCCCCTGCTTGTGCTCTCTGTCTCTGTCTCTCTCAGTCAAATAGAAAAATAAAATCTTAAAAAAAAAATACTCTTGTTATGTATTTGCATTGTGGCTTAAGTGTAGGTAGCAAACTACCTACACTTTGGGCATAGCATACCCAAACTAGGAAAACCATTGTTAAAGCCTTTATACGTAAGGAATGTAGCTTAACTTGTCTGCCACTCTGGGCACCAGAACCTTGACTGCAGTTGTCAAGTGAAGTTAACCTGTCCCAGGCAACTCTAAACAGAAAAATGTCATAATGGTAACAGATAACTTTAGAAGACAATGAAAAGATGGCCTGAAGATTACTAAACAAATACAATATAATGGCAATTTCCTAAACAGTTTAGCATATATTCATAAATATATACATACAACACACTGTAAATTATAAGAGGAAGTCCTCTTGTACTGATAACTAATTTCCCAGCACAAGGAACTTTACTATTCAAAAGTAAGACCATTTGTATATTCTTACCTGATCCATATTTATTTAATTTTGGAGTTGTTCAAATTCTTCTGATGTTGTTAGAGTGCCCCAAGTTGTTCTTGCCCTATGTTGCCCTGCCCTGGGGATATGAATGTCAGGGCCCTTTATTTCAGCCTCTGATTGAACACTTGCTCTGAAATGATTTTCAGTTCAGAGTATATCAATTTCATTCCTAAAGAAGCTTCGGTTTTCTGTGAAATGCAAACTGTATGTTACATATCACATTGGGAATGATTCCCTAGCAAACTTCAGTTTGTTTCATAAGATTAAGAGTCCCTTCAGGTTTGTCTCCCTCATAATCCCATCTTGCTTCATTTTCCCCTCCCTACCCACCATGACCCCCTACTCTGCCTCTCAAATTCCTCATATGAGAGAGATCATATGATAATTGTCTTTCTCTGATTGACTTATTTCGCTTAGCATAATACCCTCTAGTTTCATCTATGTTATTGCAAATGGCAAGATTTTAGGTTTTTTAAATGATGTATAGTATCCCATTGTATATATATACCACATATTATTTATCCATTCATCTGTTGATGGACATCTAATTCTTTCCATAGTTTGGCAGTTGTGGATATTGCTGTTATAAACATTTGGGTGCATGTGCCCCTTCAGATCACTACACTGTTATCTTTAGTGTAAATACTCAGTAGTGTGATTGCTGGGTCATAGGGTAGCTCTATTTTCAAGTTTTTGAGGAACCTCCATGCTGTTTTCCAGAGTGGCTATACCAGCTTGCATTCCCACCAACAGTGTAGGAGGGTTCCCCTTTCTCTGCATCCTCACCAGCATCTGTCATTTCTTGACTTATTAATTTTAGCCCTTCTGAGTGGTGTGAGGTGGTATCTCACTGTGGTTTTGATTTGTATTTCCCTGATACTGAGTGATGCTGAGCACTTTTTCATGTGTCTGTTGGCCATCTGGATGTCTTCTTTACAGAAATGTCTGGTTATGTCTTCTACTCATTTCTTGATTGGATTATTTGTTCTTTGGGTGTTGATTTTAATAAGTTCTTTATTGATTTTGGATACTAGCCCTTTATCTGATATGTCGTTTGCAAGTATTTTCTCCCATTCTCTCAGTTGTCTTTTTGTTTTATTGACTGTTTCCATTTCTGTGCAAGAGCTTTTGATCTTGATGAAGTCCCAGTAGCTCATCTTCTGACCTTTTTCCTTGCTTTTGGAGAGGTTTCTAGGAATAATTTGCTGCAGCTGAGGTCAAAGAGGTTGCTGCCTGTGTTCTCCTCAAGGATTTTGATGGATTCCTGTCTCACATTGAGTTCTTTCATCAATTTTGAGTCTAATTTTGGGTGCGGTGTAAGACAATGATCCGGTTTCATGTTTCTGCACATGGCTGTCCAATTTTCCCAACACTGTTTGTTGAAGAGACTGTCTTTTTTCCATTGGACATTCTTTTCTGCTTTGTTGAAGATAAGTTGACCATAGAGTTAAGGGTCTATTTCTGGGCTATCTGTTCTGTTCCATTGATCTATGTGTCTCTTTTGGTGCCAGGACCATATTGTCTTGATGATGACAGCTTTGTAATAGAGCTTGAAGCCTGGAATTGGGATACTGCCAACTTTGGCTTTCTTTTTCAGCATTTCTCTGGCTATTCAGGGTCTTTTCTGGTTCCATATAAATTTTAGGATTATTTGTTCCATTTCTTTGAAAAAAACCTGATGATATTTTGATAGAGATTACATTAAATGTGTAGATTTCTCCAGGTAGCATAGATATTTTCACAATATTTGTGCTTCTAGTTCATGAACATGGAATGTTTTTTCCATTTCTTTGTGTCTTCCTCAATTTCTTTCAAGAGTACATTATAGTTTTCTGAGTACAAATTCTTTGCCTCTTTGGTTAGGTTTATTCCTGGGTATCTTATGGTTTTGGGTGCAATTGTAAATAAGATCGACTCTTAATTTCTCTTCTGTCTTGCTTTTGGTATATAAAAATTCAACTGATTTCTTTGATTTTTTATCCTGACACTTTACTGAATTCCTGTATGAATTCTAACAGTTTTGGAGTGGAGTCTTTTTGGGTTTTCCACATAAAGTATCATATCATCTGCAAAGAATGAGGGTTTGACTTTGTCTTTGCCAATTCAGATGCTATTTATTTATTTATTTATTTATTATTATTTTTAAAGATTTTATTTATTTATTTGACAGACAGAGATCACAAGTAGGCAGAGAGACATTAGAGAGAGAGGAGGAAGCAGGCTCCCTGCTGAGCAGAGAGCCCAATGTGGAGCTCGATCCCAGGACCCTGGGATCATGACCTGAGCTGAAGGCAGAGGCCTTAACCCACTGAACCACCCAGGCGCCCCTATTTATTTATTTATTTTTATTGTAGGATTGCAGAGGCTAGAACTTCTAGTACTATACTGACTAGCAGAGGTGATAGTGGACAGCCCTGCCATGTTCCTGACCTTTGGGGGAAAGCTCTCAGCTTTCCCCCACTGAGAATGATATTCGCTATGGGTTTTTTATGGATGGCTTTGATGATATTGAGGTATGTAACCTCTATCCCTACACTTTGAAGAGTTCTGACAAGAAAAGATGCTGTACTTTGTCAAATGTTTTTTCAGCATCTATTGAGAGTATTGTATCGTTCTTGTTCTTTCTTTTATTAATGTATTGTATCACATTGATTGATTTGCGGACGTTGGTCCAACCTTGTACCATGACCAAGTGGGATTTATTCCACTTGGTCATGGGAATAAATCCCACTTGGTCATGGTGAATAATCCTTTTAATGTACTGTTGGATCCTATTGGCTAATATTTGGTGAGAATTTTTGCATCCTTGTTCATCAAGGATATTGGTCTGTAATTTCCTTCTTAATGGGGTTTTCATCTGGTTTTGGGATCAAGGTAATGATGGCCTCATAAAATGATTTTGGAAGTTTTCCTTCCATTTCTACTTTTTGAAACAGTTTCAGGAGACTAGGTGTTAATTCTTCTTTAAATGTTTGGTAGAATTCCCCTGGGAAGCCATCTGGCCCTGGGCTCTTGTTTGATGGGAGATTGTTGATGACTGCTTCAATCTCCTTACTGATTATGGGTCTGATCAGGTTTTATATTTCTTCTTGTTTCAGTTTTGGTGTTTTATATATCTCTAGGAATGCATCCATTTCATCCAGATCATCAAATTTGCTGGTGTATAGTTGCTCATAATATGTTCCTATAATTGTTTGTATTTCTTTGATGTTGGCTATGATCTCTCCTCTTTCATTCATGGTTTTATTAATTTGGGTCCTTTCTCTTTTCTCTTTGTTAAGTCTGACCATGGATTTATCAATCTTATTAATTCATTCAAAGAACGAGTTCCTAGTTTTGTTGATTTGTTCTGGTGTTCTTTTGGTTTCTATTTCATTAATTTCTGCTCTGATCTTTATGATTTCTCTTCCCATGCTAGGTTTAGGCTTTCTTTCCTGTTCTTTCTCTAGTTCCTTTAGGAGTAGGGTTAGGTTATGTACTTGAGACCTTTCTTGTTTCTTGAGAAAGGCTTGTATCACTGTTTACTTTCTTCTCAGGACTGCCTTCACTGTGTCTCACAGATTTTGAACAGCTGTGTTTTCATTATTATTTGTTTCCATGAATTTTTTCAATTCTTATTTAATTTCCTGTTTGACCAATTCATTCTTTAGTAGGATGCTCTTTAGCTTCCATGTATTTGAGTTCTTTCCAACTTTGCTCTTGTGATTGAGTTCTAGATTCAGAGCATAGTGATCTGAAAATATGCAGGGAATGATTCCAGTCCTTTGGTACTGGTTCAGACCTGATTTGTGACCCAGGATGTGATCTATCCTGGAAAATGTTCCATGGGCACTATAGAAGAATGCATAGTCTGTTGCTTTGGGAAGGAATGTTCTGAATATATCTGTGAATATAAGTTTTTCTGCTTAGTCCTTTTATCCAGATAAGAATAGATGAATGAGAGAACCAAATGCTAAAAGAGTAGCTATGACCCCTGGAAGATATATACTAACCAAATTAGAGGAGACCTGAAACTGTGGGAAGAAAGGCAGAGGAAGAAAAAAATATATAAATATAAAATATAAATATAAATATATATACATATATTTTTATAATATATATAATATATATTATATGTGATATATATATTAGACTGAGAAATAGAAAAGAGCAATACACTTGATTTTGTGTGTATTTTGTTCTTTTAGAAGAAACCACCTCCTAAAATTTTAAGGAAAGAATTATATATATATATATATATATATATATATATATATATATACACACACACACACACATATATACACACAGAAATAAGTGTAAACACGATGAAGTCATGGAATATAACTGTAAAGATGAAAATTTAAAAAGATTTTATAAAGGTAATTGACAAAATCAATTGGTTAAAAAAAAAAAGAAAAAAAAGGGGAGAGAATGTGATCAGCCTGCAGACTAGAAGAAAGCCATATGCTAGATTTAGGGTATATTTTGATCTATTAGGAGAAATTGTATCCCAAAATTTAAAAAAAAATAAAACTTATATGTATATAATAAATAAGGTTAAATAAAATGAAGGGATAAAATATGAGTATAACAAAGCAAATTAGAAAATATTTTTTAAAAGGTATTGATAAAATAGTTTAAATACTTTAAAATAGGACAGAGGAAAAATTTTACAAAGTATAATAATTAAAAAGTGAAATTAAAAAAAAAATTAACTTTGAAAGACTAATGGGTCATGGGAAAAAAGCCATGAATTCTATGTGTTGCTTTTCCCTAGCTCTGGAGTTCCGTAATTCTCATTGATAGGTGAATTTGGTCTTGGTTAGATGTTCTTGTTGATCTTCTGGGGGAGGGGCCTGTTACCGTGATTCTCAAATGTCTTTGCCCAAGGTAGAATTGCACCACCCTTGCCAGAGGCCAAGCTAAGTAATCTGCTCAGGTTTGCTCTTGGTCACGTTTCTTCCTTGATCGTCTTCTATACAGCTTTGTAGGACTGGAATAAAGATGGAAGCCTCCCAATCTCTGGCCCCATAAGAGCTGAGAGCTAAGGGACCCACTCTTTAATGCTCCCTCAGAGAAAAGTAGTCAATCCCTCCCATCTCCCTGGTCTCTAACCACACTCCAAGCTCATCCCACCTGTGACTGATCATTTCTATCTCAGATGCATCAGCCCAGCTGATTCCTGCAGTGCATTCCCATGCCACTCCTGGAGATGAAAAGTGAATCTCCCCAGTTCTGCTCCTTTTTGGGTCCCTGCCCAGTGACAGGTGGCCTAACTCTGCTGCAAATCATTAAGGTAATCCCGAGCTGAAAGCCCACTCCTCTGCTCTGTCTCTGCAGCTGGCTTTCCCACTCTGATACCTGGGAGCTCTGCCATACTCAGACACCCCTGGTATTTTTGTGACCCTGGAGGTCTTGAGTCTATACTGTTCCTGCAAGGGCCCCACCCCTGGCTTAACCTCTGGTGTGACATCCTTCAGTGGAGCAGTCTTCTAAAAGTTCTGATTTTGTGCTCTGCTGCTCTGTCACTTGCTGGGGGCCAGCCCCTCCCCCCATTGTCTATCTTCCAATGTTGCATCGGTTTCACTTTTCCACACACTCCACCTTCCACAAAGTGGATGATTTTATATTCCTACAATTGCTATTCTTCTTCTCTTCTCTCTCCTGTTGAGTTTGTAGCTGTTCAGAATGGTTTGATAACTATCTAGCTGAACTCTTGAGACCTGATGATATTTAGGTCTCCTACTCCTCCACCATTTTGTTCCTCCCCTGGGAATGATTTCTTATATGTTTCTTTGGCCCTTGTCTTTTTTTTTTTTTAACCTATCTGTTGTGAATGTGGCATTTTTTGGGTATCTGCCTCTGTCCTTACTATGGAGATGAAAACAGTGTTTTTTTTTTTAAATTTTATTTAATTATTTGACAGAGAGAGAGAGAGAGTGAGTGAGGGAACACAAACAGGGGGAGTGGGAGAAGGAAAGAGGGTTCCCTTCCAAGCAGGGAGCCCAGTGTGAGGCTCGCTCCTGGGACCCTGAGCTGAAGCCAGACACTTAATGACTGAGGCACCCAGATACCCTGGAAACAGTGTTTAAATTCTCTACTTATCCTGGTAGAGAAACTAACTTCCAGATTGCGTCTAAGTTACAATGAGTGAAGCTTGCATGCCATAACATTTCCTACTTAATACTATTAAACATTCCTTCCTGGCTATATCAGTTTAGGATTTTAATGTTCTATACATGCTGTGATGTGGACTATATCTAATCTTGGTGACACATAAAACCAGCCATGACTTCTGCTTTCTTGACCATAACTCCAGATTGACTGAGGTGTAGAAAAGAACCAGATACTAAGAGACGTAGTGCTTGTTCTACTTAGATATGCTTTCTAAGTGTGGTGGCATTTGCAATTGAGGCTGCAATTAATGTATTTTTGCAGATTTTAAAAACTGGTGTAGTGGTCCTACTAGTGAGTCCTTGGGCAAAGGATGAAGACTAGGTTAGAGAATATCTGTATTACTCGATAATATATTTGCATGGTAACTTCTATTAAAACCTCAAATAATCCTGAGTCCAATTAAGTATATTTCTCAGTTTATTGGGATATTTAAGTGATGTTTCAGATTTAGGAGAAAATGATGGATATATGGAAATAATTCCACATCAAGCATCTAATGAATTATTTATTTATTCATTCATTAACTTAGTATTAGGCACTGGCTATAATGACAAAGGACACAATTGTTTTCATTCAAGTAGAAACAGACAAATGGACAAGTGAATCATTATAATGAAATGTTATAAGTAAAGCCCTAAGCATAGAATGTTACAGAATGCTTAGGATATGCAACCATGGGGATATCAGGAATGGGTTCCTGAGATGATGACATATGAAGCTAATTTCAGAAGATTAATAAAATTAGACCAAGTGAAGCAGTAGTTACAGTGCAGCTGTCACTACAGGCCAACAATAAACATTATGGAACAAGGCATATAGTAAGAACTACAGGTAGTTTAATATGCCTGTGACACACAGTAAGACATGGACAGTGGAAGAAAAGGAAGTTGGATTGGTAGACAGGAGCAAGATTGTTAAGGAATATGTGTGTCAGGTTAAGACATTGAGATCGTATCTTGAAGGCAATGGAGATTTAATGAAGAGTTTTCAGATATAAGGGGTCATGGCTGTATTTGCAGTTTAGACAGATACTTCTGATGCAATGTGGAGGTTGGATTGCAGAAGTTAGGAGAGGAGGAAAGAAAAATAATTGTTTGGCTATTGTATTAGGCCAAATGAGAAATAAGTAGATGGCAGTGGGAATGGAAGGGATAAGGACAGATATTCAGAGAGCGAGAAAGAATTGCAAGGTTAAATGGATAAGATACAGTAATTTGACACACAGACTGAGATGTAGAAAATAAGAGAACTAGCAGTATAGGGAATGGGAGAAAATGATAAATTTATTTTTGTACACAACAAAAATACTTGGAGGCAGAAATAACATTTTCTGTGAACTTGGACTTTGGCTTGGACTTTGGCATACATTTTGACAATCCTCAGGCCTTGCACCAGCCTCACTTAGCAAAGAGAGAGTCAAATGTGTCCACAAGATAAGACTGATTAAAGAAAATCTCAGATTAAGGTTCACCTGCACACCAATTTAATTAGAAACCACCATTCCCTTAATATCTCACTTATTAAAGTTCTATTGTACTTCTTAGAAGATAAATCTATCTTGGAGTCAGATATTTTATAATATCATTGTCACTTTGGCTTTTTCATTATTTCTAAAATGCATCAAGTTTCCCTATTCACTGCCAAGGAGACAAGGAGCAGTCCTCCAGTTTATAATTTACCAAAATCTCTTTAGTTTGATTTTTTCATTCTCTGTTACTCGCAGAGTATATCTGTTGCTTTTTCCTTGACCCTTCACTCATATTTATTATTGATTTCTCCTGAAGGATGCCAAAGCAATTACTCTCTACCTTTTACTTCATCCTCAATGAAAGGATCTCAGATAGCTTCTTAGGGCCCTATAAAATCAAGGGTTGTTTACACCAATCATACAACTCAACATTTTTTCTCAGTTTTTCAAGATAAAAGTTTAAAGTGCCTCCTGATTAAAGTGCTTCTGTGATTGTTGCTCTGCATCAAGTTCTATACTTCCCCATTCTTTCCTTAGAGCTTCTTTTTGTAGTCCAGGAAGCAGCCTCAAGGAAACAAAATGCTGAGGAAAAGGAGGAGTTCAGAGTGGTGTGATTTACTAATTAGCTGTTTAAAAAGTACAGTTAACCCTTGCAATATGCTACATAGTCAAAAATTCTTATATTTGACTTCCCCAAAAGTTTTGACTTAACTACTAATAGCCTACTGCTATAGGCTTACTGATAACATAAACAATTGATTAACACATATTTTGTATGCTATATGTATTATATACTGTCTTTTTCCAATAAAGTGATCTAGAGAAAGGAAAACATTATTAAGAAAATCATAAGGAAGAGAAAAAGTATATATAGTACTGTATCAAAAAAATCTACATATAAGTGTACTCCCATGGTTCAAACCTGCATTGTTCAAGGGTCAACTGTGGTGAAAACTCCTTTGCTTATACTGATAATCTTTAGAGTATCTGAATCTACATTGTTGCCTGGTATGTCTATGTTAGTGAATCACATTGAATTTACCTTTGATGTTTCCTTTGACAAGTGGTCTTTGCAGGACTGCCAACATCATTCTGAGATTTGTTGATCATTATCAGTTAAATATGAAAAGAACATGATAATAAGTTCAGATAAAGGAGGTATTTGACTCATGATTTCATCATTTACTAGCTGTATGACCTTAGCTAAGTTTTTTAATTTTCCTGAGCTCCCTGTTTCCTCATCTGTAAAAAGAAAAAAAAAAAAAAAGAATCATGTACACTCTGGTTTCCTCTTCAGATTGGTGTGATTTTCAAGTCAGGAAAGTATTTTACCTATTCCCAGACACAAACACATGTAATTTGGTAGTTTTGGGCACATTTAGAAGGTATGGAGGAAAAAATTGAGAAGTTTCATTGCTGTTCTCTGAAAATTACAGTGAATATGTATAGTGATCTGGCAGAATTTAAGTGTTAAAGCAAAGGTATCTGCAGAAAGCATTTTTTAAAAAATAAAAACATGAGAGCCAATATTTATTGGATGCTTGTTATATGTCAAGCAATGGTCTGTACGTTTTAAATGGATTCTATCATTTGCTGGTCACAAGAGTGAGCTTGTATTATTGTTAGGGGAACTTTATAGATGAGGAGACTTGCTCCAGTTATCCAAATAGTAAGTGGAAGAGAGATGGCATTTAAATCTGGGCCTGATCAAAACCTGGTGATTTTACATGCAATGTGGTTGGCTCTCATAGTCTTGATATAAGCTTGTTTAATTTTGATTGCAAAGCTATCATATAACTATATTGCAGCAGAACAATCTAGGTTAATTGGGATACAAGTTTTTACTGTGCACAGGTGAAGAGATAGAAAGGTCCAGCAATGATATAATACAGTGGGAGTGATGGTTCTTAACTTTTAGAAATCTTGTTCACTAATTTCTATGTCAATTGTGGGAGTAGATTTAACAAAGTCCAGCACAGATACTCAGAGAGAAAACTGTTGAAACTACTTTTGCTCACTAGACCTTAAAGTCATAGGAGGAAAGGAACATACTCCTGGCAGAGAGGTTGACACATAGCTGGCATCCAATGCGTGTTCTTCTCTCTTATTTCTCAGCAGAGCTTTTATCTACCCTGACTCCCTATTGACTGTGGCTAGCTGTATAATTAAGAATATATACATAAACCAGCAAAAAATTAGATCCAAATGTAGCATTTGTTTCTACCAAGCAGTTCTTAAAAGTTTCTGTACATAAGAAGATTTATGTTTGATCAATTGTGAAGCATAACCAAAATATATAATTTATTTGAAAATAATCTGTGTTTGGTACCATATCACTCGGCATCAGGGAAATACAAATCAAAACCACAATGAGATATCACCTCACACCAGTCAGAATGGCTAAAATCAACAAGTCAGGAAATGACAGATGCTGGCGAGGATGCGGAGAAAGGGGAACCCTCCTACACTGTTGGTGGGAATGCAAGCTGGTGCAGCCACTCTGGAAAACAGCATGGAGGTTCCTCAAAATGTTGAAAATAGAACTGCCCTATGACCCAGCAATTGCACTAATGTTTAGGAAATATATAGTACATCACATTGAAACAAAATTTATATTAGGTAACTTTAGATGCCATGTTTAAGACTGCTAGAAGGACTCTTGAGAGTTCACATAGATCCTATCCCCTACCCCAACTTTACCTTTGAGTAGCTCTTTGCCTAAGCTTTACAAAAGTTTCTGAGAAATTACATGATGGTTAGGACTAGTTGCAAATGGATTATACCAGTTCCTTATTAAAACATTTCCATGTGTTCTTACCTATGTTATTAAAGTAATGATTTTCAAATGTAATCGAGAATCAGAATCGCCTAAAACAACAGTTCTCAAATTTGTTCAATTTATGATTCCTTCATGCTCCTAAAAATTCTGAGGCCCCCCAATTTTATTTATTGATTACCTAAATAATCTAAATTATATAGTGTTATGAAAAGCAATCCTATTTTCCAGAACAAAAAATATATACAATGAAAGAATGGAATTGTTTCACATTTTTGCATTTCTCTTTAGTATCTGCATAACAGAAGGCAGCCATATCAATCTGTTGTGGTATGTTGTTTTGTTTGAAGTATTGGAAGAAATTCCAGCCTCAATCAAATACATAGTTGGAAAAGAGAATAGTATTTTGGGAGCCTGGGTGGCTCAATTGGTTAAGCTACTGCCTTCAGCTCAGATCATGATCCTGGGGTCCCAAGATTGAGTCCTGCATCAGGCTCTCTACTTGGTGAGGAGTCTGCTTCTCCCTCTGACCCTCCCCCTTCTCATGCTCTTTCTCTTTCTCATTCTCTCTCTTTCTCAAATAAATAAATAAAATCCTAAAAAAATATCAAAAAGGTAATAGTATTTTAAGAGTATTTTTGAATAATTGTGAATATATTTCTTTGATACTATACCAAAATTCAACAGGTGGAAATTTTCTAAACGTGAGTTACAATATTGCATTAGAAACCATATTAAATGGACTTTTCATACTCTGTTTCATAAACATCCAACTGTGTAGCTTACACTCTGAATGGATCCTTTACTAATGCATCATTTTGTAATACCATTCACTGGTCATTTGGAAAATTTTAATTCACCAAGTTACACAGATCTTCTAAATGTTTGCACATTTTATTACGCCATATCAACAATCACATTCATTAATATCACCACTGGTATTCTCAGCAAAATCTTTAAAGGTAGGAAACTGTCATGCTTATGGTTGTAGCTACAAGTTTTCCAAAATTTGAATTTTCACTTGAAAGCTTGAATTTTTTCATATGACTTTTCATAAGACTTCCAGTTGTTTCCTTGAATTGACAGTTTTAATTCATTAATTTATCACGAAAATATCAAGAAATATGCAAATCTGAGTAACCACAGTTTGTCTGTCTTTCTTTTAAGTGAAAAATAGTGTCCTATGAGAGAAGTAGCTACTTCATTTGTCAACTCAAGCATTAAGCATTAAGCATTAAGAAGTACTTTTCCTTGAGACAACTATCATACTTTGGTGTGGATCAGAGGTGCTTTATGCAGATTTTATATTTTGTTATACAGACTATAAAAAGACACATACCCAAGAACCAAGATTTAACAAAATTTATAATCTTAATGCCTTGCTGGGGACATTTTAAAGTGGAACTGGCTTTTTTTGTCATTCATTTATTGCAAATGTATAGCAGTGAAGAATACTACAATTTCTAGTACTATATTGTGCTACAGCCTTGATTCATACTAAGTTACCATAAGTTTTACTCAGCATTGTTTTTGTGTCAGAACAAATATCAGTGAAAACAACAATAATTATTATTATGAAAATAGTTTTAAAGTCTCTCTGACCTGAACCACTGAACTTCTGGGGTCTGCAGGCCACACTATTGAGAATTCCTGACCTAGAGAATATCTTTAAAATGCTGGTTGTTTTTTGCCAACTTCCAGACGTTCTAATTTAAGAGTTTGGGAGAAGAGTCCAGTAATGTGCATTTTTTTAAGATTTTATTTATTTATTTGACAGACAGAGATCACAAGTAGGCAGAGAGGCAGGCAGAGAGAGGAGGAAGCAGGTTCCCCGCAGAGCAGAAAGCCCGATGCAGGGCTCGATCCCAGGACCCTGGGATCATGACCTGAGCTGAAGGCAGAGGCTTAACCCACTGAGCCACCCAGGCGCCCCAGTAATGTGCATTTTTAACTAGCACTCCAGAGGATTTTGAGAAAGTTGGCCCATGGAACACAATTTTAAAAATTGGAGCAGGAGATGAACCATGAGAGACTATGGACTCTAAGAAACAAACTGAGGGTTTTAGAGGGGAAGGGGGGGGATTGGTTAGTCCCGTGATGGGTATTAAAGAGTGTACATATTGCATGGAGCACTGGGTGCTATATGCAACCAATGATTCATGGATCACTACATTAAAAATTAATGATGTATAGTATGGGGACTAGCATAATATAATAAAATTTAATAAATAAATAAAAATAAACATCCAGCATTATAGAAGAGATACTGTCACTTTGGCTATGATTATGTAAACTGGAATACATACCTGCTTAAAACAGCTAATTATTTAATTTAATAAAATTAGACATTCTGGCCACTTCATTGACTTTTTTGTTTGTTCTATCCAAAGGATTGAATTGATAGCCCTTTCTTGTGTACAGTTTTCTATCTCACATATATACTTCTTTAATTATCTTTTGTTTTCTTTAACTATTTCTGTGCTAGGTTGTAAAAGTTAAAATTGGACAGAGATGACATTCTGTAAGGCTTTGACCATGCTAGGAGAAAGTTATTGCTTGTTTTCACATCTTAAAATGATGACTGTTCTTAGTTCTTCCCTCTTACCTGTAACCTGTAACTTTCTAGCCTTCTTTCTGCCCCTGGAATTCTGACCATTGTTGCCATGCCTGTGGAAAGGCAGAGAATGAGTCTTGCCCATGACTTCTGTATTTGAACAGCCTGGATTCCTTTCCTTAGTGCTAATACACTGAGGTATGCCTGACAATGTGGAAAAGACCAAGGTTGAGTTGGAGATAAAACTTGAAATTGAGCATGAGCATTCCTTATGTAATTGCCCTACTTTTCTTCCTTTTCCTAGCAATGAAATCTCTGAAGCTAGCATTCAGCCACTCCTCTGATCTCTCTTCATCTTCCCACCTTTTTAAAAAATATATATATATTATTTATTTATTTATTTAACAGAGAGAGAGAGAGAGAGAGAGAGAGAGGGAGAAGAAACACAAGCCAGAGGAGTGGGAGAGGGAGAAGCAGGCTTTCCGCAGAGCAGTGAGCCAGATCCAGGGTTCAATCCCAGGACCCTAGGATCATGACCTGAGCTGAAGACAAACACTTAATGAAGAGCCACTCAGCTGCCCATCTTTATCTTTCCATCTTGAGATATCCTGCAATTGGCTGCCTGGCCTCAGAGCTTTTTTGAACTTGGAATACTTCATGCCCCATTGTTTTGCCTTGCTAAAATGTACAAGAAACTTGCAGAGCTCAACCCTCTAGGCTTAAAATCTTCCCAGGTGAGAGGAGACTGTGTAAGTCTTGTTTGCATTTCTGCTTGGCCTGTTAACCTCAGCTTTTAGGCCATTTGATTTCCGAGGGCTCACGTTTTATCATCTCAAATACAATTATGTTGCTATTAATTTCCAAGACAGTTGGGTAGTGCTAAGGAAAATTTACTACCCTAAATGCTCAAGTAGGCAATATGACACACCAGTGAGACGGACTTTTTTTTTTTTAATTTTTTAATTTTTTATTTTTTATAAACATGTATTTTTATCCCCAGGGGTACAGGTCTGTGAATCACCAGGTTTACACACTTCACAGCAGTGAGACGGACTTTTGATTGCAAAGCTGCTTTGCTTTATACCCTTGCCCAAGGTTCATAATTAGTGTGCTGGTGCTGTTGATGTAATTTAACTGAAAAGACTGTTGTGTATGAGAAATTTTGTTAAAAGAGTTGCCTTCCTGGTTGAAAACTTTAAAGGGATATAACTTTAATTTTCAGAGGTTTTTAATTAATGGGTATGGGACACTGAGACATTTAGTTCTTTGTTTTTCAAATCTGTCTTTCATATGAATATTGCTCTCTATTCACTGACCTTAGTCCATGCATAGATATGCATATATGTACACAGTTGTTTAAACTTTCAAGATCAAGCACTGGTGCATGGGTGCATGTAAGAAACCTACAGCAAATAAAAAGTTCCTGATTATACTTCTGTTCCTGAAACTACTTATATATTTGTGCAATTAATACTTTCAGGCTTCATCAAGTGTTAGCAAATATATGTATTTGTCCAACTTGCCCTCTTTGGTATAAAATGCAAATCTATTGGTGGCAAAGCAAGCACATTTTTGTAATGATGATTCCAATCAAGTCAAGATCTTTCATAATTAAACAACCACCAATCACAATAAAAACAGCTTTGGGAATAGAAACATAAACAAAACCATAACTCACATTTGCAATTTTTCTTCCATGCAATAGGAATTAAACTGAATTGTATTTTTTCTATGATTTCTACTGACTTATTTGTGACAGGAATATTTATTGTGGTAATGATTTTTAAATTATTGTCATTGGAGTGGACATTTTTTTTCTTTTCTATGCTGAAAAAATAGCCAAAACTTTTATTATCTCTGCCATAGTCAAAGTGAGAGTGGATGACTATTAAACTTTGAGTAACTATAAGTAGTAGTTTCCAAAAACACAGAATGTGACCACCATCTAGACCATTTAATTTTCAAAAACAATTTACTGGAAGGATTCTTTAAGAGGAAGAAAAGTTTCAAGATATGGAGAAGGTGGAATAAGGCCAAAAGGAGCCTTTGGATGCAGCTTTCCTAAGTCTGACGATAGGGATTTTAAGGTTTTCAGAAGTGGGGGAAAAGGAATGCCCTTGCTTATAGGGCTCCAGGTGGGGAATTACTGCAGAAGGACTATGAAGCATGACTATATGTATCATGAACTTAAGAACAATGGTGAGGCTCTTTGGGAGTGAATTGGGTCGGTTAGGCCTATTATTATAAAAGACACTCTGAATCCCATCAGAGCAGAATGACTAAATTAATTTGGAGGGTCTCTAGTGGATATATGTTACCTAAAAGAAAACTTAAAAGATGATAACTATAATGTACTATTGACTTATATCACCCCTCAATTTTGAATTGCCACTTAAACCTGGAATTCTGGTATCATCCTATGAAGGTTGCAGAGAGACATTTCCAAAATGACTAGTGTCCAGGATGGTGGACAGTTTGGGCAGGTTGCACAATAGGGAAATGTAATAAAGGAAGACATTCCTTAAATCCAAATATTGTGGAATAAAATCACATCTGTCACAAATGACCCTACACAAACGGGTGATCACCTAGTAGAGATATTTTTCTTAGTCTACTTATTTCCACAATTTACAATAGTTCACTTTTTATTAAAGTACAATGCTAACTCTAATTTACATGTAATCCTGCTACTGAGGAAAAGATACTTTTGGTCCTTTTGAAATACTGTGATGGCATTTTATTGTTATTTTCTGACCACCTATTATATTGACATAATTAAATTAAAGCATAATTAAATTAAATTAAAGCAAAACACAATCAATGTGGAGGGATTGAATCTTGTATGGTAAATATTAATTTTTTAATTTTTAAAAAGATTTTATTTTTATTTATTTGTGTGTGTGGGAGAGAGAGGCAGAGAGAGGCAGAGAGAGTGCACAAGCAGAGGGAACAGCAGGCAGAGGGAGAAGCAGGCTCCCCACTGAACAAGGAGCCAGTGCAGGGCTGGATCCCAGGACTCTGGGATCATGACCTGAGCTGAAGGCAGATGCTTAACTAACTGAGCCACCCAGCTGTCCCAGTAAATATTTATTTTGATTTAGATTTTGTGGAGAATAGAATGATGGAAACTTAGATTTCAAAGAAAACAGGTATCATTTATGTCTCACACTGTTGTCCGAGGTGACTTGTTCAGAAATCTCTAAGAACATAAAGTGACTTTTTTTTTTTTAATTTTATTTTTTTTATAAACATATATTTTTTATCCCCAGGGGTACAGGTCTGTGAATCACCAGGTTTACACAATTCACAGCACTCACCAAACCACATACCCTCCCCAATGTCCATAATCCCACCCCCTTCTCCCAAAACCCCTCCTCCCAGCAACCCTCAGTTTGTTTTGTGAGATTAAGAGTCACTTATGGTTTGTCTCCCTCCCAATCCCATCTAGTTTCATTGATTCTTCTCCTACCCACTTAAGCCCCCATGTTGCATCACCACTTCCTCATATCAGGGAGATCATATGATAGTTATCTTTCTCTGCTTGACTTATTTCGCTAAGCATGATACGCTCTAGTTCCATCCATGTTGTCGCAAATGGCAAGATTTCATTTCTTTTGATGGCTGCATAGTATTCCATTGTGTATATATACCACATCTTCTTGATCCATGAGGTTCCTCAAAATGTTGAAAATAGAACTGCCCTATGACCCAGCAATTGCACTATTGGGCATTTACCCTAAAGATATAAATGTAGTGATCCAAAGGGGCACATGTACCCGAATGTTTATAGCAGCAATGTCCACAGTAGCCAAACTATGGAAAGAACCTAGATGTCCATCAACAGATGAATGGATCAAGAAGATGTGGTATATATACATAAAGTGACTTTTATGGTGTTCTTTTCCTCTGGGACATACAAGATTGGTTACTATATACTGTAAAATGTGTGGTATGTATAGATAGAAAAGTGGTCACCTAAAATACTTATTTGAACTTAATGGAAAATTGCCCAGTTCATGACATGGGTATAGGAAACTCTAGGAAAATATTGTACAGCTAGCCTAGTTTATTTTGTTGAGTGTTACTTGACTTCACATAATAAACCCCAAACTGAAGGCTTTAAGAGTCTGCATTTCAGGGCACCTGGGTGGTTCAGTGGGTTAAGTCTCTGCCTTCGGCTCAGGTCATGATCTCAGGGTCCTGGAATTGAGCCCAACATTGGGCTCTTCTCAGCTGGGAGCCTGCTCCCCCCCACCCATCTGCCTGCCTCTCTGCCTACTGGTGATGTCTCTGTCAAATAAATAAAAAAATAATCTTTAAAAAACATTCTGCATTTCTGTCGCTAGATCATGTAGTAAGTGGTAAACCATGCATTTTATATACAAACACATCTCCAAATCAGGAAAGAGGTGTTTAGAAGAGAACCATGCCTCTTCCTGCCTCTTTGTCCATATTCAGTTATCAAAGACATTAACTCAAGAAAAGCAAAACAAAATACAACAAAAACAATACTAAGTGGCTTAGTTCTTTGTTACAGACATTAACTCTGGAAAAACAAAACAAAATACAACAATGAAGACAATACTGAATGGCTGAGTTCTTTGTTGCTGACTAATAGAAAAATACAGTCAAATCATGGAAGATCTTGAATTCCCACTCAGGAGTTTTTATTTTGTCTTTTTGGGCACTGAGAAGCCACCAGAGTTATTTGAGATTAGGAAATAGAAGTGGCATTTTAGGGAATTATCTTGCAGTAGTGTGCAAAATAGATGGGAATCTGAAATACATGGGAACACTGGGAGACCAGTTGGGGGGGTACTACTAAATTAAAACTATTACTTGTTTGTATATTATGCAATTTATAAATTGTAAATGCAATTTATAATACTGGATACCATTATTACACTTTTCAACTATTCCTTTCAATTTCAAGTTTTAAATTTTATATCTCATAAATATTACTTGAATACATGACTTCCTGAGAGTCAAAACACTCACTATAACTGAGAAACAAAGGAAGATGTGCTATAATAACATAATTACTCATTTTTTAAAGAGTACATGAGCTAAAGTATGCTTCATTAATAATAGAACTGAGAAAAATACCCTTGTAGGCTAATCTAAATTTTTAAAAACAATAAATCATCTAATAGAATAAATTATTTTTGCTAGAGATAGACTACCTAAATTTATTCCAAGATGAAAAAATGGATTTGATAGAATTTCACCCTCAAATATTAAAAGTGAGATTCCGAATTTTGAATTTGAATTTAGTCTGAGCCAGGAGTGCTTAGAATTTGATGTTAAAAGGTCAGTGTTCTAAACCCAGCCCCACTGCTGATGTATTATGTACTTATATATTATCATAAGAATAAGTCACATGATCTCAAAGGCATCAGTTTTGCTATTTAGAAAAACAATATTAAAAGTAAGATGTTACACCCTGTATGGCAGGGCTAATGACTCATTTGGCTTTTGTATACTCCTTATTTGTGGCACTTGCATCTCCAATGCATACCTAGAAGGAGTTGAATAAATATTTCCTGAATGAATAAATAAAAATTAAACAATAGCCTAAGTGTAAACAATATCTAGTTTGTTCACTGCTGTACCCTCAGTACTTAAATTCTTGGCACTTGTAGGAAGAATGAGTCAACTTTAAATCTCTTTGAAGAAAATCAGTAACCCAGTACATTTTTAAATAGTTAAACCCAACATTATATCTCACTTGCAGGAAAACAAAATGTTGTAATGGGATTTACTTTTTCAACAGACTTCTTCCTTTTGTATCAATAACCAAACTGAAACACTGAGACAAATTGGTCATTGCAGGTACTTAGTAGCAATAGAATGCTATGCAGACTGGTGACCATGCCTACAGGACACATATGAGAGCTCCTGAAAGTTAACTGGCTACATAACAGACTTTCCTTCTATAGGATTATTTGGGGACAGGGGGCTTTTTAAATCCAGAGGTATACAATTACAAGACTTCTTCTAAGACTACTTGTGTGAAAATGAAATGGAGTGACTATTGTCTCTAGTAAATAAATCCTTTGGAGCTTAAGTGTGCTCTGGAGCATATTTCCTAGCAAATTCAAACCAGGGTATACAATATTAAAAATGTGTACTAGGAAAAGGACCCAGAGTTCATGCTAAGACATACATGTTCCAGGAATTTTTTTTTAATTTTTTAATTTTATAAACATGTATTTTTATCCCCAGGGGTACAGGTCTCTGTATCAACACTCACCAAAGCACATACCCTCCCCAATGTCCATAACCCCACCCCCACTTCTCCCAACCCCCTCCCCCAGCAACCCTCAGGAATTTTTGATTGATTGTAATGATCGTGATGAAGAGGAAGAAGAGGAGGTAGTAGCTGTAGCTATAGCAATAGCAGCAGCTACCACCGAGAGAGTGCCTATGATGACCCTAATACTATAACATGCTTTTCATGTAATCTTTATATTGCATTTAATCCTTATACTTGCCCTGTGAGGTGGTGGTTATTATAATCACCATTATACAGGTGAGGAGACTTAAACACAAATATACTTAGTAAGTTGCCCAAGATCACACAGATAGCAAGTTGGAAGAGCTGTGATATAAAACAGGCAGTCTGGCTTCAAACTCTTGAGCCTATTCTAATGTGCCTCCCAATCAGGTGCTTTTCAGACATAATTTCTTTGAAATGTAAAGGGCTATAATTTTACATAGAAATTTTATATAGAAAGCCAATATGCCAAAGTTTATGGTCTTCCAATTTTTCTACCTCAGGAAACTAAAATCTGAAGGCTTTATTCCATATGCTTCAGAAATAACTATATAATTACTTCATTTACTGCTATTGCTTCCTTGAGATCCAAATTGGAATCCTTGCTTATTTGGAAGAGTTTGTGTTTTCTCTTTGCCCCACATTACCTTGATCAAGCTGAAATTCTAGAAGTTTCTATCAAGCTTTCCCTGGTAAAAGGGAAATGCAAAAGTACAGTGTATTTTGCTGTAAAGGTTGTTTGGAGGTATGCTCAAAACAGGAAATTTTCAATCTGTTCTTCTTTTTAAATTTTATTTATTTATTTGACAGAGAGAGAGAGAGACCACAAGTAGGCAGAGAGGCAGGCAGAGAGAGTGGGGGAAGCAGGCTTCCCACTGAGCAGAGAGCCCAATGCAGGGCTTGACCCCAGGACCCCGAGATCATGAACTGAACCAGAGACAGAGGCTTAACCCACTGAGCCACCCAGGCACCCCTCAATCTTTTCCTTTTTAAATTTAAATTCAATTAGCCAACATATAGTACATCATTAGTTTCAGATGTAGAGTTCAATAATTCATCAGTTGCATGTAACAATTCCCAGTGCTTATCACATCATGTGCTCTGTCACCCTGTTACCCAAACCCCCCACTTACCTCCTCTCTAGCAACCCTTAGTTTCTTTCCCATAGTTAAGAATTTCTCATGATCTGTCTCCCTCTCTGACTTCTTCCCCATTCCTTTTTTCCTCCCTTCCCCTATGATCCTCTGCACTGTTTCTTATATTTCTCATATGAGTGAACCCTCATGATAATTGTCTTTCTCTGACTGACTTATTTTGCTTAGCCTAATACTCCAGTTTCATCCACATTTATGTAAATGGTAAGATTTCATCCTTTCTGATGGCTAATATTGCATTGTGTGTTTACACACACACACACACACATACCACATATTCTTTATCCATTCATCTGTTGATGGACATCTCCTTTCTGTTTAATAATAGTGGCTTTTACTTAAAGCTATTGAAATAAAACTGTAAGTAACTGATTTGTTGTTTGTTTACTTGTATTTAGCACTTTTATGTAAAATTTATTATTAATAGTTAATTCTGTTCCCTACAAATATTCTTGGTGAAACAATGTGATGCTTGTATTTAATTTCTTTTTTTTACTTCACATCCAGAATTTTTTAAAATTTTTTATTTTATTAATGTATAATGTGATGTTTCAGGGGTATAGGTCTGTGATTCACCGGCCTTACACAATTCACAGCATTTACCGTAGCACATACCCTCCACAATGTCCATCACCCAGCCACCCCATCCCTCCCACTCCCTTCCACTCCAGCAAACCTCAGTTTGTTTCTTGAGATTAAGAGTCTCTTATGGTTTGTCTCCCTCTCTGGTTTTGTCTTGTTTCATTTTTCCCCTTCCTTACCCTATAATCCTTTGTCTTGTTTCTCAAATTCTTCTTATCAGTGAGATCATATGATGACTGTCTTTCTCTGATTGACTTATTTTGCCCAGCGTAATATCCTCTAGTTCCATCTATGTCATTGCCAATGGCAAGATTTCATTCTTTGATGGCTGCATAATATTCAGTTGTATATATATACCATATACTATTTATCCATTCATCCATTGATGGATATCTGGGCTCTTTCCATAGTTTGGCTATGGTGGACATTCCTGCTATAAACATTTGGGTGCATGGGTCCCTTCAGATCACTACATTTGTATCTTTAGGGTAAATACCAAGTAGTGCAAATCCCAGGTTATAGGGTGGCTCTATTTTCAACTCTTTGAGGAATCTCCACACTGTTTTCCAGAGTGGCTGTACTAGTTTGCATTCACACTAACAGTGCATGAGGATTCCCCTTTTCTCCACATCCTTGCCAACACCTGCTGTTTCTTGTGTTGTTTTTCTAGCCATTTTATGGATGTGAAGTGATATCTCACTGTAGTTTTCATTTACATTTCCCTGATGGTAAGTGCTGATGAACATCTCTTCATGTGTCTCTTGGCCATCTGAATGTCTTCTTTGGAGAAATGTCAATTCATGTCTTCTGTCCATTTTTGAAATTGGATTATTTGTTTTTTGGCTGTTGAGTTGAATATATTCTTTATATATTTTGGATATTAGCACTTTATCTGTTTTGTTATTTGCAAATAATATGTTGCTTTTTAAAAGAGTAATTTGATTATGCCTGGATCTAAATTGTTTTTTAAAGAGACACATAATCAATTTTATAGTGGAAATCAATGAAAAAAGTTGAAATCCTATGTACAGAAATATGCATTAAAAGCAAGTTCTGGGGGGGCACCTGGGTGGCTCAGCGGGTTAAAGCCTCTGCCTTCGGCTCGGGTCATGATCCCAGAGTTCTGGGATCGAGCCCCGCATCGGGCTCTCTGCTCAGTGGGGAGACTGCTTCCTGCTCTCTCTCTGCTTGCCTCTCCGCCTGCTTGTGATTTCTGTCAAATAAATAAATAAAATCTTAAAAAAAAAAAAAGCAAGTTCTGGGATACATGTGTCTACTTGAAAGAGGGAGAAATTTTTATTCTCTCTAGTTTCCCACTGTGGCAAGCCTTAGTGCTTATGAACTTTGCTTATTTTTATCTTTTTAGGGAGTAGTGTTTTTTGCTTTATTCAGTGATGTTGATGCCAGATTAAAAAGTAGGTAGGCAGAAAGTTTCAATGTTTAACAACACCACAGATTATAAATTCTCAGAGAAGTTTTGGGTCAGTGGTCCTCTCTGAAAATTATAATACTTATTTGTGAGTCAATTCTAAAATTATCCAGGCTCTGTTGCAATTAGAAGAAAATACAAGTGTTTAAAGCTACCTACTGCCTGCTCCTTCAGATTGGGAGAGATCATCCTGGTACATTATTTACCATGCTTGATTTTGTTGTTCATCTCAGTAATAGCAGGTACAATATCTCTTTTAATGGAAAGCTTCTGATTGGTCAAAAACAAATTTATATAGACTCCTGTCAGTAATGGACCTTGAAGCAATTACTTCTGAAAAACTCCTCTCAAGAGAATAGATCAGGGATTAACAAACTTTTTTTCTATAAAATGCCATAAATGAGCCATATGGTCTCTTTGATAACTATTCAAATCTGCCATTCCAACATCAAAACAGTGAAAGTCAGTACATGTAATTTTTATGTATCATGAAATATTCTTCTCTTTATTTTTCAACCATTTGATAATATAAACTTGCAGATTATACATGAAGTGATTATAGGACAAATTTTGCCCATGGATTACATTTTGCAAGCCTCTGGGATATAAAAATGAATTTTTATGATGATCTTTACATCCCTTCATGCTTCTCATGCCTTTTAACCCTTGCCATAAAGTGAAACTGAAAAGACCAGGTCTTGTCTCAAAGTAAAGGTAGAAACTATTGGATGATCTATAGATGTTTCCTAATGAAACTAATTAAATTCTTATTTCAAAAGACGGTATTAACAGCACATTATCATAATAGAACCAGATCAAACAACAGGTATGAATCAGAATCAGACTATAAAGTGTTGGGCATTATTTCTAGCATATGTGTCCATTACAGGCCCAGCAACTAGAGTTGATGGATCGCAGTATGAGTAAGAATATGAGTAAGGATGTTCTTTCGAAAAAACACATTGGACAGCTAAAACTGTGGCATTATGGATCCTGGGTAATCAGGTTCAGTTTTCGGTTAGTGAAAAGTCTTGGCTTTGCATGGAATTACTTTGTTAGGAGATACGACTATGATATTTTTTGTAGATACAATGGAAAACAAATAAATGCAAGTCATTTTTCCCCTGTGATTAAAACTATATTCTAGGAGTTTTTTTTATTTATTATTTTATTCATTCAATAAATATTTATTGAGGGGTTCCTGGGTGGATCATTCAATCAAGTATCTGCCTTCAGCTCAGGTCATGATCCCAGGGTCCTGGAATTGAGTCCCATGTCAGGCTCCCTGCTCAACAGGGAGTTTGCTTCTCCTTCTCCCTCTGCCATCCCCCCCCCCCCCCGCTCATGATCTTTCTCTCTCTCACTCTCTCTCTCTCAAAGAAAATCTTAAAAATAAATCTTTAAAAATAAATCTTAAAAAAAATCTTAAAAATAAATAATTTTTTTTTGAGAACCCATATGTACTACCAGGCACTATTATAATCATTTGATACATATGATTTCATTCAGTCCCTTGCATCAATCCCCCCTTTTCAGGTGAATACAACAAAATATATAGAGGTTAAATGACTTTCCCAAGGTCACCTAGATGGTATGTTGTAGTTATCAAATAACTAATCTGTGTTGGTACCAATATAGGGCAGTTGACCACTACTACAAGAACACATGTAATATTGGAGTTCTGGAGACAAGACTGATTTAAAGAGAAGAAAGAATTGGGGTAATGGCAAGTACAGCTCAGGTTTTTTGTTAAATGGAAGTCCATACTTCTAAATTATGATCTTCTGTGCATGTATGTGTGTGTGTGTGTGTGTGTGTGTGTATAGTGTTTAGATCTCTATGTTTTGTCTGGTTGGTATAACAGTTCTGATATTTAATCCTAAATTCTCTATTGGCACCTTTCTTCTACCCTCTTTCATTCCAAATTCATCTCCCTTATAAAGACTTGAAGACATCCCCCCCAGAGCAGGCAGATTTTTTCAAACAGCTGACTTCCTTAGTGGAAGATTGGTTTATACTTGTCAATATGAACTCTAAGGATTGGAACTATTCCCAGGGCACAGTTACAGTCAGCTTTGTAATTCTTGGGCACAACTTATGATCCCTAACAGTAGATAGAGAAGTCCCTTGGAAAAGAGATGCCACGTTCCATTATGAAGTATCAGGGTTAGGATTAGCCTTTCTTCAACTTATCTACGTGAACCAGTGCTTTTAATTGGTTATTGTATTGTCCAGTACAGAATTTGAACACTCTGGTTTTATTGACAGTTATGTGGGGTATTTCTCTTGGGTCAATCTGTATAGGCCCAGATTGCTGAGGTATGTAAAGCAAGTATTCGAGTCAAAAGAAAGAGTCCCTAACTTGATATTTGGTTTGTAGGCAGTTTAGTTTAGTTATTAGGATCAGAGAACTGTGGAAATAGATTGTCTTGGTTAAAATACTAACTCTACTGTAAACTGTGTGACCTTGGCCAGTTTACTTAATATGTCTGTGCCTTAGTTTCCACATTGGTGAAATTGGTATAATTGTACCTATCTTACAAGATTTTAGTGAAGGTTAAGTGAGTTAATACTTATAAAATAGAATAGTGTCAGACTTACAGTAAGATCTCTTTAAGGCTTACCTATAATTCTTTCCATGGTTATATAAGTTATGTCATTGACTTGATCAAAAAGGAACTTTGAGGCTTAACCTGCTCAGAAAGTACAGTAGATAGACTAAATAGCACTGATCTAGGAGTCAGAATGTCCTGATTTGAGTCCTGGCTCTGCCACTTGTAACATGTATGACTTTGGAAAAAGAAGCTCTGACATGAGACTGTAAATAATGAGAAGGTTATTAAACCTTCTCTTCAAATCCATCAGACCATAAATGATGGGTTTGAGGAGAAGATCTAGAAAAAGATTAGGGTAAGGAGATAGGGAAACATCATTCTTAGACCAGGATAAAACAGAGAACATTATCTTGGTCTACTACATCAATAGCCTTGAACATTATAGACATCTGTCTTTAAACCTCAGCTCTAGTACCTTTTAGCTAAGTAACATTTTAAGTATATCACTTATCTTCTCATTTCTACAGAGTGGATCATAAATAATGCCTTGTCATGGAATTGTCCAAGTGAAAATAATTAATGCTTATAAAACAATTAGAAAAAATGATGTTTGCATATAACAAAGGTTCAATAGATGTTTATTATTATTATTACTATAACTATTAATTATCATCATCATCATTATATTATCTTTGAGACTTCATGTTAAAGATGAAGATACTGAAGGCCAGGAGAGGTGATTTTCCAAAGGCACAAAGTAACTGAAGTGCAGATCTCCTGACATCTTAGTCATTAATCCTTCTGTTGCAGCAAGCTTCCTCTTAACTTACTGTGTAAATAGAACTTGTTAAATTTTGCATTGTATCTAGAATATCCATGGGGAGAAGAACCCCTCCTTTTCTATTTTGGAGGATATTTCTTGCTAATGGGAAGTTTAGTCTTACTCTCTTTCATGCCTGGGGATGAGGGAACTCCATTGCCGGCTCATGGACCCATCTGTAGATGTTAATTACCATTGGAGACCATGTGCAATAATCTACATGAGATTTGATATTACCTCAGCCCTCACTGTAGTAGTGCTCTTACAGGATTATTTCCCAGTGTTAATCTTTCCCTGAGAGCTTCCTGCTCCATCAGTCTTCCCCAGACCAATGTGTTGGGCTATAAATAAAAGAGGCAGTGTTTCTTAATTGAGAATAAACCAACTCTTAGAACAATAGTATAGTTTGGAGAAACTGAGGTTCGATCTCCTTGTGTCAAACAAGGGGAAGTCTTTTTAGGTTTGGGCCTTTGAAGAAGAGAATCTTTCTACTCACTTTCCCTTCCATTCTACAGAGACCACTCTTTCAATTCTCCTAGATTTGTGTCCTGTCCCTCTCCTTCCCAAAACCTACTTCATTTATGGAAAGGCATATTTTTATTCTACAGTTTCTTCTTATTTTTTGACAACCTGAATGTTTTAGTTTTTTCCCAAGTGACTAATGAATTTTTCCTCTGCTTCGGAGGGTGGAAGGGACTGCCTCTAGTCTAGTCAAATCTCTGATTCAAGTTCAATCCTCCCAGAAGAGAGAACTTGGGGTTATTTTCTCACTAAATGCCCTAAGAATTAAGCATTAGAGACAATTTAATCTATCCTGACTAAAAATAATACTTTTTCCTAGCAGTAGGGTTTTCCCTGGATCCTAAAAAAATAAGTAAACACACACACACACACACACACACACACACACACACACACAAATAAAAGCAGAAAAAAAGAGTCTGCTGTTATTAGGCTAAGAAACATTTGCCTCTTTTTAAGGTATGCCTTGAATTATAAGGCCTTCTATCTCAAGTATTTCTCAAGGTGAAGGTCACTCAGTTGGACCAATGTATAGGGATATAATCCTTACTAGTAAAACATTTAAGTAGGCATCTCTGGAATATTTGGACACTGACCTCAAGAATATGTCCACTTAAATCATCCTTTCCTGTGTACACTGAGGTGTTTTGATACAGATACTACAAGAGCTTATTCAAAGATTATAAGCTTACTCTGGATAAATTGTCAGTTTACATATATTGGATCATCAGACTAGGTCTACACCAGCAAAATAAAGATGATAAACTGAGTTAATTACATTTAAATTGCTTCAATTTCCTGGACCTATCACATAAAAACTTATTTTGGCTTGAATTATTTGGATAAATTTCTGAGTTTAAAATTCCCCTCTGACAATGGATCCCTAATGGCTTTGAGTCCAGTAAGTATTAGTTACAGGCATGATAGAAAAAAAAATGTGCATGGGCCTTGGCACCACATTACTTTATTAAGTCTCCTTGTAGTGCCATGTTGGAATATCTTAATGGTGAAATGCAGCACCATTTTCTTAGAAAAGAAGAAAGAAAGTATCTAATAAAGATGGTGGGTGCACTGAAAAAGATGAGTGGAAGCAAAAACCACTCTTTTTCTGGGTAAGAATAAGGAGAACTGACTACAAGTTTTTACTATCACTTATTATCATTAGCGATGCTATCACAAGAAATGGATTGATTTGCTTCCTTCTTTATTTTGTAAGTTGCAGTGAATTAAGATATGAGTACAAGACAGAGGTAAAACCTGTTGCAGGCAACATGATTAAGTAGATCAGCTTTGAGTGCTGTGTTCTTCTTTCCCTTATTTTGCTTTTCCTAGTGTCTTCATAGACATCCAGAACATTTCTCTTTGCTATACTGTCATTTTTAACATCTGCCTATGTCACTCATCACTCTAGGGTCTGATTCTTAATAAACTTTCTAAAAACTACATCTGCACTATCCTTCATTCAAAGGAATGTCAAGTGGGCTTTCCAGTCATTGTAGTAGAGGTAGTAAGAGAGAAACTTAAGGTCAGGGATGTCTTTTCAGTATCCATCAACTCATCACATACAAGTAACTACCTAGCTTATCTAGATATAAAGATGAATCTAGACAAGGGCTATGTTTAGTATGTAGCAAAATACACATAAAGAACATAAAGCATTTGGTTAGGTATGTGGATATATATTTTGCTGTGTTCCTTGAGTTTGAGCTTGTATTTATAATAATATTTAAACATTCACTAGAAGACTTTTTCAGATAGAGTCTAGAAAGTAATACTTTGTGACCTTAATGCCCTTAATGAATCACCTGAGAGAATCTTATTAAAAAGGCACATTTAGGGGCACCTTGATAGCTCAGTTGGTTAAGCATCTGCCTTTAGCTCAGGTCATGATCCCAGGTCCTGGGATGGAGCTCCACATCAGGCTCCTTGCTCAGTGGGGAGTGTGTTTGTCTCTCTCCATCTGCCCATCCTGCTTGTGCTCTCTCTCTCTCTCTCTCTCTTTCTCTCTCTCAAATAAATAAAATCTTAAAAAATAGATCAAATGCAGATTTATATTCATTCTCAGATGGGACCTGAGGTTCTGCACATCTAGCTAGCTTCTAGATAATGCAGATACAGCTGGTGGGTGGGCCACACTGAATAGCATAAGTTTTCCATAAAAGCTATTCTCAAAATGGATCTCATGGAGCCTAAGATTGTATGTAGTTGCCTCAGGGACTCAGAAGGGTGAATGGGTAGCCAAGGATATGATACTCTAGACAGTTCTTCCTTCACTTAAAAAAAGTATGCTCAGGAGAGATAAGATGGCGGGGAAGTAGGAGGAGGCACCGTTTCAACCTATACCCAAAGTGAGCTGATTACCTACCAAAGAACTCCAATCACCCATGAAGTCAGCCTGAGATCAGAATTATACATGTCTGGATCTCTATGGAGGCAGAAGACACCAGTGGGCAGGTAAAGGGGAGTGGGAATGTCAGACTGATATGGGAAGATAAACAAAAGGGGGAGGGAGCCACCAGAGGCGACCAACTGGAAAGTAATACCCCAATACGAGAGTGCCCTGCGTCTGGGGATCATCATTAACTTGGAGTCTGGTTGAAAGCACTCAAAAAGAACATAGGATCACGGGGGTAAATTGTGGGAATTGGGGTGGTTAGGGACAGGGGCTTACGTCCCCAGATCAAGAACAGCCTCCCCTGGTGCTGAGCCAGAGAGAGTACAGCGGTGAAACCAAGTCTTGGTCCCTGAGCCACCAGCGTGCCCGAGAATGCGTGGGGTCTGGCTCCTGTGAGGGGCTGGGAACCTCGCCAGATGGCAGAACGCCATGCCACTGTGCTATCAGAGCCTGAGACATGCGCGCACCACACCCTCCCCTGGGAGAGGTAAGTGCAGGTGTCAGCCCGGTGCTCTCAGACCTGGAAAGACCGGGCACTCCAAGCCCGGGCCAGTGGGAAAATCTGTGTGGGATCGCTGCTTGGAACCTCTCTCGCAGTCTGGAGCTGCCCAGACAGCCACTGCTGCCATGGATTTGGGTACAAGCAGGAAATCCTGCATCCACAAGGACCACGATTCAGAACCTGCTCTGCCAGCTCTGCAGTACCCACGGGGGAACAGACTTGAGCTTCTCTCTGAGAGGGGGGTTGAGGTGCAGTTTGCTTTCCTCTAAACCTCCAAAACCCATCAAAAGCTGTCAAGGTGAGAAAAAACCAAAACCAAAACCAAAAACCAAAACCAAAATGAACAAATATAAAAACCTCCAGAGAACAAAAGCCTGAAAATACCGGTTTCCTCAGAGCCCAACCCCTTGAGGGGGGCAGGAGGACTTAACTCAGAGAACATCATTGACTGAAAAAATACGTGGCAGGCCCCTCCCCCAGAAAACCAAGCAGGAAAAAAAAAAGATGACAAGAGAACAACCACCTCTACTTCATAGATACAACTTTTATTTTTAATTCATTCCCACTATTCTGGTTCATTTTTAGATATAGATTTTTTTTAACCTATTGACCATCACAGTGAGATGTCTAGTATGTCAAATTCCATAATAACCTTCTAACCTGAACTTTCTGATACATACACCCATGTTTTTCTTTTGCTTTTCTATTTTTTTAAATTTCTTTTTCTAAATTTTAGTTTACTTTAGTCCATTTTATTCTTTTTACATTTTTATTTTCTAATATTCATATAGAGTTAAACTTCAAGGTAACCCCTTTTCCCCAATCAATGCTACCCATAGGTAACCCAATTTTTAATCCCCCTTTATCTTAGGAAAGTTGAGTTCTTTAACAAAGATATCAAGATACATCCAGGAAGAATCAAAATAAACTTCCTCACCCACACTGAGAATTTATAACCACTCTCCCATCTTTTCCTTCCACCAGTGTTTCTGTGTATTTGTGTTTGTCCTGATAGTATATAAATCTTATACTTGGGGTTCTTTTTGAGGAGGTTCTTCCACAAATATATATATTTCTCTTGTCATATACTTTTGTCAGTATTTTTGTTTATCTGTTTTTGTTTGTATACTTCATAAATCTTACCTTGGGGCCCATTTGGGCTGAACCTTCTCTGTTATATTCCATTTTTTACCTCTCTCTCTCTCTCTTTTTCTTTTTCTTTTCTTTTTTCTCTCATTTGGGTGAGGAATCCTGATTGCTCAGAAATGTTCCAGGGTGCACATTGACTGCACCACGGTCAATACATCCAGCTACATCCCTTCAGTCATCTCTCACCAAAATGACTGGGAGGAGGAATGCCCAACAGAAGAAAAATACAGAGGATGGGCCTTCTGCAATAGAGCTAATGGCTATTGACATAGACAATATGTCAGAAAGGGAATTCAGGCTAACAGTTATCCAGGAAATAGCTAGGTTGGAGAAAGCCATGGATGACCAAACAGAATTGATTAGGGCAGAAATGAAAGCCACCAGGGATGATGTTCAAATGCTCTCAATGAGTTCCAATCTAATCTAAATTCTCTAGAACCTAGGGTAACTGAGACAGAAGATAGAATTAGTGATCTGGAGGACAAACATATAGAGAGAAAGGATCCAGAGGAAGCCTGGAACAAATAGCTTAGAAGCCATGAAAACAGAATCAGGGAAATAAATGGTGCCATGAAACATTCCAACGTCAGAATTACTGGAATCCCTGAAGGGGAAGAGAAAGAAAGAAGTCTAGAAGATATAATAAAACAAGTTGTCCATGAAAATTTTCCCAATCTCACGAATACAACCAGCATTCATGTAATAGAGACAGAATGGTTTCCTCCCAAGATTATAGATTCTCAAAAGTCCTTGAGACACCTAACAGTAAGAATGATGAATTGTAATTGTAGGCAGACCCTCTTGAAAGCAGCCAGGACAAAAAAGCTCCTTAGGTACAGAGGAAAGCCCATCAGAATTATGTCAGACCTGTCCACAGAGACCTGACAAGCCAGAAAGGGCTGGCAAGATATATTCAGCACACTAAATGAGAAGAACATGCAGCCAAGAATACTTTATCCAGCAAGACTGACATTCAAAATGGATGGAGAGATAAAGAGTTTCCAAGACCAGCAAGGCTTAAAAGATGATGCAACAACTAAGCTGGCACTGCAGGAAATATTAAAGGGGGGTTCTATAAAAGAGGAAAAATCCTAAGAATAGCATTGAACAGAAATATGAAGACAATCTACAGAAAGAAAGACTTCAAAGGTAACACGATGTCAATAAAAAATATATCTATCAATAATCACTATCAATATGAATGGCCTAAATGCATCCATAAAATGACACAGGGTTGCAGATTGGATAAAATGACAGGACCCATCCATATGTTGTCTACAAGAGACCCATTTTGAACCTAAAGATACACCCAGACTGAAAGTGAAGGGATGGAGAAGCATCTTTCATGCCAATAGGCCTCAAAAAAAGGCCGGGATAGCAATTCTCATATCAGATAAATTAGATTTTAAACTAAAGACTGTAGTCAGAGTTACAAAAGGACACTACATAATTCTTAAAGGGACTATCCACAAAGACGATCTAACAATTGTAAATATCTACGCCCCCAATATGAGAGCAGCCAATTACATAAGAAAGCTATTAATCAAGATAAAGTGTCATATTGATATGAATACATTAATAGTAGGAGATCATAACACACCTCTCTTAGTAATAGATCATTGAAGCAGAAAATTAATAAAGAATCAAGAGCATTGAATGACACATTGGACTAGATGGACTTCATAGATATATACAGAACATTTCACCCTAAAAGAACAGAATACTCATTCTTCTCAAGTGGAAATGGAACCTTCTCCAGAATAGACCACATATTGGGTCACAAATCAGGACTCAACTTATACCAAAAGACTGACATTATTCCCTGTATATTCTCAGATCACAATGCTTTGAAACTGGAGCTCAATCACAAGGAAAAGTTCGGAAGGAACTCAAACACCTGGAAGCTAAAGACCACCTTGCTTAAGAATGCTTGGATCAACCAGGAGATCAAAGAAGAACTGAAACAATTCATGGAAACCAATGAGAATGAAGACACTTCAGTCCAAAACCTATGGGACACAGCAAAGGGGGTATTAAGGGGGAAATACATAGCCATTCAAGCCTCCCTCAAAAAAATTGAAAAAATCCAGAATACACCAGCTGTCTCTGCACCTTAAAGACTGAACCAACAACAAATCAAACCAACTCTACACATAAGAAGGGAAATAATCAAGATTAGAGCTGAGATCAATGAGGTAGAAACCAGAGATACAGTAGAACGTGTCAATGAAATTAGAAGCTGATTTTTTGAAAGAGTAAGATTGATAAACCATTGGCTACACTAATCCAAAAGAAAAGAGAAAAGGCCCAAATTAATAAAATAATGAATGAAAAGGATGAAAAGGGAGAGATTACAACTAACACTAAGGAAGTAGAAACAATCATCAGAAGTTATTATCAACAGTTATATGCCAATAAGCTAAGCAACCTAGGTGAAATGGATGCATTCCTGGAAAACTATCAACTCCCAAAATTGAACCAGGAAGATTGACAACCTGAATATACCAATATCTAGTAACAAGATTGAAGCAGTGTTCAAAAACCTCCCCAAGAACAAGAGCTCAGGACCTGGCAGATTCCCTGGGGAATTCTAGAAAACTCTCAAAGAAGAAATAACACCTATTCTCCTGAATCTGTTTCAAAAAATTGAAGCAGAGGGAAACCTTTCAGACTCTTTTTATGAAGCCAGCATTACCCTGATCCCCAAACCAGGCAAAGACCCTACCAAAAAGGAGAATTTTAAACCAATATCACTGATGAATATGGATGCTAAGATTCTCAACAAGATCCTAGCAAATAGGATCCAACAGTACATTAAAAGGATTATCCACCGTGACCAGGTGGGATTCAACCCTGGGTTCCAAGGATGGTTCAACATTCACAAATCAATCAGTGTGATAGAAGAAATTAATAAGAGAAGAGAAAAGAACCACACTGTCCTCTCAATTGATGCAGAAAAAGCATTTGACAAAATCCAGCATTCATTCCTGATTAAAATGCTTCAAAGTATAGGGATAGAGGGAACATTCACGGATTTCATAAAATCTATCTATGAAAGACCCACAACAAATGTAATCCTCAATGGGAAAAACCTTGCAGCCTTCCCATTGAGATCAGGAACACGACAAGGATGCCTACTCTCACCACTCTGTTCAATTGTATTAGAAGTCCTAGCAACAGCAATCAGACAACAAAGAGAAATAAATTGGCAATGAAGAAGTCAAACTCTCTCTCTTCGCAGATGACATGATTCTTTATATGGAAAACCCAAAAGACTCCACCCCAAACCACTAGAATTCATATAGCAATTCAGTAACATGGCAGGATATAAAGTCAATGTACAGAAATCAGTTGCTTTCTTATACACTAACAATGAAAATACAGAAAGGGAAATTAGAGAATTGATTCCATTTACTATAGCACCAAGAACTATAAGATATCTGGGAATAAACCTAACCAAAGAGGTAAAGGATCTATACTCAATGAACTACAGAATACTCATGAAAGAAATGGAAGAAGACACTAAATGGTGGAAGAGCATTCCATGCTCTTGGATTGGAAGAATAAACATTGTTAAAATGTCTCTACTGTCTAGAGCAATCTATACTTTTAATGCCATTCCGATCAAAATTCCACTGATATTTTTCAAAGAGCTAGAGCAAATAATCCTAAAATTTGTGTGGAATCAGAAAAGACCCCGAATCACTAAGGAAATGTGGAAAAACAAAAATAAAACTGGTGGCATCACATTACCTGATTTCAAGCTTTACTACAAAGCTGTGATCACTAAGACAGCATTGTACTGGCATAAAAACAAGCACATAGACCAGTGGAATAGAGTAGAGAGCCCAGATATGGACCTTTGACTCAATGTCAAATAATCTTTGACAAAACAGGAAAAAAATATACAGTGGAAAATAGACAGTCTTTTCAATAAATGGTGCTGGGAAAACTGGACATCTATATGTAGAAGAAGGAAACTCGACCATTCTCTTACACCACACACAAAGATAAACTCGAAATGGGTAAAATACCTCAATGTGAGACAGAAATCCATCAGAATCCTAGAGGAGAACATAGGCAGTAAACTCTTTGATATCAGCCACAGCATCTTCTTTCAAGATATGTCTCCAAAGGCAAAGGAAACAAAAGAGAAAATGAACTTTTGGGACTTCATCAATATCAAAAGCTTCTGCACAGCAAAGGAAACCGTCAACACAAAGAGGCAACCCACTGAATGGGAGAAGATATTTGCAAATGAAAGTACAGACAAAAGACTGATACCCAGGATCTATAAATAACTCCTCAAAATCAACACACACAAAACAGGCAATCATATAAAAAAAAAACGGGCAGAAGATATGAACAGAGACTTCTCCAATGAAGACATACAAATGGCTATCAGACACATGAAAAAATGTTCATCATCACTAGCCATCAGGGAGATTCAAATTAAAACTACATTGAGATACCACCTTACACCAGTTAGAATGGCCAAAATTAGCAAGACAGGAAACAAAATGTGTTGGAGAGGATGTGGAGAAACGGGAACCCCCTTACACTGTTGGTAGGAATGCAAGTAGGTGCAGCCACTTTGGAGAACAGTGTGGAGATTCCTCAAGAAATTAAAAATATAGCTTCCCTATGACCCTGCAATTGTGCTACTGGGTATTTACCCCAAAGATACAGAGGTAGTGAAAAGAAGGGCCATCTGTACCCCAATGTTTATAGCAGCAATGGCACAGTCGCCAAACTGTGAAAAGAACCAAGATGCCCCTCAATGGATGAATGGATAAGGAAGATGTGGTCCATATTCACTATGGAGTATTATGCCTCCATCAGAAAGGATGAATACCCAACTTTTGGAGCAACATGGACAGGACTGGAAGAGATTATCCTGAGTGAAATAAGTCAAGCAGAGAGAGTCAATTATCATATGGTTTCATTTATTCGTGGAGCATAACAAATAACATGGAGGACATCGGGAGATGGAGAGGAGAAGGGGGTTGTAGGAAATTGGAAGGGGAGGTTCCATGACCTCTTCCATGGAACCTCTCATGGTTCCATGAGAGACTATGGACTCTGAAAGACAACCTGAGGGTCTCAAAGTGGTGGGGGCTGGGAGTTTGGGGTAACCAGGTGGTGGGTATTATGGAGGGCATGTATTGCATGGAGCACTGGGTATGGTGCAAAAACAATGAATACTGATATGCTGAAAAGACATTAAAAAAAGAAAGTTAACAATAAAAAAAAATGTAAAAAATGCTCTACCTGGGCCCTTGAATGTCTCAGTGGGTTAGGTGTCCAATTCTTGGTTTCACCTCTGGTCATGATCTCATGGGTTGTGAGATTGAGCCCACACTGGGCTCCATGCTCGGCAGGGAATCTGTTTGAATATTTTCTTCTTTTGCCCCTCCCCCACTCTCTCTCTCAATAAATAAATTAATATTTAAGAAGAATACTCTACTTTTAACTGTTTAATATACAGTCAATTCTTGAGCAACATATGTTTGAATTGCATGGGTCCAATTATACACAGACTTTTGGGGATAAATACAGTAGAATGCTGTAAATGTATTTTCTCTTCTTTATGATTTTCTTCAGTTTACTTTATTATAAGAATACAGTGCATAATACATAAAACATATAAAATATGTGTTAATTGACTGTTTATATTATTGGTAAGCCTTCCTGTCAACTCTAGGGTATGAGTAGTTACGATATGGGGAGTAAATGTTTTACATGGGTACTGTATGAAGGGTCAGTGCCTCTAAACTCTGTGCTGTTCAAGGAGTCATGAACTGCAATAGAGTCCTATATAAAATTTTATTAGCTAATATAGTTTGGTTGCTAAAGATGCAAACAATAATAAAACACTCATACCAAGTATTTCACAAGGTAAAGGTCATTCAGTTGGACTAATTTATAAGAATAAAATCGACTCTGGCAATGAAATATTGGTAGATATCTTCAGGATCTTTCAATACCAGTGTGAATATTTCCTCATTAAACTCCTAATTTCCTAGTTGGCCTATCCAAATGGAAAAGTAGATTTAGACATGGTTCTACTGCTAACTGATTTGTTGTTATATGGGAAAGAAGATAGGATTAGATGTAAGGAGATCTTCCTTTTAGTTATGGTGCTATATTAATGTATGGATGGCCTAGAACAGGTTCTCATCTCCTTAAATATGTCTTCTTCTTGGTAAAAGAAGGAAATGATCCCTACCTAATAACCCCACAACTTTGTTTGAAGATGGACTAAAATGATAGGTAGACTGTAGTCAAAGGCAGAAAGATGCAGAGTTGTTAGGTGACTACTGCAATAATCAAGAGGAGTGATGATGATAACTTGGCTAGCATAGTAGAGATAAAAATGGTGATTAATACTAGTGAATAACCTTAGTGATAAACACTTAATTGGAGGAGAGGAATCACTTGACCTAGTCCTCCCTGAGTTTCTATTTCACAGTATCATGGGGTATGATATGATGGTGGTTGTTTTAAGACAAAAAAATTGGCGTAATTTTGGCACAATTTGTTTTGAAGTAATATATGGTGTTAAGCCACTAAAGGATTCTAAACAAATAAGATACATGTCAAATTCTTAGGAAAAGTCACATATCTGATGAAACACTCAAATAACTGCTTATCGAACCTAAAGTGACTGGCACATAGCAGTCACACGAAAAATGAATAAGCCCAATGTGTAAGTAGCAATTTAGATTTTCCTACTTTCTGGGGTGTGTGTGTGTGTGTGTGTGTGTGTGTGTGTGTGTGTGAAACGGGGTATCCTGTTGAGGTTGTTGTGTTGGTAGACAAATAAGTACTGAATAGTTAGAGAAGACCCAACTTTTCACCATCCTTTTGACTTAAAATTTTCTTACTTGTCACATTGGCAGGAGATTTGGCAGGGAAGATATTTTTTGAGTCATTTAGAGTTGCCAGCATCTCACTCTTTTTTTTTTTTTGAAGATTTTATTCATTTGACAGAGATCACAAGTAGGCAAAGAGGCAGGCAGAGAGAGAGGAGGAAGCAGGCTCCATGCGGAGCAGAGAACCCAATATGGGGCTCGATCCCAGGACCCTGGGATCATGACCTGAGCCAAAGGCAGAGATTTTAACCCACTGAGACACCCAGGTTCCCCAGCATCTTGCTCTTTAGAGATCAAATTCCCAATTCCCTCTAATTCTTGGCATGTATTGCTAGTGGATTTTTCCCTCTGAATTTACTTGTAGCTTCCTGGTAGAGCAGTGAAAATCAGGCAGTTGAGAAAAGTAAAATATTGCCCTATGTGCACAAGTTATTCTCAACAAAATTTCAGTTTTAGAAGGTGCAGTAAACTATGAAATGTAACATCTGACTACATGGTGAATGTTTAAATCCCTAAAAGCCCACTGCAACCTGGAATATGAACCATGAGGGCATACCTGATCAGAGAGCAATTTCAACATTTTCTTCTCATAAAATACCCCTAAAACAGATTTAGACCCACTATCAGAATGTGTATTTAAAAGATCCCCAAAACATATTAATGAACTATAAAATGTACTTAAAATGTTAGTATGGTTTTAAAATCCTTTCTCTACAACCTCTCCAACATCTTTTGTTTCCTGACTTGTAAATCTTTGCCATTGTAACTGGTATAACGTGTTATCTCAATGTGGTTTTGATTTGAATTTCCCTGATGGCTAATGATGATGAACATTTTTTTCATGTGTCTGCTAGCCATTTGTATGACTTCTTTGGAGAGGTGTCTGTTCATGTCTTCTTCCCATTTTTGATTTAATTATCTCTTTTTTGGGTGTTGAGTTTTAGAATTTCTTTATAGATCTTGGATATCAGCCCTTTATTTGTAGTGTCATTTATGAAGATCTTCTCCCATTCTGTGGGTTGCCTCTTTTTTTGTTGACCTTTTCCTTTGCTGTGCAGAGCTTTTGATCTTGATGAAGTCCCAAAAATTTATTTTTGCTTTTGTTTCCTTTGCCTTTGGAGATGGGTCTTGAAAGAAGTTGCTGTGGCCAATGTCAAAGAGGATACTACCTACATTCTTCTCTAGGATTTTGATGGATTCCTGCCTCATATTGAGGTCTTTTATCCATTTTGAGATTATCTTTGTGTATTGTGTAATAGAATGGTCCAGTTTCATCCTTCTGTATATAGCTGTCCAATTTTCCCAGCACTGTTTATTGAAAAGGCTATCTTTTTTCCATTGGATATTTTTTCCTCCTTTTTGAAGATTATTTGGCCATAGAGTTGAGGATCCATATCTGGGCTCTCTACTCTGTTCCATTGGGCTGTGTGATTGTTTTTGTGCCAGTACCGTGCTTAGTGATCACAGCTTTGTAATATAGCTTGAAATGAGGCAACATGATGCCCACAGCCTTGTTTTTCTTTTTCAACATTTCCTTGGTGATTCAGGGTCTTTTCTGGTTCCATACAAATTTTAGGGTTGTTTGTTCCAGCACTTTGAAAAATGCCAGTGGTATTTTGATCAGAATGACATTGAAGGTATGGATTGCTCTGGGCAGCATAGATGTTTTAACAATGTTTATTTTTCTGATCCATGAGCATGGGATGTTTTTCCATCTTTTTGTGTCTTCTTCAATTTCTTTCATGAGTGTTCTATGGTTCTTCAAGTATAGATCCTTTACATCCTTGGTTAGGCTTATTCCAAGATATCTTATGGTTTTTTGTGCTATTATAAATGGAATTGATTCTCTAATTTCTCTTTCTACAGTTTCATTGTAGTGTATAAGAAAGCAACTGATTTCTATGCATTGATTTTGTATCCTGCCACATTACTGAATTGTTGTATGAGTTCTAGTAGTTTGGGGGTGGAGTCTTCTAGGATTTCCATGTAAAGTATCATATTATCTGCAAAGAAAGTTTGACTTCTTTGCCAATTTGAATATCTTTTATTTCTTTTTTGTTTTCTGATTGCTCTTGCAAGGGCTTCTAGTACTATGTTGATCAAGAGTGGTGAGAGTGGGCATCCTTGTTGTGTTCCTGATCTCAGTGGAAAGTTCTCAGCTTTTACCCACTGAGAATGATATTTGCTGTGTATTTTTCATAGATGGATTTTATGAAATTGAGGCATGTTCCCTCCAACCCAATACTCCGAAGAGTTTAAATCAGGGAAGGATGCTGTATTTTGTCAAAAGCTTTTTCTGCATCCATTGAGAGGTCCATGTGGTTTTTCCTTCTCTTACTAATTTGTTCTATCACTTTGATTGGTTTGTGAATCTTGAATCACCCTTGCAGCCTCAGGTTAAATCCCACCTGGTAGTGGATAATCTTTTTAAGGTACTGTTGGATCATGTTAGCTAGGATCTTGTTGAGAACCTTGTCATCCATATTCATCAGGGATATTTGTCTTAAAGTCTCCTTTTTGATGGGGTGTTTGCCTTGTGTGGGGATCAAGGTAATGCTGGCCTCATTGAGATAGTCTTGAAGTTTTCCTTCTGTTTCTATTTTTTGAAAGAGCTTCAGGAGAATAGGTATTATTTCTTTTTTGAATGCTTGGTAATATTCCCCAGGGAATCCATCAGGTCCTGACCTCTTGCTTATTGGGAGGTTTTGATCACTGCTTCAATCTCATTACTACATATTGGTCTATTCATGTTGTCCATTTCTTCCTGTTTCAGTCTTAGAAGTTTATAGGCTTCCAGGAAGGCATCCATTTTTTCCATGTTGCTGAACATATTGGCATATAGCTGTTGATAATAATTTCTAGTTATTGTTACTATGTCCATGGTGTTAGTTCTAATCTCCCCCCTTTCACTCATAATTTTGTTAATTTGGGTCCTTTCTCTTTTCTTTTGGATAAGTTTGGCCAGTGGTTTATTGATCTTATTAATTCTTTCAAAGAACCAGCTTCTAGTTTTGTTGGTGTGTTCTACTGTATTTTTGGTTTCCAATTCATTGATCTCTGCTCTAATCTTGATTATTTCCCTCTCATGTATGGGGTTGGCTTAATTTGTTGTTGATTTTCCAGTTCTTTATGGTGTAAAGAGAGTTTGTATATTAGGGATTTCTCTAGTTCTTTGAGTGAGACTTGGATGGCTATATTCTCCCCCTTAGGACTGCCATATCCCATAGGTTTTCGATGGATGTGTTTTTATTCTCATTGGCTTCTATGAGTTGTTTAAGTTCTTCTTTGATTTCCTGGTTGACCTAAACATTCTTGAGAAGACTGGTCTTTACATTCCAAGTGTTTGAATTTCTGTCAAACTTTTTCTTGTGATTGAGTTTCAGTTTCAAGGCACTGTGGTCTGAGAATATGTAGGGAGTAATCTCAGTCTTTTGGTATCAGTTGAGACCTGATTTGTGACCCTGTATGTGGTCTATTCTGGAGAAAATTCCATGTGTGCTCTAGAAGAATGAGTATTCTGTTGTTTTAGGGGGGAATGTTCTGTATTTATCTATGAAGTTCTTCTGGCCCAGTGTGTCATTCAAAGTTCTTGTTTCTTTATTGATTTTTCTGATTGGATGATCTGTCTATTGCTGAGAGCAGACTGTTAAGGTCCCCTAAAATTAATGTAGTTTTATCAGTGTATCTCTTTATTTTGGTTAACAGTTGGCTTATGTAGTTGTCTGCTCCCATGTTCGTGGCATAGATATTTACAATTATTAGATCTTCTTGTTGGATAGACCCTTTAAGAATGATGTAGTGTTCTTCTGTATCTCTGAATACAGTCTTTAGCTTAAAATTTAATTTGTCTGATATGAGAATTGCTACCTCAGCTTTCTTTTTTTGCTCTGTTAGCATGAAAGATTGTTCTCCATCCCTTCACTTCCAGTCTGGATGTATCTTTAAGTTCAAAATGAGTCTCTTGTAGAATCTTGTAGCATATTGATGGGTCCTGTTTTTATATCCAGTCTGCAACTCTGTGCCATTTCTTGGATGTATTTAGGCCATTCACACTGAGAGTGATTATTGAATGATATGATTTTATTGTCATCATGTTGTTTGTGAGGTCGTTGTTTCTATTGATTGTCTCTGTATATTTCTGTTCAGTAATAGAATTCTTATGCATTTTTATAATTTTTAAATTCAGGTATATTTGACCTATAACATCATATTGGATTCAGGTATATAACACCATTATTCAATATTTGTATACATTGCAAAATGAGCAGCACAGTAAGTCTAGTTTCAATGTGTTAGCATACAAAATTAACTTTTAGGACTTACTCTCTTGGCAACTTTCAAGTGTGTTCTACAATATTATTTGACTGTAGTCACCATGCTGTACATCATATCCCTTTGATTTACTTATTTTATAACTGGAAGTTTGTATCTTCTGACCTCCTTCACCCATTTTTCCTATTCCACAACCCCCTTCCTCTCTGGTTAACTGCCATTCTGTTCTCTGGATCTATGGTTTTTATTTTATTTTGTTTGATTTCTTTTTTTTTTTTTATTATGCTCAGTTAGCCACTGCATAGTACATTGTTAGTTTTTGATGTGGTGTTCAATGATTCATTAGTTGCATATAACACCTAGTGCTCATCACAACATGTGCCTCCTTAATACCCATCACCCTGTTACCCATCCCCCACTCCCTCCGCTCTGAAACCCTCATTTTTTTCCCCCAGGGTCCATAGTCTCTTATGGTTCATCTCCCTTTCTGATTTCTCTCCCTTAAGATTTCCCTCTCTTCCCCCATTGTCCTCTGTGCTATTGCTTATTTTCTACATATAAGTGAAACCATGTAATTGCCTTACTCTATTTGACTTACTTCACTTAGCATAATCCCCTCCAGTTCTGTCCATGTTGATGCAAATAGTGGGTATTAATCCTTTTTGATGGCAGAATAATATTCCATTGTATATATGTACCACACCTTCTTTAGCCAATGTTCATCGCAGCAATGTTTATTTTCTTTTATTGTATAATTCCCTCAAGGTCTACTCATGTTATTGACAAATGGCAAGATTTCACTTTTATGGCTGAATAGTGTTCCATTGTGGTTTGTTTGTGTATGTATCCTATCTTCTTTACCACTTATTTATCAGTGTTCACATAAATTGTATCTTGGTTATTGTAAATAATGTGATGAACATAGGGGTGTGGATATCTTTTTGAATTAGTGCTTTCATTTTCTTCAGATATCCCCAGAAGTGGAAGTGCTAGATCATATGGTAGTTCTCTTTTTAATTTTTTGTTGAGTCTCCATATTGTTTTCAATAGTGGCTGTACTAATTTATATTCCCCCCTGCCACAGTGCATGAGGTTCCCCTCTCCTGCTTGTTTTTGCAAACACTTGTTATTTGTCTTTTTGATAATAGCCATTTTAACAGGTGTGAGGAAATATCTCATTGTGGTTTTGATTTGCATTTCCCTGATTAGTGCTGCTAAGCATCTTTCCATGTGTCTGTTGGTCATGTATATATCTTCATTGGAAATAAAAAATGTTTACTCATATCCTGTGGTCATTTTTTAATTGAGCTGCTTATTTTTGTGTGTGTATGTGTGGTTGCTGGGTTGTGTGTGTCTGTTTCTGTGTGTGTCTGTGTCTGTTTTTGGTTTTTGTTTGGTTTTGCTATTGAGCTGTATAAGTTCTGTATATATTTGGGTATTAACCCCTTATTAGATATTTTGTCCCATTTAGTAAGTCATCTTTTCATTTTGTTGATGGTTTCCTTTGGTGTGCAAAAGGTTTTTAGTTTGATGTAGCCCCACTTGTTTATTTTTGCTTTTATTGTCTTTGCTTTTGGAGTCAGATCCAGAAATTCATTGCCAAGACCAATATCAAGTACCTTACTGCTGATTTTTGGCTAGGAGTTTTATGGTTTCAGATGCTACATCCAAGTCTTCCATTTATTTTTAGTTAATGTTCATGTATGATGGAAGATAGTGTCATGGTTTCGTTCACTGGCATATGGCTCTTCAGTTTTCCCAACACCATTTATTAAAAAGACCATTCTTTCCCAACTGGATATTCTTGCTTTCTTTGTGATAAATTAATTGACCATATATAGGTTTATGTCTGTGTTGTCTCTTCTGTCCCATAGATCCATGTATCTGTTTTTATGCCAATATTATTCTTTTTTGATTAATGTATCTTTGTAATATAGTTTGAAATCAGGGAATGTGATCAGCTTTGTTCTTTCTCAAGATTGCTTTGACTGTTTAGGGTTTTCCATTGTTTCTAAAAATTTTAGGATTGTTCTATTTTTTTTAAGATTTTATTTATTTATTTGACCAAGAGAGATCACAAGTAGGCACAGAGAGAGAGAGAGAAAGAGAGAGAGAGAGAGAGAAAGGAGGAAGAGGAAGTAGGCTCCCTGCTGAGCAGAGAGCCCTATGTGGGACTTGATCCTAGGACTCTGAGATCACAACCTGAGCCAAAGGCAGAGGCTTAACCCACTGAGACACCCAGGCACACAGAATTGTTCTATTTCTTTAAATGAGACCATGTGAAAATCGACTCTGCTTGACTTATTTCACTCAGCATAATCTCCTCCAGTCCTGTCCATGTTGATACAGAAGTCAGGTATTCATCCTTTCTGGTGGAGGCATAATATTCCATTGTATATACGGACCACATCTTCTTTATTCATTCATCTGTTGAAGGGTATCTTGGCTCTCTCCATAGTTTGGCAACTGTGGAAATTGCTGCTATGTACATTGGGGTATATATGGTTCTTCTTTAACTACATCTGTATCTTTGGGGTAAATACCCAGTAGTGCAATTGAAGGATCATAGGGAAGCTCTATTTTTAATTTCTTAAGGAATCTCCATACTGTTTTCAAAAGTGATTGCACCAATTTTCATTCCCACCAACAGTGTCAGAGGGTTCCCCTTGCTCCATATCATCTCCAACACTTGTTGTTTACTGTTTTGTTAATTTTGGCCATTCTAACTGGGGTATGGTGGTATCTCAATGTGATTTTGATTTGAATCTCCCTGATGGCTACTAATGATGAACATTTTTTCACGTGTCTGTTAGCCATTTGTATGTCTTCTTTGGAGAAGTGTCTGTCCATGTCTTCCACCCATTTTGTGTCATGACTATCTGTTTTTCTTAGTGTTGAGTTTGAGGAGTTTTTTATAGATCTTGCATATCAGCCCTTTGTCTGTGGTGTCATTTGAGAATATCTCCTCCCATTCCATGGGTTGCCTCTTTGTTTCATTGACTGTTTCATTTGCTTTTCAGAGTTGTTGTTTTTTTTTTTAATATATCTTGATGAAGTCCCAAAAGTTCATTTTAGCTTTTGTTTCCTTTGCCTTTGGAGACATACCTTGAAAGAAGTTGCTGCACCTAATGTCAAAAACGTTACTCCCTATGTTCTACTCTAGGATTTTGATAGATTCATGTCTCAGGTTGAGGTCTTTTATCCATTTTGAGTTTATCTTTGTGTATGCTGTAAGAGAATGGTTGAGTTTCATTTTTCTATACATAGTTGTCCAACTTTCCCAGCATCATTTATTGAAGAAACTGTCTTTTTGCCACTGGATATTTTTTTCCTGTTTTGTTGAAGATTAGTTGACTACAGAGTTTCAAGTCCATATCTGGACACTCTACTCTGTTCCACTGGTCTATGTGTCTGTTTTTTTTTTTTTTTTTTTTGCCAGTACCATGCTGTCTTAGTGACCACAGCTTTTTAGTAGAGCTTGAAATCAGGCAATGTGATACTCCCACCTTTGTTTTTCTTTTTTAAAATTTCCTTAGCAATTCAGGGTCTTTTCTGATTCCATACAAATTTTAGGACTGTTTGTTCCAGCACGTTGAAAAATACAGGTGGAATTTTGATTGGGATTGTATTGGAGGTATAGATTGCTCTAGGCAGTATAGACATGTTAACAATATTTATTCTTTTGATTCATGAGGATGGAATGCTTTTCCATCTTTTTGTGTCTTTTTCAATTACTTTCATAAGTGTTCTGCAATTCCTCAAGTATAGATCTTTTACCACATTGACTAGGTTTATTCCAAGGTATCTTATGGTTCTTGGTGCTATAGTAAATGAATCGATTCTCTAATTTCCCTTTCTCTATTCTCATTGTTAGTGTATAAGAAAGCAACTGATTTTTGTACATTGCTTTTGTATTCTGACACAATATTGATTTGCTGTATGAGTTCTAGTAGTTTGGGGGTGGAATCTTTTGGGTTTTCCATAAAAAGTATCACATCATCTGCAAAGAGAGAAAGTTTGATTTCTTCTTTGTTCATTTGAATATCATTTATTTATTTCTGTTGCCTGATTACTGTTGCTAGGACTTCTAGTACTATGTTGAACAACAGTGGTGAGAGTGGACATGCTTGTCATGTCTCTGATCTCAAATGGAAGGCTGTCAGCTTTTCCCCATTGAGAATAATATTCACTGTGAGTTTTTCATAGATAGATTTTATGCAGTTGAGTAATGTTCCCGCTATCCCTATACTTTGAAGGGTTTTAATCAGGAATTGATGCTGCATTTTGTTGAATGCTTTTTTCTGCATCCATTGAGAGGACCATGTAGTTCTTCTCTCTTCTTTTATTGATTTGTGAGTGTTGAACTACTCTTGCCTCCCAGGGATAAATCCTACTTGGTCATGGTGGATAATCTTTTTAAGGTACTGTTGGATCCTATTAGCTAGAATCTTGTTGAGAGTCTTGGCATCTGTATTCATCAGGGATATTGATTTAAAATTCTCCTTTTTGATGGGGTCTTTGCCTGGTTTAAGGATCAGGGTAATGCTGGCTTCATAGAGTCTGGAAGTTTTCCTTCTGAAATAGCTTTGGGAGAATAGGTACTATTTTCTGTTTGAAGATATGGTAGCACTCTTCAGGGAATCTGTCAGGTCCTGGGCTCTTGTTTTTTGGGAGATTTTTGATCTCTGCTTCAATCTTGTTACTAGGTATTGGTCTATTCATGTTCCAAATTTCTTCCTGGTTTAGTTTTGGAAGTTTATAGGTTTCCACGAATGCATCCACTTCTTCTAGGTTGCTTAAATTAGTGGCCTATAACTGTTGATAATAATTTTTATGAATGTTTCTATTTCCTTAGAGTTAATCATGATCTCTCCCATTTCATTCATAATTTTATTAATTTGGGTCCTTTATCTTTTCTTTTGGATTAGTTTGGCCTGTGGTTTATCAATATTATTGATTCTTTCAAAAAAACAGCTTTTAGTATCATTGACATGTTCTACTATATCTCTAGCTTCTATCTCATTGATCTCTGCTCTAATCTTGATTATTTCCCTTCTTGTGCATGAGGTTGGCTTGATTTGTTGTTGATTTTCCAGTTCTCTAAGGTGTAAAGAGAGCTGTTGTATTCAGGATTTTTCAATTTTTTTTTCCCTGAAGGAGGCTTAGATGGCTATGTATTTCCCCTTTAGGACCACCTTTGCTATATCCCATAAGTTTTGGACAGATGTGTCTTCATTCTCATTGGTTTCCATGAATTGTTTAAGTTCTTCTTTGATTTCCTGGTTGGTCTAAACATTCTTGAGTAGGATGGTCTTTACCTTCCAAGTATTTTAATTCCTTCCAAACTCTTCCTTGTGGTTGAGTTCCACTTTCAAAACATTGTTGTCTGAGAATATGCAGGTAATAATCTCAGTCTTTTGGTATAGGTTCAGCCATGATTTGTGACCCAGTATATGGTCTATCCTGGGAAAAGTTTCATGTGCACTGGAGAAGAAGAATGAGTATTCTGTTGTTTTAGGGTGGGATGTTCTGTATATATTTATGAGGTCCATCTGGTCCAATGTGTCATTCAAAGCTCTTGTTTCATTTTTGATCTGCTTGGATGATCTCTCTATTACTGAGAGTGGCGTGTTAAGATCTTCTAGTATTAATGTATTCATATCAATATGACTCTTTGTTTTGATTAATAGTTGGCTTATGTAAGCCTGCTCCCATATTGGGGGCATAAATATTTACAATTGTTAGATCTTCTTGGTGGATAGACTATTTAAGAATGATGTAGTGTCCTTCTGTGTCTCTGATTGCAGTCTTTAGTTTAAAATCTAATTTATCTGATATGAGAATTGCTACCCCAGCTTTCTTTCAAGGCCCGTTGGTATAAAAGATGCTTCTCCATCCCTTCACTTTGAGTCTGGATATATCTTTAGGTTCCAGATGGGTCTCTGGTAGACCGCATATGGATTGGTCCTGTCATTTTATCCAATCTGCAACCCTGTGACATTTTATGGGAGCTTTTAGGTTGGTCACATTCAGGGTGATTTTTGAAAGATAGTTTTTTTTATTGACATCATATTTCCTGTGAAGTCCTTGTTTCTATAGATTATATCTGTAAATTTATGTTCTATGTAACTCTTGGGTTCTTTCTTCTTTTGTAGAATCCCCCTTAATATTTCTTGTAGTGCTGGCTTGGTGGTCACATACTCTTTTAAACCTTGCCAGTCTTGGAAGCTCTTCATCTCTCCATCCATTTTGAATGTCAGCCTTGCTGGATAAGGTATTCTTGGCTGCATGTTCTTTTCATTTACTGCCCTGAATACATCTTGCCAGGCCTTTCTGTCTGGCCAGGTTTCTGTGGACAGGTATGATGTTCTGATGGACCTTCCTATGTAAGTAAGGAATCTCTTGGCCCTAATTGCTCTTAAGATGTTTTCCCTAGTTTTAAGATTTGCAAGTTTCACTATCACATGCCTGGGTGTCTTTCTGCCCCCCTTGATGGGGGTGGAGGAGGTGTCCTCTCTGCCTGTAGGACAAGAACACTTGTTTCATTTCCCAGATTAGGGAAATTCTCAGCTAGGATTTGCTCAACCATATCTTCTAGTCCTCTGTCTCTCTCTGCCCCCTCATGGATTCAGAAGTGTGTAATCCTACATCTTGGGCTGATTTCATGGGTGTTCACAATGTTCTGGTAGATAATAGCTCACTTTAGGTGACTGGTTGAAACAGGGTCTCCTATTTCTTTGCTATCTTGCCCCTCCTCCAACTTTCAATTTTCTTATAAAAATAGAGATAATAAAATATGTAACATGTCAGTTTTGGGGGAGGAATTATGATAAGAGCAGTAAGTATCTAGGCTAAAACTTGGTATATAGCATGTGTTCAGCAAATATTAATGTTTATTTTCTTTCCTTTTGAGGTAAAGGTATGCCATTATTCATTTATTGAGATGTGCTCCTTATGTCCTGACAGTGGGCCACCTGTGGCTAGGACTTTTTGAAGTTAGAATCACATGAGTAAGAGACATATGGTCAAGGGTCTAGGAACAGCTTAGCTTACAGCTAAGGCTTTTTAAAAAGTTATTTGACCCATAAAAGGCTAAACTCATAATCTTGGCTTTCTATTTATCTTTTTATTGCTGTGGAGGAAAAGGGAGAAAACCAGTGCTTTGTGTGATAACAATGATGATGGTGAAGAATTAACCCTATTTGTTTGTGGTAGCAGCCAAGCTCTTGCCCATTTCTCCTCCTTGAAGTTTAGTGGTATAGTTTTTCAAGCCTGTCTGGAAACAAAGGAACAGCATCTTTAATCTGTATAGAAACCTTGAGGGAGCTGCTGAGTCCAAAGTAGGCAGGAAAGTAGTATCCAGGAATGTTTTTCTCTTATACCTGACTTTGTATAAATTTGTTCGTTTTCTTAGGAGATCTTTTAAATTTAAAATGAGTGATTCCAATAGATACCCGTGACTTTGGATAAGCCAAACATGTTGGTCAAGCCAATGACTTTTGGAAGCTTGTCATGAAGGATCAGACACTCAGTGCTTTCTGTGTTTACACCTTGCTTTGAGGTTGGCAGGTTTTAATTTTATTTATTTGTTTGTTTGTTTATTTATAAAATATTTTATTTATTTGTCAGAGAGAGAGAGAGAGAGAGAGAGAGCACAAGCTGGGGAAATGGCAGGCAGTGGAAGAAGCAGGCTCCTCACTGAGCAAAAAGCCTGGTGGAAGACTTGATCCCAGGACCCGGGACCATGACCCAAGCTGATGGCATATGTGCTTAAAAAACTGAGTCACTCAAGTGTCCTCAGATTTTTAGATAGGCTCTGGGAAGTGGTCAAAGAAAAATGAAATACCAACTCCCAAATTCCATTCTATTGCTAAAGTGCAGGGGAAACATAGTTTTCTGGGCTTGGAGGGAACAAAATGTACTTTAGGCATACAGTCCAAATAGTCAGGGTCAGTGATCTCTCTTTTTGTGCCTTTGTCCCTTCTAGTTCCATGTTGGAACAGAGAGGAAAGAAAAGAAATGAATTTTTAAAGGGCACATTTATTTTTTTTTTAATTTTTTATTTCTTATAAACATATATTTTTATCCCCAGGGGTACAGGTCTGTGAATCACCAGGTTTACACACTTCACAGCACTCACCAAAGCACATACCCTCCCCAATGTCCATATTCCCACCCTCTTCTCCCAAACCCCCTTCCCCCAGCAACCCTCAGTTTGTTTTGTGAGATTAAGAGTCACTTATGGTTTGTCTCCCTCCCAATCCCATCTTGTTTCTTTTATTCTTCTCCTACCCACTTAAGCCTCCATGTTGCATCACCACTTCCTCATATCAGGGAGATCATATGATAGTTGTCTTTCTCTGCTTGACTTATTTCGCTAAGCATGATTCGCTCTAGTTCCATCCATGTTGTCGCAAATGGCAAGATTTCATTTCTTTTGATGGCTGCATAGTATTCCATTGTGTATATATACCACATCTTCTTGATCCATTTATCTGTTGATGGACATCTAGGTTCTTTCCATAGTTTGGCTATTGTGGACATTGCTGCTATAAACATTCGGGTGCATGTGCCCCTTTGGATCACTACGTTTGTATCTTTAGGGTAAATACCCAATAGTGCAATTGCTGGGTCATAGGGCAGTTCTATTTTCAACATTCTGAGGAACCTCCATGCTGTTTTCCAGAGTGGCTGCACCAGCTTGCATTCCCACCAACAATGTAGGAGGGTTCCCCTTTCTCCACATCCTCGCCAGCATCTGTCATTTCCTGACTTGTTGATTTTAGCCATTCTGACTGGTGTGAGGTGATATCTCATTGTGGTTTTGATTTGTATTTCCCTGATGCCGAGTGATATGGAGCACTTTTTCATGTGTCTGTTGGCCATCTGGATGTCTTCTTTGCAGAAATGTCTGTTCATGTCCTCTGCCCATTTCTTGATTGGATTATTTGTTCTTTGGGTGTTGAGTTTGCTAAGTTCTTTATAGATTCTGGACACTAGTCCTTTATCTGATATGTCGTTTGCAAATATCTTCTCCCATTCTGTCAGTTGTCTTTTGATTTTGTTAACTGTTTCATTTGCTGTGCAAAAGCTTTTGATCTTGATGAAATCCCAATAGTTCATTTTTTCCCTTGCTTCCCTTGCCTTTTGCGTTGTTCCTAGGAAGATGTTGCTGCGGCAGAGGTCGAAGAGGTTGCTGCCTGTGTTCTCCTCAAGGATTTTGAGTGATTCCTTTCGCACATTGAGGTCCTTCATCCATTTTCAGTCTATTTTTGTGTGTGGTGTAAGGAAATGGTCCAATTTCATTTTTCTGCATGTGGCTGTCCAATTTTCCCAGCACCATTTATTGAAGAGGCTGTCGTTTTTCCATTGGACATTCTTTCCTGCTTTGTCGAAGATGAGTTGACCATAGATTTGAGGGTCTATTTCTGGGCTCTCTATTCTGTTCCATTGATCTATGGGTCTGTTTTTGTGCCAGTACCATGCTGTCTTGATGATGACAGCTTTGTAATAGAGCTTGAAGTCCAGAATTGTGATGCCACCAACGTGGGCTTTCTTTTTCAATATCCCTTTGGCTATTCGAGGTCTTTTCTGGTTCCATATAAATTTTAGCATTATTTGTTCCATTTCTTTGAAAAAGATGGATGGTACTTTGATAAGAATTGCATTAAATGTGTAGATTGCTTTAGGTAACATAGACATTTTCACAATATTTATTCTTCCAATCCAGGAGCATGGAACATTTTTCCATTTCTTTGTGTCTTCCTCAATTTCTTTCATGAGTACTTTATAGTTTTCTGAGTATAGATTCTGTGTCTCTTTGGTTAGGTTTATTCCTAGGTATCTTATGGTTTTGGATGCAATTGTAAATGGGATTGACTCCTTAATATCTCTTTCTTCTGTCTTGCTGTTGGTGTAGAGAAATGCAACTGATTTCTGTGCATTGATTTTATATCCTGACACTTTACTGAATTCCTGTATAAGTTCTAGCAGTTTTGGAGTGGAGTCTTTTGGGTTTTCCACATATAGTATCATATCATCTGCGAAGAGAGATAATTTGACTTCTTCTTTGCCGATTTGGATGCCTTTAATTTCCTTTTGTTGTCTGATTGCTGAGGCTAGGACCTCTAGTACTATGTTGAATAGCAGTGGTGATAATGGACATCCCTGCCGTGTTCCTGACCTTAGTGGAAAAGCTTTCAGTTTTTCTCCATTGAGAATGATATTTGCGGTGGGTTTTTCATAGATGGCTTTGATGATATTGAGGTATGTGCCCTCTATCCCTACACTTTGAAGAGTTTTGATCAGGAAGGGATGCTGTACTTTGTCAAATGCATTTTCAGCATGTATTGAGAGTATCATATGGTTCTTGTTCTTTCTTTTATTGATGTGTTGTATCACATTGACTGATTTGCGGATGTTGAACCAACCTTGCAGCCCTGGAATAAATCCCACTTGGTCGTGGTGAATAATCTTTTTAATGTACTGTTGAATCCTATTGGCTAATATTTTGTTGAGTATTTTCGCATCTGTGTTCATCAAGGATATCGGTCTATAGCTCTCTTTTTTGGTGGGATCCTTGTCTGGTTTTGGGATCAAGGTGATGCTGGCCTCATAAAATGAGTTTGGAAGTTTTCCTTCCATTTCTATTTTTTGGAACAGTTTCAGGAGAATAGGAATTAGTTCTTCTTTAAATGTTTGGTAGAATTCCCCCGGGAAGCCGTCTGGCCCTGGGCTTTTGTTTGTTTGGAGATTTTTAATGACTGTTTCAATCTCCTTACTGGTTATGGGTCTGTTCAGGCTTTCTATTTCTTCCTGGTTCAGTTGTGGTAGTTTATATGTTTCTAGGAATGCATCCATTTCTTCCAGATTGTCAAATTTATTGCCGTAGAGTTGCTCATAGTATGTTCTTATAATAGTTTGTATTTCTTTGGTGTTAGTTGTGATCTCTCCTCTTTCATTCATGATTTTATTTATTTGGGTCCTTTCTCTTTTCTTTTTGATAAGTCGGGCCAGGGGTTTATCAATTTTATTAATTCTTTCAAAGAACCAGCTCCTACTTTCGTTGATTTGTTCTATTGTTTTTTTGGTTTCTATTTCATTGATTTCTGCTCTGATCTTTATGATTTCTCTTCTCCTGCTGGGCTTAGGGTTTCTTTCTTGTTCTTTCTCCAGCTCCTTTAGGTGTAGGGTTAGGTTGTGTACCTGAGACCTTTCTTGTTTCTTGAGAAAGGCTTGTATCGCTATATATTTTCCTCTCAGGACTGCCTTTGTTTGTCCCACAGATTTTGAACCGTTGTATTTTCATTATCATTTGTTTCCATGATTTTTTTCAATTCTTCTTTAATTTCCCGGTTGACCCATTCATTCTTTAGAAGGATGCTGTTTAGCCTCCATGTATTTGGGTTCTTTCCAGACTTCCTTTTGTGGTTGAGTTCTAGCTTTAGAGCATTGTGGTCTGAAAATATGCAGGGAATGATCCCAATCTTTTGATACCGGTTGAGTCCTGATTTAGGACCGAGGATGTGATCTATTCTGGAGAATGTTCCATGTGCACTAGAGAAGAATGTGTATTCTGTTGCTTTGGGATGAAATGTTCTGAATATATCTGTGATGTCCATCTGGTCCAGTGTGTCGTTTAAGGCCTTTATTTCCTTGCTGATCTTTTGCTTGGATGACCTATCCATTTCAGTGAGGGGAGTGTTAAAGTCCCCTACTATTATTGTATTATTGTTGATGTGTTTCTTTGATTTTGTTATTAATTGGTTTATATAGTTGGCTGCTCCCACGTTGGGGGCATAGATATTTAAAATTGTTGAATCTTCTTGTTGGACAGACCCTTTGAGTATGATATAGTGTCCTTCCTCATCTCTTATTATAGTCTTTGGCTTAAAATCTAATTGATATGATATAAGGATTGCCACTCCTGCTTTCTTCTGATGTCCATTAGCATGGTAAATTCTTTTCCACCCCCTCACTTTAAATCTGGAGGTGTCTTCGGGCTTAAAATGAGTTTCTTGGAGGCAACATATAGATGGGTTTTGTTTTTTTATCCATTCTGATACCCTGTGTCTTTTGACAGGGGCATTTAGCCCATTCACATTCAGGGTAACTATTGAGAGATATGAATTTAGTGCCATTGTATTGCCTGTAAGGTGACTGTTACTGTATATGGTCTCTGTTCCTTTCTGATCTACCACTTGTAGGCTCTCTCTTTGCTTAGAGGACCCCTTTCAAGATTTCCTGTAGAGCTGGTTTGGTGTTTGCAAATTCTTTCAGTTGTTGTTTGTCCTGGAAGCTTTTAATCTCTCCTTCTATTTTCAATGATAGCCTAGCTGGATATAGTATTCTGGGCTGCATGTTTTTCTCGTTTAGTGCTCTAAAAATATCATGCCAGCTCTTTCTGGCCTGCCAGGTCTCTGTGGATAAGTCAGCTGCCAATCTAATATTTTTACCATTGTATGTTACAGACTTCTTTTCCCGGGCTGCTTTCAGGATTTTCTCTTTGTCACTGAGACTTGTAAATTTTACTATTAGGTGACGGGGTGTGGACCTATTCTTATTGATTTTGAGGGGCGTTCTCTGAACCTCCTGAATTTTGATGCTCGTTCCCTTTGCCATATTGGGGAAATTCTCCCCAATAATTATCTCTAGTATACCTTCTGCTCCCCTCTCTCTTTCTTCTTCTTCTGGAATCCCAATTATTCTAATGTTGTTTCGTCTTATGGTGTCACTTATCTCTCGAATTCTCCCCTCGTGGTCCAGTAGCTGTTTGTTAAAGGGCACATTTAAACAGTTTATACTGCTTTAGTGAGAAAGTGAAAAGCATAGCCTGAGGCTATGTTCTGAGCTCAATGGGGATTCCAGATGAAATTAGTAACTCAGTCTGATTTTCTAGGAGTGTACCAATGCCTAAACTTTTGAGCCATCTATTGACATGACCATGTTTAACCTTAATACATAGGCTCTCTTTCTTTCTTTCTTTCTTTTTTTTAAGATTTTATTTATTTATTTGAAAGACAGAGATCACAAGCAGGCAGAGAGACAGACAGAGGGAGAGGAAGGGAAGCAGGCTCCCTACTGAGCAGAGAGCCCGATGCGGGGCTCGATCCCAGGACCCCGAGATCATGACCCGAGCCGAAGGCAGAGGCCTTAACCCACTGAGCCACCCAGGTGCCCCTAGGCTCTCTTTCTTATTCTTTGCATTCTAGTACCTAATTATCTGCAATCTATTGTTGTTCATATTAGGTTATGCCTATATCTTCTTTCTCCATTTATTTGTTCAACATTCATCTATTAAGAGCCTACTTTGTGTCACTGTCCTACTTTGGCACCAAGGATAAAGATATCAGTAAGACCCAGTGCTTGCCCTCAAAGAGCTTATATTCTACTGATATTTCAATTATTCTCTAAAATAATCTAGGACAGAATCCGTGACTTCTACCTCTTAGTGCCTACATAAAAGTAGAAACACAGGATATGGTTAGGTAATATTTATTGAATTAAATCTGGTTGAATTTTGTCTGAAAAATAGTTTTCTAGTTGGCTTCTTAGTAGGCAATGCAGTACATGAAAAAATGTACGTAGCCTAGGATTCTATCAAGTTTTACTATTTGATGCAGCATCCCAACACCTTCAATTTCAGATTGATAAAAGATATATATATTTTTATTGATGGGAGATTATCAAATAGATCTAGCAAGATGTCCCTGGGCAACTTCAGCTTCCTAGCAGTGTATCATTGTTCTTCTATTTAAATATTTTTATCCACCCTTACTTGTATACACAGCCCTATTTTCTTGTCTGTGAAATCTCAGAGAGGAATGATCAGTTAGTCCATTCTTTTTCTAACCTGAATTGTCTTGTCTCCAGAGAAGACTGGGAAGTCACCTAGGTGCTCTAGTTTCCCATCTGTTACCTACCTAGTGATGACTTGAATTGTTATCATGGAATGAACAATAAATCAAGACAATGACTTTTGGAAACTTGTCATGAGAGATCAGGCACACAGTGTTTGCTAAGCTTATATCTTGCTTTGAAGTTGACAGTTCATTTTATTTATTTATTTTTTAAATATTTTATTTATTTGTTCTTTACAAACTCTCTTAAACATAATGTAACTTTTCACAGCCTTAATTTATTAAGTGAAACAACTTGTCAAGGCAACACTGGCCAAACCAAGAGTTCATGCTTTGGTTTTTGTTATGAGCTCATATCCAATGCAAGAAGGCTTCAGCTCTAATGTTTGTCAAGTTTTCTTTATTTTGCAGGTATCCAATAATGTGGATCATTTGAATCATGTTGGCAAGTTTTTTAAAAGCTTATTTTGAACTGATGGACTTAAACAGTAGCAATTTGTTACATCAACACCTTTTGTACATCTACAAAAAGATAGTTCTTTATATATACATTGTCTCCTCTTTCTTGAGGACCTGCTTTTATCTTGATATTTTTCAGATGAAATGAAAGGAATGGAAAAATTTAGGCCTGAATAGAAGGTCAAAATTGATTGATTGGCTAAAAACTAGTCTTGGATATACAGATTAGATGGTAGATCTCTCTGAAAACATCATTTCTCACACACACACACACACACACACACACACACAAACACACACACACACATACACACCCCAAAATAAAAAATCTAGGAAAATAATTTTCTCTTTGAAATAGTATATGTAATTTCATTTTGTACTTCTATAATAGAGATGCTTTGGAAAATGTATTTGTAGATCTGTTTTTAAAAATCATCTTCTTCAGTTAACATATTTGAATACTTTAATACTGGTTTAGAAATTATTGTTTTAGTGCCCAGGAAGATTATGAGAACTTTATGGCCATGAAAAATTTTTATATGTATATATGTATGTAATATATACAAAAACATATACTATATATAAATTGTTAAATCTATTTAATTCAGTGTCTGACAAAGAATAACTGAATGCAAAATTTTGTGTGTGACCAAAAATTAGACAAGTATTTTGATCATTATATTCTGAAACAGATAAGTCTAATGGCCTGTATGGGGGAAACAATTTAAAAAAAAAACATAAAACAAAAATGAATGAGGTCAGTTAATCTGACAGAACCATGTAACTATTTTGGATTTCAAGTGGAAAAAATAAGATATAATTCAACTTTGGTAAAACCTATGGTTCCTGAAATTGATACAAAAATGGTTACATTCATTTAACAACCTGATGTAATTTTTTTTCTGATATAATTTTGTGATATGACTCTCTTGTTAAAGTGCCTCAGTAATTGCAATTCAAACAACTCATGGGTAAACTCATCCCTGTCACTGGATAAGATGATAGTGACAATCCAATATGGATCATCTGAGTAGGAGAATTCAACCTCTAGGCAACCAAGAGTGAAAGTGAACCTAGATTGAATTTGATTAGTCTGTCATGACATCGTGATTATAAATGGGATTCTACCAAGTATACCATGGGGCAAAGATAATAATGATCAGGTGTACTGTTAAGTGTAGAGGATATTTCTGAGTAAGTATGTATTCTCACTATCTTTTTTATAACCTTTCTGGAGGATAATTTCTTTTTTCTCAGTTTTATTGAGATATAATTGACATACAGCACTGTATAAGTTTAAGATATACAGCATGATGTCTTGATACACAAATATATTGTAAAATAATCACCTCACATTGTTAACATGTATTACCTCAAATAATCACAATTTTTCCTTGTGATGAGAGCTTTTAGCATTTAATCTTTTAACAACTTTCAAATATGTCACATAGCATTATTAGCCATAGTCATCAGGTTATACATTATATTCCCAGTGTTTATTTATCTTATAACCAGATCTTTGTACCTTTCGACAACCTTTACTCAATTCCCCTACCCTCCATCCCTGCCTCTGACAACTACCAATCTAATCTCTTTCTCTATGAGTCTGTTTTTTCAAGATTCTATGTATAAGAGAGATCATACAGTATTTTTTACTCTGACTTATTTTATTTAACATAATACCCTCAAGTTCTATCCATGTTTTTGCAAGTGTCAGGATTTCCTTTTTTATGGCTGAATTGCATTCCATTGTTTTATTTATCCATTCATCTTTATCCACTGATAAAGATGTCAGTGGATGTCGCTGTCTCAGCTATTGTGAATAATACTTCAGTGAACATGAGGGTGCAAATACCTCTTTGACAGTGATTTTCATTCTTTTAGATATATACCCAGAAGTGAAATTACAGGATCATATGGTAGTTCTATTTTTAATTTTTTGAGGAACTGCCATACTATTTTCCATACTGGCTACACTAATTTCCATTTCTACCAACAGTACACAAGGGTTCCCTTTTCTTCACATCGTAGACCAGATTTGTTATCTCTTCTCTTTTGGGATTATAGCCAGTCTAAATGGCATGGGTGATATCTCATTATGGTTTGATTTGCTTCTCTATTGATTAGTGATGTTGAGGACCATTTCATATACCTGCTGGCCATTTGAATAACTTATTTGGAAAAATGTCTATTCATGTCTTTTTCCCATTTTAATTAGATTATTCATTTTTTGCTATTGAGTTATATGAGTTATTTATGTATTTTTGGATATTAATCCCTTATCAGATATAAGATTTGCAAGTGTTTTATTCCATTGGTTGCTTATAGATACTTTATCCTCATCTCAACTACTTTCTTTTTCTCTGCCCACTGATTTTTGCCACTGATTTTTCTGCCTCACTGATTTTTGCAAAAATGTGTTGACTCATCAAGAACTCATGGTTGAAATAGTTTGTTTTAACAGTATAATGTACCATACTGTAATTGTACTACATATATTGATACCTGCTCACAGAGAGAAACTAGTTATTGAAAACATTTCAGAAATTCAGAATTTCGTGATATACAAACTATGCCCTTTTGTATGAGATGTTCATTAGGTGTCTCTGATCACTTCTTTTGCACATTAGTGCTTATGTACATTTGTTTTACATGACATTGTATATGTTTCATAGTGCTATTTTACTGGTTTTATTTGACCATAATTTGTCTCTTCATCTAGACTTTTAAGTCCTTGAGTTCAGTAAATATATTTTCTATTTTCCCTGAATGCCTTACTAGGATTAAAGAAGGAAAAGAGAGAGAAGAAGTTACTGCTGAATTACAATGTGCCAGGCAAAGCACAACTGAAGATGGGAGAGAAGTGGTAGAAAAAGGTATATTTACTTGAAGCTGAGAGATAATTTTAGCACATCTGCCTCCTTTTTTTTTTTTTTCCCCTGGGGCAGAGTTCAACTAAACTGATTTGGCGTCTTTCTGGAAATGATTACCAGTTATGAGCTCAAGGCTCTTACTATCCATTAGTAAGTATAAAATAGGGCAGAGAGCAAATCATCTCTGTCTAGGGTTAAAGTTCAAATCTGCTCATTAATGCTGATTTTTTTTGTTTCCTTTAACTTTCTGGACTCTGAATCTTGTCTGATTACTTAGCCATTTATGACCTGCTTGCTGCTCCCCACCTTAGCCAACCTCTCTGAACATAACCCCTTTATAGCCTACCTAGATGGGTCTCCCACTTATTTAATGAAAGATATAGTGCTAATACTTCCTGACCAGCTATATCTTAGTATATGTGCTGCCGAAGCGAGCACCCTGACCAGCTATATCTTTTTGTCACTCATATTTCAAGTAACAGAAGCTGAAATGTTCAACTGCACATCTTGAGTTCATTTATACATAGAAAGATTAATTTCTGGCTTGGGAATTAACAATGTAGATTGGGGGAGATTTCATGTTTATAACAATATTTACTTTATAAGACTGATAGGACTATTAAAGGAGTGACTCCATACACACGGGCTGGCACATGGTAAGTACACAATGAATGCTATTTTAGTTTTTATAATTTTTTTCTAAAGTCTTTATCTCTTCTTTCCTAAGATCAGAAACATTTAAAGTACCCTAATGATAGACACACACACACACACACACACACACACACAGGAGAACATTAGCAGTAACATCTTTGACATCTGTCACAGCAATTTCTTTCATGACTTATCTCTAAAGGCAAGGAAAACAAAAACAACCATGAAGTTTTGGGACTTCGTGAAGATAAAAGGCTTCTGCACAGCAAAGGAAACAGTCAACGAACCAAAGAGGCAGTCCACAGAATGGAAGAAGATATTTGCAAATAATATTACAGGCAATGGGCTTACATCGAAGATCTATAAAGAACTTCTCAAACTCAACACTCCCCAACAAAATAATCATATCAAAAAAAGGGCAGAAGACAGAAGCAGACACTTCTCCAAAGAAGACACATGAATGGCTAACAAACACTTGAAAAAATATTCAACATCAGCCATCAGGGAAACTGAAATCAAAACCAAATTGAGATACCACTTTATGCCACTTAGAATGGCAAAAATTAACAAGGCAGGAAACAACAAATGTTGGAGAGGATGTCGAGAAAGAGTAACCCTCTTATACTGTTGGTGGGAATAGAAGTTGGTACAGCCACTTTTTAAAACAGTATGGAGGCTCCTCAAGACTTTAAAAATAGACCTTCCCTATGACCCAGGAATTGTACTAATGGCTTTTTCCCCCAAGGATACAGATATAGTGAAAAGAAGGAGCACATGCACCCTAATGTTCATAGCAACAATATCCACAATACCCAAACTGTGGGAGGGACCAAGATGGCCTTAAAAGATGTATGGATAAAGAAGATGTGGTTCATATATACAATGGGTTATTATTTAGCCATCAGAAAGGATGGATACTCACCATTTGCATCAACATGGTTGGAACTGGAGGGGATTATACTAAGTGAAATAAGTCCAGCAGAGAAAAACAGTTATCATATGATTTCACTCATACATTGAGCAGAAGGAATAGTATGGAGGATGTTATGGGAAGGAAGGGAAAAATGAAGGGGGTGATAATCAGAGGGGGAGACAAACCATGAGAGACTCTGGACTCCAGGAAACAATCTGAGATTTTCAGAAGGGAAGGGGTTGGGGGATGAGGTAGCATGGTAATGGGTATTAATTAGGGCACATGTTGTTATGAGCATTGAGTGCTATACACAAATAATGAATCACTGAACACTAAAAAAAAAAAAAAAGAATATAAGCATTACTGGAGTAGGTTTCTCTTATGTAAATCACCACTATATTCTTAGTGCCTTGAAGACTACCTGGTATGTAATAGGTTCTCAGTATTTTTTTTTTTTAATATATGAATGATGTAATCCTTATTTTAACAAGGAAATGCACATTTTTTGTCTGCATCCCTGAGTAGGGGAAAATGTTTATTTGGCTCTTGGATTCAACCAAGTTTATCAGACTCTTGCTTGATTTCTTACTAAGTACCTTCTTCGACCTTTTAAGCTTCTGAAAACTTAGAAGTAAGCAGCTTAAAATACATGCAGGGTGGAAACCTTGAGTCTGGATGGCAATGAAATATACCAGAGTGGAATGTTTTGATAGCCTGGCAACCAGACTCATCAATTTGTGTAGACTGGATGCTTGAGGATAAACCTAGTTTTCCATGATAAAATAAACTTTACCTGAGTATCCTGACTGTAAAATAAAAAGCAGTGAGTAGCACTCCAGGAAGATCATCAGTATTAAAAGAAGTAATCTAAATGAGAAAAACAAAAAAACCCCAAAACAATAATAGTAACAATATAGTGATGGAAAGTAAATAGATTCTGTCCTAGAGTTATTATTTATTAATTTATTTTCAATTAAATATTTATGAATGCCACAATATACACATACACATATAAATTAGTCCTCAGTAGAGATACTGTTGCACATTTGCTGAACATTCAATTTTTACCAGATTCAGCTTTCATGTTCCTAGGTTTATTTGAATTTCTGATCTCAACCTATCACCTTCTCTAATGTTAGTGTTTTGTGCTATTCTTCTAGATTCTCTAAGATTCCAATATTTCATTCATCTATTCATTGAGTCAACAGAAAAATGTTTAATGGTGTATATTACTAGGCATTGAAATGATAGTGATAAGAAAAAATAGACAAACCCCTAACTATCCTGGAGTCTTTCCTTTTCCCCATGCCCAGATATGAAACACTGTCATGATTTTTGTAAAAAAGTGCTTCTCTTTCATCTCTTAACAATGCATTTTTATCTACTCAACATTGATTTCCTTCCACTTTCTCAGTATTTATTTGACTTGTTTACCTAAGCTAAGTTTGTAGGAAAAAAGGGTTGTGATGCTTAATTTCATGTGTCAACCAGACTGGGCCATAGGGTGGCCAGTTACTTGGTCAAACTTTAATTTGGATAGTTCTTTGAGGATATTTTTGGATGATATTAACATTTAAATTGGTAAACTGAATAAAGCAGATTGTTCTCATCCCATCAATTAAAGGCCTAAATAGAACAGATAGGCTGGCCTTCCTCCAAGTAAGAGAGAATTCTTCCTGCTGATGGTCTTCGTACTGGAATACTGTTTTTCCCCCTGCCTTTGGACTTAAACTAAAACATCAGCTCTTTGTGGATTTCAAGACTGCTGGCCTTTGGACTCTGAGCACAACTAAATCATCATCTGTTCTTGGATTGCTAGTACTTATCTTGTAGATCTTGGGATTTGCCAGCCTTCACAATCATGGGAGCCAATTTCTTGGAGAATCCTGATTACTATAAGGAGCTTCTGAGAAGAAGTCTTCTCCCATAATCATATTTATCAAGTACAAAGTTAGCCTTGGTATAAAGTATAAGAACACAAATCAAGCCAATACTCTACCTTTCCTGGCTATTATCAGACTTTATTCATGTTGTGTCTTACCAAATTAGGATAATGACTTTACCTAATTAATCAGATAGCTTAGTTGAGCTAATCATGCCCCCATACCAAAAAATATTTATAACATGATTTGGACATCCAGATTAATCATTTTGAGATTTTTAATTTATTAGTGATCTCAGATACTGAACCAATTCAGCAATGAAGATTCTTTTTGGCACCAATACCTTTCCCACAAAATTTTGTATGAGTGGGGCTATCCCTGTTGACTGCCTATATCACTAAGAAGTGTCAGTTAGACATTGAACATACTTCCAAATTATGGCAAAGTGTTAAAAGCAATTTGTAGTTAAAGCCATGGAATCTCAGTATTAGTAAAGCCCGCCCTTCCTTCCTTCCTTCCTTCCTTCCTTCCTTCCTTCCTTCCTTCCTTCCTTCCTTCCTTCCTTCTCTTTTATTTTTGTTTTTGTCTGGATAGACACCAACTCATTTTTCATCTTGCAGTTTAGCCATGAAACAGCAGGACTATCATGCAATGAAATTGGTAAAGATTTTCTTCTACAAACTGTCAGAATATATTTAACGTAATTGATTAAAAATGACTGATACCATATATGAATACTTAAAATATGCTGAGTTTGTGATATCTCTTTCTTGTCTCCTCTGCCCCAGTCTTTCTACTCCTAAAGGAAGTAATTCCTTGGGTCCTGATAACTTAGTTAAAAATGATTATACTAAGGAGGCATTAAACTGGCCACAAAAGTGATAACATTAGCTCTTCCAGGCTATTGCACATCCCATTTCTACTTTTAATGATTCGTATATTTTCCAAATCTTTATATAATTAATATTACTTAATCAGTATGAAATTGTTCATAGGACATTCATCCAAGAGGATGAAATATTTTTAAATGGCTGCAATATAAAACTTTAGGCAAATGGGTTTCTGTGTGTCAAAGTATATATTTTCATATTGTGCACATTAAAATTTCAACTGTAGGTTTCACCTTCAATGTATGCTTCACTAGCTGTTGGGGGCTGGGAAAAATCATTACTAATTGGTATGCTTTAATGACCTGAGAGCTTTCAGAGCTGGGTGAACCCAAGAGAAACACTAATAGGTAGATATTTGATTTTAATTATGTCTAGTACATGCCAAAAGTAGACCCACTGTGATAGTTATATCACTGTCAAATTGCTAAACTTCAGGTTTCCTACTAATTTGAAACTATTAGCAAACACTATCTTACTGAATTCATCTAAAGAAAAGTGGAATAAAGGATAAGGGCAGAGAAAAGTAGGGCTTAATGATCTTTACTTGCTATAGAAATTGCTGAATTAGAGGAAAAAGAAGGTAAAAAAATCAAACCTGAACTTAGTAAATGATTTTAATAGACTTTATCCTTAATTTCCTTTATTGCCCTCATACTACAAAATTGAAAATGGGAATAGCAGAAATAAATTGTTTGTTATCAAACTTCTCTAAAAGAACTGCATCTGTTCAGTATTTCCTGGGTAATTTAGATTTCTGTGAAAATTATTACTGGAATCTGGGTTAATATCTGCTTTTTCAAAACTGAAAACTGTGGTGACACTTGTCTGGATGCATTTTTTTTCTTTAAAACACTGAATTTATTAGAATCTGAATTCCACAATCATGTTTAGACAAAGAGGAATTTCTCCTATTGAACAGTCTTTTCTTTTGATTCATACTAAAGAAATATTATCTTACTAAAGGTAGAGATGCAGAAGATTCCTAGTATTAAGTCTCTTTTCTGATATTGGGACTACTATATTCTTATCTGTCTGTGGTGTACAATGTATACAAAAGGAGAGCACTTATGACTGAAATAGTCAATAGAGTAAGGTCAGGAGTGATTAAGAAGGGACATGAATGGCACAGGTTTTTTTCTGCTTCATTCACCTCCAACCTTGTTTTGGAAAGAGAATGATCCAGACTGAGTTTAGCCAGGTTGCAGAGAAGGGAGGGATCAGTTGAGGCTGGAGCTTTAAGGAAGACTTCTGGGAGGAGGTGGAATGGGAGGGATATCCTCTTGGTCAGGTAGGATTCCATAGAGATGTGTGTGAAGAATGAGAAGGGTAATCCAGAGAAAGGCAGCAGTGTGGCCAACAGTAAGGTAGTACAAATGACCCTCTGGAATTTGTAGGAAGGAAAGATGTGTGGGACTGGATTTGGAAGAATGGAGACATATTATGAAACACCTTCAGTGTCTGCCCCTGGAGTCATAAGCCATAGGAACCCCTGAAGTTTTCTGAGCAAAACAGTGATAGAACATGGATTGAACCCCCTGGTTTAGTAACACATCATGGTGACATTTGACCTGCTTGGAAGCAAATACTCGCCATATAGTCTCTTACTGTCCTTTTTTTTTTTAACATTTTTTTTTTTCAGTGATCCAAGATTCATTGTTTAAGAACCACACCCAGGGGGGCCTGGGTGGCTCAGTGGGTTAAGCTGCTGCCTTCGGCTCAGGTCATGATCTCGGGGTCGGGGGATCGAGTCCCGCATCGGGCTTTCTGCTCAGCAGGGAGCCTGTTTCCTCCTCTCTCTCTCTGCCTGCCTCTCTGCCTACTTGTGATCTCTCTCTGTCAAATAAATAAATAAAATCTTTAAAAAAAAAAAAAGAACCACACCCAGTGCTCCATGCAATTCGTGCCCTCTTTAATACCCACCACCAGGATCACCCATTCCTCCACTCCTCTCCCCTCCAAAACCCTCAGTTTGTTTCTCAGAGTGCACAGTCTTTCACATGTCATCTTCCCCTCCAATTTCCCCCAATTCACTTTTCCTTTCGCTCTTCTTATGTCCTCCTTCTTATTCTTTATGCTTCATAAGTAAATGAAACCATATGATAATTTACTTTCCCTGCTTGACTTATTTCACTCTGCAAAATCTCCTCCAGTCCAGTCCATCTTGATGCAAAAGTTGGGTATTCATCCTTTCTGATGAATGCATAATATTCCATTGTATATATGTACCATATTTTCTAATTCATTCATTTGTTGAAGGGCATCTTGGTTCTTTGCACAGTTTAGCTATTGCAGCCATTGCTGCAATGAACATTGGGGTGCATATGGTCATTCTTTTCAATACCTCTGTATCTTTGGGGTAAATACCCAGTAGTGCAATTGCAGGGTTATAAGGTAGCTCTATTTTTAATTTTTTGAGGAACCTCTACACTGTTTTCCAAAGTGGCTGCACCAACTTGCATTCCCACCAACAGTGTAAGAGGGTTCCCCTTTCTCTACATCCTCTCCAACACTTATTGTTTACTGTCTTGTTAATTTTGGCCATTCTAAATGGTGTAAGTTGGTATCTCAATGTGGTTTTGATTTGAATCTCCCTGATGGCTAGTGATGATGAACATTTTTTCATATGTCTGTTAGCCATTTGTATGTCTTCTTTGGAGAAGTGTCTGCTCATGTCTTCTGCCTATTTTTTGACATGATCATCTGTTTTGTGTGTGTTGAATTTGAGGACTTCTTTATAGATCTTGGATATCAACACTTTGTCTGTACTGTTATTTGCAAATATCTTCTCCCATCCCGTGGGTTGCTTTTTTGTTTTGCTGACTCTTTGCTGTTCAGAAGCTTTTGATCTTGATAAAGTCACAAAAGTTCATTTTTTCTTTTGTTTCCTTTGCTTTTGGAGACGTGACTTGAAAGAACTTGCTGTGGCCAATGTTAAAGATGTTAATGCTAATATTCTCCTCTAGGATTTTGATAGATTCCTGCATCACATTGAAGTCTTTCATCCATTTTGGGTTTCTTTGTGTATGGTGTGAAAAAAATTGTCAAGTTTCATTCTTCTACATATAGCTGTCCAATTTTCCCAGCACCATTTATTGAAGAGACTTTTTCCACTGTATATTTTTTCCTGCTTTGTCAAAGATTAGTTAACCATAGAGTTGTGGGTTCATATCTGGGCTCTACTCTGTTCCACTGGTCTATGTGTCTGTTTCTGTGCCAATACCATGATGTCTTGGTGATCATAGCATTACAGTAAAGCTTGAAATCAGGCAACAAGATGCCCCCAGCTTTGTTTGTCCTTTTCAACATTTCCTTAGCAAATCAGGGTCTTTTCTGGTTCCATTTAAATTTTAGGATTGTTTATTCCAGCACTTTGAAAAATGCAGTTGGAATTTTGATTGGGATGGCATTGAAAGTTTAGATTGCTACCAGGCTGTATAGACATTTTAACAATGTGTTTTCTTATGGTCCATGAGCACAGAATGATTTTCCATATTTTTGTGCCTTCTTCAGATTCTTTCATGAGTGTTCAAATTATTTCATGAGTGTAGTTCCTTGAGTACAGATCCTTTACCTCATTGGTTAGGTTTATTCCAGGATATCTTGCCATTCTTGGTGCTATAGTAAATGGAATCAATTCTCTAATTTCCCTTTCTATATTTTCATTGTTAGTGTATAAGAAAGCAACTGATTTCTGTGCATTGATTTTGTATCCTGCCACATTACTGAATTGCTGTATGAGTTCTAATAGTTTGGGGGTGGAGTCTTTTGGATTTTCCATGAAAAGTATCACATCATCTCTGAAGAGAGAGAGTTTGGCTTCTTCTTTGCCAATTTGAATACCTTTTATTTCCTTTGTTGTCTGATTGCTATTGCTAGGACTTCTAGTATCATGTTGAACAATAGCGGCGAGAGTGGACATCCTTGTTGTGTTCCTGATCTCAGTGGGAAGGCTGTCAGTTTTTCTCCATTGAGAAGGTATTTGCTGTGGGTTTTCATAGATCAATTTTATGAAGTTAAGGAATGTTCCCCCTATCCCCATACTTTGAAGAGTTTTAATCAGGAACAGATGCGGTGTCTTGCCAAATGCTTTTACTGCATTGATTGAGAGGACCATGTAGTTCTCTCTTCTGTATTGATTTGTTCTAGCACATCAATTGATTTGTGAATGTTGAACCACCCTTGCCTCCCAGGGATAAAAGCTACCTGTTCATGATGGATAATCATTTTAAGGTACTGTTGGGTCCTCTTAGTTAGGATCTTGTTGAGAATTTTGACATCCATATTCATCAGGGATATTGGTCTGAAATTCTCCTTTTTGATCAGGTCTTTGCCTGGTTTGAAGATCAAGGTAATTCTGGCTTCATAGAAAGAGTCTGGAAGTTTTCTTTCTGTTTCTATTTTTTGAAACAACTTCAGGAGAATAGATATTATTTCTTCTCTTATTATTTGGTAGAATTCTCAAGGGAATCCGTCATGTTCTGGACTCTTGTTTTTTTGGGAGGTTTTTGATCTCTGCTTCAATCTCGTTACTAGATATTGGTCTATTCATGTTATTAATTTCTTCCTGTTTCAGTCTTGGAAGTTTATAGGTTTCCAGGAATGCCTCTATTTCTTCTAGGTTGCTAAACTTATTGGCATATAGCTGTTGATAATTAATTCTGATTATTGTTTCTATTTTTTTCTACCTACACTGATAGGCTCTTATTTTGGTTTTCTTAAAGGGTTAGAAAAATAAGGGCATCTGTGTGTCTCAGTCAGTTAAGTGTCTGACTCTTGATTTCTGCTCATGTCATGATCTCAGAGTTATGAGATCAGGCCCTGAGTTGGGTTCTGCACTGGGCTTGGAGCCTGCTTAAGATTATTTCTCTCCTTCGGCCCCAGCCCCCTCTATAAAAAAAATGTAGAAGGGTAGACTTTATTACCTTTCTCTGACTTGAGATGTAAGAAAAATATAAATTGTTTTGGAAGAAAATCAAAAGCTAGATGATAAGTATTCTTTTCCTATGCAATCATTCCAGTAGTTTCTAAATATCCCACATATATAACAGGAGAATTTCTGACTTTTTCCTGGTACAATTCTGTTTCTGGAAGAAGACAGTTATTTCAGATTCACCATCTGAGTAAGCTGTAGATGTGAAGCTATATTAGAGTCTAAAAACTTCCAGATCTCTTTCTCATGACCATCAAATTAAAGAGATCAAAGGGACCCACTTAATACTTTATTTATTTTTTTTAATTTTTTATTTTTTATAAACATATATTTTTATCCCCAGGGGTACAGGCCTGTGAATCACCAGGTTAACACACTTCACAGCACTCACCAAAGCACATACCCTCCCCAATGTCCATAATCCCACCCCCTTCTCCCAAACCCCCTCCCCCCAGCAACGCTCAGTTTGTTTTGTGAGATTAAGAGTCACTTATGGTTTGTCCCCCTCCCAATCCCATCTTGTTTCATTTATTCTTCTCCTACCCACTTAAGCCTCCATGTTGCATCACCACTTCCTCATATCAGGGAGATCATATGATAGTTGTCTTTCTCTGCTTGACTTATTTCGCTAAGCATGATACGCTCTAGTTCCATCCATGTTGTTGCAAATGGCAAGATTTCATTTCTTTTGATGGCTGCATAGTATTCCATTGTGTATATATAATACATCTTCTTGATCCATTCATCTGTTGATGGACATCTAGGTTCTTTCCATAGTTTGGCTATTGTGGACATTGCTGCTATAAACATTCGGGTGCATGTGCCCCTTTGGATCACTACATTTGGATCTTTAGGGTAAATACCCAATAGTGCAATTGCTGGGTCATAGGGCAGTTCTATTTTCAACATTTTGAGGAACCTCCATGCTGTTTTCCATAGTGGCTGCACCAGCTTGCATTCCCACCAACAGTGTAGGAGGGTTCCCCTTGCTCTGCATCCTCACCAGCATCTGTCATTTCCTGACTTGTTGATTTTAGCCATTCTGACTGGTGTGAGGTGATATCTCATTGTGGTTTTGATTTGTATTTCCCTGATGCCGAGTGATATGGAGCACTTTTTCATGTGTCTGTTCGCCATCTGGATGTCTTCTTTGCAGAAATGTCTGGTTATGTCTTCTACTCATTTCTTGATTGGATTATTTGTTCTTTGGGTGTTGATTTTGATAAGTTCTTTATTGATTTTGGATACTAGCCCTTTATCTGATATGTCGTTTGCAAATATCTTCTCCCATTCTGTCAGTTGTCTTTTGATTTTGTTAAGTGTTTCCTTTGCTGTGCAAAAGCTTTTGATCTTGATGAAATCCCAATAGTTCATTTTTTCCCTTGCTTCCCTTGCCTTTTGCGTTGTTCCTAGGAAGATGTTGCTGCGGCAGAGGTCGAAGAGGTTGCTGCCCGTGTTCTCCTCAAGGATTTTGATGGATTCCTTTTGCACACTGAGGTCCTTCATCCATTTTGAGTCTATTTTTGTGTGTGGTGTAAGGAAATGGTCCAATTTCATTTTTCTGCCTGTGGCTGTCCAATTTTCCCAGCACCATTTATTGAAGAGGCTGTCTTTTTTCCATTGGACATTCTTTCCTGCTTTGTCGAAGATTAGTTGTCCATAGATTTGAGGGTCTATTTCTGGGCTCTCTATTCTGTTCCATTGATCTATGTGTCTGTTTTTGTGCCAGTACCATGCTGTCTTGATGATGACAGCTTTGTAATAGAGCTTGAAGTCCGGAATTGTGATGCCACCAACTTTGGCTTTCTTTTTCAATATCCCTTTGGCTATTCGAGGTCTTTTCTGGTTCCATATAAATTTTAGCATTATTTGTTCCATTTCTTTGAAAAAGATGGATGGTACTTTGATAGGAATTGCATTAAATGTGTAGATTGCTTTAGGTAGCATAGACATTTTCACAATATTTATTCTTCCAATCCAGGAGCATGGAACATTTCTCCATTTCTTTGTGTCTTCCTCAAGTTCTTTCATGAGTACTTTATAGTTTTCTGAGTATAGATTCTGTGTCTCTATGGTTAGGTTTATTCCTAGGTATCTTATGGTTTTGGATGCAATTATAAATGGGATTGACTCCTTAATATCTCTTTCTTCTGTCTTGCTGTTGGTGTAGAGAAATGCAACTGATTTCTGTGCATTGATTTTATATCCTGACACTTTACTGAATTCCTGTATAAGTTCTAGCAGTTTTGGAGTGGAGTCTTTTGGGTTTTCCACATATAGTATCATATCATCTGCGAAGAGAGATAATTTGACTTCTTCTTTGCCGATTTGGATGCCTTTAATTTCCTTTTGTTGTCTGATTGCTGAGGCTAGGACCTCTAGTACTATGTTGAATAGCAGTGGTGATAATGGACATCCCTGCCATGTTCCTGACCTTAGCGGAAAAGCTTTCAGTTTTTCTCCATTGAGAATGATATTTGCGGTGGGTTTTTCATAGATGGCTTTGATGATATTGAGGTATGTGCCCTCTATCCCTACACTTTGAAGAGTTTTGATCAGGAAGGGATGCTGTACTTTGTCAAATGCTTTTTCAGCATCTATTGAGATTATCATATGGTTCTTGTTTTTTCTTTTATTGATGTGTTGTATCACATTGACTGATTTGCGGATGTTGAACCAACCTTGCAGCCCTGGAATAAATCCCACTTAGTCGTTGTGAATAATCTTTTTAATGTACTGTTGAATCCTATTGGCTACTATTTTGTTGAGTATTTTCGCATCTGTGTTCATCAAGGATATCGGTCTATAGCTCTCTTTTTTGGTGGATCCTTGTCTGGTTTGGGGAACAAGGTGATGCTGGCCTCATAAAATGAGTTTGGAGGTTTTCCTTCCATTTCTATTTTTTGGAACAGTTTCAGGAGAATAGGAATTAGTTCTTCTTTATATGTTTGGTAGAATTCCCCCGGGAAGCCATCTGGCCCTGGGCTTTTGTTTGTTTGGAGATTTTTAATGACTGTTTCAATCTCCTTACTGGTTATGGGTCTGTTCAGGCTTTCTATTTCTTCCTGGTTCAGTTGTGGTAGTTTATATGTTTCTAGGAATGCATCCATTTTTTCCAGATTGTCAAATTTATTGCCGTAGAGTTGCTCATAGTATGTTCTTATAATAGTTTGTATTTCTTTGGTGTTAGTTGTGATCTCTCCTCTTTCATTCATGATTTGATTTATTTGGGTCCTTTCTCTTTTCTTTTTGATAAGTCGGGCCGGGTGTTTATCAATTTTATTAATTCTTTCAAAGAACCAGCTCCTACTTTCGTTGATTTGTTCTATTGTTTTTTTGGTTTCTATTTCATTGATTTCTGCTCTGATCTTTATGATTTCTCTTCTCCTGCTGGGCTTAGGGTTTCTTTCTTATTCTTTCTCCAGCTCCTTTAGGTGTAGGGTTAGGTTGTGTACCTGAGACCTTTCTTGTTTCTTGAGAAAGGCTTGTATCGCTATATATTTTCCTCTCAGGACTGCCTTTGTTTGTCCCACAGATTTTGAACCGTTGTATTTTCATTATCATTTGTTTCCATGATTTTTTTCAATTCTTCTTTAATTTCCCGGTTGACCCATTCATTCTTTAGAAGGATGCTGTTTAGCCTCCATATATTTGGGTTCTTTCCAGACTTCCTTTTGTGGTTGAGTTCTAGCTTTAGAGCATTGTGGTCTGAAAATATGCAGGGAATGATCCCAATCTTTTGATATCGGTTGAGTCCTGATTTAGGACCGAGGATGTGATCTATTCTGGAGAATGTTCCATGTGCACTAGAGAAGAATGTGTATTCTGTTGCTTTGGGATGAAATATTCTGAATATATCTGTGATGTCCATCTGGTCCAGTGTGTCGTTTAAGGCCTTTATTTCCTTGCTGATCTTTTGCTTGGATGACCTGTCCATTTCGTTGAGGGGAGTGTTAAAGTCCCCTACTATTATTGTATTATTGTTGATGTGTTTCTTTGATTTTGTTATTGATTGGTTTATATTGTTGGATGCTCCCACGTTGGGGGCATAGATATTTAAAATTGTTAAATCTTCTTGTTGGACAGACCCTTTGAGTATGATATAGTGTCCTTCCTCATCTCTTATTATAGTCTTTGGCTTAAAATCTAATTGATCTGATATAAGGATTGCCACTCCTGCTTTCTTCTGATGTCCATTAGCATGATAAATTCTTTTCCACCCCCTCACTTTAAATCTGGAGGTGTCTTCGGGCTTAAAATGAGTTTCTTGGAGGCAACATATAGATAGGTTTTGTTTTTTTTATCCATTCTGATACCCTGTGTCTTTTGACAGGGGCATTTAGCCCATTCACATTCAGGGTAACTATTGAGAGTTATGAATTTAGTGCCATTGTATTGCCTGTAAGGTGACTGTTACTGTATATGGTCTCTGTTCCTTTCTGATCTACCACTTGTAGGCTCTCTCTTTGCTTAGAGGACCCCTTTCAATATTTCCTGTAGAGCTGGTTTGGTATTTGCAAATTCTTTCAGTTGTTGTTTGTCCTGGAAGCTTTTAATCTCTCCTTCTATTTTCAATGATAGCCTAGCTGGATATAGTATTCTTGGCTGCATGTTTTTCTCGTTTAGTGCTCTGAAAATATCATGCCAGCTCTTTCTGGCCTGCCTGGTCTCTGTGGAGTAGTCGGCTGCTAATCTAATATTTTTACCATTGTATGTTACAGACTTCTTTTCCCGGGCTGTTTTCAGGATTTTCTCTTTGTCACTGAGACTTGTAAATTTTACTATTAGGTGACGGGGTGTGGGCCTATTCCTATTGATTTTGAGGGGCATTCTCTGAACCTCCTGAATTTTGATGCTCATTCCCTTTGCCATATTGGGGAAATTCTCCCCAATAATTATCTCTAGTATACCTTGTGCTCCCCTCTCTCTTTCTTCTTCTTCTGGAATCCCAATTATTCTAATGTTGTTTCGTCTTATGGTGTCACTTATCTCTCGAATTCTCCCCTCGTGGTCCAGTAGCTGTTTGTCCCTCTTTTGCTCAGCTTCTTTATTCTCTGTCATTTGGTCTTCTATATCACTAATTCTTTCTTCTGCCTCATTTATCCTAGCAGTGAGAGCCTCCATTTTTTATTGCACCTCATTAATAGCTTTTTTGATTTCAACTTCGTTAGATTTTATTTCTTTTATTTCTCCAGAAAGGGCTTTTATATCTCTCGAGAGAGTTTCTCTAATATCTTCCATGCCTTTTTGGAGCCCGGCTAGAACCTTGAGTATTGTCATTCTGAACTCTAGATCTGACATGTTACCGATGTCTGTATTGATTAGGTCCCTAGCCTTCGGTATTGCCTCTTGTTCTTTTTTTTTGTGTTGAATTTTTCCGTCTTGTCATTTTGTCCAGATAAGAGTAAGTGAAGGGGCAAGTAAAATACTAAAAGGGTGGCAAGAACCCCAGGAAAATATGCTTTAACAAATTAGAAGAGATCCAAAATCGTGAGTGGGTAGAAAGGGGATAAAAAGAGGTTCAAAAAGGAAGAAAGGAAAAAAAAGCAAAAAGAAAAAAAAAAAAAGAAAAGAAAAGAATTTTTTAAAAAGAAAACACCTAAGAAAAATGTAAAAAAGAAAAAATATATATATTAGATAAACTAGTAAAAAATCGTTAAAAAAGAAAAAGTTAACAGTTAAAAAAAAAAAAAATTTACCCGAAGGCGAGAAAAAAAAAAAAATTAAAAAGAAAAAATTAAATTAACTGCAAGACTAAAAAAAATTACAGGAAAAAAGCCATGAGTTCCGTGCTTGGCTTTCTCCTTCTCTGGAATTCTGCTGCTCTCCTTGGTGTTGAAACCGCACTCCTTGTTAGGTGAACTTGGTCTGGGCTGGATTTCTTGTTGATCTTCTGGGGGAGGGGCCTGTTGTAGTGATTCTCAAGTGTCTTTGCCCCAGGCGGAATTACACCGCCTTTACCCGGGGCCGGGGTGAGTAATCCGCTCGGGTTTGCTTTCAGGAGCTTTTGTTCCCTGAGCGCTTTCCGTAGAGTTCTGGAGGACGGGAATACAATTCGCGGCCTCCTGGTCTCCGTCCCGGAGGAGCCGAGAGCCCAGGGCCCCACTCCTCAGTGCGCCCTCAGAGAACAGCGCCCAGTTACTCCTGTCTGCCTGACCTCTGGCCGCGCTCCGAGCTCACCGAGCCTGCGACCGGTTCAAGGTAACACCGAGCTGTGAGCTTACTGTCGGCTCTGTCTCTGTAGCCGGCTTTCCCGTTCCAATACCCGCAAGCTCTGCGACACTCAGACACCCCCGATCCTTCTGTGACCCTGCGGGACCTGAGGCCACGCTGACCCCGCGTGGGCTTCGCCCCGGTTTATCCTCTGGAGCGATGTCCCTCAGCGGAACAGACTTTTCAAAGTCCCGATTTTGTGCGCCGTTGCTCAGCTGCTTGCCGGGAGCCGGCCCCTCCCCCCGGGTTCTATCTTCCGGTCGCTTTGGATTCACTTCTCCGCCGGTCCTACCTTTCAGAAAGTGGTTGTTTTTCCGTTTCCAGAATTGCTATTCTTCTTCTTTTCGATCTGCCGATGGATTTTCAGGTGTTTGCAATCTTTAGATAAGCTATCTAGCTGATCTCCGGCTAGCTGAAGCAGTCTCAGCTTGCTACTTCTCCGCCATCTTGATCCTCCCCCCTCCTTAATACTTTAATCCAAACTTCAAGCACTGGATAAATCTTGGATCTACAATTGGTCATAATTGAGATTCTGAATGTCTTTCATGATTAGCATCAATTTAATAATGCATAGTCATTGACCTCTAAAAGATAAGGCTTTCAATATTTTAAAACGTAGAACCCCATTAATGAACAAGTCAAGTGCTCTATCATTTATTAATTAAATAAATAATTATTGAAAAATGTAAAAGTCACTATTCTTAAGTGCCTTGGTATATGATATGTCTTCTGTTCACAAGGAGGTTTATAGTGCAGTATGAGGAATAAAGTATATACACAGATATTTAAAAAAATAAACAAGATGTGATAAATATCATAGTCATATAAGTATAATGGTCATATAACATATTGTCTAAATTGGAATGCTTTGGAGAGTGAAAGGATATCTATATCTATATCAATATCATCTATATATAAGGTAAACCATGTTCTTACTCTGCCTATGAATGATACATACAAAATGATCTCAGAGTTCTTAGATAGTCAAGAGCTCTTCAAGCTAAAATAATTATGGAAGTCTTTGTGGAGCATATAGCATTTGAGCTGAAATTTGAAGGATAGATATGATCTTGATAGATAGCTGTAGGAGGAGAACATTCTAAGATGTAGGATTCCTATGAACAAAGTCCTGGAGGTAGGGATGAGTGCTTTAAGAAAAGCAAGCAGTATAACTTGAATTAAAATAAAAGATAATAATTAGAATATGAAACTGAAGTGGTTAGTAAGGGACACAAATATATGGGTCCCATGGCTTTGAATTTCATGCTAAGGAATTCAGATTTTATTTCAGTAGGCATTGTGGCCTATTGCAAGGGCAATTTTGTTACTCGAATGGCCAGTGATCATTATTGACTTAACTATTTAGGATTGGATATATTTTCCAATTAGCCTTAGGAGAAATCAATATCTTAAAGGAAATCCGCATGAAATGGGCCTATTTGATAGGCTAGGAGATGGTCTTATTGGGACATTTAGTGCAAAGTCCATCACCATGAGGCAGAGAGCATGGGAATAAACTGCTGTGGAGCTACACTGTATGTTGTAAGGAACAAATGTACATTTTCATCTACCACTGTTATTATTTCTTAACTTCTTATTGGATAGATGAATAGACATTCTGTCCTCATGCATCTTATTTGCTTTTACAATTTCACCTCTTTTATTTTGTTGAGTCAGATTTTGCTTTTCTTTCTCTCAAATTCGACTTTTGTTTGGTATGGACAAATGTAGCCTTATCTTTTTTTTAATTAGGTTTTTATTTAAATTACAGTTAGTTAAAATACAGTATAATGTGATTTTCAGGTGCAGAATTTAATGATTCAACAGTGGCATAAAATATTCAATGCTAATCTCAAGTGCTTTCCTTATCTTTTTTTTTTTAAATCAACATTTTATTTCATGTAGCATGCTTTAGTTCACCATATTTCATAAAGACATTTATGATTCTTCTTCAAGTTCCTCCTTTCATATCTGCCTGGTATAGTTAGTTTTCAAAAAATATGCAATGGTTAAGATAGACGAAATACGTAAAAATGGAGCCATTTTCTACCTTAACATGGAATCATTTTCAAATATTTTTACTGAGAATCCTTTGATAAGAACATTGTAAAGTCTTGCTATCAAAGATTGTTTTAAGTCTGCTATTCAACTTCATGTTGCTGATGTGTATGACTTTAACTCTGGGCTTAGATCTTAGTCCAGGTTAATAAAATTCAATTATTTCAATTTGGCAGTCAATTATTTCAATTTGATAATCAATTATTTCAATTTGAGGTAAATTACAATGATATAAAACAAAAAAGAAAGAAAGTAAATCAGTCCCACACAGCTTGGTTTTCATGTATGAATTTGAAAAGATTTTTTTAAATTTACCCCTCAATTTCAACTCTTATTCTTGTACACAATAGCTCTTAGAATGTATCATTCATTAAACAATGGCACTAGCCTTTATTCAAGTTCTGTGTACTGACATCTAATTTACCCCCTCTTTAGCATGCTCTCATATATCTTACTTCATCATCTACCTCACTTGATTATCTATCAAAATGTGTTTGTTTTTATTCATTAAGAAATACATAAGAGATCTAGATAATAGCCAGAGAAAGAAAGAGTGACAGTAAGAAATTAAGGACTTCTGTAGATGAAGATCCTGAAAAGTAGTTTCTTCAGTTTCAGAAGATAAAGTTGAAGAATTATAGGCTAAGAGTAAATGAAATCACAAATGTTCTTGAGAAGGTGAGTGCAAAGTTTGTCCCCACTTCCTAGAAACTAAGTTCTTGAAGACCATGTTATATCTTGTACCATATTTTGAGATATTGTTCAGCATCTTTCGTCACAATTTAGGAAAATCCAAGATTCGTGCTGGGAGGCACTATTAAAAACTGAGGAGGTTATGACTAGGAGGGAAAGGAGGCTAAGAAAAATGTGACTCTGGAAGTTGATCAGTGCAAGAAAATTGGGGATTATAATGCAGTATTCATATAGGTGTGGATAATATGGGCTTACTTTAAAATGGTATTGGTGTCAAGGTATTTCAACCTGTAGGGTGGGACATTTCATCTAGAATCCAGGAAGCAAGCCGTATACTGAGATTGGTCAATGATGTTTTCACGGTTCCTAGGAATCAATACATTTATAGCAAACCCAGTTAGGCTGAAACATTCTGTCTTCATGGGTACTTCAGAAGCAGGCAATAAAATTTGGGCAGAAATCTAGTTATGTGGCCTGGAACAACTCTGATGGGAACAAGGGAATACTGAAATTTGGAGAATAGATGGACATTCAAGGCTGACCAGTTGCACATCAGATTTCATGTCCCCCCACCAGTGGTACTTTTTATTGGGAGATATTTGACATACGATATTAGTTTCAGATTTACATCATAGTGATTTGGCATTTTATACATTGGGAAATGGTCACACAGTAAGTCTAGTTACCTTTTGTCATCTTACAAAGTTAATGCATTATTTATATACTCCACGTTGTACAATACATCCCCATGACTTATATATTTTATAACTAGAAGTTTACTTTTTATTCCCTTTCAACCATTTTACCTTTACCCAATATTTCTCCCCTCTGGCAACCACCAATCTGTTTTCTGTATCTAAGAATTTGGGTTTTATTTTGTTCATTTGTTTTGGCTTGTGGATTCCACATATAAGTGAAATCACATGGTATTTCTCTTTCTGTATGACTTATTTCATTTAGCATACATTCTAGGTCCAACCATGCTGTTGCAAATGGTAAGATATCATTCTTTTTTATGACTGGGTAGTATTCCATTGTTTTTGTATATGTACATATATACATATATATATATATATATATATACCTCACATCTTTATCCATTTATCTATGGATGAATGCTTGGGGTGCTTTCATAGCTTGGTTAATGTGAATGATGTTGCAATGAACATAGGGAGGGTGCATCTATTTTTTTGAATTAGCATTTTCATTTTCTTTGGGTAAATACCCAGTAGTGAAATTACTGGATCATACTATTTTATACTCCACACTATTTTATACAGTAGTTGCACTAATTTACATTTCCACTGACAGTGCATGAGGGTTTCCCTCTTTTCTACATCCTTGGCAAACACTTGTTATCTTGTCTTTTTCATACTAGTCACTCAAAGATGTGAGATGGTATCTCTTTGAGGTTTTGATTTGCATTTCCTCAGTGATTAGTGATGTTGAGCATCTTTTCATCATGTGTCTGTAACAGGGCTGCAGGTGTTGGGAGTGTTAATTCATTCGGACAATTCTCTTATAAAGTGTGGACAATTTTTATAGTGATTTGGAGTTTTACTTTGCAGTTTATTTTGTGTTTCCTTTATTTAACATCCAGATTTCTGGCTATTTACTTTCCACTGGTCTCTTTTTTCTTTTCTCACTGACTTGTTTCTCTTTATTTCCTTTTTCTTATTTCTCTTCACTCAGTCTCCACCTTCTTCTCCTTTCTCTTCTCTTTCCTTTGACATCTTCTATTCAGTGTCCTCACCTTTATTTCCCACTTTTTGTCTGTTAAGTTTTCTACACCCAACTTTTTAGAAAATGTTTTTTCTCCACTTCTCTTTTGATTTAGTGTTTCTTGACTACTCAAAAGATATTAGGGTAGGAAGAAGACCCTGTGATAATTTATTTTAATTTAAGATGAGGGTAGTTCTGAAATATAAAGCCATGGATCTAACAGAAAGATGTGTAATTTTATGAACAAAAGTTTGTAGAAAAGCAACATAAATTAAACTGGGTTAAGATTGAGTAACATACTTCCACCATACAAAATTGCTGTTGCCTTCTGTTTAAAAAAATAAATGCCCACACTTTAAACCATTAGGGATTTAGAAAACCTTTATACATACTTGGAAACTTAAAGTGGTTTAGCTTCCTTGTATCTGACTATTGCTTGTCATATCTTACCACACATGTGCTCGTACACACACACACACACACACACACAAACACTTGCACACCAGATTTATTATGTGACTGAGATTAGTTCCTTTACAAGTGGATTGCATATAAATTTGTTAATTTATTGACTACTGAAAGAAGATGCCCTTGCACACAACTGAGGGTCAAGTGTGAGTTGCTAAGCCCACAGGCATGTAAAGGTTGCTACTTGCTTCCCAAAATTAATAAAAATGATTGGTTTTCAAATGATTTTGCCTTGGTCTATTGTAACAATTTCCATTGAGGGAATAATTCTAGAAAGCCTCCTTTGTTGTGTTATATGATTGGGTAGAGGAGAGGAAATGTTCAGATTACAGTTTGGAATGTTCTGAATGCCAGAGGGTTGATTAAAAAAAAATAGTTCTATTGATGTACAACATATAAACAGAAAAGTGTACATAACATAAATATATAGCTCCATGAATTTTCAGATACTAACCATTTCTCAGATTAAGAAACATTTCTAGCACCCCAGAATACCACTAATTTTCCATACAGCTCATGGTAATCATTAACTTAAGTTCTTGATTTCTAATGCCATAGATAAATTTTGCTTATTTTTGAATTTCATGTAAATATAAAATATGTATACAGTGTGTACTGTGTGTTCAACAGTGTGAGATCCATTCATCTTAAAGTAGGTAGCAGTGGTTTATTTATGTTGTATATAAACTTAATTGTAGAACTGCTGGGTCATAAGGAATGCTTACTTTCAGCCAACAAAGATATTGCCAAAAATTTGCTAAAATGGTTATGCAATTTAAGTTCCTGCAAGTGGTATGAAAATTCCAGTTACCCTATGTTCTCCACAATATTTAGTATTTGGAATCTTCACTTTTTAAAAAATCTGATAATATACAGCACATAATTTACCATTTCAATAATTTTAAGTGAACTATTCAGTGGTATTAAGTATATTCACACTGTTTTGTAAGCATCACCAGTATCCATATTTAGATTTTTATCTTCCCAAACTGAAACTCTGTCTATATCAAACAGTAAGTCCATAGTCCCTTCTTTTGCTATCTCCTGGTGACCATTATTTTACTTTTACTTATTTTACTCTGTCTATATGAATTTGACTACTCTATATACCTTATGTAAGTGGAATCATAGAATATTTGTCCTTTTTTATCTAGCTTATTTCACTTAACATAGTATTTTAAGATTCATCCACACTGTAGCATATATTAGAATTTATTCCCTTTTTAAAGATTTATTCCTTTTTATGTTCCACTGTAATATACTACATTTTCTTTATCCATTCATCTGTTAGTGGATATTTGGGTTGTTTCTACCTTTTGGCTATTGTTAAGAATGCTGCTATGAGCATGGGTGCACAAATCTCTTTGAGTCCTTGCTTTCAATTCTTGTGGGTATATACCTAGAAGTGGAATTTTCTGAATCATATGATAATTCTATTTTTAATCTTTTGAGATGTTACCATAGTAGTCTTCTAGTTAGAGCCATTTTGATATATGTATTAATGCCATCTCTGGGATTTTAATTTCCATTTCCCTGCTAACTAATTAATTTTAGTATCTTTCATTTCCTTACTTGCAATTTGTATGCCCACTTCTCTATTGCATTGTCTTTTACATACTGCTCTGTAGGATTTTTTTAATATATTCTGAATGTGAATCTTTAATAGAATAAATAAATTGCAAATATCTCTTTGCAACACTGTGGGTTGCATTTTCAGTCTCTTAGTTTTTTTTTTTTATTTTAAACGAAGAAATGTTCTTAATATAGTCCAGTTTGTCAGTATTTCCTATATGACTGATGCTTTAAATTTTTTATTTATAATCTATAAACCTAGATATAATGGAGGTATGGTGCTTTGTTATATTCTAAAGACTTTGTTATATTACCTTTTAGATTTGTATGCACAATTTATTTAGAATTACATTTTTTAAACTTTTAGTTTTTTTTAGTGTTCCAAGATTCATTGTTTATGCATCACACCCAGTGCTCCATGTAATAGATGCTCTCCTTAATACCCACTACCAGGCTCACCCAAACCCTGACCCCCCTCCCTTTCAAAACCCTCAGTTAGTTTTTTAGAGTCCACATTCTGTCATGATTCATCTCCCCCTCCAATTTCCTCCAACTCCCTTCTCTCCTCCCAATATCCTCCGTGTTATTTCTTATGCTTCACAAGTAAGTGGTGCCATATGATAATTGACATTCTCTGCTTGACTTATTTCACTCAGCATAATCTCCTCCAGTCCCATCCATATTGATACAAAATTTGGGTATTCGTTTTTTTTCTGGTGGAGGCATAATATGCCATTGTATATATGGGCCATATCTTCTGTATCCATTCGTCTGTTTTGTATATGGTATGAAATAGAAGTCAGTATTTACTTTTTTGTATGTGTAACCAAATTATGTCTTCCACTTGTTTGGGGAAAAAAAAAACCCTGTCATTAATCCTGATATGTCATTACATATCTTGCCTTTGACATAAATCAAATTACGTATATATTTGGCTCTCTTTCTGAGATTTCTACTCATTTTATATTTATAGAAAATATGAAATTTTCTGCCTTTATAGAAAACCCTTTGCTTTAAATATGGTGATTTAATAATTTTTAATATCCTGTAATATAAGCCTTCCCATTTTTATTATTTTTTAAGATTGTCTGAGTTGTTCTTTACTTTTCACATTTGTATGAAACTATTAAAATTAACTTGCCAACTTAAAAAACAAAAAAACCTGCTAAGCTTTGGTTTAGTTATAACTTCATTTCCACAGAATTGTCATGTTTACAATAATGACTCTTCCAGTCCATGACTTTGGTATATCCTTCCTTTGATTTAGGGTTCTTTGATATCTGTCAATATCTGCATGTAATTTTCTGTGTAGAAATATTGTACATATATTTTCTTAGATATATCATTAGGTGCTTGATGTTTTTTATGGTTTTACAAATGTTAATCTCTTTTTTAAAAAATGTATTTTTATTTATTTTAGAGAGAGTGAGAGAGTGGGAGATACAAAGACCATGAGTAGGGGGACAGGCAGAGGCAGAGGGAGAAAACCCTCATGCAAACTCTCCTCTGAAGATGGAGCCTACTGGGGGGCTTGATCCCAGGATCCTGAGATCATGACCTGAGCCAGAGCAAAGAATTGGATGCCTAACTGACTGAGCCACCTAGGGACTCCAAATGTTATCTATTTAAAAATATATGTAAGAATAGAATGGTATCTTTATAAAAATTAAATTTTAATGACTTATTTCTAAAATGTTGAAATTTAATGTTTTTAAAAAGTTTGACCTAGTACCCAGTGAATAGACTACATTCATTTATGAATTCTAATTTTTTATCTATAGGTTATTTTGGATTTTCTATGTACCTAGTCATGTCACCTGAGAATATTAACTATGTATATTATATATATTATATTTTACTTATTGTATTGGCTCAGACCTCCAGCATAATGTTGCATATATTTGGTGATAATAGTAATCCTGGCCTTATTCCCAATTCCAGTTTAAAAGATTTCTATATTTTATTATTAAATATAAACCTTGCTATATTTTTGTATATATCAGCAAATTTTTAAGTTCTCTCTTTCCCTTTGTTAAATGTTTTTATTATTATCATGAATGGATGATGAATGGTATAAAATGTGTTTTCATCATCTACTGACAAGATCATATGATTTCTCTTCTTTTGTTACAGTGATAAATCATGTTGTTTGCTTTTTAAATGCTAATTACCCCAATATTCTGGGGGGCAACCCAGGTGGGGACATATCCAAAAGAAAAGAGGAAGGACCACATTAATAAAATTATGAATGAAAGAATGATCATGACTAATACCAAGGAAATGTAATAAATTATTAGGAAGTGCTATCAACAACTATATGCCAATATAATAAGCACCCAGGAAGAAACGGATGTCTCCCTGGAAACCTATAAACTACCAAGAACGAAATTGATAATCTGAGTAGACCAATAACCAGAAATGAAATTAATTAATTAACTCAATAATTAAAACAGTATTCAAAAACTTCCAAGAAAACAAGAGACCAGGGGAATTCTATCAAACATTTTTTTAAAAAATATTTTATTTACTTATTTGACAGAGAGAGAGATCACAAGTAGGCAGAGAGCCAGGCAGAGAGAGAGAGGGGGAAGCAGGCTCCCTGCTGAGCAGAGAGCCTGATGGGGGCTTGATTTCAGGACCTTGAGGTGTTGACCTGAGCTGAAGGCAGAGGCTTAACCCACTGAGATACCCAGGTGCCCCTCTACAAAACATTTGAAGAAGAAATAATACCTGTTCTCCTGAAGCTGTTTCAAAAAATAGAAACAGAAGAAAAACTTCCAGACTCATTTTATGAGGCCAGCATTACCTTGAACCCAAAGCCAGGCAAAGACCCTATCAAAAAGGGAAATTACTGACCAATATCCCCAATGAATATGGATTCCAAAATTCTCAATATGATCCTAGCCAAGAGGATCGAACAGTACATTAAAAGGATTATCCATCATGACCAGGTGGGATTTATTCCTGGGATGTAAGGGCAACTCAACATTAACAAATCAATCAATATTATAGAACACATTAACAAAAGAAAAGACAAGAACCCTATGGTCCTCTCAATTGATGCAGAAGAAGCATTTGACAAAATACAGCATTCTTTCCTAATTTAAATTCATCAGAATTAGGGATAGAGAGAAATTTCCTCAATTTTATGAAAATATCAGTGAAAAGCCTATTGTGAATATTATTCTGAAAAGCTGAGAGCTTTTCCCTTAAGATCAGGAATATGACAAGGATGCCCACTTTTGCCACTATTGTTCAACATAGAACTTGAAGTCCTAGCATCAGCAGTCAGACAAAAAAGGAGAAAAAGTACTCAAGTTAATAAAGAAGTCAAACTCTCTTTGCAGATGACATGATATTTATGTGGCAAATCCAGATTACTAGAACCCCCAAATTGCTAGAACTCACAGCAATTCTATACTGTGGCAGGATACAAAATCAATGCACAGAAATCAGTTGCATTTCTATACACTAACAATGTAAATGTTTAAAGAGAAATTAGGGAATCCATTTCATTTACAATAGCACCAAAGCCCATAAGATGCCTAGGAATAAACCAAACCAAAAAGGTAAAGGATCCATAATCTAGAAACTACAGAACACTTATGAACAAAATTGAAGAAAACACAGCAAGATGGAAAAATATTCCATGCTCATGGACTGGAAAAATAAACATTGTTAAAATGCCTATGCTCCCCAGAGCAATCTACACTTTCAATGTCATCCTGGTCAACACCAATGACATTTTTCAAAGAGCTGGAACAACCAATCCTAAAATTTGTATGAAACCAGAAAAGCTCCCAAATCACCAAGGAGTGTTGAAAAAGAAAAACAAAGCTGGGGATATCTCATTGCCTGATTTCAAGCTATATTACAAACATATGATCATCAAGACAGCATGGTACTGGCACGAAAACAGACCCATAGAACAATGGAGCAGAATAAAGAGCCTAGACATGGACCCTCAACTCTATGGTCAACTAATCTTTGAAAAAGCAAAAAAAAAAAAAAAAAAAAAATTAAGTGGAAAAAAGACAGTCTCTTCAATAAAAGATGCTGGGGAAATTGGACAAGTATATACAGAAGAATGAAGTTTGACCATTCTCTTACACCATACACAAAAATAAACTCTAAATGGATGAAAGACCTGGACACAAGACAGGAATTCATCAAAATATTAGGCAGTAACCTCTTCGACATTTTCCACAGCAATTTCTTTCAAGACAGGTCTTCAAAGATAAGGGAAACAAAAGCGAAAATGAACTTTTGGGACTTCATCAAGATCAAAAGGTTTTGCATAGCAAATGAAATAGTCAACAAAACAAAGAGGCAACCCACAGAATGGGAGAAGATATTCACATATGACACTATAGATAAAGGGCTGATATCCAATATCTATAAGGAACTTCTCAAACTCAACGCCCAAAAAAGAGATAATCACATCAAAAAATGGGCAGAAGACATGAACAGACACTTCTCCAAAGAAGACATATGAAGACTAACAGACACATGAAAAAATGTCCATCATCACTAGGCATCAGGGAAATTAAAATCAAAACCACATTGAGATACCACCTTTAAACCAGTTAGAGTGGCAAAGATTAACAAGGCAGGAAACAACAAATGTTGAAGAGGATGTGGAGAAAGGGAAACCCTCTTACACTGTTTGTGGGAATGCAAGTCGGTGCAGTAACTTTGGAAAACAGTGTGGAGGTTCCTCAAAAAGTTAAAAATAGAGCTACCCTATGACCCTGCAATTGCACTGCTGTGTATTTACCCCAAAGATGTAGAGGTAGTGAGAAGGGCCATATGTACCTCAATTTTCACAGCAGCAATGTCCACAATAGCTAAACTGTGGGAAGTGCTGAGATGCCCTTCAGCAGACGAATGGATAAAGAAGAATATGGTCCATATATACAGTGTAATATTACTCAGCCATCCCAAAGGATGAATACCCAACTTTTGCATCAACATGGATGGGACTGGAGGAGATTATGCTGAGTGAAATAAGTCAAGCAGAAAAAGTCAATTATCACATGGTTTCACTCACCTGTGGAGCATAAGGAACAGCATGCAGGACATTAAGAGAGAGACAGGAAAAGTGAGGAAGGGGAAAACAGAGGGAAAGATGAACTATGAGAGACTGGATTCTGAGAAACCAACTGAGGGTTTTAGAGCACAGGGGGTGGAGGTATAGGTGAGCCTGGTGGTGGGCATTAAGGAGGGCACATATTGCATGGAACATTGGGTGTTAAACATAAATAATGAATCTTGGAACACTACTTCAAAAACTAATGATGTATTGCATGGTGACTAACATAGCACAATAAAAATTTTAAAACAATCAAAAGCGAGTTACAAAATTTCTTCCCATGAAAACTGTAAAATGGAAATGAATGAAAGATTATATTTTATGTAAAATAATTGGGATAAAGTGGATGATTATTTTAGTAGTTATATAAATGTTTAATAAATTTTCATCTAGTTTGCCAAAAAACTCCAAAAAACCACTTTGAGATATCACCTTACAATGACAAATGTTAAGGCAGGAAACAACAAATATTGAAGAGGATGTGGAGAAACGGAACCCTCTTACACTCTTGGTGGGAATGCAAGTTGGTAAGCCACTTTGCAAAGCAGTATGGAGGTTCTTCAAAAAGTTGAAATTAGAGTTCTGTATGACTTCACAATTGCACCTCTGGGGATTTACTGCAATGATACAGATGTAGTGAAAAGAAAAGGTACATATACCCCAATGTTCATAGCAACAGTGTTCACAATAGCTAAATAAATGGAGTGCTGTATGTTGACTACAATAACATAGTAAAAAACAAAAATTTAAAAAAAAATATTTCAGGGCTGTCTGGTTTAGTGTTCAAAAACTGTTTGTTTTTTTTCTGAATGACCTTTTGTCTTTCTACCTATTCTGTATGATAGAATTTTTGGAAAGCATATTATGGGTTGCTGATTTGTCCATTCCAGCACTTTGAATATATCTTGCCAATCCCCTCTGTCTAGCAAAGTTTCTGTCGAAAAATTCCCTGATTGCTTTATGGCGTTTCCCTTTTATGTAGTTGTTTTCTTTTTTTCTCGCTGCTTTTCTTTATTATTACTTTTTTTTCATATTTATTACAATTTGATTTGCTTTATATCTGCTTTTTTTTTTTTTTTTTTTTAACTTTTTATTTTTTATAAACATATATTTTTATCCCCAGGGGTACAGGTCTGTGAATCACCAGGTTTACACACTTCACAGCACTCACCAAAGCACATACCCTCCCCAATGTCCATAATCCCACCCCCTTCTCCCAAACCCCCTCCCTCCAGCAACCCTCAGTTTGTTTTGTGAGATTAAGAGTCACTTATGGTTTGTCTCCCTCCCAATCCCATCTTGTTTCATTTATTCTTCTCCTACCCACTTAAGCCTCCATGTTGCATCACCACTTCCTCATATCAGGGAGATCATATGATAGTTGTCTTTCTCTGCTTGACTTATTTCGCTAAGCATGATACGCTCTAGTTCCATCCATGTTGTCGCAAATAGCAAGATTTCATTTCTTTTGATGGCTGCATAGTATTCCATTGTGTATATATACCACATCTTCTGGATCCATTCATCTGTGGATGGACATCTAGGTTCTTTCCATAGTTTGGCTATTGTGGACATTGCTGCTATAAACATTCGGGTGCATGTGCCCCTTTGGATCACTACATTTGTATCTTTAGGGTAAATACCCAATAGTGCAATTGCTGGGTCATAGGGCAGTTCTATTTTCAACATTCTGAGGAACCTCCATGCTGTTTTCCAGAGTGGCTGCACCAGCTTGCATTCCCACCAACAGTGTAGGAGGGTTCCCCTTTCTCCGCATCCTCGCCAGCATCTGTCATTTCCTGACTTGTTGATTTTAGCCATTCTGACTGGTGTGAGGTGATATCTCATTGTGGTTTTGATTTGTATTTCCCTGATGCCGAGTGATATGGAGCACTTTTTCATGTGTCTGTTGGCCATCTGGATGTCTTCTTTGCAGAAATGTCTGTTCATGTCCTCTGCCCATTTCTTGATTGGATTATTTGTTCTTTGGGTGTTGAGTTTGCTAAGTTCTTTATAGATTCTGGACACTAGTCCTTTATCTGATATGTCGTTTGCAAATATCTTCTCCCATTCTGTCAGTTGTCTTTTGATTTTGTTAACTGTTTCCTTTGCTGTGCAAAAGCTTTTGATCTTGATGAAATCCCAATAGTTCATTTTTTCCCTTGCTTCCCTTGCCTTTTGCGTTGTTCCTAGGAAGATGTTGCTGCGGCAGAGGTCGAAGAGGTTGCTGCCTGTGTTCTCAAGGATTTTGATGGATTCCTTTCGTACATTGAGGTCCTTCATCCATTTTGAGTCTATTTTTGTGTGTGGTGTAAGGAAATGGTCCAATTTCATTTTTCTGCATGTGGCTGTCCAATTTTCCCAGCACCATTTATTGAAGAGGCTGTCTTTTTTCCATTGGACATTCTTTCCTGCTTTGTCGAAGATGAGTTGACCATAGATTTGAGGGTCTATTTCTGGGCTCTCTATTCTGTTCCATTGATCTATGTGTCTGTTTTTGTGCCAGTACCATGCTGTCTTGATGATGACAGCTTTGTAATAGAGCTTGAAGTCCGGAATTGTGATGCCACCAACGTTGGCTTTCTTTTTCAATATCCCTTTGGCTATTCGAGGTCTTTTCTGGTTCCATATAAATTTTAGCATTATTTGTTCCATTTCTTTGAAAAAGATGGATGGTACTTTGATAGGAATTGCATTAAATGTGTAGATTGCTTTAGGTAGCATAGACATTTTCACAATATTTATTCTTCCAATCCAGGAGCATGGAACATTTTTCCATTTCTTTGTGTCTTCCTCAATTTCTTTCATGAGTACTTTATAGTTTTCTGAGTATAGATTCTGTGTCTCTTTGGTTAGGTTTATTCCTAGGTATCTTATGTTTTTGGATGCAATTGTAAATGGGATTGACTCCTTAATATCTCTTTCTTCTGTCTTGCTGTTGGTGTAGAGAAATGCAACTGATTTCTGTGCATTAATTTTATATCCTGACACTTTACTGAATTCCTGTATAAGTTCTAGCAGTTTTGGAGTGGAGTCTTTTGGGTTTTCCACATATAGTATCATATCATCTGCGAAGAGTGATAATTTGACTTCTTCTTTGCCAATTTGGATGCCTTTAATTTCCTTTTGTTGTCTGATTGCTGAAGCTAGGACCTCTAGTACTATGTTGAATAGCAGTGGTGATAATGGACATCCCTGCCGTGTTCCTGACCTTAGTGGAAAAGCTTTCAGTTTTTCTCCATTGAGAATGATATTTGCGGTGGGTTTTTCATAGATGGCTTTGATGATATTGAGGTATGTGCCCTCTATCCCTACACTTTGAAGAGTTTTGATCAGGAAGGGATGCTGTACTTTGTCAAATGCTTTTTCAGCATCTATTGAGAGTATCATATGGTTCTTGTTCTTTCTTTTATTGATGTGTTGTATCACATTGACTGATTTGCGGATGTTGAACCAACCTTGCAGCCCTGGAATAAATCCCACTTGGTCGTGGTGAATAATCTTTTTAATGTACTGTTGAATCCTATTGGCTAGTATTTTGTTGAGTATTTTCGCATCTGTGTTCATCAAGGATATAGGTCTATAGCTCTCTTTTTTGGTGGGATCCTTGTCTGGTTTTGGGATCAAGGTGATGCTGGCCTCATAAAATGAGTTTGGAAGTTTTCCTTCCATTTCTATTTTTTGGAACAGTTTCAGGAGAATAGGAATTAGTTCTTCTTTGAATGTTTGGTAGAATTCCCCCGGGAAGCCATCTGGCCCTGGGCTTTTGTTTGTTTGGAGATTTTTAATGACTGTTTCAATCTCCTTACTGGTTATGGGTCTGTTCAGGCTTTCTATTTCTTCCTGGTTCAGTTGTGGTAGTTTATATGTTTCTAGGAATGCATCCATTTCTTCCAGATTGTCAAATTTATTGCCGTAAAGTTGCTCATAGTATGTTCTTATAATAGTTTGTATTTCTTTGGTGTTAGTTGTGATCTCTCCTCTTTCATTCATGATTTTATTTATTTGAGTCCTTTCTCTTTTCTTTTTGATAAGTTGGGCCAGGGGTTTATCAATTTTATTAATTCTTTCAAAGAACCAGCTCCTAGTTTCGTTGATTTGTTCTATTGTTTTTTTGGTTTCTATTTCATTGATTTCTGCTCTGATCTTTATGATTTCTCTTCTCCTGCTGGGCTTAGGGTTTCTTTCTTGTTCTTTCTCCAGCTCCTTTAGGTGTAGGGTTAGGCTGTGTACCTGAGACCTTTCTTGTTTCTTGAGAAAGGCTTGTACCGCTATATATTTTCCTCTCAGGACTGCCTTTATTGTGTCCCACAGATTTTGAACCGTTGTATTTTCATTATCATTTGTTTCCATGATTTTTTTCAATTCTTCTTTAATTTCCCGGTTGACCCATTCATTCTTTAGAAGGATAGTGTTTAGTCTCCATGTATTTGGGTTCTTTCCAAACTTCCTTTTGTGGTTGAGTTCTAGCTTTAGAGCATTGTGGTCTGAAAATATGCAGGGAATGATCCCAATCTTTTGATACCGGTTGAGTCCTGATTTAGGACCGAGGATGTGATCTATTCTGGAGAATGTTCCATGTGCACTAGAGAAGAATGTGTATTCTGTTGCTTTGGGATGAAATGTTCTGAATATATCTGTGATGTCCATCTGGTCCAGTGTGTCGTTTAAGGCCTTTATTTCTTTGCTGATCTTTTGCTTGGATGACCTGTCCATTTCAGTGAGGGGAGTGTTAAAGTCCCCTACTATTATTGTATTATTGTTGATGTGTTTCTTTGATTTTGTTATTAATTGGTTTATATAGTTGGCTGCTCCCACGTTGGGGGCATAGATATTTAAAATTGTTAAATCTTCTTGTTGGACAGAACCTTTGAGTATGATATAGTGTCCTTCCTCATCTCTTATTATAGTCTTTGGCTTAAAATCTAATTGATCTGATATAAGGATTGCCACTCCTGCTTTCTTCTGATGTCCATTAGCGTGGTAAATTCTTTTCCACCCCCTCACTTTAAATCTGGAGGTGTCTTCGGGCTTAAAATGAGTTTCTTGGAGGCAACATATAGATGGGTTTTGTTTTTTTATCCATTCTGATACCCTGTGTCTTTTGACAGGGGCATTTAGCCCATTCACATTCAGGGTAACTATTGAGAGATATGAATTTAGTGCCATTGTATTGCCTGTAAGGTGACTGTTATTGTATATGGTCTCTGTTCCTTTCTGATCTACCACTTGTAGGCTCTCTCTTTGCTTAGAGGACCCCTTTCAATATTTCCTGTAGAGCTGGTTTGGTATTTGCAAATTCTTTCAGTTGTTGTTTGTCCTGGAAGCTTTTAATCTCTCCTTCTATTTTCAATGATAGCCTAGCTGGATATAGTATTCTGGGCTGCATGTTTTTCTCGTTTAGTGCTCTAAAAATATCATGCCAGCTCTTTCTGGCCTGCCAGGTCTCTGTGGATAAGTCAGCTGCCAATCTAATATTTTTACCATTGTATGTTACAGACTTCTTTTCCCGAGCTGCTTTCAGGATTTTCTCTTTGTCACTGAGACTTGTAAATTTTACTATTAGGTGACGGGGTGTGGGCCTATTCTTATTGATGTTGATGGGCGTTCTCTGAATCTCCTGAATTTTGATGCTCGTTCCCTTTGCCATATTGGGGAAATTCTCCCCAATAATTCTCTCCAGTATACCTTCTGCTCCCCTCTCTCTTTCTTCTTCTTCTGGAATCCCAATTATTCTAATGTTGTTTCGTCTTATGGTGTCACTTAATTCTCGAATTCTCCCCTCGTGGTCCAGTAGCTGTTTGTCCCTCTTTTGCTCAGCTTCTTTATTCTCTGTCATTTGGTCTTCTATATCACTAATTCTTTCTTCTGCCTCATTTATCCTAGCAGTTAGAGCCTCCATTTTTGATTGAACCTCATTAATAGCTTTTTTGATTTCAACTTGGTTAGATTTTAGTTCTCTTATTTCTCCAGAAAGGGCTTTTATATCTCTCGAGAGGGTTTCTCTAATATCTTCCATGCCTTTTTCGAGCCCGGCTAGAACCTTGAGAATTGTCATTCTGAACTCTAGATCTGACATATTACCGATGTCTGTATTGATTAGGTCCCTAGCCTTCGGTACTGCCTCTTGTTCTTTTTTTTGCGTTGAATTTTTACGTCTCGTCATTTTGGCCAGATAAGAGTAAATGAAGGGGCAAGTAAAATACTAAAAGGGTGGCAACAACCCCAGGAAAATATGCTTTAACCAAATTAGAAGAGATCCAAAATCGTGAGTGGGGAGAAAGGGGATAAAAAGAGGTTCAAAAAAAAAGAAAAAAAAAAAAAAAAAGAAAAAAGAAAAGAAAAAAAAAGAAAAGGAAAAAAAATTTTTTTAAAAAAGAAAACACCTGAGAAAAATGTAAAAAAGAAAAAATATATATATTAGATAAACTAGTAAAAAATCGTTAAAAAGGAAAAAGGTAACAGTTAAAAAAAAAAAAAAAATTTTACCCAAAGGCGAGAAGAAAAAAAAAAAAAAAATGAAAAAGAAAAAATTAAATTAACTGCAAGACTAAAAAAAAAATCACAGGAAAAAAGCCATGAGTTCCGTGGTTGGCTTTCTCCTCCTCTGGAATTCTGCTGCTCTCCTTGGTATTGAAACCGCACTCCTTGGTAGGTGAACTTGGTCTCGGCTGGATTTCTTGTTGATCTTCTGGGGGAGGGGCCTGTTGTAGTGATTCTCAAGTGTCTTTGCCCCAGGCGGAATTACACCTCCCTTACCCGGGGCCGGGGTGAGTAATCCGCTCGGGTTTGCTTTCAGGAGCTTTTGTTCCCTGAGCGCTTTCCGTAGAGTTCCGGAGGACGGGAACACAAATGGCGGCCTCCTGGTCTCCGGCCCGGAGGAGCCGAGAGCCCAGGGCCCCACTCTTCAGTGCGCCCTCAGAGAACAGCGCCCAGTTACTCCCGTCTGCCTGACCTCCGGCCGCGCTCCGAGCTCACCGAGCCTGCGATCGGTTCAAGGTAACACCGAGCTGCGAGCTTACTGTCGGCTCTGTCTCTGCAGCCGGCTTTCCCGTTCCAATACCCGCAAGCTCTGCGACACTCAGACACCCCCGATCCTTCTGTGACCCTGCGGGACCTGAGGCCACGCTGACCCCGCGTGGGCTTCGCCCCGGTTTAGCCTCTGGAGCGATGTCCCTCAGCGGAACAGATTTTTAAAAGTCCGGATTTTGTGCGCGGTTGCTCCGCCGCTTGCCGGGAGCCGGCCCCTCCCCCCAGGGTCTATCTTCCCGTCGCTTTGGATTCACTTCTCCGCCGCTCCTACCTTTCAGAAAGTGGTTGTTTTTCTGTTTCCAGAATTGCTGTTCTTCTTCTCTACGATCTGCTGATGGATTTGCAGGTGTTTGCAATCTTTAGATAAGCTATCTAGCTGATCTCCGGCTAGCTGAAGCAGTCTCACTTGCTACTTCTCTGCCATCTTCTTATATCTGCTTTTATTGATTTTGCTGGGGCTTCTCTGTGCCTCCTGGATCTACATATCTCTTTCATCTCCCAGATTTGGGAAGTTTTCAGTTATTATTTCTTTAAAAAATTTATATTCCCTTTTCTTTTTCTTCTTCTGGGATCCCTATAATGTGCATATTATTACATTTGTGGGAGCCACTGAGTTCCCTATGTCTATTCTTGTTTTGTTTAGCTCTTTTCTCTCTCTGTTTTTTAGCATGGTTACTGTTTATTACTCTGTCTTCTAGTCATTAATTCTTTTCTTTGCCTCTTTCTATAGCATGTTGCTCATTTAATGTACTGAACCCTTTTTATCTGCAGTGTTATTCCTTATCTCTGTGTTAAGTGTCTCACTCATGTCCTCCACTCTTTTCTCAAGTCCAGTGAGTATCCTTACGATCATTACTTTAAATTCTCAACTTATATTTGTTTCACTTAGATCTCTGGCTGTGGCCTTGTCCTATTCTTTCATTTGGGACATATTTCTGTCTTCTCATTTTATCTAATAATTCTCTGTGCCTGTGTCCTTGTGTTAGGAAAGTCCCTGTGAAAGGAAACTATGTTTCCTTTTCTGGAGGGTAATGGCCTTAAGCAGAAGAGGTCCTGCAGTGCCCTGCAGTGTAATGTCTATTTCCCAGGACCTGATGCTTCTCGGAGTGCGTCCAGTGTGTGTCATGTGTTTGCTGTTGTCTCCTGGTTGCTTTATCATTTAGGCCAGTTTCTGCCAAGGTTCTTTTTGCCTGTTGTGCACAGTGTTTGGACCCTGGCCTGAATGTGGTGAGTTTTAACTGGGTGTGCTTTGGTCTACTTGTGAACTGAGTCCTGTCACCATTGCTACCATAATGAAGGCCCTTCAAAACTCCTGGGTTGGAAGATGTGGTGTTGACAGGGGGTTTTGCAAGTCTCCTGTGGGAGAAGTTCTGCTGTACTGGACTGAGACAAGCATGATCGGGACAGGCATTTCCACTGGAGCACACTGAGGGGTGGGGGGTGGTGTAAGCAAGTTATGTAGGGAGTGTCATTGCTGTGCTGGTTCTCCCAGGTAGCTCTGTGTTTATACTAAGGGACAAAGGAGGGAAATGGTGCCTGCTAGTCCACTTATTCCCAGAGAGGTCTCTCCATGAATGGTGCCTCTCTGTGACATGCCGTGAGATGAGCAAATAACCTACCCACTGTCTGCCCCAGGCACTCTTCAGATTGCTGCTTCCACACTGTATGTCCATGGGCAATTTGTCTTATTGTTTCTCCTAGAACAACTCCTATGCCCTCTGTGTTTCTCTAAGAACCAGTCCCACTGATCTTTAAAAACTCAGGCTTTAAGCCCTGATCATTTCAAGAACTCACAAAATACAACCCCCTTTGCTTTCCAAGTCAATTGTTACGACAATTTGTCTTCCCTGTATGGGCTCTTCTGTGTGCTAGTCTGTCTTTTGGCCTTCTCTGGGACCCTGGCTTCTTTCCAGCAACAGTAGCCATAACCAATTTCTTTCTCAACTCACATCTCTACACTTTCTGTATTCTTGGGTGTGGCCTCTTCTCTGCCTTCAGTTGTGGAATTTGTTCTGCCTAGCTTCAAGTTGATTTCTGGGGTATTTAAAATGATTTGATTGCTGTTTAGTGGCATTTGTGGGACAAGGTTTGCCTAGGGTCCTCCTATTCTGCCACCATCTTCCCAACCCACTCCCACAATAACTTTTCTTTGACCACATATAAGAACTCTGTTATTATAGTTGTAGTTAATTTTGAGTTCTGTGCTTTAACCTTTATGCAAGACTTAAGTGGCAACACCCCATATTGCAATATTAGAGTATTCCAAATCTGACTGTATACTTAACTTTTACCAATGTGTTGCGTATTTTCATATGTTTTCATGTTACTGGTTTGAGTCCTTTGGTTTCAGCTTGAAGAATTTCTTTTAGCATTTCTTATAAGGCAGGTCTAGTGACAGTGAGCTTTCTCAGTATTTATTTGACATAGAAAGCCTTTATTTCATTTTCAGTTTTTAAATATTTTGCTGATCAAAGTATTTTTGGTTTGCAGTTTTTTTTTTTCCTTTTTAGCTCTTTGAATATATCATCTCATTCTTTCCTCACCTAGAATGTTTCACTTATATACTTGCTGGGAATGGCCAGTAATTCCTATAGGGATGGATGAAAAGTTACTCCAAACTTTGTTTTGTAAGAGAGGAGAAGGCAAGTAAGTGGTCAATGCTCAGAGGTGAAGACCCTTTGATCTTCTTTGCTCCCAATTTTATTGGTCCTTCAGGATAATCACAAATCCTTATCACTGTTTCTCAATTATATGATGTGTGACAAGGGATCTTACCAAAACTAGGAGGATCTGTTTATGGGAAAGATATGATATGATAATCTGTGTGTTCTATTAAACATAGCCTAAGGGACAATGCATACATCTCTTAGATCACAGGATGACTGTTTGGGCTAAGAAAACTTCTGGGAAGGTAAGTTCCCCTGGCATTCCAGTGGAAGAGTAGTCAAGTAGGCCTGGGCATTCCAAAGGCCTACAGCCTTCTCTGTAACCTTCCTTTGCCTCCAGCCAGTTCTGTGTTACATTTTAGCAAACCAGGTATTATGGCTGTTTTCATTCTACATTAACACTAACGTAGACTTATGATGATTTCCTTATATGAGACAATTTTTTTTTTGTTGCTTTTAAAATTCTCTCTTTGTCTTTTATTTTAGACAGTTTTATTATGTGTCTTGGAGAAGATTGTATTAAATTTAAATTTGAGGGAGGTCTGTTAGCTTTATGAATTTAAATGTCTAAATATCTGTCCAAGTTTGAGATTTTCTCAGCCATTATATTTTTTTCCTTTTTTTAAAATTTTAATTAAATTTATTTATTTTCAGCATAACAGTATTCATTATTTTTGCACCACACCCAGGGCTCCATGCAATCTGTGCCCTCTATAATACCCACCACCTGGTACCCCAACCTCCCACCCCCCCACCACTTGATTCCCCTCAGATTGTTTTTCAGAGTCCATAGTCTCTCATGGTTCACCTCCCCTTCCAATTTCCCCTAACTCCATTCTCCTCTCCAACTCCCCATGTCCTCGGTGATATTTGTTATGCTCCACAAGTAAGTGAAACCATATGATAATTGACTCTCTCTGCTTGACTTATTTCACTCAGCATAATCTTCTCCAGTCCCATCCATGTTGCTACAAAAGTTGGATATTCATCCTTTCTGATGGAGGCATAATACTCCATAGTGTATATGGACCACATTTTCCTTATCCATTCGTCTGTTGAAGGGCAGAAAGATTCCCTTCTTTTTTTTTTTTTTTATAAACATATATTTTTATCCCCAGGGGTACAGGTCTGTGAATCACCAGGTTTACACACTTCACAGCACTCACCAAAGCACATACCCTCCCCAATGTCCATAATCCCACCCCCTTCTCCCAAAACCCCTCCCCCCAGCAACCCTCAGTTTGCTTTGTGAGATTAAGAGTCACTTATGGTTTGGCTCCCTCCCATCCCATCTTGTTTCATTTATTCTTCTCCTACCCACTTAAGCCCCCATGTTGCATCACCACTTCCTCATATCAGGGAGATCATATGATAGTTGTCTTTCTCTGCTTGACTTATTTCGCTAAGCATGATACTCTAGTTCCATCCATGTTGTCACAAATGGCAAGATTTCATTTCTTTTGATGGCTGCATAGTATTCCATTGTGTATATATACCACATCTTCTAGATCCATTCATCTGTTGATGGACATCTAGGTTCTTTCCATAGTTTGGCTATTGTGGACATGCTGCTATAAACATTCGGGTGCACGTGCCCCTTTGGATCACTACTTTTGTATCTTTAGGATAAATACCCAATAGTGCAATTGCTGGGTCATAGGGCAGTTCTATTTTCAACATTTTGAGGAACCTCCATGCTGTTTTCCAGAGTGGCTGCACCAGCTTGCATTCCCACCAACAGTGTAGGAGGGTTCCCCTTTCTCCGCATCCTCACCAGCATTGGTCATTTCCTGACTTGTTGATTTTAGCCATTCTGACTGGTGTGAGGTGATATCGCATTGTGGTTTTGATTTGTATTTCCCTGATGCCGAGTGATATGGAGCACTTTTTCATGTGTCTGTTGGCCATCTGGATGTCTTCTTTGCAGAAATGTCTGTTCATGTCCTCTGCCCATTTCTTGATTGGATTATTTGTTCTTTGGGTGTTGAGTTTGCTAAGTTCTTTATAGATTCTGGACACCAGTTCTTTATCTGATATGTCGTTTGCAAATATCTTCTCCCATTCTGTCAGTTGTCTTTTGATTTTGTTAAGTGTTTCCTTTGCTGTGCAAAAGCTTTTGATCTTGATGAAATCCCAATAGTTCATTTTTTCCCTTGCTTCCCTTGCCTTTTGCGTTGTTCCTAGGAAGATGTTGCTGCGGCAGAGGTCGAAGAGGTTGCTGCCCGTGTTCTCCTCAAGGATTTTGATGGATTCCTTTTGCACATTGAGGTCCCACATCCATTTTGAGTCTATTTTTGTGTGTGGTGTAAGGAAATGGTCCAATTTCATTTTTCTGCATGTGGCCGTCCAGTTTTCCATTTATTGAAGAGGCTGTCTTTTTTCCATTGGACATTCTTTCCTGCTTTGTCAAAGATTAGTTGACTGTAGAGTTGAGGGTCTATTTCTGGGCTCTCTATTCTGTTCCATTGATCTATGTGTCTGTTTTTGTGCCAGTATCATATTGTCTTGATGATGACAGCTTTGTAATAGAGCTTGAAGTCCGGAATTGTGATGCCACCAACTTTGCCTTTCTTTTTCAATATTCCTATTGCTATTCGAGGTCTTTTCTGGTTCCATATAAATTTTAGAATTATTTGTTCCATTTCTTTGAAAAAGATGGATGATACTTTGATAGGAATTGCATTAAATGTGTAGATTGCTTTAGGTAGCATAGACATTTTCACAATATTTGTTCTTCCAATCCAGGAGCATGGAACATTTTTCCATTTCTTTGTGTCTTCCTGAATTCCTTTCATGACTACTTTATAGTTTTCTGAGTATAGATTCTTTGCCTCTTTGGTTAGGTTTATTCGTAGGTATCTTATAGTTATGGGTGCAATTGTAAATGGGATTGACTCCTTAATTTCTCTTTTTTCTCTCTTGCTGTTGGTGTAGAGAAATGCAACTGATTTATGTGCATTGATTTTATATCCTGACACTTTACTGGGGTGGCAAACCTTATATCAGATCAATTAAATTTTAAGGCAAAGACTATAATAATAGATGAGGAAGGACACTATATCATACTCAAAGGGTCTGTCCAACAAGAAGATTTAACAATTTTAAATATCTATGCCCCCAACGTGGGAGCAGCCAACTATATAAACCAATCAATAACAAAATCAAAGAAACACATCAACAATAATACAATAATAGTAGGGGACTTTAACACTCCCCTCAACGAAATGGACAGATCATCCAAGCAAAAGATCAGCAAGGAAATAAAGGCCTTAAACGGCACACTGGACCAGATGGACATCACAGATATATTCAGAACATTCCATCCCAAAGCAACAGAATACACATTCTTCTCTAGTGCACATGGAACATTCTCCCGAATAGATCACATCCTTGGTCCTAAATCAGGACTCAACCAGAATCAAAAGATTGGGATCATTTCCTGCATATTTTCATACCACGATGCTCTAAAGCTAGAACTCAACCACAAATGGAAGTTTGGAAAGAACCCAAATATATGGAGGCTAAACAGCATCCTTCTAAAGAATGAATGGGTCAACCGGGAAATTAAAGAAGAATTGAAAAAAATCATGGAAACAAATGATAATGAAAATGCAACAGTTCAAAATCTGTGGGACACAACAAAGGCAGTCCTGAGAGGAAAATATATAGCGGTACAAGCCTTTCTCAAGAAACAAGAAAGGTCTCAAGTACACAACCTAACCCTACACCTAAAGGAGCTGGAGAAAGAACAAGAAAGAAACCCCAAACCCAGCAGGAGAAGAGAAATCATAAAGATCAGAGCAGAAATCAATGAAATAGAAACCAAAAAAACCAATAGAACAAATCAATGAAACTAGGAGCTGGTTCTTTGAAAGAATTAATAAAATTGATAAACCCCTGGCCCAACTTATCAAAAAGAAAAAAGAAAGGACCCAAATAAATCAAATCATGAATGAAAGAGGAGAGATCACAACTAACACCAAAGAAATACAAACTATTATAAGAACATACTATGAGCAACTCTACGGCAACAAATTTGACAATCTGGACGAAATGGATGCATTCCTAGAAACATATAAACTACCACAACTGAACCAGGAAGAAATAGAAAGCCTGAACAGACCCATAACCAGTAAGGAGATTGAAACAGTCATTAAAAATCTCCAAACAAACAGAAGCCCAGGGCCAGATGGCTTCCCGGGGGAATTCTACCAAACATTTAAAGAAGAGCTAATTCCTATTCTCCTGAAACTGTTCCAAAAAATAGAAATGGAAGGAAAACTTCCAAGCTCATTTTATGAGGCCAGCATCACCTTGATTCCAAAACCAGACAAGGATCCCATCAAAAAAGAGAGCTATAGACCAATATCCTTGATGAACAGAGATGCGAAAATACTCAACAAAATACTAGCCAATAGGATTCAACAGTACATTAAAAGGATTATTCACCACGACCAAGTGGGATTTATTCCAGGGCTGCAAGGTTGGTTCAACATCCGCAAATCAGTCAATGTAATACAACACATCAATAAAAGAAAGAACAAGAACCATATGATACTCTCAATAGATGCTGAAAAAGCATTTGACAAAGTACAGCATCCCTTCCTGATCAAAACTCTTCAAAGTGTAGGGATAGAGGGCACATACCTCAATATCATCAAAGCCATCTATGAAAAACCCACTGCAAATATCATTCTCAATGGAAAAAAACTGAAAGCTTTTCCGCTAAGGTCAGGAACATGGCAGGGATGTCCATTATCACCACTGCTATTCAACATAGTACTAGAGGTCCTAGCCTCAGCAATCAGATAACAAAACGAAATTAAAGGCATCCAAATCGGCAAAGAAGAAGTCAAATTATCACTCTTCACAGATGATATGATACTATATGGGAAAACCCAAAAGACTCCACTCCAAATCAGCCATTATATTTTTAAATATATTTTCTGTCCCTCTTTCTTCTCCTTCTAGAACTCCTGTGATGATTAGGCATTTTTTTCTTTTTTTTAAAAGATTTTATTTATTTATTCATGAGAGACAGAGAGGCAGAGAGGCAGAGGCAGAAGGAAAAGTAGGAGCAGAGAGCCTGATGTGGGACTTGAGTCCAGGATCCTGGGATCATGACCTGAGCTGAAGGCAAAGGCTTAACTACCTGAGTTAACCAGGCGCCCCTTAGACTGCTTTTCATAATGGTGCCATATAAGTCCCATGGGCTTTCTTCATTCCTCTTCATTCTTTTTTCTTTCTGTTACTTTGACAGGATAATTTCAAATGATATCTTTGAGATCACTAAATCTTTCTTTTGCTTGATCCAGTCTGCTCTTCAAACTATTGAGTTCTTCAGTATAAACATTGTGTTCTTCAGCCCCAAAATTTTTGTTTATGTGTTGTAAATCTTAATTGAACTTCTCATTTTGTTCTAACATTGTTTTTCTGATTTCATTAAATTGCTTATCTGCCATTCTCTTTTCGCTGTAAAGCTCTAGACAATATTTTGACATATTTATCTGGAAATTCATATACATCCATTTGTGGTCAATAACTGGAAATTTATTGTGTTCTTTTGGTTGAGTCATATTTTCCTGATTCTTTATGATTCCTGTAGCTTTTATGTAAGTGGCCAGCCTTTGAAGAAGTTACCTCTTCCAGACTCTGTGAACTCACTTTGGTACGAAAAGACCTTCATTTGTAAGGGGGAGGGGGTGGATCATACTGCAACCTGACATGGCCCAGGTCTACTGGTTCAGGATACAAAATATAGGGGGCATATGGTGAATCAAGGTCCCAGGGGCATATTTACTTCTTGTCTCATGCCAGTGGGGTCCACAGCATTGACAGCTGCGTGGACCTTGGTGAACACTGCAGGTCATTTGGCACAGACTATAAGGGCAGTTTGATTCTTCAGTAGTGATTCCAGGTTCAATGTCTAGGGATTAGGGTAGGCATTGGTAGTGGCTATATTAAGTGACATGGACATGTTTATCTGTGGGGATTAGCTGCTGGTCCCTATGTAGTGGCAGGGGCTGTTTGGAAACACACATTTAGTGTTGAGGGCCAGGAAAAGCAGCAAAGGTTAGGGCCAGCTGCAGGCACACTGGCAGATACAGGGACCTGTGTTGTTAGCATCCACTACCACAGCTTCTGGTTCTCAGCATGGACACATAGTAGTGGAGGCCAATGTCAGGAGTCAGGTTGAGGACATGCAGATTTACAGCTGGAAGGGCTAACAGTAAGTGAATTCAGTGGTACAGGTCAGTGATAGGAGATAGGGCTGAATCTGGGCTCACACATAGCTGTAGCTCTTTGCAAAAGTCCTATGATTACACAGTCTCTCCATAGACATGTACACATCAGTGGAAGCCCATGACAGGTCAGGCCAGGAATGTACAGGTACAGAGATAGGGGGAGTAACAGCAAGTGGGCCCAGTAGTGCAGGTTGGTGATAGAAGACAGGAATATAGCCTTACAAGTACTGTGGGAGCCCTGACTATTAGTGTGCAGTCCTAGGGCTGCATGGTATCTCTCTGGGTATTTACATAGCAGTAAAATGTTGTGATAGGAGCTAGAGTAGGGGTGTGCTGTGGGCATCTGTTGTGGAGTTGCAGGTATATCTCATGGTATAGGCCCATGACAGGATAGGCTGAATTTAAGCCCACAAGCAGCTTGAGAACTTTGGCTATTGATGTACACTTTTGTGGCTATAAGATCTTGCCATGGGTGGATACACGGCAATAGAGGCTGGTGACAGCTGTCAGACGAGCAACATGCAAGCACACAGGACATGGGGCTACCCCCCCAATTGTATGTGGTGGTGGGGAGTGGTCGCTCTCTGGTTCTGGGCTGGTGTATTGCAGTCACACAGCTGCAGATGCCTGAGTTGGCTGGTGGTGTGAGTTCTGGGCTCTGGTGGAGTTGAAGTTAGAGAGTAAGAGAGGGCTCAGGTAGCTGGCATCTGCAAACACGAATACCATGGAGCAAAACCCAGTAAAATTTGTGGGTGTATATGGTAGTTTTGCTGGCCCATTTTGATTTCTTCAGTGGTGAAATTTGCTAGGGCCATCCACAGAGTAGGTCACTAGGTACTCCCACTAGGTTGTGTAGCTGATATTGGTAACCCCTGATTTTCTTCCTTTTTCTAGCTATCTTCAGTCAGCTTCGCCAATGTCTGGGTGGAATGATACCAAATTGTGTCCTTCATAATTTGCCTCCAAAAGCTGGGAAGCTGTTCACTCATTCCTCTCTCTATCTCCCAGTGAGGAGAACTCTTTCTAGCTAAGAGTACCTTCCTGGCACTGAATGATCATGGGAATGGAATGGTGAAAGCAAAATGAAGCTGTTCTTACTTTTTTGTGTGTGGTTACTCTCAGGTTTTTTTGTTCCACTGTATTGAAGTTCCTTAAGTAGACTCCAGAACTTTTCTAGAGCTGTTTTTGTTCATGGATAGCTATTTAATAGTTGAGATCACTAATCTCACTATTTGTTGGGAGACAGAGGCTGGGCTCTCCATGTATTTTACCATTTTGATGATGTCACTCCTTTCTCAAGATACATTTTTTTTTATTGTTTGTTGATTTCTTCTTTGAATCTTTGATTTTCCAACAAGATATTTTATCAACAGAGAAATGGAACTTTAGTTAAATCTAGAATAGTTATGAAATCAACAAATTAATATGCTTAATTTATATGAGTCATGAACAATTAAAGAACGACAAATGTTCATGTCAAATCTTCTTCCAGGCCAGACACTTTCAAGTTCCTATCAGTTTCATGAAGTTATTGTCTTTTTCTTCTTCAGTTGAGTATTTTTCAAAGAAATTGAGCAAGGAATGAAATATATGTATCTTTGTTAGTAAATATGAGGGGAGCATGCTGAAATCTTTTGAAAATAATGTGTCTGGAACACTGAAAAGAAATTTAAAAGATAAATAAAAATTAAAAAAAAAGAAGACATCTGAGCTACTCCCAGGTTTTGGCTATTAAAACTAAAGCTGCAATGGGCAACAACAACAACAACAAAATAATGTGTCTTCAACTCAGGAACAGATGCCTCATTTTGTTGGGTCTAATAGGGATCTCTTTATTTTTTGATGACAGTCTCTTTATTTTGATGACAATCTCCTTACAGGGTTCACTGACGGAAATTGGTAGTAAACCTGCCAATTTTGTTTCCAGCTCCAGAAACTCCTTTCTCACTACTCATCCAGACAGTTTTTCAGGCAAGTAGGTCTCCCACATTAAATTGTGAACTCCTTTCTGAGGAAAGTCCATTTTGATTAATCTTATGTATTTCCTTCTACAAACCTAGCATAGGATCTGACACAGAATAGGTGCTCCATAAATAGTTAAGGAAAATCAAAGCAATCTAAGCATGTTATCCTCTTCAGGGCTCTGTGGTCCTTAGGAGAAAATGATTATTGATATGTTAATCAGGTAAAAACATATGCAAACTAGTTTATGTTACCTCTCTTGAATAAAAGACAGCTTAATCTACTTACAATGCACATATTTCCAGAAAGGCTCTTTCCAAATGAATATAATTGTGTAGATATCATACTGGCAGAAGAGAGTAAATGTAGCAAATTTTCTATAAAGACAGAATTCACTTACTTTAGATGTAAGGCCATTCCTGCTTATAGGCTGCCTTGAAACCATAGCCCACACATCAGAATAATCTGTAGAGCTTTAAAGAATTGGAAGTTTAGATTCATTTCTCAGTAACCATATTATATATTGATATGTACTATCTACCAAATTTTAGAGATATATTTACATTTGCCAATTTTGTGGGTTAGAGCTTGTTGAAGTTGGTTCTGTGCCTGCATTTCAAAGATCATTCTATGTACTATACAACAAATTTTCATAGATCCTAACAATGTTTATTACTACTCCAAACAGGTGGGGTGAAAAATGTATATTTGTAAAAGGCCTAAGTACAGAGTTACCTAGTGTGTCTGAGGTAATCAGTCACACTGGTGTCACCATCAGGAAAAACTAGCAGTGAGCCAGACATCTTTCAGCCATTGGTCTGGCACATTTTCCAGAAACTGCTAAAGATGAAACTTGGCCCCTTGCATCTGATAAAGACTCTAATGAAAGCAGATGAGGCAAACTGATATAACTCCTCCAGTTTTCAGAGTTATATGTAAATGGATCAATTTTGCTTCTTAGTGAAAAGGCTACATTTTACTGAAGTAAAAATGTGAACTACCAAGATTTCCACTTATGGAACAATGGAAACCAACAGGACACATGTAAAAGAGTTGTTGAAGTTAACATCTTTTGTGCCGCCTTTTTAAATATGGGATATAATTACACACTTTGCAAAAGTATATCATATATATATATATATATATATATATATATATATATATATATATGATATACAGTGCCTTTTATTCTCCAGGGAAACACCCTCCTAATGCCTATGTCCACCACTCATTGGACTTTGTGTTCCTTGAGAAAATAAATAGCATCTGAATAATACCCAGTGCATAGTAAAAGAACTTTTGTGAGGTATGTTTTCTCTGTATGTTTGATAAATTTCTGAATAAGAAGTTTATTAGAATTTCTGAATAAAGAGTTTACTAATAAGCAGAGGCAACCCTGCCCATATTTCTTCTCTGTAATAATCAAAAGTTAGGAATTTTTCATGTAAGTACTATTCATATATTTATAAAATATTTAAGTATCTATAGTTCATACTCTATTTTGCTTACCATCTAGCAAATTACCATCGTTATTCTCAAGGTTAAATATTTCTTAATTCTTCTATTAGAAACTAATACTAGATACCTTACAGCAAACAGATACTTTGTCCTAAGGGAATCTGCTATTTAAAAAAAAAATTGTGGTAAAATATTTTCTAAAACAGAATTGCAGAGTTGTAGAATCTTGTAGTTAGATGGGACCTTAGAGGTTATCTGGTCCAATCCAATCTTCTAAATTTCACTGAATATATCACAGTTATATTCTTGACAGGTAGGCATTTAGTCTGCTTAAACATTTCCACAGCAAAAGAGTTCAATATTATACAAGGTGATCCATTCTGTTCTGACCATGGACCTCATTACATTGAATTGGAAATGACCTTCATTTAACTTCTCATTGCTCCTGATTCTACTTCAGGAGCTACACAGAATAAGTTTGTATCTTCTTCCACAAGATAGTTGCTCAGATAGGTAATGGCCATTCTTGTCTGACTTCTGTCTCCATTTCTTTGTTTGCCTTTGCCTTCTAGACATTGTCAGGTTTTCAGAAATTTTTTATTAGTCATAGTTTTAGAATTACTTAGCCCAGTCCTTGGGCTTTCTCTTAATTTTCAATATCCACTTGAAAATGTGAGGACCCAGACCTGTACCCTGGGGATAAAAATATATGTTTATAAAAAATAAAAAATTAAAAAAAAAAAAAAAGAAAATGTGAGGACCACATCTAAATACCTTACTCTGGATTGGCTTGACCTGGTCATAGAACAGATAGCCTACTAACTTCCTTCTACCACCAGTTGGGGAAAGTTGTTTTTTTTTTTTTTTTCTCAAGTGCAGAACTACTCTTTATTAAATTATATCACTTGTTATATCATTCCATTCTGTTGAGATACCTTTTTTTAAATTTTTTTAAAAAGATTTTATTTATTTATTTGACGGAGAGAGATCACAAGCAGACGGAGAAGCAGGCAGAGAGAGAGATAGAGGGAAGCAGGCTCCCACTGAGCAGAGAGCCTGATTTGGGACTCGATCCCAGGACCCCGAGATCATGACCTGAGCTGAAGGCAGCGGCCCAATCCACTGAGCCACCCAGGCGCCCCGATACCTTTTTTTTTTTTTTTTAAAGATTTTATTTATTTATTTGACAGAGAGAAATTACAAGTACACTGAGAGGCAGGCAGAGAGAGAGAGAAGGAAGCAGGCTCCCTGCTGAGCAGAGAGCCCGATTTGGGACTTGATCCCAGGACCCTGAGATCATGACCTGAGCTGAAGGCAGTGGCTTAACCCACTGAGCCACCCAGGCGCCCCTGTTGAGATACCTTTGAATCATAATTCTGTCATACTAATTATTTTTTTCTACCTTAGCTAATTTGTAAATGTGGTCAATTAGTGAACTTTTGGGGACTACTCCAAATTATTGATAGAATGGAAAAGATCTGTGAAAGAAACCTGTTTGCCCAGACTACAACTAACTTATTCTTTGGGGTGCATTCTCTGGCAATAGTCATCCAACTTCAGAAGTATCTACTTACCTGAATCCAGTCAGCATCATTCTGTGTGGTTGCCAGAGTTATTACAGCCATTACTGAAATCTACATGAACTCTAATTATAGAATTCAGCAAATCTGCCAGCTAAGTAACACTGTGGAAAAAAAAAAAAAAAGAAATGGACATGAATTTTCCAGAGAAGCCATATTTTCTGCTTTCATAAATACCTAAATGTCATCTTCTTAATACTCATTCTTGAATTTTGCTAGAAATCAACATTTATCTCTCTGGATTTTTTTTTCCCCAAAATCCAACATTTTCCTACCTTTTAAAATGGAGCCATTTACCCATATTTAATCTTCACACCTAGCACCTTTCTCATTGCTGTTTATTTCTCAAAGACTAATATGACTAGTTTAGCAATTGTAAGTACGTATTTTTTCTGTCCTTCACAATTGAATTAATCAGAGTCTTATTTATATCAACCTAGAGCTATTCTCTTACTATCTCCAGACCTTACTTAGGGCTTAATGCCCTCCCCAAAATACTTCTTGAACACCTCCAATGTGTGGAAACTCATATGGAATTCATGTCTATCTTTTACTTCTTTAAAATTGTCCTGCATTTTCAGAGTTTTCAATCTTCTTCACACTTACCATACACCAACAACTTCCTTATCTTTCTCATCCTTACATACCCTTTTTATTGTGCCTTTTGCAGAGATGCAGCACACAGATATATATATATATATATATTTTTAGCACCCTCTTAGTTACCAGCAGAGCTTTACGTTTCTTCTCTTCATTCTACTAGAATCTCAGGGCTATCATACTGACTTCAGAACTCTCAGGACCTACTTATGGTGTTCCACTATGCCTAAACAGGGTTTCATACTTCAGACATTCTCTTAGGCTACTTTTTTCACAGCACTGAATAGCCCCTTGGGTTCTGCTCTCTACCAGCTGATGGTAATTAGTTTCTACAACTAAGTTAGCTAAATAGGATGTCACCCATCTCAAGTAACAGAATGTCTGAAACTTGGTGAAATGTGTGACTCTAAAGACTGTTAAATGTTCTTTGGATGTTATTAATTGTAGGTATCAAGTCGTATTGGGGCAGGCGAAGTGGGAGAGGGAATATTTTAGAACAAATAAGCATTCCAGGGGTGTGTCCTAGAATGGAACACAGTTTATAAATACTCACTTGCTCTGCCATGACACTTTGCAGGCAGCCATGAGTTTGAGGCATTTTTCACTGACTTAACACCATGCTTGTGACAAATAGGACAGAGACAATATGACAGGAAATGTTTCTGACTCAACAGATTGAATTTCAAACACCAGTCTCCTCTAGGCTCTTAACTGCAGGCTATGGTCTGTTTCCTGGGTTACAGTATTGGGCTCTAATGTTTTAAACTTGGTTCTTTCTTCTCAAGAGGTAGTGAATAGTCTTGTGTCACCTTCTTGTGCCTCAGTTAGACATACAGGCTGAGAAAAGACTATTCTCAGTCCTGGTGGGGAAAGGAAGAGTTAATTAGAACAGAATGACTTTTTCTCTTCCCTACTGCAGCTTAAATGTGCTTGCATTACTCTGCTGAGCACAGAGACCTAGGGGGCGCCATTCCAGGACTCTGAAATCATGACCCAAGCTGAAGTCAGAGGCTTTAACCCACTGAGCCACTCAGGCACCCCAAAATGTTTTTGTATTACTTCTGTATCACCTTTTCTTATTTCTGAACTTTCAGGGAGAGGTAAAAGAGGTGATAGTTTCTACCTTTATAATAAAACACATGACCAAGTTAGCAGCAATCCTGAAAAATCTAGGTTTTGGTATCTGTGTCGTATAATTGACAATATCTCATTTTGACAATATCTCATTTAATCACATCAATTCACACTCAGTAATTATTAAGGAAAATCTTTAAAAATACAGCTAGAGGGGGAGACAAGATGGTGAAGAAGTAGGAGGAGGTGCCTTTTTAACCTGTCCCATAAAGTGAGGGGATTACCTACCAAAGAACTCTGATCACCCATGAAATCAGCCTGAGATTAGAAATACACACTTCTGGATCTCTATGGGGGCAGAAGACGCCAGTGGGCAGGTAAAGCAAAGTGGGAACATCCAAATGATATCAGAAGATAAACAAAAGGGGGAGGGAGTCACCAGAAGCTACCCATTGGAAAGTAATACCCCAATACAAAAGTGCCCTGTGATTGAGGACCAGCATTAACTTGGAGACTGGTTGAAATCACTCAAAAAGAGCAAAGGATCCTCGGGGGAAATTAGGGGAATCGGTGGTTAGGGACAGGGGCTTAAGCCCACCAACCCAGGACAGCTACTGCTGGTGCTGAGCCAGAGAGAGTGCAGTGAAGAAGCCAGGTCTTGGTCCCTGAGCCACCAGCACACCTGAGAGTGTCTGGGCAGTGGCATCCCTGAGGGTGAGGGAACCTCACCAGCCCAAAGAACCACAGCCTTTTGCACTCTGCACACGCGTGTGTACTGCACAACCAGAGTCTGAGTCCCACCCTCCACCATTCCCTGAGAGAGATCCCTGCAGGCACCAGCCAGCCAGTGCTCTCTAGGACTGAGAGAGTCTGAGCACTCCCAGCCCTGGCCAGCATGAAAATCTCAGGGCACTATTCCTGCTTGGGACCTCTCTGGTACTCTGGAGCTGCGCAGACAGCTGGGGCTAGTATTTCTCATGGTTTGGGGTACAAGTGGGAATTCCTGTGACCCCAGAGACTGGTGACTGGGGACCTGCTCTGCCAGCAGCAGAGGGGGAATTTATGAGCTCTGGAGCACCCAGAGGGGAACAGACTGAGGCTTCTCTCTGAGAGGGAAGTCTGGGTGCAGTTTTCTTTCCTCTAAACCTCCAACAAACTGCCAAAAGCCACCAAGGGGAGAGAAACAAAGGAACAAACAAACAAAAAAAACCCTCCAGAAAACAAAAGCCTGAAAAACCCCGTTTCCTCAGAACCCACCCCCTTGATGGGGGCAGGAGGACTTATCACAGGAAACACTGCCTGCAAAACAACTCAACAGGCCTCTCCCCCAGGAAGCCAACCAAAAAATAAATAAATAAATAAACAAACAAAACAAAGACAAAAAAGACAAGAGGACAACCACCACTACTTCATAGAAACAACTTTCATTTTTAATATGTTCCCACTATTCTGGTTCTTTTCCTTTTTTTATATACATAACTTTTTAACCTATTTACTACCATCACAATGAGATATTCAGTACATCAAATTCCATAATAACCTTTTAACCTGAACTTTTTGATACGTATACCTGTGTTTTTCTTTTGTTTTTCTATTTTATCTTCTTTCATTTTATTTTATTTTATTTTATTTTATTTTATATTCATATAAAGATAAGCTTCAAGGTAATCAATCCCCTTTCCCCAATCAATGCTAGCCCTATACGTGAACAAGTTTTAATCCCCCTTTATTTCAGAAAAGTTGAGTCCTTTAACAAAGATATCAAGATCCATCCAGGAAGAATAAAAATAAACTTCCTTGCCCACAATGAGAATTTATAACCACTCTTCCATCTTTTTCTTCCATCAGTGTTTCTGTGTATTTGTTTTGTCCTCGTAGTATATAAATCTTATACTTGGGGCTCTTTTTGATGAGGTTTTTTTTTTTAATTAATTAATTTTTTTTCTCTTGTCATCTACTTTTGTCAGTCTTTTTGTTTGCCTGTTTTTGTGTTTATACTTCATAAATTTTATCTTGGGGCCCATTTGGGCTGGGCCTTCTCTTTTATTTTACCTTTCTTTTTATTTCCTGTCTCTCTCTCTCTTTTTTCTTTTTTCTTTCTTTTTGGTGGGGACTCTCGAATGCTCAGAAGCATTTCAGAGTGCACCTTGCCTGCACCATGGTTAATACATTAGCTACACATCCATTCAGCCATTTCTCACCAAAATGACTAAGAGGATTGCCCAACAGAAGAAAAATTCAGAGACTGGGCCCTCTCCATCAGAGATATTGGATATGGACATAGACAGTATGTTGGAAAGGGAATTCAGGATAACATTTACCCAGGCTAGGTTGGAGAAAGCCTTTGATGACAAAATGGAATTCATTAGGGCAGAAGTAAAAGCCATCAGGGATGATGTTCACAATGTTCTCAATGAATTTCAATCTAATCTAAATTCTCTAAACGCTAGGGTAACTGAGGTGGAAGATAGAATTAGTAATCTGGAACAGAAATATGTGGAGATGACTTATAGAAAGAAAGACTTCACAGGCAACATGATGCCAATAAAAACATATCTATCAATAATCACTCTCAATGTGAATTACCTAAATGCACCCATAAAATGACAGAGAATTGCAGATTGGATAAATCGACAGGACCCATCCATATGTTGTCTACAAGAGACACATTTTGAACCTAAGGATACATCCAGACTGAAAGTGAAGGGATGGAGAAGCATCTTTCATGCCAGTGGGTCTCAAAAGAAGGATGGGGTAGTGATTCTCATATCAGATAAATTAGATTTTAAACTGAAGACTGTAGTCAGAGATACAGAAGGTCACTACATAATTCTTAAAGGGACTATCCACCAAGAAGACCTAACAATTGTAAATATCTATGCCCCAAATATGGGAGCAACCAACTACATAAGAAAACTATTAATCAAGATAAAGAGTCATAATGATAGGAATACATTAATTGTAGGAGATTGTAACATGCCACTCTCAGTAATAGACAGATCAGCCAAGCAGAAAATCAATGAAGAAACAATAACATTGAATGACACATTGGACCAGAAGGACCTCATAGATATATACAGAACATTCCACCCTAAAACAACAGAATACTCATTTTTCTAGAGTGTACATGGAACCTTCTCCAGAATAGACCACATACTGGGTCACAAATAAGGGCTCAACTTATACCAAAAGATTAAGATTATTCCCTGCATATTCTCAGATCACAATGCTTTGAAACTGGAGCTTAACCACAAGGAAAAGTTTGGAAGGAATTAAAACACCTGGAAGCTAAAGACCACCTTGCTTCAGAATTCTTGGATCAACCAGGAAATCAAAGAAGGACTTAAACAATTCATGGAAACCAATGAGAATGAAGACACTTTAGCCCAAAACTTATGGGATACAGCAAAGGCAGTCCTAAGGTGGAAATACATAGCCATCCGAGCATCCCTCAAAAAAAAAAAAAAAAATGGAAAACTCCAGAATACACCAGCTCTCTTTTCACCTTAAAGACTGGAGAATCAACAAAAAATTAATCCAACTCCACATAGAAGAAGGGAAATAATCAAGATTAGAGCAGAGGTCGATGAGAGAAAATAGAGATATGGTAGAACGCATCAATGAAACCAGAACCTGGTTTTTTGAAAGAATTAATAAAATTGATAAACCATTGACCAAAATAATCTAAAAAGAAAAGAGAAAAGGCCCAAATTAATAAAATTATGAATGAAAAGGGAGAGATCACAACTAATACCAAGGAAATAGAAACAATCATCAGAAGTAATTTTCAACAGTAACATGCCAATAAGTTAAGCTGCCTAGATGAAATGGATGTATTCCTGGAAAATTATAAACTTCAAAAATTGAACCAGGAAGAAATTAACAATCTGAATAGACCTGGCAATCTAGCAACGAGATTGAAGCAGTTATCAAAACCCTCCCAAGAAACAAGAGCCTAGGACCTGATGGATTCCCTGGGGAATTCTACCAAACTTTCAAAAAAGAAATAACACCTATTCTCCTAGAGCTGTTTCACAAAATTGAAGCAGAAGGAAAACTTCCAGACTCTTTTTATGAAGCCAGCATTACCCTGATCTCCAAACCAGACAAAGACCCCACCAAAACTGAGAATTTCAGACCAATATCCCTGATGAATATGGATGCTAAGATTCTCAATAAGCTCAGAGCAAACAGGATCCACCAGCACATTAAAAAGATTATCCACCATGACAAGGTGGAATTCATCCCTGGATTTCAAGGATAGTTCAACATTCACAAATCAATCAATGTGATAGAACAAATCAATAAGAGAAGACAGAAGAACCTCAGGCCCCCTCAATTGATGCATAAAAAGCATTTGACAAAATCCAGCATCTATTCCTGATTAAAATGCTTCAAAATATAGGGATAGAGGGAACATTCCTGAACTTCATCAAATCTATTTGTGAAAAACCCACAGCAAATATCATCCTCAATGGGAAAAAGCTCACAGCCTTCCCTTTGAGATCAGGAACATGACAAGGATGCCCACTCTCACCACTCTTGTTCAACATAGTATTAGGAGTCCTAGCAACAGCCATCAGACAACAAAGAGAAATAAAAGGAATTCAAGTTGGCAATGAAGAAGTCAAACTCTTTCCCCTCACAGGTGGCATGATTCTTTATATGGAAAACCCAAAAGACTCCTCCCCCAAACTATTAGAACTCATACAACAATTCAGTAATGTGCCAGGATACAAAGTCAATGTGCAGAAATTAGTGGCTTTCTTATACACTAACAATAGAAACACAGAAAGGGAAATTAGAGAATTGATTCCATTTACTATAGCACCAAGAACCGTAAGATACCTGGGAATAAACCTAACCAAAGAATTAAAGGATCTGTACTCAAGGAACTACAGAACACTCATGAAAGAAATTGAAGAAGACACAAAATGATGGAAGACCATTCCATGCTCATGGATTGGAAGACTAAACATTGTTAAAATGTCTCTACTGCTTAGAGCAATCTATACTTTCAATGCCATTCTGATCAAAATTCCACCAGCATTTTTCAAAGAGCTGGAGCAAACAATCCTAAAATTTGTATGGAATCTGAAGAGTCCCTGAATTGCTAAGGAAATGTTGAAAAACAAAAACAAAACTGGGGGCATCACATTGCCTGATTTCAAGCTTTACTACAAAACCCTGATCACCGAGACCACATGGTACTGGCACAAAAACAGACACATAGACCAGTGGAACAGAGTAAATAGTCTAGATATGGACCCTCAACTTTATGGGCAACTAATCTTCGACAAAGCAGGAAAAAATATACAGTGGAAAAAGGACAGTCTCTTCAATAAAAGGTGCTGAGAAAATTGGACAGCTATCTGTAGAAGAATGAAACTCGACCATTCTCTTATGCAAAGATAAACTCAAAATGGATAAAAGACCTCAACATGAGGCAGGAATCCATTAGAATCTTAGAGGAGAACATAGGCAGTAACCTCTTTGATATCAGCCACAGCAACTTCTTTCAAGCTATGTCTCCAAAGGAGAAGGAAATAAAAGTGAAAATGAATTTTTGGGACTTCATCAACTTGAAAAGCTTCTGCACAGCAAAGGAAACAGTTAACAAATCAAAGAGGCAACTCACAGGATGGGAGAAGATATTCGCAAATGACAGTACAGACAAAAGGCTGATATCCAAGATCTATAAAGAACTTCTCAAACTCAACAAACACAAAACAGATAATCATGTCAGTAAATGGGCAGAAGACATGAACAGACACTTCTCCAATGAAGACATAAAAATGGCTAACAGATATATGAAAAAATGTTCATCATTACTAGCCATCAGAGAGTTTCAAATCAAAACCAGATTGAGATACCACCTTACACCAGTTAGAATGGCCAAAATTAACAAAACAGGAAACAACATGTGTTGGAGAGGATGTGGAGAAAGGGGAAACCTCTTACACTGTTGGAAAAAATGCAAGTTGGTGCAGCCACTTTCGAGAACAGTGTGGAGATCCCTCAAGAAATTAAAAATAGAGCTTCCCTATGACCCTGCAATTGTGCTACTGGGTATTTATCCCAAAGTTAGAGATGTTGTGAACAGAAGGGCCATCTGTACCTCAATGTTTATAGCAGCAATGGTCACAGTCGCCAAACTGTGGAAAGAACCAAGATGCCCTTCAACGAATGAGTGGATAAGGGACATGTGGTCCATATATATTATGGAGTATTATGCCTCCATCACAAAGGATGAATACCCAACTTTTGTATCAACATGGACAGGACTGGAAGAGATTATGCTGAGTAAAATAAGTCAAGCAGAGGGAGTCAATTAGCACATGGTTTCACTTTTTGTGAAGCATAAGAAATAACTCAGAGGACATGGAGAGATGGAGAGGAGTAGGGAGTTGGGGAAAATTGGAAGGAGAGATGAACCATGAGAGACTATGGACTCTGAAAAACAATCTGAGGATTTTGAAGAGGCGGAGGGTCGGAAGTTGGGTGAGCCTGGTGGTATTTTGGATGCATTTTGGACATATTTTGGACGCATATTTTGAGCCTGGTATTTTGGACGCATGCATTGCATGGATCACTGGGTGTGGTGCATAAACAATGAATTTTGGTACAGTGAAAAGAAATTAAAAAATAATAAATAAGTAAGTAAGTAAATAATTAAATACAGTTATATGACCCAATACATTATTCTCTGCATACAAAATGCATGCATCACACACACACACACACACACACACACTCACATAGACATATTCCACAAGCATAAACATATGAACTGACTTCCTCAAGTTCTCCATTTTGTCAACTTTACCTTCATGGAGTCTGAATTTGGAGTCAGATGGAAAGGGCAAGGTACAGAGTTGACTTGATATAATAACTTTGGAGTTTTTGTGGCCTCATTTTGCCTCTTTTCTATACTTCAGCATAGTTCCACTTAAATTTCTGATTTACTTAGGCAATGCATTGGGTCATGTAGAATGTACTAGAAATTCTGAATTTAGAGAGTTTCATAATTGGGAACACTGGTGAACTGATATGATACAGGTAGATAAAAGTGTTTGCAATAGGTTCATTTTATTCAGAGCCTCATTCCAGGAGCTTTAAAGAGGATAGTGTTTAACAGTAGAAAGAACTGGATTTAAATCTAGTTTCCTGAATTATCTTGACTGAATGAACATCCCTAAGCCCCTATTCTGTCTATTAATTGTAGAATTATTATGAATGCTAAATTAGATATATATATATATATTTATGTATAGATATAGATAAAGATATCAATATAGATATATCTATTTACTATAGATATATATATAGGAAAATCTATTGTAATTTTGGCCACAAAATAACTATTAAATTAAATTATTTTTCAAGCAAGTAATGGAAAAGATAGTAGAAGAAGAATCAATCAATATTTATTGAAATTCTACATGATCATTCAGAAACAAGGGCCAGGGTGACATGGATTATGTAGGTTTTGGAATTCTTATCTGTTTTCTATGCTAGACTATAGCTCACCTATGACATTCATTGGATAGGAGTAAATATATTTAAAATGGTTTCCTGCTAACTACATAAGCTTGAGGAGCACCGTAATATTTCTGCTGCAAATTAAAAGTTTTCAATAGCAATCATTATAAGTGGGATTCTGCCCATATACTTCTCCCAGACAAGTTTGGCATCTTGATTATTATAACTATAGGGTTCAACCAAGCTTTATCATATTCATCTTTATGTGACCAGATTTTATCTTCAGGTAGTTTCTTTATTTTTCAAGAAAAACTCAGAGTTGCTATAGTGTCTGAGTTTTTGCTTGCTTAAGACATTCTGTAGCCTTTATTCTGCAGAGCAACATGGTGAGTATTTGGGTCACCCTTTATTTTACACAGAACTTGGTAGATAATAAATTACCAACTTCTATCATTGAATGTTGTGGAGGATTTTGGTATCAACCAATTCTTTCCTTTTGTACATAATCTGTTTTGTGGCTAAATGCTTGAATGTTTCTTTTATTAACATTGAAAGTCAATGACTCAACCAAATTATGTGTTGATTTGAGTCTCCTATGTCAATTTCTTTATCACTATTTTGTGGATCATGGTGTACCAATGGCTTCTGCAGAGTTAGTTCTTTTTTTCAGAGGTATTTTCTTGTAAAGATATGTATGTATATATATTTCTTGATGGGATCATCTTTGCCTAATACACACACATATACACACACTTATAATCTTATCTGTAATTGCTTTATTATTTATTTTCCTGGATGCCCTGTGATTATCTCAGGTACTTCCTTTTTCAATAATTAGATTTTAAAACATATCTAGCCTGTTTCATGAATGTTAATGTTTATTAATTCTGTAATGTATTGTTTTGATCTGACTGCTTTGTTATCTCAACAGTCTCACTTGTCATCTCAATGTGGTATTATGTATTCTTGTCTCTGAGATGTTATTTTACTGAAATAATGTTCTTAGTAAATTATTCCATAGCATAGAAGCACTCACAGGGAATTTTCTTCCTTTTATTGGGATATGTATTTTTTCCACATTGTATTATTAAATCTTCTTTCCATTTTTTAAGATTTTATTTATTTATTTGACACACAGAGAGAGAGATAAGAGAGAGAGAGAATAAGCAGGGGGAGCTGTAGGGAGGAGAGGGAGAAGCAGACTCCCTGCTGAGCAGGGAGCTTGATGTGGGGTTCCATCCCAGGACCATGAGATCATGACCTGAGCCAAAAGCAGATGCTTAACTGAGTGAGCTACCCAGGCACCCACCTCTTTCCATTTCTTAAGATGGGTACTCTAGAAGCAGCCCTTGAGAGGGAGGATTCTAAGGTAAGGAATTTATTAAAGAAAAAAGTACTGCCAGGGGAAATCCCAGAAGAAGAAAGAAGAAGGAAGGAGGGAAACCATGTAATAATGTGCTTTAGGCAAAGCCCTATAGAAAGTAGATTTAGCCCGTTTATGCAGGAAAATTCTAGAATGTATATTACAGCTCAGGGTTCCCTCAAACCAAATTAAAGAAAAGAGCTTTCATATTCTTTTCACTCATCAGTCTTTGGATGAACCTGAAATTGTTTGGGATAGATGGAGGAGGAGAAATACATTTTTGGGTGCTTTCATTTCTGCTGGACTGTAGGCAAAGTGACTCAAGTAGCCCAAGGGCAGACCTCTGAAAAAGAGCCATAGATGTTGGTTGTTAGAAATAGATTCACAACAAAGCAAAGAACACACACACAAAAACTTGTAAGAAAGGATTTAATGGAATCTGGGAAGAGTAACAGCAGTATCTGCTATACTTGTATTATTTTCATCCATTATTTTAAATAGCTTATATAGTTGCCAAGGAATTTCTTTTCATATCACCTATTGGTCAGCTTTACCATGTATAAGCTCTGTCCAGATCTTTTAGTTATTCTTATATAGGGTAGACTAAATCTCTTTTATATCCTTCCTACTGTTTTTGAAACCTATCATTAACTCCCAAGTATATTTTCAGAAATAGAGTACAGAAAACTGGAGGAGGTGGAAGGGGAGGATGTCTACTGTGCATGACTATAGCTGTGCTGATGGTCTGGATTCCACTGTTCTTAAAAGATTTTATAATAGGTTCTATATCTGGATTCAGTCCACCAATTTGGGAGAATATATCATAGTATATATAGTATATATCAGGATATGCTTGAACTTTTAATTTAATTTAATTTATTTTATTTTATTAAGTTTAATTATCTAACATACAGTACATGATTAGTTTTTGATGTAGTGTTCAATGATTCATTAGTTGCATATAACACTTAGTGTTCACCTGATCATGTGCCCACCTTAATGCCCATCATCCAGTTACCCAAATCCCTATCCATCTCCCTTTTGCAACTCTGAATTTCTTTCTGGGCTCTCTATTCTGTTCCACTGATCTGTGTGTCTCTTTCTCTGCCAGTACCAAGCTGTCTTGATGTTCATAGCTTTGTTATACAGCTTGAAGTCAGGCATTTTGATGCACCCAGCCTTAGTTTTGTTTTTCAATATTCCCCTGGCAATTCAGTCTTTTCTGGTTCCATACAAATTTTAGGATGGTTTGTTCCAGCTTTTTAGATCCATCATATAATTTTTCATAAAGCCCTGAAAATGTCAGGATTTTCTTTTTTTTTTTTTTTTTTGTTTGTTTGTTTGTTTTTTAATTTATTTTTTATTTTCAGCATAACAGTATTCATTATTTTTCACCACACCCAGTGCTCCATGCAATTCGTGCCCTTTATAATACCCACCACCTTTGCCTGTGATGAATCTTGATGATGGTAGGCAAGAACTTCTACTCTTAAAGATTATACCTTGACTTTTCTCATGGATTTCTTAATCTATTTTTCTCCAGATTTGGGGCTTACTCATGAAAATATTCTGTATCTTACTGATCTACTGCCTTTCCTCAGAATGGAATTTATAGAAGCTCCACAGAACCACACCATATAATGCTTTCATTCTTTCTTTGGCTACTACTTTTTAATGTTTATAACATATGGTTTTATTATATTACCTGGATGATGCTGTGGAATTTCTTTTGTTAATTTATTTATTTACTTAGAAGAGAGATTATGTGATCTAGATTTAGTCTGTCATTACAACTAAAATATTTACAATCTTTGCAATTAAAATTCCCCTGTTAGTTTTGGTAAAGTAGATATAATCCCTCTTGTCAAACCTCCTTCATATATTTACATCTTTACCTGGGTCTTACAGATGTTGAAAATAATGTAATTGTGTTTGGATTGGTCAACTTTTTAAACTTACCTAAATTGCCTAAATACTTGGAATTACAAAAAACCAATTGAATAATAAAATGTTTCTTAAGGCATTTAGTCTCTAATCAGAACACATAATTATCAAAAAACCCTTAACCAAAATTAGAAATCATTTTAGTCATAAATTTTTAGTCTTTTTACCCCAAGAATGCAAAGGAGAACCATAATCATCCCTCCTTGTGAAAATATCATGTGGCTAAATAAGAGCATATCAGCCTGCTCTGCTTTGGTTCAGATGTCACTGAAATTGAATGAATATTGCATATGTGGTGTCTACTTTCCTCTCTCTTGATAATGTATAGGCTGCTGAATATACTATGTAGATGGAGTAATGGCAGAGAGGATGAAGAACTAGAAAAGGACCACTGAAAGGTTTCCAATGTGGAAAAGGGGAACAGCTTACATAAATATCTGTGAACATTTATTCTTTAAATAAGATGTAAAATTCTACATTGCTTACTCCTGCAATGCTCACAGACATCATGTGGTCAGTAAATTTTTTGAAGATGATATGTCCTATTGGTGAGATAGTCCTCTGAAGTCACAGCTACTCTAAAAGGAAGCCTCATAACTATAACAATTTGAAGAGGGTCTTCTTTTGGACTGTTGTTAAAAGAAGGCAGCCAACTAAAGTTTGGGGATGCCTGAGATTTTGAAAACGAAAGGAAAACACTGGGTTTTACCCATGTCATTTGTTATACTTGTGATACAATTTTGCAAGAAATTCTCTTGTACCTATTTATTTCTACTGAGGCTTCCTCAATTTTAAGGGTGTGGACAATAAGAGAACTCTGAACTGGGATAAATTAGATCACCAAAAAGGGAAACCTACTGAAGAGGTAATGAGTATTTTTACTGGAATTTTTTCTTTCAGACAAAATATTTTTAAAAATACTCGGGATATATCTTTATTATTCAGGTCATATTTTGTTAGATTATTAGTAGTAGCTAAACATTTTTGGGATATGTGTTGGTAGTTTCTGTTTGTTTCCAACAGACAGATGTGAATGATTCTTTTCTGTGAGCTTTCCCATTCTCAGAAAACTAGATTTGTCACCTGTTGTTGGGGTCATAGAACCACCTAGTCATCAGATGCTGTTTGCCTATCTGCTTTGACAGGGAAGGAAATTGAAGGTGTTAGTAGAGGTTATTTAGGGTCGCTCAGTGAGTGTATTGAAAAGAAACCACAAGAAGTGCTTTGGCAGATTTGAGTTTGGAGGAAGATAAGACCAAGTAGAAAAACAGTAGTTTGGCTATCAAGTGCCTTTTTATAAAAATGATTGAACAGTATCATTTCCTTTGTATATCCAAGAATGTATATTTTGCCTGCCTTTCCCAACAATCATAATGTAAAATATGAAGTGATCAAATGACCAAATCGGCATTTGTAGTTTTCCAAACTATTTTGCTATACTACCACTATGAATGTGTATATGTATGTGAATATGTGTGTGTTTTATAAATCATATGAAATTACCTTTGCTGTAAGTCAAAACAGTCAAATATTGGCATTTTCATATTGTTTTTTAATATAATGTAGATGATTCAAATGTTCCCAGTTTTGGATATAATTCATGAGTCATCCAAAAAGTTACTTTTAGTGACTTTTTTAAATCTATTGAGACAAAACTTTAAATTGCATGTACTATATATATAAGGCAACTATATCTGGGGGAGTCCTTAACTAATGAATGACATAGTCACAAGTATTAATTAGCTTTCATAGAAAAATAACATTGTTTTAAATGGGAAAAAATACTTTTTCATCTATTACTATAGATATATGGAACAAAATTAGAAAGTGATGGTTCTTAGTTGGACAAAAGAGTTTATTGATATATTGAATAATAAAGCATTAGGTTCTATGGTAGCTCAGTTTATGATGTGAATAATTTACGCTATGCTCGTAGGTCTTATATGGACTAAGAAAACTTCACTCCTGAAATTGTTTCAGCCAGTGCTGCAACAAGTGCCAAAAAAAAAAAAAAAAAAAAGTTTACTGAGAGAAAAATTGTTGATTGCTAAACGGACAGCTTAGTTTTGTTCTCCTGGATTTGCTAACCACTGTTGATTCTCTCTTCTTTCATATAACAGTACTCTAAATTTCCTTTAGGAAACTGCCCTGTCCCTAGCCCTCCCATGTTCTCAGCCAAGTGATTTACACGAGATTGATTCTATGTCCAAATTCAAGTGAGCCTAAGATTGGCCTAAGCTAATCAGTGTATGACATTCACCTAATAAATGGGTCATCGGTAGGCACATGATGTGATCCAGGGCAATCATAATGAATCTCAGAAGTTTTGCTGAGAATGCTGGAAAAAAGACTTTTCTTTTTTCCACTGGGTTTAGTATTCTGAGAATGCATGGTTTTGGATTACTGTGGCATTGTTGACACCATGAAGAGAGACATTCTGAGGACGAAGTCTGAAGGCAGAGGAAGTTAGAAAGAGGGACTTATGTGACTATGGAGCTGGAACCTTGATAATATCTTGGATTTCTGGATCAAAGTCTGTCTAAAGTCAGTCATAGTTTTGTTCTCCAAGCCAATCAATGCCTTATTTTATCGAGACACTTTTATTCAGGTATATTTCATACCAGAAATCAAAACCATCCTAACCAATATAGGTGGTTAATTTGAGGTTTGAGGAAATGCATAGGAAATGTGATTCTCTATAGGAATGTGATTTGAAGGAAAGCCAGGGAACTGTTCAGACATGTCTATGATTTAACTATTAGGAGAAACACCAAAGTATCTTTTAGAACAGATCTTCATTGTGGGTAAAATTTGGATAAATAATTAAAATGTACATTTCATTAAGCATTTTTCCTGAGTATAAAAGCACATAACCATAAAAAAATAAAATGGCAAGTTTAGGGTAGAAAACATCAGTCACCTATAAGTCTACCATCCAGAGGAAAACACTGTTGTTATTTTAGCATATCTGTTTCAATTCTTCCTTCCATTTTTATGCAGTAGATATCACACTCTATATACAATTTTTTCCTGCTTTTTTTCATTCAACACCAAATACACAGTTTTCTACATCATTAGCAAGTCTTCATTTTTTTACTTATTTTTAAATTTTTTTCAGTTACCAGCATATAGTATATCATAGGTTTTTGTTGTAGTGTTCAATGATTCATTAGTTTCATATAACACGCATGATGAAAATGTTTTCTTCCCAACGAAATTACACTTAATATAAGGATATGATACAAATACACATGGAACAGTGAATAGTGTGAGCAATTGCATAACAAAATCAATTTGAGAATATAAATGTTGTAAATGCTAAAAATAATTTGAGTTTTTTTTTTTAAAGTTGAATTTTAGAAAATCGGGAAATTTTTTATGGTAAAGGTGGACTTTATAAGGGAATAGAGTATGGCTTGGAGCAGGGAAAGGATGAAACAGTATAGACCAAGAGAATTGCATTTAACATATATTCCAATCCAGTTGGGACATGATTGATGTAGAAGGAACAAAGGTGGGGCTTCCGGATGGCTCAGTCAGTTAAGTGTCTCCCTTCAGCTCAGGTCATGATACCAGAGTCCTGGAATAGAGCCCTTCATTGTCTGTTGCTTTCTGCTCAGGGGTGAGGCTGGCTTCTTCCTCTTTTCCCCACTCCTGCTCTCTTGTGCTATCTCTGTCTCTCTCAAATAAATAAAATCTTAAAAAAAAAAGAAGGAACAAAGGCTAGGATAAAGATTTAGTAAGAGTAAAAAATGAGTAGATATATAAAATGTTTAGATTTTGGAGGACCTTATGAATCAGGCAAAAGTTTTCCATTTCTGTAGACCAATAAGGTGCATATAAAAATCTGGATAAATCTAAGAGTTATTAGTTTCAGGGTCATAAAGAGGTCCATGTTGTATTAAATGACATATTTTACTAAGAATTGTGGAGGAATTCTTTATAGATCCTGGATATCAACCTTTTGTCTGTACTGTCATTTGCAAGTGTCTTCTCCCATTCCGTGGGTTTCCTCTTTGTTTTCTTGACTGTTTCCTTTGCTGTGCAGAAGCTTTTGATTTTGATGAAGTCCCAAAAGTTTATTTTTGCCTTTGTTCCCTTTGCCTTTGGAGACATATCTTGAAAGAAGTTGCTCTGGCTGTTATTGAAGAAGTTACTGCCTATGTTCTCTTCTAGGATTCTGATGGATTCCTGTCTCACGTTGAGGTCTTTAATCCATTTTGAGTTTATCAGTGTGTATGGTGTAAGAAAATGGTTGAGTTTCATTCTTCTACATATAGCTGCCCAGTTTTCCCAGTACCATTTATTGAAGAGACTGTCTTTTTTCCACTGTATATTTTCCAGTTTTGTCGAAGATATTTTGACCATAGAGTTGAGGGTCCATATCTGGGCTCTCTACTCTGTTCCACTGGTCTATGTGTCTGTTTTTATGCCAGTACCATGCTGTCTTGGTGATCACAGCTTTGTAGTAATCAGGTAACATGATGCCCCCACCTTTATTTTTGTTTTTCAACATTTCCTTAGCGATTCGGGGTCTCTTCTGATTCCATAAAAATTTTTGGATTATTTGCTCCAGCTCTTTGAAAAATAGCGGTGGAATTTTGATCAGAATGGCATTAAAAGTACAGATTTCTCTAGACAGTATAGACATTTTAACAATGTTTATTCTTCCGATCCAATAGCATGGAATGGTCTTCCATATTTTTGTGTCTTCTTCAATTTCTTTCATGAGTGTTCTGTAGTTCCTTGAGTACAGATCCTTTACCTCTTTGGTTAGGTTTATTCCCAGGTATCTCATGGTTCTTGGTGCTATAGTAAATGGAATTGATTCTCTAATTTCCCTTTCTGTATTTTCATTGTTAGTGGATAGGAAAGCCACTGATTTCTGTACATTGACTTTGTATCCTGCCACGTTACTGAATTGCTGTATGAGTTCTAGTAATTTGGGGGTGGAGTCTTTTGGGTTTTCCATATAAAGAATCATGTTATCTGCGAATACAGAGAGTTTGACTTCTTCATTGCCAATTTGGATACCTTTTATTTCTCTTTGTTGTCTGATTGCAGTTGCTAGGACTTCTAATACTTTGTTGAACAAGAGTGTGAGAGTGGGCATCCTTGTCGTGTTCCTGATCTCAATGGGAAGGCTGCAAGTTTTTTCCCATTGAGGATGATATTTGCTGTGTGTCTTTCATAGATAGATTTTATGAAGTTCAGGAATGTTCCCTCTATCCCTATACTTTGAAGAGTTTTAATCAGGAACAGATGCTGGATTTTGTCAAATGCTTTTTCTGCATCATGGAAGGACCATGTGGTTCTTCTCTCTTCTCATATTAATTTGTTCTATCACATTGATTGATTTGCGAATGTTGAACCATCCTTGTAGCCCAGGAATGAATCCCATCTGGTCATGGTGGATAATCTTTTTACTGTGCTGTTGGATCCTGTTTGGTAGGATCTTGTTGAGAATCTTAGCATCCATATTCATCAGTGATATTGGTCTGAAATTCTCCTTTTTGGTAGGGTCTGTCTTTGCCTGGTTTGGGGATCAGGGAGAAGATATTTGCAAATGACAGTACAGACAAAAGGTTGATATCCAGGATCTATAAAGAACTCCTCACACTCAACACACACAAAACAGATAATCATATCAAAAAATGGGCAGAAGATATGAACAGAGACTTCTCCAATGAAGACATACAAATGGCTATCAGACACATGAAAAAATGTTCATCATCACTAGCCATCAGGGAGATTCAAATTGAAACCACATTGAAATATCACCTTAAACGAGTTAGAATGGCCAAAATTAGCAAGACAGGAAACAACATGTGTTGGAGGGGATGTGGAGAAAGGGGAACCCTCTTCCACTGTTGGTGGGAATGCAAGTTGGTGAAGCCTCTTTGGAGAACATTGTGAAGATTCCCCAAGAAATTAAAAATAGGACTTCCCTATGACCCTTCCATTGCACTATTGGGTATTTACCCCAAAGATACAGATGTAGTGAAAAGAAGGACCATCTATACTCCAATGTTTATAGCAGTAATGGCCACGGTCTCCAAACTGTGGAAGGAACCAAATGCCCTTCAATGGATGAATGGAATAGGAAGATGTGGTCCATATATACTATTATGGAGTATTATGCCTCCATCAGAAAGGATGAATACCCAACTTTTGTAGCAACATGGATGGGACTGGAAGAGATTATGCTGAGTGAAATAAGTTAAGCAGAGAGAGTCAGTTATCATATGGTTTCACTTATTTGTGGAGCATAACAAATAGCATGGAGGACATGGGGAATTAGAGAGGAGAAGGGAGTTGGGGGAAATTGGAAGGGGAGGTGAACCATGAGAGACTGTGGACTCTGAAAAACAATCTGAGGGGTTTGAAGTGGTGGGGGGAATGGTTGGGGGGACCAGGTGGTGGGTATTATAGAGGGCACAGATTGCATGGAGCACTGGGTGTGGTGCAAAAATAATGAATACTGTTATGTTGAAAATAAATAAAAAATAAAAAATAAAAGAATTGTGGAGGAAAGAACCAAATAACATGAATGGGACTCTTCCAAGAAGGCACAATGGAAACTGGTGTTGTTTTTTCTAGAGAACTTGAAATCAAGCATTAGAGCTGAATTATGTACTTTCTCAAAGTTGTACTGTACTCCTGTATGCTTACATTATTTTTTTCTTCACTGTAGACATCACTGTCATCATTACCTTTACTTCCTAAAAGAAGAAACTAAGGCTCAGAGAAATTTCAGGGATAGTAAACCAGCTCAAACTAGGTTAGTCTTGCTTAATATAAATATAACTATAAATTTGAACATGAATATAATTTGAGTCAGATTATTGGCCTTTGTAACCAAATAATAATTATGTAGTTGGGATTCCAATATAGGTTTTTTCCCAATCAGTCCTATGTTTTTTCTACCAAACTTTACTGCATTGCTAATGTTAATATTATGTCCCTGTATCTTTAACTGTGATAGCAAAATCATCAGTCTTTTCATATCATTACTTCCTTGTTTGTGAATTCTAAATATTCATTTATAATTTTGTCAATGGCTATATAGTCCAATCATTTATTTAAGATATCATATATCATAGTACAATTGAAACTTTGTATTGTCCTATGAGCCTTTGACTATCTGAGATGGTTTCTTTATACATGAAAGATAATTAGGCTTAGTATATAATTCTTAGTTCACAGTATTTCCCCTCAAAATTCTGTTGGTTTTGCTTCATTTGTTGCCTTTTGAAACACAGTGTGTGTCTGAGATGTTTGAAGCTAGCTTAAATTTTGTAGCTTTATTGGTAAACTCTTTTGTTTTTCTCCATGGATGCTTATAGGAATTTTTCTTCATCTTTCTAATATAAATTTGTTTTGGTCAGCATATGTCTAAATACAGATCTCCTTTCACTGTCTTTAAAAAAGAGTTTTCTTCAGTCATATTTGATTATTACTTCTGATATTTTTCTCAGTAACATTTGTAATTCTTGGGTTGGATTTCTTTGTTCTCTATAGCTATTGTTTTTCTTTTGTCTTGTTTTCACGCTTACCTATAACATTTTACTTATGGGGACCAAGTGTTTTCTAGGAGTTTATGTCTCTGGATTTAGACAGAGAAATAGAAATGGTGTGAGAATGGAGACAAAAAGCACATTGGTCACTTAAGACATATGTATGCACTAGGTGGTCAGTACTTGCTTTACTGAATCTTGGGTTGGACTATGAGGGAAGGATATAGTGTGTTTTGCTCTTTAATTTCAAATGAGATATCTGTTCCAGTGGGATGAGACAGATGGACTAGTATATGCATTTTCTGTACTATACAGGAATCCCAAATATGAGCTGATCTTCATCATGATCTTTTGTTCAAATTTGCAAAGTCAGGTTAGTTCTCTTTAACTGGGAACAAAATAAGATAGTTTATTTTAGTATCCAAAATAATTTTCATAGCTTTATAAATGATTGTTGCCCTATTGTTATGGAATTGTAAAGTGTCTGAAGTTTTATTTGTAACATTTTAAAAGAAAAATTATATAATATAAGCTTACAAATTTGGAATACATGGAAGTTCCTGGATATGTACCTTGGGAATGTCAAGGCTCTACTATATATGCGATTATTTGAGTTTATGTATTTTACAGATTATGTGTAATAGTAGTTAATATTTATTGAATGCTTGGTAAATACTATGCAATTTACAAGTATTTTACATATACTAAATCATTTAATCCTTATTAAAAGTGCAGAAAGATAGTAACACAAGATTATTGCAAAGATCTAGGACTAAAACTCTATCTTCTGAAATACATGATAAATCATGATGGTGAAACTTGATTGTTGCCAGGTATTCCTCATTTGCAGAAGCAGACAGTTACAGATTTGTTTATGATAAGGCTAAGGCAAGCCTGTTGCCCACTGTTGCTTTTTAGAAAGGAAGTTAGAGTAATTGGGGAAAATCTGAAATGAGGTAGTTCTAGAATCTGAAGTCATTTTTCTAGGTACTGTCCTCTGGACAGTACCATCAAGGCTCTCTCTGTCAATCAAGGCTGCAAGAGTGTTTGGAATGCTTATGAGTACAGGGGTTCTCAAGTATTTTAGTGACTATCAAACTGCTTCAAGCTTTCTTTCTTTTTTTTTTTTCCCATTTCTTTTTATCCATTTCCTCACCTTATCAGCTATATCTCATTTCGATAACACAGTAGAATGTCAGAAATACCCTGAATGCTGCAGTATGGTGGCAGGGCAGTAACAGGACGAGTGTAAGGAACCTTCAGAGAAACGTTGCCTGTTTTGCAACTCTGCATTACTAATAACATTTCTTTAGTACCTGTAAAGTATGTCCCTGGGAATGGGACTGATTAGAACATATTGCTTTTAATATCTATTATTTGAATCATGCCATGTCAGTGAGTAAAGAACATTTGGCTAATCTATGCATACCTTCCTTTCATACATCCGGAGTTGAAACATTACAGAGTCCTGCTAAGGCCTTAGACAATAGGATTTGTGCATCTGCAAAGTCAGAATCAAAGACTAATCCATACTTGGCTATTCTGAGTACACTAAAACACAGCAATTCATTTTCATTATAGATCGGGCATGCTGAGGAGAGGAACTGATCCATTACTGAAATCTGCTATTCTCCATTAAGCTTGCTAAGGGAAGAGTCAGTCTGACACTTCACTGTGGGAAAGCCATGGGGAGGAGGATCGTCCCCAGGAGTGTGAAGTTGGCTGGGGTAGTTTGCATTGTAGTTTTAGGCAACCGAAAGTGTACTTGCATGGAGCACTGGGTGTGGTGAAAAAAATAATGAATACTGTTTTCCTGAAAATAAATAAATTAATTAAAAAAAAAAAGAAAGTGTACTTTAACTGAATGGCTTCTGTCAAAGCCTTCTGCAGTGGTAAATGTGTGGGATGATAACCGAGGAAGCTGCATGAAAACCAAACAGATGTGGAAAGGTTGTCTTTATAGAACATAGAAACTAAGATTTAAATACCTATTTCATTTCTTTATAAATGGATCCCTATGGGCTAACACAGATTCCAGTGGGATAAAAGGGTCATGTCCTCTGCTGCTCTTATTGTTCTTAAGTGTTTGAGAAGTATTTTAGCAGAGCTAATTTAAGAGTAGTTACCATTTCTTTCCAGGTGGTTACCCACTATCAAGCTTTCTGGGCTGTAAAGTTTTTTTTTTTTTTTAATTTTTAATTTTTTTATTTTTTAATTGGTCCACGCAGCTCTCATGAACTTATATTGCACTACAACTTTGAACATTTTGTTCCTTTGCCTTGTCATGTCCTTAATGTTGAGTTCATGTGTATCTATGATGGCATGTGCATGATGAGCACATACATGTATATCTTTGCTCTTCACTTAAAAGTGCAAGCTTCTAACATGCAGAACATCTGGTTATTTTTCTTTCTTTTGCATTCACCCTGTGCTTTTGGATCTCTGTAGCACAAAGCTTGCTATAACTTCCTTTCCCACCAGACTGTGTTGGAAAAAGCTAATGCAGAAAAGCCATTCTTGAAATTATATCACAGAGACAGACTGGAACAAATGAAAGAAGGTAGTAATGAATCCCGAGTTTTAACTCTGGGTATGCCACATTCTGCCAAAATAACCTGAGGCAGTTCTGTTTCTCTTTCTGTATCTCAAATTTCTGATGGAAGAAAATTAGAGGATCAGACAGCATGATCTCTAAGGCCTCTTCCACTTCAATCATCTGGAATCTATCATGACTATTTTTTGTTACAGGTATATGGAATTGAGCTAGGGAAGAAATCTACTATAGTAAGTCATATTCTTACCCTTGAATAGCTTAGTCCAGCTACTACTTACTGAGAACCAACTATATACAAAATGTGATTCTGCTCCCTTTATATGCATTTAATCCTCAAAAACAATTATATGAGGCTGACACTATTTTCAGAAGAGAGTTTAAGTAATTTTCCCACTGCTATATGGGTTAGAAATCTGTAGAGCCAGAATATGAGTCCATCTCTGTCTAACTCCAAAGCCCATGTTTTTAACTACTGTACTATACCAACTTACTGCACTATGCTTTTTCCAGTTAAGTTTATAGGACAGATTCAGTCATACAAACACACAAACACATATACAGATAAAAGAACAGCAAGAGGCCAAGTGTGAACCTGATATGCTGTGATTATCTGTGAGTGGGTACGCTTTAACCCATTTTCTAAGAGTTGACCTGTGATCTAGGCTTGAACAGATCTGAAGTTAAAGCTGTTCCACCATTTGAAAGTAGCCAGGAAGGGAGATGCTAAAAAACAACATGGAAAATAAGGAGTTTTAACTAAGGGCACAAGAGCACAATTGCAGGAAACCCCACATTTGCGTAAGGAAAAAAAAATAGCAGGCAATAGCATGAGGAAGGTCAGAGGAGAATGAGACAACAGACAATGGAAAGCTATCCACTGTATTGGCTCTGTGTATTCCTTTACTACTTGTTTTTCAAGCCCTTAGCTCCAGTGATTTCTGCTGTAACCTAAACAGAAATTTCAAATTTTCTTAATCAGCTAATGATGACATACAAATAGTGTATGAACATGAAAAATTCTTGTGTCTGATCCATAGCACTAAAATGGAGGCAGCTTGTAAAGAGGAAAAGCCTGACTGTTCCTAATTTAACATTGCCCTGTGAGATTTGGCAAGGAATTACCCAACAGTTAAATGAGGGCTCAACCCTAGTACCACGGATAATACTATAGAGTCACTTTCTCCCCAGCCCTCAACTCCACATTGAAATTGTAGACCTTTTATTAGGCCATTTATTTTTTCCCAAAGTGTGAATAGATCTCAGTAGCCCATTTGGTTTGAGAAGAAAAAGGGGCTAGGGGGTGGTTGGAGATCTGGGACATGATATAGAGAGAAGGAAACTGCATGGTCCATTTCAGCTATTCTTTAAGGCAGGCATGCAGTGAAGTTGAATTGTACTTTAGTTGAAGGAGCTCCTGGAGTGAAAAGCAATGACCCAGGTAAGATCAAATATTCTATCTTTGATCTGGGTCTATGAGGGAGGATCTTAGGGGCATGGTGAGTGGATTTAGAAGGATTGCTTATAGCAGATTAGAATGAGAAAGAGACTAAAATCTATTTTGTGTAGACGTCTCTACCAAGAGGCTATTTCTCTGGGTGGCTAGAGTGCAGCCATTGTATGAAGGTTAGCCATTAAGTCCTTCCTTCATATGACTTCAGGTCTTCCACGTCCTATATTATTCAGCAACTCCCAACAAAGAGCAGCACATTTTCTTAGGTCATTTGTCTCACTAAGGACCAGCTAAACTGAGATGTTAAGAGGATGGAGAAAGGCAGGAAGAAACTTTCAGAAAGGAAAGGAGAGCAGAAAGACTTAGCAAATGTTCCCTGGATCCTGAGAGGGCAGTGCCAGAAAGATGGCAAGAATATTTCTGGGGAACTAATGGCATCAAAATGAAGAGTCTTTTTGAGAAGCCCAAAGTTAGGAATAGAAAGTTATTTTCAGTAGGTGGAAGGGTTATTTATTATCCTACACACCCCCTCTTGTGTATAATGTTACTTCTCAACTGTTTCCATGTGTATAGTTCACTCTGTTGATTAGCTGCTGCTGCCAATTTAGAATGCTCCAGATCCAACATTTTGAGTCTTTTTTTTAAAGATTTTATTTATTTATCTGACACAGAGAGAGAGAGAGAACTAGCAGGGGGGACAATGGAGAGAGAGAGGGAGAAACAGACTCCCTGCTCGAGCAGGGAGCCAGATGTGGGGCTCGATCCCAGGACCATAGGATCATGATCTGAGCCAAAGGCAGATGCCTAACCATCTGAGCCACCCAGGCACCCCCAACATTTTGAGTCTTATAACCCCATAATTCTCATTAGTAAAAGTACTAAAGTTACAGCAAAGAAAATATATATGTACAAGTTTCATACATCTCAAAGACAGATATGAATCTGTATAATTACCTTTTTTAGAATTTTTGTGATTCACCACCAAAACTATGGAAAAATAAGAATTGTTTGGCATGCAGTGTAGGCCTCTTCAGATAAAGAAGAAAGCAATGAATAGCTAAGTTTTGATTAAGATGATAATAATTGCACACAAGTTATGCTGTCCCTTTACCCTCGGTAGAACATTGAAACATTCCCAATTGTTACAGCTGCATGCCAGGAAGCTCTTTATTTTACCTCATGGACACATAGCAAAATAAGATTTTCCTGGTATCTTTAGGGGGAAAAAAGCAGTTTTGACCCGGTAGGCCTGTGAGAGGCCTGAAATACATGTCTGGGGAAGCAGTTTTATGTTATATTCAAAGTACAAAAGTGATTATACAACATTGAACCACTGGGTGCCAGCTAGTTGAAGCAGAAATACAGAGTTTGATCTGATTTTTCTTCCTTCCTATGGAGACAAGATGGAGACCTGCAGCATTTCTTTCTCTGAATTAGTGACTTGTGCTACCAGTGTAATACAAGATCAGTTGGAGATCCCTGACATTCTAAAATAATCCTTATAAAGGGAATTCCAGAGGCAAGGTAGACTCTCTTTCCAGTCTAGGTCCGAGTTAAGACCAGGGATCACGGACACCACCTGCAAATGTGAGGTGAGATTCATACAACCTGGTTTTTGCCTAAATTTGGAAATGAACTTAAGGTACAATCAAATGAACCTGTGGTATGCCTTTTCTGGGTTCCATCTGTTTTTTTTTTTAATTATTATTATTGTTTCCTAGATATAAGAATTCAGAGAAAGAATGATGATCACTAACATTTAGGTTGTGGCTGATAGTTTTCAAATCATTTTATGTTGCACTTCTTTCTTATTTAGCATTTATGAAAACCTACCACATGCAGATACCATGCTTTCATAAATATTGCATAATTTAATTATATAGATCCTATCCTGTGGATCTGATTATTCTCATTGTACAGATGAATTAACTGGCTTTAAAACATTTAAATAAGTTGCCTAAGGTCCTGAGGCTTTTAAATATGTATGTAAATATCCATCTACATCTGCTTGATTCAAAAATGGGTGCTGGTTCTATCACATGCCATGTCAGTTTTTGTGACAGGTGGTTATGATTCAAAAGAGCACAGAGAGACAGAGCTTAACACACATACATTTCCTTCTTCTCTGTCTTAACATGTTCACCTCATTTTGACTGCCTTTTCATGTCTCAGTTTGTTCTGAGCTGGATTCACTAATCTCTCTATTTATAGTATTGCTCTGACTCACTTCCAAGATGCAATCTAGAAAGTACAAGAAACTAGTAGCAGGAAATATTTTTCATCCCATTAATAAATTGGCAGTAACTGCTTAAAATATTTTTGAGTTCTTATGTGGTGGTATCCAGGAATGTGTGCTGTGATCAATTACTGATTCCTATAGTAGGCATGACAGTGCAGAGGACATGTTTTACATATTTGATATTCCTAATTTAAGCAATCTCAAGCTCCACTTTTGGTGCGGAGAGAAGTAAGTGTATGTGTCAGTAATTTATATTACAACCTTTGACAGAGTTCTTGCTACTTTGACCAATGAATCCTCATGTAGTTCCCTGAGTTAAAGTTAACTGTTTCTCTTGCCGCCCACTTTTACTAACACTTTTATTCTGATAAGGCAATAACTTTACTCAACTTCTAAAGGATAATTTATACTTGAGTTAATTTTCATGACTTTCTATTCCTTGACACTGAATGAGACATGACTAAAACACTGAACATGAAAGCTCCCTGTCTAGAATCTGCATCTCAAGCCTTTAGAACCTCCTAAAAATTTCATTCTGTTTTAAATGCCACATAGTTCTATTTTTCTATGCCTCAATTGAAACTTACTGTAACTTGAATATAAACATGACTTGATACACAGTCTAATTTTCTACTATAATTTCAGCCTTCTCCATATCTGCCTATCTTAGTGGAAAGGTATGGTGCTATATTTTATCCTATATGGATACAGCTTCTGCTGGATCTAGATGAGTGAATGTTTCTGTGATATAGGGATTTAAATTCTGGATATATCAGGATGTATTGTTTAAATAACTAAGATTCACTACTCACGTTATTTTTGGTATCTATAACCTTGGGTCTTTGATAACTATAGATCAAATTCTGTAAAACTAAAATTGGGCCCAATTTCAGATACCCTTACACCAGTGAAAGCATACTAATAAGCTCCAGATCTGATTCTGAGTATTTAAAAATAATGAAAAAAACCTCAATACAGGTACATAGTGTGAAAAGTCAAATGTTACTAGGCACGTATTACCAAAAGCAGAAACCTTTCCTAGCCTTTCTTTTATACTCTATAAAGTGGGGATTAAATCTTCCCAACAGGTTGTTGAACCAACATATTAGCACAGTACCTTGCCTATCTAATAAGCATTAAATGACTAATCATTAAATCATTAATATTAACCTGTATACCCTAGTAAAGACTGAAGTGCAAGACAACTCACTGCCATATTTAGCAGAGATCTCTATGGATTTCATTTTCCCACTCAGTAAATGGGAATGAAAACCTGAAAGCACTGAGAAATGAACTAGCATGTTTCTTTAACCAGACAGAAAAATTGATTAAAAAAAGAAACTTTTACACTCCCTATTCCCTCCCTAAGTGTCTTGAAGGACCCTATTGACAAATACAAAGTTGTCAAATATAAGGCAAAGAATATGATGATTTGATTGCTGAAGAGAGGTTTACCTAGCAAAGGATCATTCTGAATATAAAGGGAGAGAAAATCCCCTTTCACTTTCTGATTAATATTCTTCTTGCTTAACAGACACTGATGCTTAGGAAACTGGGGAAGTCATTTGCTTTTGCAATTTGATCATACCTTCAGATTATCGGATGATAAATTTGTTATAAGAAATGATAAAATCTGTAATTCTTCCCACCCACAGAAATGCATAAAACAAATTTCCCTCTTTAGGTTCCTGAGAAATAAACATGCCAAATGGAAAGTCTATTTATCATGACTGTCATAATTAGGTCCAACTGGGGAAGTCAGTTTCCTTTTGCAAATGACGAACTTCAAGTTCCAACTAACAAACACCATTTCGCAGGACACGTCTAACAACCTTCAATCATTTATCACTATTCCCAAATGCCAGGGTCATCAGACGCAAGGCAGGCATTCCTCATTCCAGTTCATTAATCTAAAATTGTTGCATCATTTTACCAGTATGAAGATCAAAAGAAACTGAAGTGGGGATCAAAAAAACTCCAAATTTCTTCTGTTGCACTTCTTGCCAGCATAGTGAAAGAAAGAGAGCAATGCATGGCTGGAGTAATTGCCAAACCACTGAATAACAGGTCAGTGATTTGTAATGTCTAGACTTATGAACCAAATATAGAACTGAAATTTCTGCTTAAAAATCATAAATATCATACTATATGCATACAAATATATCCATATCCATATATATGTATGTGTATATAATATTACCATTTCAATTAGCAGGAAGTATCAGGGATTGTGTGTGGGGTGGGAGAGGATGTGATTGAAGAAGGATTCTATTTAATGAGATAATATAATAAACTGAGAAATCCCATTTGTTTTACTCTCAGGATTGAAAATCTTCCTAAAATGATGCATGCTTTCTTTATAATAAATGTAGTTTAGTGACATTTATGGGTTCACTAAAGAAAGGCAGATAAGGAACAGTAGACTTAGCATTAGCCAATATGCCACAAACAAACTGGGAATAATTGGGCAAGTTGTTCGATTTTTCTGGACTGTGATTTCTGCTTTGGTTTGGATAAATACTACAACTCTTATGAGAAAGCAAGAAGACAACGCATGTGAGGCAAGTAATATATTACATAAGAAGAAAGCAAAACTCAGAAACAGTGAGTGACTTTCAGAAATGATGTGTGACAGCTGGTTTACGCAGTTAATACAGTGCAGAATCAGACTGAACCCAAACATAGTTAGCTCCACCACCAGTATTCATTCTTCTATGATTTATTGACTACCTATTTCCCAAGGATTAGAACCAAATCAAAAGCCTTATATGGTTTAATTTGGCAAAAGAATGACATCTCCTTTGTAATGCCACAGCCCAAAAGGCACCTTTCTATCACTACACTTAATTCATTGTATTATAGATATCTATTGCTTGTCAGTCTCCTCATTACACTTTGGGCTCTTCAAGGACAGGGACTATGTGTCATGGATCTTTCTATAACCACAGCCTAGTCTGGTGTTCAGCAATACAGGGAGCATTCAGTTAATGCCTGGTGTAAGAAAAAAAAAAAAGGAGGAAGGAATAGAGGGAAGAATGAGCGATTTTGAAGGCACTTTGGACACCTTCCTTGTTGTTACTTTTTCCTGGAAATAATTCTGACTCTTTGAACTTTCTGGCAGTTAGAGTTCTGGATAAATGGGAGTTTACTAGGATGCCTAACTAATTGGAACTTCTTGAATGCTTTAGTGATAGAGCAATCAGCTTAGCCCAATCCCCGGTCATATATCAGCTAATCAATAGGGATGTTTAGGCTACACCAAGATTTTCTAACAGCTGTCAAGGCTGATGTGGAAGAGAAAAACCTTTCTTTTCTCTTGGGGATTTTGTATGAGAAAATGCCCTGGGTAGGAATAGGGTGATTCAGTTCTCAAATGACCTAATTATTATTAGGAAAACTATAAAAATGAAGAAGCAGGGAGGAGGAAGGGGAAACAGGGGGGGTTAATAATGCTCTCATTTCACCCTTACAAACAGATATAAAAATATATTAGACCCCTAACTTGCTAGATTCTCTTAGAGGACTATGGGAAGTGAATAGTCGGGAAGAGAGAGATGGTTAAGAAATTAAAATAAGGGAGAAGGTAGACACAGAAATAAAAGTAGTGTGTGGTGCCCACACCTCCTAAAGGACATGGGGGGGAAATGGCTCCCAATAGCTTTACCCTTTTAAAAAAAACTCCCTAACAGGATTAATGAATTTGAATTACTAGGCACACTTCCCACCCCCATTCCTTAAACACACATAGACTTATAAATCTTAGCTTTTCCTGTACCACCTGACATTTTCACATTCCTAGAGCTGAGAGTGTATGTCTTTACTTCTGATTTAAAGTTATTTGTAATCCACTCATTTAAATATATCCGTTTTAAAAATAGTATTAAGGATTTTTTGGGAAGGGGTGGGAAGGCAAAAGTCCTTTGATACATACCCACAGTTTGTCATACAGTGGAGAAGAAAGAAAGTTGGTAAAGGAAAAGTATGTTGATATTTGAGTAGATGTTGTAAGATTTTATTCATGATACTTTGGAGAGAGTTTTTCTCTCTTCATAATTCAAGGAAGATTAGGGATGAGCTCTACCTCTTTCCAAAGTGATGAAATCAATGTTCATTGCCATGGAATAAATTCAGATGTCATTGGGAAGACCCAGTTGCAAAAGTTGTTAAGATTCAAACTATTTTGCCAGGAATAGGTGTATATATCTCAACCAAGTTCTATACTCTTTGAAAAGTATGATTATGTTCAAGCTGTAGTGCATAAATAATGCCTTTCATCAGTTTGTGAAAATAATTACATGCCCATAGTCTTGAGAGTGGGTAAATGAGAGGAGACTACTATTTTTTTTAAGATTTTATTTATTTATATGACAGAGATCACAAGTAGTCAGAGAGGCAGGCAGAGAGAGAGGGGGGAAGCAGGCTCCATGCTGAGCAGAGAGCCTGATGTGGGGCTTGATCCCAGGACCCTGAGATCCTGACCTGAGCCAAAGGCAAAGGCTTAACCTACTGAGCCACCCAGGCACCACTGAGACTACTATTTTTAAAAACACCAATTTTGTGCCCATGTGTTATAGAACCTGCATATGTTATTTTATTTAATCTTCACCAAAAAATAAGTGTTAGACCAATTTCCAACTGCAGAAACAGAGGCATCAGAGTTTGGGCCCAATAAAATATTCAGATCTTCAAATTGTCTCCTAAGTCTGGCTATAGAAGTTATATGGATAGGGACTTGAAAAGATACTGTATAAATTAGTAGTCTATAGAAGAAGATTGGTAAAGCCAGGTAGTCTTTATTTTCAATGTGTGTGTGTGTGTGTGTGTGTGTGTGTGTGTGTGTGTGTTGGTTGAGGGTAAAGGGAATGAAATACCAACTTAGATTCTCCTCAGTGTGATGAAGCTTAGGAGCTGACAATCTATCACCACCTATGGAGCACTAATTTAGATTCATTCATTCACATTGTCTTATTTTTCCCCTGTCTCCCTAGGAGTTCCTTGAGCAAGGGTGGAAAAAAAGAAAGAAAACATCACCTGAGCAGGTTTTCCCATATCTGTTTTCAACAGCAGGTTCTAGAATAGATGATTGCTTTACCCAAAAAGTCATCCTTAAACCTCTTCATCTTTAAGACTCACTTCACTTACTTATAACCTTACTTCTGCATTTTCATCAATGCTCTCATGAGCTTTGCTAATCAAGAGAAAACTTTTGGGGGCACCTGGGTGGCTCAGTGGGTTAAGCTTCTACCTTTGGTTCAGGTCATGATCTCAGGGTCCTGAGATTGAGCCTTGTGTTGGGCTCTCTGCTCAGCGGGAGCCTGCTTCCCCCCACCCCCTGCCTGCTGCTCTGCCTACTTGTGATCTTTGTCTGTCAAAAAATAAATAAAATCTTAAAAAAAGAGAGAGAGAGAAAACTTTGGGGCTTTGGAATGTGCTAAAATATGCCCAATATCCTGGGACAGGTAATAACTCAGTATACTGATAATGTCAACCCATTGACAAGTTGAAATGCAATCCTCTATCCCTTAAAAGATGTCCCATCTCATAGAAGCCAGAACAACAGCTCAGTAGAGTCAGCCTCCCATGAGATGCTTAAGATAAAGTTGCCTCATTAGCATACTGCCCCCAACTCCATGCAAATGCGATGTGGTGACATTAAAAACTTTACAGATCACCAAGGCAGCATGGTACTGGCATAAAAACAGACACATAGACCAGTGGAACAGAGTAGAGAGCCCAGATATGGACCCTCAACTATATGTCAAATAATCTTCGACAAAACAGGAAAAAATATACAGTGGAAAAAAGACAGTCTCTTCAATAAATGGTGCTGGGAAAACTGGGCAGCTATATGTAGAAGAATGAAACTCGACCATTCTCTTACACCGTACACAAAAATAAACTCAAAATGGATAAAAGACCTCAATGTGAGACAGGAATCCATCAGAATCCTAGAGGAGAACATAGGCAGTACGCTCTTCGATATCAGCCACAGAAACTTCTTTCAAGATATGTCTCCAAAGACAAAGGAAACAAAAGTGAAGATGAACTTTTGGGACTTCATCAAAATCAAAAGCTTCTGCACAGGTAAGGAAACAGTCAAGAAAACAAAGAGGCAACCCACGGAATGGGAGAAGATATTTGCAAATGACAGTACAGACAAAAGGTTGATATCCAGGATCTATAATGAACTCCTCAAACTCAACACACACAAAACAGACAACCATATCAAAAAATGGGCAGAAGATATGGACATACACTTCTCCAATAAAAACATACAAATGGCTATCAGACACATGAAAAAATGTTCATCATCACTAGCCATCAGGGAGATTCCAATTAAAACCACATTGAGAAATCACCTTACACCAGTTAGAGTGGCCAAAATTAGCAAGACAGGAAACAACATGTGTTGGAGAGGATGTGGAGAAAGAGGAACCCTCTTCCACTTGGTGGGAATGCAAGTTGGTGCAGCCTCTTTGGAGAACAGTGTGGAGATTCCTCAAGAAATCAAAAATAGAACTTCCCTATGACCCTGCAATTGCACTCCTGGGTATTTACCCCAAAGATACAGATGTAGTGAAAAGAAGGGCCATCTGTACCCCAATGTTTATAGCAGCAATGGCCATGGTCGCCAAACTGTGGAAAGAACCAAGATGCCCTTCAACGGATGAATGGATAAGGAAGATGTGGTCCATCTACACTATGGAGTATTATGCCTCCATCAGAAAGGATGAATACCCAACTTTTGTAGCAACATGGATGGGACTGGAAGAGATTATGCTGAGTGAAATAAGTCAAGCAGAGAGAGTCAATTATCATATGGTTTCACTTATTTGTGGAGCATAACAAAAAGCATGGAGGACATGGGGAGTTAGAGAGAAGGGGGTTGGGGTAAATTGGAAGGGGAGGTGAATCATGAGAGACTATGGACTCTGAAAAACAATCTGAGGGTTTTGAAGTGGTCAGGGGGTGGGAGGTTGGGGTACCAGGTGGTGGGTATTTTAGAGGGCATGGATTGCATGGAGCACTGGGTGTGGTGAAAAAATAATGATACTGTTATGCTGAAAATAAATAAATTAAAAAAAAAAATAAAAACTTTACAGAAATGGAGTCCCTTTGTGAAAAGATGTCCGGATGTTCTGTCTATAGTTCTAAAGTTGCTATCAGTAGTTGTCTCCTCCAAATCATCCTATAACCATTTCAGAAGACAAAGTTGATTTTATCACTTCCCACAATAAGGGTAAATACTACTTCTACAAAACCCCAGCATGTCTCAGATTAGGTAAAAGAAGGGCCAGAATTTATTGAGAATTGGGAGTTTGATTTAAGGTGGGTCTTTCAATGTGGCAACTTGATTAGGAGTGGATAAATATGATATGACAGCACAAGATAGATAGATACAGCAAATGAAGATTTTAAAATGAGGGATTGAAAAAATCATAGGGTGTTTTCCACAAAGAGTTGATGGATATTTCAGGAAGTTCCTGTTATGAACAATCTAACCATTTGTTTGGGCAGGACATTCCCTAAAAGGTAAGGGAATGTTGATGAAGTCAGAGGAATTGCAAAGCCATTTTTAAGTGACTTTAGAAAGATTATACTAACATATTTTGCTGTTTATTTTGTATTTTATATAGTTCTTTCTTTTTGTTCTTTTAGAGACATCAAACATTTTTTGTTGTTTTGTTTAGTGACAACCTACCTTTGCTATGGTGAGAGGTAAAAGATGGGAATCAGGGGCCATGTTTGGGGTAGAATGTTAGAGTCAGGGCTGAGGAGTCACCTCTGGGCCCTGAGCATGGTGTTGACTATAATTACCAAAGAGAGGAATGAGATAATGCACTAGGAAGGGGAAACTGGGTATTAGCTCCATTTCTGAGTGGTCAGCTGTTTGGAGATGCCTAGATAGCCAGAGCAGTCTGTTTTATTTTACCAAGAATGAGTCAATTGATTCCCTTACTGTGTGTTTCAGTTGCTAAGGACAAATCATGTTTTTATGTTAGTAATGTCCTTAGTCCATTGTAACTTGACTAGGAACTTTTTCAGAACCCATTTCTTCTTTCCTGGCCCTGTCTCCATTCTGAAGTATTGTTTTCGAGTCCCACAGTAGATCATTGACTTCTTTCAACATCTGACCTGATAGGGAGATTGCAGAGGCTCTCCTGAATTTCCCTTACAAATGCTCAGAATTCAGGCCTTAAGAGACAAGCTTGCATTCTGTATTAGAATTTACTACTACTATGGACATTTTCATATCCCGTCTATCTTAACAGTCTCTATTTCTTTCTTTCCCATTCTAAAATTTTTATTGAGATATAATTGACATATTAATTGTATTATTTTGGGTGTACAATGTAATGATTTGATATATATATATATTGCTATATATATATATATATACATATATATATATATATATATATGTATATATATATATATATATAGCAAAATGATTACCAGAATAAGTTTAGTTAACATCCATTAAGACAGTTATAGTGCTTGCTTTGGCAGCACATATACTAAAAAAAAAAAAAAAAAAAAAAAAAAAAAAAGACACAATTACATCTTTTTCTTCTAATAAAAACTTTTAACATCTATTCTCTTAGCAACTTCCAAATATATGTTATTGTTCGCTATAGTCACCATGCTGTACATTATCCCTCCAGATTTACTCTTCTGTAAATGAAAATTCTACCTGTTGATCAATTTCACCCATTTCATCCACACTAACACCCTACCTCTGGGAACCACAGATCTGTTCTCTGTATTTATGAGGTTTTATTTTTTTTTAGATTTCATCTATTATATATACATATACATATGTAATATATGAAATGAAATACATATATATATATATATACACACATATATATGGAAAATATAGTATTTATCTTTCTCCATTTGACTTATTTCTCTAAGCATACTCACCTCAACATCAATCCCTATTGTTGTAAAGGGCAGGATCTCAATTTTTATGGATGAATTATATTACATTACACACACACACACACAAACACCCCTCACATTTTCTTTATCCATTCATCCATTGATGTACACATAGGTTGTTCCTTCCCATGCCTTGGCTATTGTAAATAATGCTGCAGTGGACATGGGGGGTAAAGATACCTTTTTAAGATAGTGATTTCTTTCTTTCAGATAAATAGTCAGAAGTGGAGTTGTTGTATCATGCGGTAGTACTATTTAAATTTTTTGAGGAATAAATGTACTATTTTCTTTTTTTTTATAATTTTTTATTTTTTATAAACATATATTTTTATCCCCAGGGGTACAGGTCTGTGAATCATCAGGTTTACACACTTCACAGACCTCACCAAAGCACATACCCTCCCCAATGTCCATAATCCCACCCCCTTCTCCCAAAACCCCTCCCCCCAGCAACCCTAAGTTTGTTTTATGAGATTAAGAGTCACTTATGGTTTGTCTCCCTCCCAATCCAATTTTCTTTCATTTATTCTTCTCGTACCCACTTAAGCCCCCATGTTGCATCACCACTTCCTCATATCAGGGAGTTCATATGATAGTTGTCTTTCTCTGCTTGACTTATTTCGCTAAGCATGATATGCTCTAGTTCCATCCATGTTGTCGCAAATGGCAAGATTTCATTTCTTTTGATGGCTGCATAGTATTCCATTGTGTATATATACCACATCTTCTTGATCCATTCATCTGTTGATGGACATCTAGGTTCTTTCCATAGTTTGACTATTGTGGACATTGATGCTATAAACATTCAGGTGCACGTGCCCCTTTGGATCACTACGTTTGTATCTTTAGGGTAAATACCCAATAGTGCAATTGCTGGGTCTTAGGGCAGTTCTATTTTCAACATTTTGAGGAACCTCCATGCTGTTTTCCAGAGAGGTTGCACCAGCTTGCATTCCCACCAACAGTGTAGGAGGGTTCCCCTTTCTCCGCATCCTCGCCAGCATCTGTCATTTCGTGACTTGTTGATTTTAGCCATTCTGACTGGTGTGAGGTGATATCGCATTGTGGTTTTGATTTGTATTTCCCTGATGCCGAGTGATATGGAGCACTTTTTCATGTGTCTGTTGGCCATCTGGATGTCTTCTTTGCAGAAATGTCTGTTCATGTCCTCTGCTCATTTCTTGATTGGATTATTTGTTCTTTGGGTGCTGAGTTTGCTAAGTTCTTTATAGATTCTGGACACTAGTCCTTTATCTGATATGTCGTTTGCAAATATCTTCTCCCATTCTGTCAGTTGTCTTTTGATTTTGTTAAGTGTTTCCTTTGCTGTGCAAAAGCTTTTGATCTTGATGAAATCCCAATAGTTCATTTTTGCCCTTGCTTCCCTTGCCTTTGGCGTTGTTCCTAGGAAGATGTTGCTGCGGCTGAGGTCAAAGAGGTTGCTGCCTGTGTTCTCCTCAAGGATTTTGATGGATTCCTTTCGCACATTGAGGTCCCACATCCATTTTGAGTCTATTTTTGTGTGTGGTGTAAGGAAATGGTCCAATTTTCCCAGCACCGTTTATTGAAGAGGCTCTCTTTTTTCCATTGGACATTCTTTCCTGCTTTGTCGAAGATTAGTTGACCATAGAGTTGAGGGTCTATTTCTGGGCTCTCTATTCTGTTCCATTGATCTATGGGTCTGTTTTTGTGCCAGTACCATGCTTTCTTGATGATGACAGCTTTGTAATAGAGCTTGAAGTCCGGAATTGTGATGCCACCAACGTTGGCTTTCTTTTTCAATATCCCTTTGGCTATTCGAGGTCTTTTCTGGTTCCATATCAATTTTAGCATTATTTGTTCCATTTCTTTGAAAAAGATGGATGGCACTTTGATAGGAATTGCATTAAATGTGTAGATTGCTTTAGGTAGCATAGACATTTTCACAATATTTATTCTTCCAATCCAGGAGCATGGAACATTTTTCCATTTCTTTGTGTCTTCCTCAATTTCTTTCATGAGTACTTTATAGTTTTCTGAGTATAGATTCTGTGTCTCTTTGGTTAGGTTTATTCCTAGGTATATTATGGTTTTGTGTACAATTGTAAATGGGATTGACTCCTTAATTTCCCTTTCTTCTGTCTTGCTGTTGGTGTAGAGAAATGCAACTGATTTCTGTGCATTGATTTTATATCCTGACACTTTACTGAATTTCTGTATAAGTTCTAGCAGTTTTGGAGTGTAGTCTTTGGGGTTTTCCACATATAGTATCATATCATCTGCGAAGATTGATAGTTTGACTTTTTCTTTGCCGATTTGGATGCCTTTAATTTCCTTTTGTTGTCTGATTGCTGAGGCTAGGACCTCTAGTACTATGTTGAATAGCAGTGGTGATAATGGACATCCCTGCCGTGTTCCTGACCTTAGCGGAAAAGCTTTCAGTTTTTCTCCATTGAGAATGATATTTGCTGTGGGTTTTTCATAGATGGCTTTGATGATATTGAGGTATGTGCCCTCTATCCCTACACATTGAAGAGTTTTGATCAGGAAGGGATGCTGTACTTTGTCAAATGCTTTTTCAGCATCTATTGAGATTATCACATGGTTCTTGTTCTTTCTTTTATTGATGTGTTGTATCACATTGACTGATTTGCGGATGTTGAACCAACCTTGCAGCCCTGGAGTAAATCCCACTTGGTCGTGGTGAATAATCTTTTTAATGTACTGTTGAAGCCTATTGGCTAGTATTTTGTTGAGTATTGTCGCATCTGTGTTCATCAAGGATATCGGTCTATAGCTCTCTTTTTTGGTGGGATCCTTGTCTGGTTTTGGGATCAAGGTGATGCTGGCCTCATAAAATGAGTTTGGAAGTTTTCCTTCCATTTCTATTTTTTGGAACAATTTCAGGAGAATAGGAATTAGCTCTTCTTTAAATGTTTGGTAGAATTCCCCCGGGAAGCCGTCTGGCCCTGGGCTTTTGTTTGTTTGGAGATTTTTAATGACTGTTTCAATCTCCTTACTGGTTATGGGTCTGTTCAGGCTTTCTATTTCTTCCTGGTTCAGTTGTGGTAGTTTATATGTTTCTAGGAATGCATCCATTTCTTCCAGATTGTCAAATTTGTTGGCGTAGAGTTGCTCATAGTATGTTCTTATAATAGTTTGTATTTCTTTGGTGTTAGTTGTGATCTCTCCTCTTTCATTCATGATTTTATTTATTTGGGTCCTTTCTCTTTTCTTCAGGCTAGGGGTTTATCAATTTTATTAATTCTTTCAGAGAACCAGCTCCTACTTTCATTGATTTGTTCTATTGTTTTTTGGTTTCTATTTCATTGATTTCTGCTCTGATCTTTATGATTTCTCTTCTCCTGCTGGGCTTAGGGTTTCTTTGTTGTTCTTTCTCCAGCTCCTTTAGGTGTAGGGTTAGGTTGTGTACTTGAGACCTTTCTTGTTTCTTGAGAAAGGCTTGTACTGCTATATATTTTCCTCTCAGAACTGCCTTTGTTGTGTCCCACAGATTTTGAACCGTTGTATTTTCATTATCATTTGTTTCCATGATTTTTCTCAATTCTTCTTTAATTTCCCGGTTGACCTTTTCATTCTTTAGAAGGATGCTGTTTAGTCTCCATGTATTTTGGTTCTTTTCAAACTTCCTTTTGTGGTTGAGTTCTAGCTTTAGAGCATTGTGGTCTGAAAATATGCAGGGAATGATCCCAATCTTTTGATACCGGTTGAGTCCTGATTTAGGACCGAGGATGTGATCTATTCTGGAGAATGTTCCATGTGCACTAGAGAAGAATGTGTATTCTGTTGCTTTGGGATGAAATGTTCTGAATATATCTGTGATGTCCATCTGGTCCAGTGTGTCATTTAAGGCCTTTATTTCCTTGCTGATCTTTTGCTTGGATGATCTGTCCATTTCGTTGAGGGGTGTGTTAAAGTCCCCTACTATTATTGTATTATTGTTGATGTGTTTCTTTGATTTTGTTATTAATTGGTTTATATAGTTGGCTGCTCCCCCGTTGGGGCATAGATATTTAAAATTGTTAAATCTTCTTGTTTGACACACCCTTTGAGTATGATATATTGTCCTTCCTCATCTCTTATTATAGTCTTTGGCTCAAAATCTAATTGATCTGATATAAGGATTGCCACTCCTGCTTTCTTCGGATGACCATTAGCATGGTAAATTCTTTTCAACCCCCTCACTCTAAATCTGGAGGTGTCTTCGGGCTTAAAATGAGTTTCTTGGAGGCAACATATAGATGGGTTTTTTTATTTATCCATTCTGATACCCTGTGTCTTTTGACAGGGGCATTTAGCCCATTAACATTCAGGGTAACTATTGAGAGATATGAATTTAGTGCCATTGTATTGCCTGTAAGGTGACTGTTACTGTATATGGTCTCTGTTCCTTTCTGATCTACCACTTGTAGGCTCTCTCTTTGCTTAGAGGACCCCTTTCAAGATTTCCTGTAGAGCTGGTTTGGTGTTTGCAAATTCTTTCAGTTTTTGTTTGTCCTGGAAGCTTTTAATCTCTCCTTCTATTTTCAATGATAGCCTAGCTGGATATAGTATTCTTGGCTGCATGTTTTTCTCATTTAGTGCTCTGAATATATCATGCCAGCTCTTTCTGGCCTGCCAGGTCTCTGTGGAGAAGTCAGCTGCCAATCTAATACTTTTACCATTGTATGTTACAGACTTCTTTTCCCGGGCTGCTTTCAGGATTTTCTCTTTATCACTGAGACTTGTAAATTTTACTATTAGGTGACGGGGTGTGGGCCTATTCTTATTGATTTTGAGGTGCATTCTCTGAACCTCCTGAATTTTGATGCTCGTTCCCTTTGCCATATTGGGGAAATTCTCCCCAATAATTCTCTCTAGTATACCTTCTGCTCCCCTCTCTCTTTCTTCTTCTTCTGGAATCCCAATTATCCTAATGTTGTTTCATCTTATGGTGTCACTTATCTCTCGAATTCTCCCCTCGTGGTCCAGTAGCTGTTTGTCCCTATTTTGCTCAGCTTCTTTATTCTCTGTCATTTGGTCTTCTATATCACTAATTCTTTCTTCTGCCTCATTTATCCTAGCAGTGAGAGCCTCCATTTTTTATTGCCCCTCATTAATAGCTTTTTTGATGTCAACTTGTTTAGATTTTATTTCTTTTATTTCTCCAGAAAGGGCTTTTATATCTCTCGAGAGAGTTTCTCTAATATCTTCCATGCCTTTTTCGAGCCCAGCTAGAACCTTGAGAATTGTCATTCTGAACTCTAGATCTGACATATTACCAATGTCTCTATTGATTAGGTCCCTAGCCTTCGGTATTGCCTCTTGTTCTTTTTTTTGTGTTGAATTTTTCCGTCTTGTCATTTTGTCCAGATAACAGTATATGAAGGAGCAATTAAAATACTAAAAGGGTGGCAACCACCCCAGGAAAATATGCTTTAACCAAATTAGAAGAGATCCAAAATCGTGAGGGGGGAGAAAGGGGATAAAAAGAGGTTCAAAAAGGAAGAAAGCAAAAAAAAAAAGAAAAAAGAAAAAAAAATAGAAAAGAAAAGAATTAAAAAAAAGAAAACAAATAATAAAAATATAAAAAAGAAAATATATATATATTACATAAACTAGTAAAAAATCGTTAAAAAAGAAAAAGGTAATAGTTAAAAAAAATTTTTTTTTACCCGAAGGCGAGAAAAAACAAAACAAAAAATGAAAAAGAAAAAATTAAATTAACTGCAAGACTAAAAAAAATCACAGGGAAAAAGCCATGAGTTCTGTGCTTTGCTTTCTCCTCCTCTAGAATTCTACTGCTCTCCTGGTATTGAAACCGCACTCCTTGGTAGGTGAAATTGGTCTTGGCTGGATTTCTTGTTGATCTTCTGGGGGAGGGGCCTGTTGTAGTGATTCTCAAGTGTCTGCCCCAGGCGGAATTACACCGCCCTTACCCGGGGCCGGGGTGAGTAATCCGCTTGGGTTTGCTTTCAGGAGCTTTTGTTCCCTGAGCGCTTTCCGTAGAGTTCCGGAGGACGGGAATACATATGGCGGCCTCCTGGTTTCCGGCCCGGAGGAGTCGAGAGCCCAGGGCCGCACTTCTTAGTGCGCCCTCAGAGAACAGCGCCCAGTTACTCTCGTCTCCCTGACCTCCAGCCGCGCTCCGAGCTCACCAAGCCTGTGACCGGTTCAAGGTAACACCGAGCTGTGAGCTTACTGTCGGCTCTGTCTCTGTAGCCGGCTTTCCCGTTCCAATACCCACAAGCTCTGCGACACTCAGACACCCCCGATCCTTCTGTGACCCTGCGGGACCTGAGGCTGACCCCGTGTGGGCTTAGCCCCAGTTTAGTCTCTGGAGCGATGTCCCTCAGTGGAACAGACTTTTAAAATTCCTGATTTTGTGCGCATTTGCTCTGCCGCTTGCCGGGAGCCGACCCCTCCCCCCGCGGTCTATCTTCCCGTCGCTTTGGATTCACTTCTCCGCCGGTCCTACCTTTCAGAAAGTGGTTGTTTTTCCGTTTCCAGAATTGCTATTCTTCTTCTCTTCGATCTGCTGATGGATTTTCAGGTGTTTGCAATCTTTAGATAAGCTATCTAGCTGATCTCCGGCTAGCTGAAGTAGTCTCAGCCTGCTACTTCTCTGCCATCTTGACTCCGAAATGTACTATTTTCTTTTTTTTTTTTTTTAAAGATTTTATTTATTTATTTGACAGAGAGAGATCACAAGTAGGCAGAGAGGCAGGCAGAGAGAGAGAGGAGGAAGCAGGCTCCCCGCTGAGCAGAGAGCCCGATGTGGGACTCGATCCCAGGACCCTGAGATCATGACCTGAGCTGAAGGCAGTGGCTTAACCCACTGAGCCACCCAGGTGCCCCAAAATGTCTATTTTCTATAGTGGCTGTACCAATTTATGTTCCCAGCAACAGTCCGCAAGTGTTCATTTTTCTCCATATCCTCACCAACACTTGTTATTTTTAGTCTTTTTGGATGATAGCCATTCTAGTAAGTATAAGTTAGTATCTAATTGTGGTTTTGATTTGCATTTCTTGATGATTAATGATTTTGAGAACATTTTTATGTACCTGTTGGCCATTTGTATGTCTTTAGAAAGATGTTTATTCAATTCCTCTCCCCATTTTTAATCAGATTATGTGTTTAATAATATTGAGTTTTATTAATTCTTTATATATTCTGGACATTAATCCCTTATCAGACATATGATTTGCAAATATTTTTCCCATTTGGTATGTTATCTTTTCATTTTGTTGATGTTTTTCTATGCTGTGAAAAATCTTTTTAGTTTTATGTAGTCCCAGTTCTTTATTTTTGCTTTGTTGCCCTTGTTTTTGGTCTCAGGTCCAAAAAATCATCACCAAGATCAATGTTAATTAGCTTACCAACTATGTTATCTTCTATGAGTTTTATGGTTTCAGGTCTTACATTCAAGTCTCATACAATTTTGAGTGAATTTCCATTTATGATGTGATATAGTGGTCCTGTTTCATTTTGTTGCGTGGTGTTCAGTTTTCCCAACACCATTTATTGAAGAGACAGTCCTTTCCACATTGTATATCTTGGCTGCTTTGTTGTAAATTAATTAACCATATATGCATGGGTTTATTTGTATCATATTTTATGCCAATATCACACTGTTTTCATTACTATAGCTTTGTAATATAGCTCAAAATCAGGAAGTTTAATACCTCCAGTTTTGTTAGTCTTTCTCAATATTTCTTTGGTTATTTGTAGTCTTTTGTAGTTCTATACAAGTTTTAGGATGGTTTGTTCTAAAATATCATTGGAATTTTGATAGGGATTGCATTGAATCTGTGCACATTGGATTATCTGGACATTTAGCGATATTAATTTATTCTAATCCATGAGCATGGCATGTATCTGTATCTGTATTTGTGTCTTAAATTTCTTGTATCAGTGTCATAATTTCTGATTACAAGTCTTTCACTTCCTTGGTTAAATTTATTCCTGGTATTTTGTTTTATTTAAAAACTTTCTTTTAATATAGTTGACAAACAATGCTATATTAGTTGCAGGTTTATAATATAGTGATTTGAGAAGTTATGTGATATGCTATGTTCACAATGAGTATAGCTACATACACCATAAAATGCTATTACAATATCATTGACTATTTACTATATTCCTTATGTTGTGCCCTTTATTCCCATGATTTATTAATTCTATAATGGAAGACAGGCTTCTATTTATTTTGTTCTTTTTAATTCAATTCAAATAGGATTGTTTTCTTAATTTCCCTTTCTGGTAGTTTGTGATTAGAGTATAGAAATAAAACTGATTTTTGGATGTTGATTTTGTATTGTGCAACTTTACTGAATTCACTTATTAGTTCTAAGAGTTTTTTGGTGAATTTTTAGTGTTTTCTCTATATAAGATCTTGTTACTTGCAAATAGATATAATTTTACTTCTTCTCTCTAACTTGGATGTTTTTTATTTCTTTTTCTTGCCTTGTTACTTTGTCTAGGACTTCCAGTACCATATGAAACAAAAGTGATGAAAGTGAGCACCCTTGTCATGTTCCTGATATGAAGAGAAAAGCTTTCAGCTTCCCATAATTGAGTTTGATGTTAGTTATGGGCTTGTCATATACAGCCTTTACGTTTCCTCCATACCCACTTTGTTGAATATTTTTATCACAAAAGATGTTGAATTTTGTTAAATACTTTTTCTGAATTTTTTGAGATGATCATATGTTTTTTGCCCTTTATTTTGTTAAAATAGTGTTTTCACATTGATTTATAGATGCTGAGCCATCCTTGCTTCCCTGGAATAGATCCTACTTGATCATGGAGTACAATCCTTTTTAATATATTGAATTTGGTTTGCTGATATTTTGGTGAGGACTTTTGTGTCTATGTTTATCAGGGTTATTGGCTGGTAATTTTCTTTTCTTGTAACATCTCTCCCTGGCCAGCTTGGGTATCAGGGTAATGCCAACCTCATAAAATGAGTTTGAAAGTATTTGTTCCTCTTCTATTTTTGGAAGAGTTTGGAAAAGATTAACATTAGTTTTTCTTTAAATGTTTGGTAGGATTAAACAGTAAAGTCATGTGGTTTTGCATTTTTATTTGTTGGAGGTTTGGATTATTGATTCAAGCTCCTTACTAGTAATTGGCTTATTCAATTTTCTGTTTCTTCCTTGTTGAGTCTTGTTAGGTCATATATTTCTAGGAATTTATCCATTTCTTCTAGATTGTCCAATTTGTTGGTGTAAAATCAGTTACAGTAGTCATTTATAATGCTTTGTATTTCTGTGGTATCAGTTGTAACATCACAAAGTCATTTTAATGTACACAGTATCAGGCTAAGTATAAGGGTGAATGGTTTTGGTTTTTATAGCCCTTTAGAGAAGTGGGAGATTGAAGTGGGTCTTTTTTCCCTCCATATCCTCAAAGACTTGACCATTCCAAAATACAGTTCAGTGCTTCTTTTTTTCTTCTTACTCTAACCCAGAGCCTATCATTACAATATATCAATGGGATATGTTGAAAGAGCACTGAATTTTTGGGAGTCAGTAATACTGGTTTCAAGTCTTGGCTCTGTTGCTAACATACTATGTTACTTTGGGAAGCATAATATACTTTCTGAGACTCAGTTCATTTGCAATCCAACTCAGACATGTAAAAATTTGTAAGTTGGAGAGAAAAATCCTTAATGTCCATCCTAGCACTGATACTCTATAACACTGACTCTATTATTATTTGTATAAAAATGAGAGTCTACAGCTGAATTTAAAGCTAAAAAAATTCAATTGGTTTATACCATGATTTTGAAAAGGCTTAGTGACACACAAGCTTCTCTGCTACTAAAGCTAGTCATCTTTGCCAGATAGAAATTCTAGAAACAATATACAGGGAAAAAGTTGTCTCTAAAAACTAGCCATTGAAAAACCACAAAGAGGGTGCATGGGTAGCTCACTGACTTAAGCATCTGACTTCAGCTTGGGTCATGATCTTAGGGTCCTGAAATTGAGCCCTATGTTGGGCTGCCTACTCAGTGTGGTGTCTGCTTGTCCTGCCCCTCAGCTTGACCCACCACTTGTACTCTCTCTCTCAGGTAAATAGAACATTTAATAATAATAATAATAATAATAATAATAATAATAAAAAGGAATGGTGACAAGGTCAAACAATTTAAACAGGATGGACATTTACCAATAGGCCTTTTAGATGTGATAGTTCTAATACTTAATTAAACCAATTAGCTTGGAGAAGAGGCAAAATGAAGAATAAACTATTCAAATTTATTCTGTAGAAAAATTAATTATCCAGAAAAACATCCATGTTATACTGTCGTTTGAAAAAATCTGGTAATAAGACAATAAGTGGTTTATATTTATAGTTTATCTAAAAATATTTAGATTTTTTGGAATAAAAGACAAAGAACAAAAGACAAAATATATATTACAATGATTGTATTAGTTTTAATTTATTCTTTAGCTTTTCTACATTTTTCAATTTTCTACAGTGAACACAAAGTGAATTCTTATTCATATAAACCAATGTATGTTATGAATATATTGACTTATATGAATAAAAATTTATTTCAGTTGTATGTGGAAGCTAAAGAACAAAGTAAATGAATAATAAAAAAAAAGAAAAACAAAATCAGACCTATAAATACAAAGAACAAACTGATGGTTATCAGAGGGGAAGGGGTAAGAGGATGTTGATGGGGAGGTAAGAGATACTGGTTTCCCGTTATGAAATGAATTAGTCACAGGAATAAGAGCACAGCATAGGGAATATAATCAATAATTTTGTAATATCACTGTATGGTGACAGATGGTAGCTATGCTTGTGGTGAGTCTAGCATAACATACAGGGAATTTGAATCATTATGTTGTACACCTGAAACTAATGTAATGTTATGTGTCAGCATTACTCAAATATTTTTTTATTATGTTATGTAAGTCACCACACAGTACTTCATTTGTTTTTGAGGTAGTGTTCAAATTGTTTGCATGTAATACCCAGTGCTCATTGCAATACATGCCCCCCTTAATGCCCATCATTCTCAGGAACACATGAGAATGCCCACTACCTCCACTATTGTTCAATATAGTGTTAGAAGTTCTAGCATCTGCAATCAGAAAACAAAAGGAAATAAAAGGTAATCAAATTGACAAAAAAGAAGTCAAGCTTTCTCTCTTCACAGATGACATGATATTTGTGTGGAAAACCAAAAGACTCCCACCCCAAATTACTAGAACTCATACAGCAATCTGGTAATGTGGCCGGATACAAAGTAAATGAACAGAAATCAGTTGCTTTTCTATGCACTAACAATGTAACTATAGAAAGAGAAATTAGGGAATCTGTTTAATTTATAATAGCACCAAAAACCATAAGATACCTAGGAATAAATATAACCAACGAGGTAAAGGATCTGTACTCTAGAAACTACATAACACATATGAAAGAAGTTGAAGAAGACATATAAAGATAGAAAAATATTCCATGCTCATGAATTGGAAGAATACACATTGTTAAAATGTCTGTGCTGTCCAGAGCAATCTATACTTTCAATGCTGTCCTGATCAAAATACCAATAGCATTTTTTAAAAGATTTTATTTATTTATTTGACAGAGGAAGATCACAGGTAGGCAGAGAAGCAGGCAGAGAGAGAGGGGGAAGCAGGCTCCCTGCTGAGCAAAGAGCCTGATGTGGGTCTCGATCCCAGGACCCTGAGACCATGACCCGAGCTGAAGGCAGCGGTTTAACCCACTGAGCCACCCAGGTGCCCCACCAATAGCATTTTTCAAAGTGCTGGTACAAATAATCCTAAAATTTGTATGGAACCATAGGAGACTCTGAATTGCCAAGAAAATGCTGAAAAAGAAAATCAAAGCTGGGGGCATCATGTTGCCTGATTTTATTCTATGTTACAAAGCTGTGATCACCGAGACAGGATGGTACTGGCACAAAAAGAGAAACATAGATCACTGGAATAGACTAAAGAGCCCAGAAATGGTCCCTCAACTCTATTGACAACTAATCTTTGACAAATCAGGAAAAAATATTCAATGGAAAAATCTTTTCAATAAATGGTGCTGGGAAAATTGGACAACTATATACAGAAGAGTGAAACTGGACTATTCTCTTATACCACACACAAAGACAAATTCAAAATGGATGAAAGACATCAGTGTGAGACAGAAATCCATTGAAGTCCTAGAGGAGAACATAAACAGTAACCTCTCTGACATCATCCACAGCATCTTCTTGCTAGATAGTCTCCAGAGGCAAGGGAAACAAAAGCAAAAATGAACTTTGGGGACTTCATCAGGATAAAAAGCTTTTGCACAGCAAAGGAAACAGTTCACAAAACTACGAGGCAACCCACAGAATGGGAGAAGATATATGCAAATGACTCTACAAATAAAGGGCTGGTATCCAAGATCTATAAAGAACTTCACAAACTCAAAACTCCAAAAAAACAAATAATGCAGGAAACACTCCAAACACTCAAAAAAAAAAAAAAAGACAGGAAACAACAAATGTTGGAGAGGCTGTGGAGAAAGGGGAAAACTCTTACACTGTTGGTGGGAATACAAGCTGATATAGCTACTCTGGAAAACAGTGTGGCGGTTCCTCACAGTTAAAAATAGAGCTACACTATGACCCAGCAGTTGAGCTACCAGAGATTTACTCCAAAGGTACAGATAGTGAAAAGAAGGGGCACATGCACTCCAATGTTCATAGCAGCAATGTCCACAATAGCCAAACTGTGGAAGGAGCCGAAATGTCTTTCAATAGATGAATGGTTAAAGAAGAGTGGTACATATATACAATGGAATATTACTCAGCTATCAGAAAGGATGAATATATATCATTTTCATCAACATAGATGGACCTGGAGGGTAATGGCTAAGTGAAGTAGGTCAAGCAAAGAAAGACAATTATCGTATGTTTTCACTCATATGTGGAACATAGGGAGTTAGCACAGAGGACCATAGGGGAAGGGAGGGAAAATGAAGGGGGAGAAATTAGAGAGGAAGATGAACCATGAGAGACTGGTCTCTGGTTAACAAACTGAGGTTTTCAGAGAGGAGGGAGTGGGGGGATGGGGTAGCCAGGTAATAGGTATTAAGTAGGGCACATGTTGTGATGAGCACTGGGTGTTATATATGCAATTAATGAATTGTTGAACATTGCATTAAAAAACAATGTGTACTATATGGTGGCTAACTGAACATAATAAAAATTTTAAAAAATTAAAAAGAAGGAAAAATGCTTAGCATTTTGAATGATAATCATTAAGCACTGAATTAAAAGTAGTAATTATTTCATCAAACACTGCAGTGGATGCACATGTTGGATTATCCACAAACAGAAATACACAAAAATATAGCAGAGATTAGGTAACTAATTCAGATCAATGTAGCTTATGTATCTGCTGAAGACTTACTCAACCTAAGTCCTCAAAAAATTGTCAAATATGGGTATGGTCTACTAAAGACACCGTGCTCTTGCTGTCAGTTTTGCTGTCTACAGTACGGTAAGACAACTGGCACAAGAATTTGACAAGGACCTTTTATTTAGGTAATGAAATGTTTTTCCACAGCATTAATTTTAATTAGTGATAGATTATTCTATCATATTGATACATATCTATCTTTGTTTAATCAAAATCTTGGACTTCTGGTGATTTGTAATGTTTCACTCTGACAGAAACTGATAGATCTGCATCAATCTCCATCCTCCTTTTACTTATTAATTGAACCCTTAACTTAAGCTTAGTTCATGGCTGCTGCATTTAAAAACTACCTTTCCCATACTCTTTTGTAGCTTTGGCCTTGTGATTATATTTTGGCCAGTGGGATGTGAGTAGAAGTGGTATATTCCATTTCTGATTTTTACCCCTAACAATGAACTAGTGCTCCATGCTCTTGTAACTTTCTTACTTTCTTGGCTGAAAGATAACGAGAACTAAAAGAGTAGCTTTGGTTCAAGAGATCAAAACTATATGTTAAGATTAGGAGTGCTCTTTGTCCAGTCCTGGACTACTTGCTTTGCCAAAAAACAAACAAACAAACAAACAAACAAAAAATCAAAAAACAAAAAAACAGTCTACTTGTGCCATATATTTGGGAAGGGGGTTTCTTCTTGTTATATAACCTATAACTGAAATAACTTCTTAAGCAATGCTTTGATTATTGCTTTTATATCAGTGAACTTGTAACTACTTCTGTAGGACAAATTCTTAGTAATAATAATTTTTACTCAAATACTATATATATTTTGAGGCCTCTGTGACATATTTTGAAATAACTCAGCCACAATGTATAAGTGCCAATTTTCCTGTGCCTACACTTACTCTAGTTATTGTTATTTTTGTTTTTATCATTATCAGTTGAGAGGAGAAAAATAAACTATTTTAATTTGTGTTTACTTGACTACTTGTGAAGTTGAAAGTTTTCCTTTCTTGAAATATTTTTTAAAAATCTTGAGACTTTTAAACCATTTTTTTACTGTCTTGCATGTCATTTGATTCATTTTGATTTTTTTGTTTCAAGTTTTTATTTAAATTCCAGTTAGTTAACATATAGTATACTATTCATTTCAGGACTAGAATTTACTGATTCATCACTTATATATAACATCCAGTATTCATCACAATGAGTGCCCTATTTAATATCCATCACCCATTTAATCCATCCCACCACCCACCTCCCCTCCAGCAACCCTCAGTTTTTTCTGTATGGTTAAGACTCTGTTTTATGGTTTGGTTTGCCTCTCTCTCTTTTTTCCCCCTATGCTTGTTTCATTTCATAAATTGCACATATGAGTGAAATCATTTGGTATTTGTCTTTCTCTGACTGATTTATGTCCCATATGTCAGCCATAATGCACTCTACATGTCATAATATACATGATACATGTCATTGCAAATGGAAAGATTTCATTCGTTTTGATGGCTGAGTGATATTCCATTATAGATGTATACCACACTTCTTTATCCATTCACCAGTTGATGGACAGTTGGGTTCTTTTCATAGACTGGCTATTGATAATAGTGCTGTAAATATTGGGGTGCATATATCCCTTCTAATCAGTATGTTTGTACCCTTTGAATAAATAATAAGTAATAATAAGTAGTGTAATTATTGGATCATGGATAGTTCTATTTTTAACTTTTGGAGGAACCTCAATACTGTTTTCCAGAATGTCTGTACCAGTTTCCATTGCCACCAACAGTGTAAGAGTGTTCCCCTTCCCTCACATCCTCACCAACATCTGTCATTTCCTGAGTTGTTAATTTCAACCATTCTTGCAAGTGAGATGATATCTCATTTTCATTTATTTGTATTTTGTATTTATTTTTCTTTCTTGGGGGAGAGACAGAGGGAGAGGGAGAGAGGGAGAATCCCAATCAGGGCATGGAGCCTGACATGGCGCTCAATCTCACAAACCTGAGATCATGACCTGAAACAAAATCAAGACTTGGAAACAACTGACTAGGCCAGGCAGGCACCTCTGATATCTAATTTCTTAAAAAATATACAGTGGAAAAAAAAAGACAGTCTCTTCAATAAATGGTGCTGGGAAAATTAGACAGTTATGTGTAGAAGAATGAAACTCGACAATTCTCTTACACCATACACAAAGATAAATTCAAAGTGGATAAAAGTCCTCAATGTGAGTCAGGAATCCATCAGATTCCTAGAAGAGAACATAGACAGTAACCTCTTCAACATTGGCCACAGCAACTTCAAGATATGTCTCCAAAGGCAAAGGAAAAAAAAGCTAAAATGAACTTTTGGGACTTCATCAAGATCAAAAGCTTCTGCACAGGTAAGGAAACATTAAACAAAACAGAGAGGCAACCCACGGAATGGGAGAAGATATTTGCAAATGACAGTACAGACAAATGGCTGATATCCAAGATCTATAAAGAACTCCTAAAAAACTCAACATACACAAACAGATAATCTTGTCAAAAAATGGGCAGAAGACATGAACAGACGCTTCCCCAATGAAGACATACAAATGGCTAACAGACACATGAAAAAATGTTTTCATCATCACTAGCCATCAGATTCAAATCAAAACCACATTGAGATACCACCTTACACCAGTTAGGATGGCCAAAATTAGCAAGACAGGAAACAATGCGTGTTGGAGAGGATGTGGAGAAAGAGGAACCCTCTTACACTGTTGGTGGGAATGCAAGTTGGTGCATCCACTTTGGAGAACAGTGTGGAGATTCCTTAAGAAAGTAAAAATAGAGCTTCCCTATGACCCTGCAATTGCACTGCTAGATATTTACCCCAACGATACAGATGTAGTACAAAGAAGGGTCATCTATACCCCAATGTTCATAGCAGCAATGGCCACAGTCACCAAACTGTGGAAAGAACCAAGATGATCTTCAACAGATGAATGGGTAAGGAAAATGTGGTCCATCTATACTATGGAGTGTTATGCCTCCATCAGAAAGGATGAATACCCAACTTTTTGTATCAACATCGACAGGACTGAAAGAGATTATGCTGAGTGAAATAAGTCAAGCAGAGAGTCAATTTATCATATGGTTTCCACTTACTTGTGGAGCATAAGGAAAAACATGGATTACATAGGGAGAGGGACAGGAGAAGTGAGTTGGGGGAAATTTGAGGGGGAGATGAATCATGAGAGGCTGTGGACTCTGAAAAACAATCTTGGGCTTTTGGAGGGGTGGGGTTGGGTGGTTGGGTGAGCCTGGTGGTGGGTATTATGGAGGGCATGTACTACAAGGGCACTGGGTGTGGTGCATAAACAATGAATTCTGGAACACTGAAAATAAATTAAAAAAAATAAAATTTTTAAAAGATAAAGTTTTTTTTAATAACTTAAAGATATTAACTCTTCATTTCAGTTCTATCTTGAAAATACTTCCCCAGATTGTCATTTACCTGTAAGGTTTGTTTAGGATTTTAGTGTTAATAAAAACCAGAAATCTACCAGTGTTTGTCTTTATAATTAGACCCACTGTAATCATGATCCCACAGCCCAAGATTATTAATTATTTACAATACTGTTATAGTGTGATTTCAGTTTTAATGGTTAAATCTTTAATCCATATGAAATTGGTTTTTTGAAATTTACATTGTAACTTTTATTTACCATATGCATTTGAACAATTATCTAATCCACTTTTAAAAAATTTATTTATTTATTTATCTATTTATTTATTTATTTATTTTCAGCATAACAGTATTCATTGTTTTTGCACCACACCCAGTGCTCCATGATCTAACTTTGTCTTTAGTGTTATTTTTATGGATGGGTAGTCAAGTTTTCCCTACCATTTATACCACTGCTACTCAACAATGAATAGTATCTTCCTACAAATGTGAATTTATAAATGTGTATATACTTTTTTGTATGTCACAATGACTAGGTAGTGCTTCTGACAATTAGAATCTAGGGATGAAGGATGTCATGTATCCTGCAGTATGTGTGAGAAAGCTGCAGAATAAAGAATTGTCCTACCCAAAATATAAAATATATCCCATTGAGAAATGCATATGTATTCTTGTCCTGGTGATTATAACTTCCAACTTTACCTTAGAATAAATTTCCAAAGATTATATATATGCATATGTATGTAATCTGTTTTGTGTCATCTACTACCTCTATATTTTAAGTGATCTTTGTTTAGTCACACTGAATTATTTCATTACATTATTCTCCCTGTGTCAAAAAATCCCATGGCTACCTTCTTCAAGTATTCTTTAAAAGGAATACTTTAGTCAAATTCTATCTTTTCACTTACATAATTTTACATGTTGTTTCAAATGTGCCCTGTAAAGAACAAATTTTTTTTAATATGTTATGTTATGTTATGTTAGCCACTATACAGTTTATCATTAGTTTTTGATACAATGTTCCATGATTCATTATTTGGGTATAACACCCAGTTCTCCATGCAACCCATGCCCTCCTAAATACCCATCACCTGGGTCACCCATTCCCCCACGACCCACCCTTCGAAAAACCCGTTTGTTTCTCAGAGTCCATAGTCTCTCATGGTTCTTCTCTCACTCTTATTTCTCCCACTTGATTTTCTGCTTCATTCTCCTAAGGAAGCATGCTATTCCTTATGTTCCACAAATAAGTGAAACCATATGATAATTGACTTTCTCTGCTTGACTTATTTCACTTAGCATAATCTCTTCCAGTCCCATCCATGTTGATGCAAAGGTTGGGTATTCATACTTTCTGATAGCAGAGTAATATTCCATCATATATATGGACCACATCTTCTTGACCTATTCATCTGTTGAAGGGCATCTCAGCTCTTTCCACAGTTTGGCTATAGTGGACATTTTTCCTATGAACATTGGGCTGCATATGGCCCTTTTCATTACATCTATATCTTTGGGGTGAATACTCAGTAGTGCAATTGCTGGGTCATAAGGTAGCTCTATTTTTAACACTTTGAGGAATCTGCACACTGTTTTCCAAAGTGGATGTACCAGCTTGCATTCCCACCAACAGTGGAAGAGGGTTCCCCTTTCTCTGTTAGAAAGGCAAAAATCAACAAGGTAAGAAAGAACAAATATTTTAATTTTTTTTTATAATTTATATAAAAGTCAGTGTCTTTTTTATAATTTTTTAATTTTTTATTTTGATTATTATTTTTATTTATTATATTTATTTTATTATTAGTCCCAGGGGTACAGGTCTCTGAATCACCAGGTACACACTTCGCAGCACTCACCATAGCACATACCTTCCCCAATGTCCATAACACCACCACCCTCTCCCTCCCCCCCTGCCCCCCTCCCCCTGGAAACCCTCAGTTTGTTTTGTGAGATTAAGAGTCTCTTATGGTTTGTCTCACTCATGATCCCATCTTGTTTCATTTATTCTTTTCTTACCCCCCCAAGCTCTCCATGTTGCATCTCCACTTCCTCATATCAGGGAGATCATATGATAGTTGTCTTTCTCTGATTGACTTATTTCGCTAAGCATAATACCCTCTAGTTCCATCCGCATCATCACAAATGGCAAGATTTCATTTCTTTTGATGGCTGCATAGTATTCCATTGTGTGTGTGTGTATATATATATATATATATATATATATATATATATATATAATATATATATATATTACACCTTCTTTATCCATTCATCTGTCAGTGGACATCTAGGTTCTTTCCATAGTTTGGCTATTGTGGACATTGCTACTATAAACATTTGGGTGCATGTGCCCCTTCAGATCACTACCTTTGTATCTTTAGGGTAAATACCCAGTAGTGCAATTGTTGGGTCATAGGGTAGCTCTATTTTCAACTTTTTGAGGAACCTCCATGCTGTTCTCCAGAGCAGCTATACTAGCTTGGATTCCCACCAACAGTGTAGGAGGGTTCCCCTTTCTCCTCATCCTTGCCAGCATCTGGCATTTCCTGACTACTTAATTTTAGCCATTCTGATTGGTGTGAGGTGGTATCTCATTGTGGTTTTGATTTGTATTTCCCTGATGCCGAGTGATGTGGAGCACTTTTTCATTGGATGTTGGCCATTGGATGTCTTCCTTGCAGAAATGTCTGTTCATGTCCTCTGCCCATTTATTGATTGGACTATTTGTTCTTTGGGTGTTGAGTTTGAGAAATTCTTTATAGATTTTGGATACTAGCCCTGTACATGATATGCTGTTTGCAAATATCTTCTCCCATTCTGACAGTTGTCTTTTGGTTTGGTTAACTGTTTCCTTTGCTGTGCAAGAGTTTTTGATGTTGATGAAGTCCCAATAGTTCATTTTTGCACTTGCTTCCCTTGTCTTTGGCAATGTTCCTAGGAAGAAGTTGCTGTGGCTGAGGTCGAAGAGGTTACTTCCTGTGTTCTCAAGGATTTTGATGGATTTCTTTCTCAAATTGAGGTCCTTCATCCATTTTGAGTCTATTTTCATGTATGGTGTAAGGAAATGGTCCAGTTTCATTCTTCTGCATGTGGCTGTCCAATTTTCCAACACCATTTGTTGAAGAGGCTGTCTTTTTTCCATTGTACCTTCTTTCCTGCTTTGTTGAAGATTAGTTGACCATAGAGTTGAAAGTCTATTTCTGGGCTCTCTATTCTGATCCATTGATCTATGTATCTGTTTTTGTGCCAGTAGCATACCGTCTTGATGATGACAGCTTTGTAATAGAGCTTGAAGTCCGGAACTATGACGCCACCAACTTTGGGTTTCTTTTTCAATAATCTGGCTATTTGAGGTCTCTTCTGGTTCCATATAAATTTTAGGATTATTTGTTCCATTTCTTTGACAAAAATGGATGGTATTTTGATAGGGATTGAATTAAATGTGTAGATTGCTTTAGGTAGCATAGACATTTCCACAATATTTGTTCTTCCAATCCAGGAGCATGGAATGTTATTCCATATCTTTGTGTCTTCCTCAATTTCTTTCATGAGTATTTTATAGTTTTCTGATAATAGATTCTTTGCCTCTTTGGTTAGGTTTATTTCTAGGTATCTCATGGTTTTGAGTGTAATTGTAAATGGTATTTACTCCTTAATTTCTCTTTCTTCTTCTTGTTTTTGGTGTAAAGAAATGCAGAAAGTCAGTGTCTTTTATAAGAAATTACTTTGGTAACATATTTTTTTGATTTTATTCATTTTATTTGTTTCCATTTTATTTTATTCTATTCTATTTTATTTCTTTTCATTGTTCCAAAATTCATTGCTTATGTACTACACCCAGTGCTCCATGCAATACATCCCCTCCGCAATACTCACCACTAGGCTCACTCAACCCCCATCCCCTCCCCTCCAAAACCCTCAGTTTGTTTCTCAGAGTCCATAGTCTCTTTGGTAACATATTTGTTTCAACTTCTAATACAGCCAGACTTTTTTTTTAAGATTTTATTTATTTATTTGACAGACAGAGATCACAAGTAGGCAGAGAGAGAGGAGGAAGCAGGCTCCCTGCTGAGCAGAGAGCTCGATCCCAGGACCTGGGATCATGACCTGAGCTGAAGGCAGAGGCGTTAAACCACTGAGCCACCCATGCACCCCAAATATTGTCAGATTTTTTAATGTTTACTTATTTTTCTCTTATTTGATAATATAAGCATTCCTTTTTGGTTGCTTTATATTTAAGAATTTGGAAGTTATATATTCTATTTTTATTGTGATAGCTTAAAGCATCAAAATAAAAATGGATAAATAAAAACGTGCAGATGAGCTAAACAGACCATTCACAGAAGAAGAAAACATTAAATGGATAACTAATATAGTCCAATTAATAGCATATTTTTAAAAATGTATTTTTATTTATCGATTTGGAATAGATTTTAAATGGAAATGGTATTTCTCTCATGCACAATTTGTGGGGGTATATGATCTTTGAAAGTTGATATAACAGTATCCAACAATATAAATGTACTCACCCTTTGCTTTGTCCATATCTATAATTCTGTTTTTTCCCCAATATTTAATGAAAACATTCTGTGGCCTATGAAGAAATGATCAAGGATTTTAAATCTCACCTTACACCGGTTAGAATGGCCAAAATTAACAAAACAGGAAACAACATGTGTTGGAGAGAATGTGGAGAAAGGGGAACCCTCTTACACTGTTGGTGGGAATGCAAGTTGGTACAGCCATCTTGGAAAACAGGGTGGAGGTTCCTCAAAAAGTTAAAAATAGAACTTCCCTATGACCCTGCAATTGCACTCCTGGGTATTTACCCCAAAGATACAGATGTAGTGAAAAGAAGGGCCATCTGTACCCCAATGTTTATAGCAGCAATGGCCACGGTCGCCAAACTATGGAAAGAACCAAGATGCCCTTCAACGGACGAATGGATAGGGAAGATGTGGTCCATATACACTATGGAGTATTATGCCTCCATCAGAAAGGATGAATACCCAACTTTTGTAGCAACATGGACGGAACTGGAAGAGATTATGCTGAGTGAAATAAGTCAAGCAGAGAGAGTCAATTATCATATGGTTTCATTTATTTGTGGAGCATAACAAATACCATGGAGGACAAGGGGTGTTACAGAAGTGAAGGGAGTTGGGGTAAATTGGAAGGGGAGGTGAATCATGAGAGACTCTGGACTCTGAAAAGCAATCTGAGGGGTTTGAAGTGGCAGGGGGGTGGGAGGTCGGGGTACCAGGTGGTGGGTATTATAGAGGGCACGGATTGCATGGAGCACTGGGTGTGGTGAAAAAATAATGAATACTGTTTTTCTGAAAATTAATAAATCACTTTAATAATAAATAAATAAATAAATAAATAAATTCAATTTAAAACAAAAAAATAAAATCTCACTTTCATTCAGGAGACTATAAATGTAATTTTATCTTTCCTATAGTATGGCTGGGATTTTAAATGGTAACTTAGAATGTTTTTAAGCAACAGAACTGGTTATTTGTAATTTCACATAATTTTTTAGGATTAAGGTCAAATTTTAGAAAACTTCTATCAAGTTTTTTTTTTTCTTATATGACCCATAAGATTTCAGTTAATTTTCCACAGACTAGCTTCTAGTTCCCAAGCTTTTCAAACCTTGCTTCTTCTCCGCTTCTGAGGGCAGATGCTGGAGAGCAGGGGCATATTTACAGTGTCATGTAATCTGTGCTCTTTTATGCTATGGCACCATGAATACTGGCATAATAGGTAACACAAGTATTCCTGGAAGCCATTCCTACACTGGAATGGTTACTAACAACTATACATGGTAATAACAGCGAACAATAGTATATATGAGTATGTATAACATATTATTGTATTACAATATTTGTGATATAAATTTATATGTAGTAAAGATCATATATCCCAGTAAACTGAAACAAAATATATCCCCAACTCACTTTTCCTTTAGGTGACTCCCCTAAATGCTGATGGTTACTTCAATGTCACTGACAGAAGGGGAAGTTTTACAAAAGATTTTAGTTCTTTTGTTTTTCCAGAAAGGGATTTTATTTCTCCATTTTTTTTGAGCCCAGTTAGCAAATTAATAATCATCTGAACTCTAGTTCTGACATATTATTAATGTCCATATTCATTAGTGAGAGAACAAAATACTAAAAGGGTTGCAAAGACCCCAGAAAAATATACACTGACCAAATCAGAAGAGATCAGATACTGGGGGGAGAATAAAGGAGGGGAAAATTTAAAAAAAAATTATATATATATATATATATATATATATATATATATATATATATAATGGTGAGTAGAACAGAGCCACCCACTTGATTTTGGGTATATTTTGGTTTCTTAGAAGAAACTACCTCCCAAAAATTTAAAGAAAGAAAAGCCTATATACATACAAAAATAAGGGTAAGCACAATGGAGGGATGGAATATGACCATACGTATAGATGAAAATTTAAAAAACGATTCTAAAAAATGAATTGATAACATAAGTTGCTTGGAAAAAGGAAGAAAAAAAGAGGAGAGAATGTGATCAGGCTGGACACTAGAACAAAGCTATGTGCTAGATTTAGGGTATATTTTGATCTATTAGAAGAAATTGTATACCAAAATTTTAAAGGAAAGAAAACCTGTATGTATACAAAAAATAAGGTTAAATACAATGAAAGTTAAAATATATCTATAACAATGAAATTTTTAAAAAAGATTTTTTAAAAATGTATTGATAAAATAGTTAAAAAACGTTAAAAGAGGAAAGAAGAAAAGTTAAAAAAAGAGTAAGAAAACAATAAAATTAAAAAAAAAAAAACTAACATCGAAAGACTTAAGGATCATGGGAAAAAAGCCATGAAGTCTATGTGTTGCTTTCCCCCAGCTCTGGAGTTTCACAGTTCTCATTGATTTGTGAACTTTGTCTTGGCTGGATGTTCTTGCTGATATTTTGGGGAAGGTGCCTGTTGCAGTGATCCTCAAATAGCTTTGCCTGAGGTGGAATTGCACCACCCTTGCCAGGGACCAGACTAAGTAATCTGCTTGGGTTCACTCTTGGTAGAGTTTGTTCCCTAAACATTTTCCATAGAACTTTGGAGGATGGGAATGAAAATGGCAGCCTCCCAGTCTCTGGCCCCATAGGAGCCAAGAGTTCAGCCCCCCTCTTCAGTGCACTCTCAGAGAAAAGCAGCCAATCTACCGTGTCTCCGGCTGCACTCTGTGCTCACCCAGTCTCCGGCTGCACTCTGTGCTCACCCAGTCTGTGACCAAGGATTTCTATCTCTGGCACATGAACTCATTTGGAGTCTCCAAACCCAGAAGATTCCTCCTGCATGCTCCCGTGCCCTCCCATGTTGCTCCTCCTGGAGAAGGAAGGAGGGGATCCACACAGGAGTGGATCTGCCACTTGTGGGGTTTCTGCTTGCAGAGCAGTGGCCGAACTGTGCCTTGGATTGTGGTCTAAGGTAACCCCAGGCTAAAAGCAAACTCCTCTGCTCTGTCTCTGTAGCTGGCTTCCCTGCTCCAATACCTAGGAACTCTGCCATACTCAGACACCCCCAGTCTTTCTGTGAGTGACCCCATGGGTCCTGAGACTGCACTGTCCCCGCAAGTCTCTATCCCAGCTTAACCTCTAGTGCAATGTCCCTCAGTGGAGCAGACTTCTGAAAGTTCTGATTTTGTGCTCCACTGCTCTCTCACTTGCCAGGATCTTGTCCCTCCCCCTGAGATCTATCTTCCCTTTGCTTGGGCTTCACTTCTCCACACGTCCTACCTTCCAGAAAGTAATCGACTTTCTGTTTCTAGAATTTCTGCTCTTTTTCTCTTCTATCTCCTGTTGAGTTTGTAGGTGTTCAGAATGGTTTGATAACTATCTAGCTGAACTCCTGAGACCTAATGGTATTCAGTTTCCTACTCCTCCACTATCTTTCTTCCTCTTCTTTTTCATTAATGTTTAAAAGTTATTCCTAGGCATGGATTTGCTCAGCAAATCCTTCCTTTCTACAAACTGTTTTTAAATGATTTTTTTCTTAATCTGCTGTATCTTTCTTGGAATTTCATATATTCATATATATGAAAATGTTAGGTTGATTAATAAAATACAGTAGAATTATTTAATTGTGCTTTAGGGTTTTGAATGAGGAAAACCTATTTTTGAGTCCCAGCTCTGCTATTTACTGGCTATGTGCTTTGGGAAAGTTCCATAAATTTCTTATGCCTCCATTTCCTATCAATACAGTAATCATCATCATCATATCTACTTCATAGCACTGAGAGAAGTAAATGGGTCATAATATGTAACATATTTGTAACAGCTTCTAGCATATAATAAGCACTCAGTAAAATTTTTAAGTATTTTTAGTTATTCCTATCCATCACATTTTAAGTTAAATAAGCGTTATTCATCTCCATTAAATCTTCCATGATTTTATTTTTTTTGTAGTCACTCTCTGACATTTTAAAATATATTTTATAGATGTATAACACATTATATATTCTCATTGAAAATGCACAATTATGGATTACAGATCTTCTAACATTTCCTCCTGTTTTTATTTGTTTACTTCCAGCTTATTTTCTTTTAAGTAACTCAATTTCATAGATCATTACAATTACAGAGGAAATTTTCCCAGGAGAAGAAAATTAATAAACTTGCAGCAGACATCCTATTGCTCCTTCATTCAATTTTATTCTATTAGAAAAAAACTCAAAGATCTTCACCTAAATTCAGTCTCTTCTTTTTAAAACATTTTATTATGTTGTGTTAGTCACCATACAGTACATCATTCATTTTGGTAAATTCATTCTCTTCTGATGGTGTAACTGAGTACTCGCTGAAAGGTATATCTCAGAATTTCTTGTAACAAATAATTCTTAGCTAATAGAATATTTCTATGTGACAGTTGATTTCCAGAGATGATGGAAAGTTTTCAGTATTATTGACAAGTTGTTTTCATTGAGCAAGAAGAGTGGTCACAAACTGTTAACCCACTGATCATATTTCATTTGACCAGTGCAGTATTTTTTTTTTAATTTAAATGCTTTAGACACTGTATGTACTATTTGTTTCTCCACAATCCCAACTACTGTCAATTGGTTTTACACCAGGACTACTTTACTCATTTCTATAACTTGCTTTGATAGCACTTAAGATTGTGATTCTTAAATTTGTGTAATATATATGCAAGTGAACCTCAGTGTGAAGATCAGAATTACAGAGAGGCCATAATGCATTCACCAAACATCCTTGAGAATCCACTATGTGCCAGAATTTGAGGTATGTGCTAATGATAGAGCAATGAAAAAAAAATATATATATACATAGTGAGTGACCTTCTTGGGGCTTACAGTGTGGTGAAAGAAACAGAAAATGAACAAGTTCACACAGGTGAAAAATTGTAATGGTGATTTATCATTCTGGGAGAAAGTAGAAAATGAAAAGCAGAGAGACAAAAAGGAGTCACAGAGGGCGCCTGAGTGGCTCAGTAGGTTAAGCATCTGCCTTCAGTTCAGTCACAATCCTGGAGTCTTAGGATTGTGTCTGCCATTGGGGTCCCTGCTCAGTGGGGGAGTCTGCTTCTCCCTCTGACCTGCCCCCAATCGTGCTCTCTCTTTCAAATAGATAAATAAAATATTATAAAATTAAAAACCATAATTTTAAAAAGGGAAACGGACTCCTGGGTGGCTTAATTGGTTAAGTGTCTGCCTTTGGCTCAGATCATGATCCCAGTGTCCTGGGATCTAGTCCTGCATCAGACTTCCTGCTCAGCTGGGGAGCCTTCTTCTCCTTCTCCCTCTGCCTGATGCTCCCCATGCTTGTGTGGTCTCTCTCTCCCTCTGTGTCAAATAAATACAATCTTAAAAAAAATCTTTTAAAAAAGGAGACACAGAAAAGAAGCAAAGTGAAAAAGAGGGATAAATGTAAAGGGAAGAGAAGGAAAGGGAGGGGTGATATTAAAGAGGAGCCGAACTTCAGCAGGAGACCAAAAATCCATCTAAACGTGTGGGAACATATAATAGCTAAAGAATACCTTAGTGATTTGAATCTACATAGATATTTAAATGTGGAGGTTATATAATCCTTTACTTACCAGGACAATCACACAGTTTAACAATCTGGCTGAAGGTTTCAACTATCACCTCTTCATACCTATTGAATTTATTTTGTTTCAAAACAGAATATTTTTTGAGGCACCTGGATGGCTTAGTTGGTTAGGCATCTGCCTCTTGATTTTAGTCTCAATTCATAATCTCAGGGTCGTGGAATCTAGCCCTGCTTTGGACTCTGTGCTAAGTGGGAAGTCTGCTTGAGAGTCTCTCCCTGTCTCCCTCAAGCCCTCTGCCCCCCCAAAAAATCTTTAAAAAAAAAGAACTTTTTTTGCTGATTATAAAATGGCTTTTAATATGCTCACCATATAAACATGAAAAAACTAAAAGGCCTAAATCAAATGATAATACAAAATTTGGAAAGATATTAAAACTTCATAGCACACAGAAGGTTTTATTTTTCTAGCCCCTTTTCACTGGGATATATGCAGGATCAGAATGAAGATTTACATTCTTTATGGCTTGCCCAGCATGTGCATTCCAAAAATAGCAAGGCTATTGTCTCTAATTCTGGACCCTTAAGTAATAAAAGTTATTTTTTTCTGTGAATCTGGACGCCCTAACAAAAACAAATTTACTCCTGATGTCTAATACGCTGATGCCAGAAAATATGTCATGACCTTTGTGAACAGGAAAAGTAATCTGTGAAAGATGCTGCCTTTTTCCACCATGCAAAGACTAATATAAAAAGGCTTATTTGTGGGGCGCCTGGGTGGCTCAGTGGATTGAGCCGCTGCCTTCGGCTCAGGTCATGATCTCAGGGTCCTGGGATCGGGTCCCGCATCGAGCTCTCTGCTCAGCAGGGAGCTTGCTTCCCTCTCTCTCTCTCTCTGGCTGCCTCTCTGTCTACTTGTGATTTCTCTCTGTCAAATAAATAAATCTTTAAAAAAAAAAGGCTTATTTGTAATTTTTTTAAAAAATTGTATTTATCTATTTGAGAGAGAGAGGGCGAGCATGAGTGGGGGGTTAGGGAGGGGCAGAAGGAGAGGGAAAAGCAGATTCCCTGCTAAGCAGGGAGGATGCTGGGCCTTGATCCCAGGACCCCAAGATCAGGACCTGAACTGAAGTCAGATGCTTAACCAACTGAGCCACCCAGGGACCCAGCTTATTTGGTTATTTTAAAGATTTTTCCCTAAATAATTTTTCTTTTACTTTAGCTGACCAACTCCCTGACAGTATTTGTAAAGGACAATTTTCTTTCCTTTTCCAAAATTTCCTTTAACAGTACCTACCGATACCTACTTACCTATTCAAACCTTTATACAGAATTATTCACCTGAATATTGGTGAACTATAACTACTTAAGTGCAGAGAAAAACTTTAATTATTGCTAAAACATGACACTCTGAAAAAATCTTGATTTTTTTTAATAAAGAGGTATTAAGAAGTAAATGTCTTCAATTAGACATAGATTTAAATCCCTTTTGTTTCACTTCCAAGCTGAGTGATTTGGGACAAATTACATAATTTTCCCTGCCTTTGTTTTCTGATCTATAAAGTGGGGACAAAAAACAAAACCCATAGGGTTGCATGAAAATTGAATGAGACTCTGCATGAAATGTGCTTATTAGTACATAACCTGTCCCACAGTAAATGCTCAAAAAGTACTTTTAATATTATTAAAATAGTCTTCAAATTCATTAAAAAGTCATTTAAATTATTATTTTAAATTTTCTGATTAGCTGGTCCATTTACAAATGGATTATTTTCTGCACATGGCCAGTGACATAGTTCACTGATTCACTCATGTGATAGTAGTCCAGCTAATCCTTTCTACTAAACTTTGAACCAGCTGGCTTAACCCCAAATTTTCAGCCAGGAATTTGTTGAAGCAGCTTATAGTATTTATCTTTAATTTCCTATCTGTCTTGCTTAAACAGTATATTGCTTCCAGCCACATTGGTGTAAGTTATCTAACAAGTCTTGATTATAGTCCACTGCTTATTTTGCTGGTGACTTCAGTCCGGTGGTAATCTGATCAGAATTTATGTGTGTTATTAATAGACTGAGTTACTGATAGAAATTTGTCTGAATTCCTATAAGCATTCCCATGATACCTATTCCTGGTACCAGGAGGTATTAGTTATTATTGGCAAGTATTATATTTTTCAGTATGAGCTAAAGTTTTGCTCCATAGGCCTCTGTGTATGGACACAACTTTAGCTCACACTCAAAATGGATAGACAGTGCCCTTGGCCTATGGCTTTTTCCAGCAGAGTTGAATCTGTAATATACAGTTTTATTGGCCAGGTATTCTGTAGAACAGCTTCTCAATTGATCAGCACTTGTGAACACCTAGAGCTTTAATAATAAGAGTAATAATAATAGTAATAGTGATAATAATAATATTATTAATAATAATACCTATTGGGTACTCATTATGTACCAAACACTACAAAGATCATTTGCTTATGTCTTCATTATAGCTTTCTGGAGTAGAACTATTATCATACCCACATTTTACAGATGGGGAGATGGTGAATCAGCATGAATTTCTCAATATCTATGCTAGTAATTGAAGGAGCTGAGGTTTTCAACTCAGTTCTCCAAGGCTTTCAAACACGATATTTTCATAACAATACTGCTATCACCAGAATATTAGTATTTACATTGCACTGTAATTATGAAACACTGAAAGATACTAATGTGCCTTTTGAATCCTTAAAGCAAGGCTGCTTGTTTTTCCAAATTAGCAGTATATACCCTATGTATAAATTATTTCCTAGAAATACAAATATAAGTACAAATAGTAATTTATCATTTTTTCTATTTATATTACAATGTGATAAGGGCTATACTATCAGTTTGACAAAGAAATTTCAGAGTACAAACTGGTAATAGTATGGCAATTGGACCAGATAATGCCAGGAATAATTCTAAGCAAAGAACGGGGAGTAATGAGTTCCATCCAGGAGAAATATCATAAACAAAAGATCAAAAAGATGTATTCAAATAGATAGCATGTTTCAAGAAAGGACAAGTAGTTTTGTTGTGGTTGGAGCACAATATATATTGAAAGTTGAAAGTGTGAGAAAAGGAGAATAAATTGTGAAGGGGCTTGGATGTTCTATTAACAGTGGTGTGTGTGTGTGTGTGTGTGTGTGTGTACGTGTGCACGTGCGTTGGGAGATGGTTATGGCTACAGCCAGTGGGAAATAATTTGAGTGATAATATTAGGCATGCAATATAATCCTTGATTTACTGCTTAGTTTATGATCTTGGAGAAATTACTTAATGTTATTAAGCCTCAGCTTTTTAAATAGAGAATACAGTCTCTACCTCACTCTGCAACCTCTTATGAACTGATTATTAACTTGATTTGAATATGCCAATATTCAATCCTGTTATATGCATAGCAATCGTAAACCTATGAACCAAATTCTCCTAAGTTGAATAATTTCTAACTTATTTTTCTACTCATATGAGCCCTGCATGCACACTAATGTGACAGAGTATAAAGAGGAATAAGTTATCATGAAATAATAACTCAGATACCAAAGGATGAACCTGATGGATGATTACTAAGAACATCATTTCATGAATACAGACATATGTTTATCATTCACTTATCTGTACATTCATCCATTCACTCATCCAGTGAACATGTAACAAATACTGACTATATGCCAGGTACCATGCTAAGTGACAGTGATTCAGAGATATCTAAGAAATGCTTCTTCTTCTCACAGAGTTCTCTTAAATTCTAGTTGCATGTGGCCCATGATTCATTTCTCCCACCTCTGAAATATTATTATACTCAATATTTCTCTTCTCAGGAAATGTATATACTCAACAAGTATACATACCACCCATATATTTTAAGATTTTTTAAGACCATACTGAATGTCTAAGCATTTTGTGAGTCCACTATAAGCATCCAGTACTTATTGTTCAAATTTAGTCTTTAGTCTGATTCCTGAACCTCTCAATAATCTCAAGAATGCCTTTACCTCTTTGTCCGCTGGAGGGAGGTCACTCTAAGTGCATTTTAACATGTACTGAAAAAAAGACAGCACAGCTGAAGCCTGATTGAAAATCTGATCTTCTCTCTAATGTCACAAGGACACCCTGAGACAATGACTGAAGAGCTATGCACTAGTACCCAGCTGGATCCCTGATACTTACATTGACAGATGCATTATCAACAGAGACATTGATTTAGAGTGAATTAAGTAACCAATTTCCATCTTCAAGCCTCCAATTCCATTTTAGCACCAGGAGATATTAACCAGTATTCTTGTAGGTGAAACTTGATTGTGTTAAGGAGGGTGCCTGGACAATTGGAGGGAGCCAGGATAAGAAATTAGAATTCTAAGTTTTATTACTCTCTCTAGTCTGCTGAGTCACCTTGAGAAACTCATATCATAACTGAGTCTTAGTTTCTAAAAGTCAAATAAATGTTACTTTCTATAATCCTGAAAGAATTTTTGGATTACTGACTTGCTATACATAACTCTCTCAAAGTAAGTATATGCAAGGAATTGCTGTAGATGCAAGATTTTGTAAATTATTGAAATGAAACACTGGGTTGGCCTTGAAATATACTATTTTTCATTTGTATAGCCAGAAAACTAAAGAGCAAAGTGAAGCACTTTAATATTCTCATTTCTAGCATGATTTCAGTAGAACAGATTGATTGAGCATGGCAGAGGAGGAAGGGAGAAAATATCTTATGTACAAAGTCATTGTAAGGCATACAAAAATATTAAATTTGTGTAATAACTCTCTTGGGTATAATTATGCTACTTTAAATATTTTGAAGACATATTGATGCTATTTGTCATCAAAAAAATTTAAACAACAAAGGTGTAACTGGAATTATGTTGAGTCAAATTGTGAATACAGTTTTACCCTACAGTATTTTCTCTCATATACATACTTAAACTAATAGCATAATTATGTAGCATTTTCAATTCACATATAATTCAATTCATTTTAGTTAGTATTATTCTCTTTATTTCATAGTTGAAGAAATTGAAGCTGAGGGAGATTTTTATTTTCTAATATTTCCTAGCTAGTACTAAAACTTATATTCTGCATACACTGCTAGTGATCTGTCTGCACAGAATGCTATATATTAAATTGTGGTACAGCTAAAGAAAATTATGATACCAGAGACATTCAAAAGACTAACTTGGGCCAAAGGCCTCAAGGAAAGATTTCATTACTGAAGTGGGATATTTGACGTATGGCATCTATTTATATTAGAGAACACTCAAAAACACATGGCACTTTACCTTATTTTTAACCTCATGATGATAGCCATAGTTTCTAAAAATAAATGGTTCCTGATATTAGTGGTGTGTTTTATAGGCTCTATTTGGGGGGAGTTCCATAAAAAACTAAGACAGACACCTTTGGGAAATATTGTATATGATATCCTTTATTTGGAGATTCATAAAATGTTCTGAGAAATCCTGTAGAAAGGAATTTTGTTCAAGTTTGTTAAACTTGGCTTTCCTTTATTTTTTTAAAATCCAAAACCTATTAAATCTCTCTAGGAATACTAATATTTATGTGAAATGCAATTTGGAAAGTAGAAAACAATATTTCCATTTCTTTCATTAACCACATTCTTTTATTAACCACATCACTCTTTTTATCTTCCATAATTATCCTTTAAGTGAAAACTAAAATAATCCAAGATAAATTGATGTGAATATGGCTGTACTCATTGTATCATTAGCATGGAAACTTAGAGAGGCAAAGATATGTTTTTCCTATGCTTACTAAAGTGCCTCACACATAACAGTTGCTCAATATATCCCAATGATGTTTCCATCCAGTTGACACATCAGTCTCTTCTGGACATTTTTTTCTATGAGAAGAATAAAATATTTTAAGACATCTTAGAAAATTAAGTATTTAGAGATGTTGGACATTTATCCTTCTAAAGGCTGAGAGCTAAGAAAGTTGGCCTTTGTGCATTTCATATAATTTCAATAACAGAAGTCATTTTTATGGTATCTGTCCATTGTCCTTATTCAGCTCTTAAGCTTAATCAAATACTGGTTGTGAGGTAGTGACTTCTTTTCTCGCTTTCTGGACATAACCTTTTTTCAGCCTATTGGATTGGATTGAATGTTGCTAATACTGATGTACTTATCAGAATAGAACCATATACTCATTGGGTTTGTGACAAGATCTCCCTTGAAATATGAAGTTCTCCCTGTTGTTCAACATTTTAGGAAAGGGGTATCTATTTCACAGAAGAAAGAGGAACTGAGAGGGAAAATTCTGTGTTATAGAATAGGAATCACTCTCCTTTCAATTTATCAGGATGTCCAAGGGTATTCCTAGATGGCGTGTTTGAAAGATTTTTCCTTTTACATGGTGGGATTTTGGAAGACATTAAATAAGAAATCTAGGCAACATGCTGTTGCTGGTGCACTAGATTTTTGTGGCCAAAGTACTGTGGTAATGAAGAGAATTGTTGCTAAGGCTCTCAAACCATAGAAAAAGCCATCCATGTTAGGATTCAAGAGTTGAATGTTTAGCTTTCCAGTTTCATTCCTTACCTGTCACTGTTTCATCAGCCTTCTTTGAAACAAATTTATTGAACATATTCCAGATTCTTGAATGGATTACTCTCCCTCCCCTTTGGTACTTTTCACATTCTATTCCCTCTACCTGGAATATATTCCTTACTCCCACTCTAATTTGAAAAATTCCTACACACACTTCAATTCTTCCCTTCAGATGTTACTTTTTCTGGGAAGATGTTCTTGATCCCTACCTTCTCTCATTTGGGTTATAATTTGGTTGTCTCTTCTGCGTGATCTCATAGCACCCTGCAGTTTTGTCATCACTGCACCTATACTACTGTATGGTAAATGTTTGTTGAGTTTTTTTCTCTTACTGAATGTTGACCTCTCTTTGGATAAAGACTGTTTTTCTTGTTTACTGTTTTAACAGTGCTTAGCAAATAGCAGATTCTCAATAAATATTAGCAGAATGAATACATATGGTATTTTATTACTTTCCTATATGTTTTACTGCATTTTTAGCTCTGGTTCTTATTCTAGATTGCCAGAAGGAATGGAGAAAAGGAGATAAGAGCCTGACTCTCAGAATTATAACATCTTGGAAATCCTGAGGAGAAGCTAGTCTAACAAAGTTTGTATCTCAAACTGAGTTTGTATCTCAAATTGAAAGCCCAGGAACACTTCTAATTTTCTTCTGATGATATCTGTTCAAATTAGATCTTCTCTTTGTGATTCTATCTCTTTTATTCTAAATTATAGCAATTGTTCAACATTAATTCCAGAAATAAAAACAAATAAAAACAAAGAACTTATTTGATGATCTTTAAAGAGATATAAAGGAAATATTTGAAAATAGCCAGTTGTTTGGCACAATGTGAATGGAAATATCTAGAATGTGATCCATTTACATCAGGTATTTTAAAATTACTTTTTATAGTGTACAGTTAAAAGTTTTACCTTCTCTTCATATGAAAGTGTTATTCATTTAAAATGTTGGGTAAGTTGTTTTCAAAGAAACCCCACTATAACTATTTTTTCTCTCAGCTGCCCATATATGTCTCTGGTTATTTGAGACTCTAACCTTAATACTTGAACATAAGTGATAAAAAGAAGGAATCAACCAGACTAAGCAGTTGACAAGATACTGTATTTGGGGCACAGGGGTCCCAAGTAGACCACCCATGGCCACTCACTGTTAACAAAATCCAAAGGCAGAGAGATGAGTGGTGATGGAAACAAGAAAGGAATTTATTTCATTGAGGTCAACACTAGAACAACATAGACTAATGTCTTAAAACCTTTCTCCAAGGTGATGAAAATACTTCCAGGTTTATATAAGAAAAATGTGGGACAGATTGCTGGATACATGCAGGTGAGCAGGAAAGGTCAGGTTGATCATTGTCTTGGGATTGGTCATGTAGGGTCTTGCTGGCTCAGGACAGTCCCTATTTCCTGAGGGAGTACTTTTATTTCCCATGAGAAAATACATTGCCTACAGAGTCTTGCCTAATTTAAGAGATAAGCTGAGAAGAAAAGTTAAATCAGTTAGAAAGTATAGACCGTGGTCAATATGGAGGTACTTGAAGTCTTCTTTCAGTACCAGAAAGGAATGTGGGCAAAAGAAATGGTTCTTTATTTGATTATCTGAAGTAAGGAGGCAGCCTCTGCTTTCTTTTTATTCATAACAGCCCCCAATTCCAATATTTTTTCATGTACAGAATGATAGAATCCTATGGTTTGTAATGCTTCTGCCAAAATCTCCATCCCTATTGCTGATGAAGAAAATAGTACATTTCTCTGGGATATTGCATTCAGTAATCTAATGGTTTGGTTATGAAGAGAATAAAAGAAAACAACTTGAGGAGGTTGACAGGTGACATTTTTCTAGAATGATCAGACTGTGCTGATATTTTCTTCCCCTTGAACTTCAAACTTTAGTCTCAAATAGGATGAAATAGCCCAAGGTTAAATTGTTGAGTGAATTGAGGAACATGTAATTAGTTATCAGTTAGTCAATCATTAAGCAAGAGCTATGAAGTTTCTATATTATGCCTCACCATGTGCTAGATGTTACAGAAGGTATAACAAAATAGAACTATATTCCCAGACCTAAAATATGTGTAATCCTCTTGGGGGAAAAGATACAACTCACAATTAGATTCTGAGATAATTTTCCAAACTGTGAGTATTAGGAATGTATTATAAAATATTTTTTTATGGAAATTCAATTAAAGTAGAAATCACTGTGGGCTGAAGTGGATCAGGGAAATCAGGGCAAGATTCTCCAGAGGATGGGGTGTCCTAGCTCGGTCTTGAAAGACTGTAGTATGCTTTCACTTGTTAGAGGTTGAATGGACACTTTCCATTTGCTTAAGAAATGTATGGTTAGTTAAATCTTTTAAGTTACTAGAAGGAAAGGAGAAGAGCAGAGAAGAGGGGAAGACAACTAATATTCTGAGATAAAGAAGATTGCCTTGATAAAGGGGCAAGCCTATCATTTTTGTTTGAATGCAAATTATGACTAAAATCTACATTAAGTATAGGCTTATCTACCCACACTCTTCTCTTTGTGCTCAATCCTTATGGAAGATTGGACACTTTTAGAACTGTGGCTTAGAATAATAGTAAACATTTATATAACACTTGCTGTATGTCAGGAACTGTTTCAATCACTTTATAACCATTCATTTCAGCCTCAAACAGTATAAGTCTTTATGAATTAAAAACAACAACAACAAAAAACAACAAAATAACTGAGGCACAGAGAAGTAAAGTGTAACTTGCCCAAGGTCATATAATTAGTAAGTAGTAGAACCAAGATTTTAACCAGGCAACTTGTTTCCAGTTTTTAAACAGTATTCATTGTGGCTTCGGTTATATTTTATTTGCAGAACCTCAGCTGACTTCTAGGTGTATCTGTATATGGTTAAATTTGTGTCCTTTGTGTTTCTTTCTTTTGTTTCCTTTGAGTTCTAATTTATATCTTCTACATATTGTATAGGTTTTTAGGAAATTTGGTGGAAGTGTTGATTCAAGGGTCAGAGAGGAGATTATGTATATAGGAAAAATAGAACTTTTTCAGTATGCCTGCAATCATGATATGAATTATTGGATATTTAGCTTGCTCTTTGATTAGTCTCTGATACAGCAGTGAGTTGCGGACCATATTAATCTACCAGCTGACTATAAACCAACAAGTTATAACTTGTACAACCTTATTAGGACAGGGCAGGATTCTATAGCAGGTAACTGTCCCTGCTCACCTACAGTGAGCAGACATTCTGAGGAGATGCAAATACTTTACTGTCAGCCTTTATCTTCCCATTTGTTTGCTCATCCTCTATCATGGAGTCTTTCCAACAAGGTTTATATATATGAGTAATAATAGTTTCTTATATTTCACCCTCCAAAAATCCAGACCAACTACTACAAAAATACTTGATATATAAGATTTGGTAGTACTGGATAGTAAAGCTATGCCTGATTGAGGTGAGTCACCTTCAATTCCTTTAGTTTTTGAGAACTGACACCCAAAGCATAAAACATTTCTGCCAAGTTCCTTCACAACTTGTTTTTCTGAATTCACATCTGGAAGGAAAAGCCAAGCACATCTGCTAGAGGCATGTCTACCCAGCATACTGCATAAGGTCTTTACACTTTCTCCTTCCCCACTGGCTTAGACTAATTCCCACCTTCATGCTTTTCTCAGTGATGACCCTGCTAAGGAATACCATTTCACACTCCCCCCAACCTTAGAAAAGATGTCAAGGTCTGGATTCAAAATACAAAATAGTTTACTTTCACTAAAATGCTGAGGTTCTACATCAAAATATTATTTTGTTTACTTTTTTGTTTGGGAAGGCAGAGAAAGGGAATTTCACTATGCCTGTCACAGTGATTGACAGAAATGAAGCATGAAAGAGAGCAACTGTGTTTATGAGCCATGAAGGTGAAAACTAGACAAGACCTGGATTGTATATTTTGAAAAACTCAATAAATTTCTTTCACCCATTCCCCAAATCTTCACATTCTAGCAAGAAAAGAATGACATCAAGTTTCAGCTAGAAATGAATTTTTGTTTGTAAAGGTTGGAAAGCTATAAGACTATAAAACATATTCTTTTAAATGAAATTGCAGTATCCCCCAGAGTCTTACTCAAACTTAGTCCTTGGGGCCATGCTATTCATATACGAAAGAAAACCTTATAGCAAGCTCTTTGTGCTACTTCAGCAACTAAATTTTTCTGTCTGGGTCTGAAACAGCCTCTTTTTATGCCAGGTTCTGTATTGTTCTCTTACTGTACAAGAGGAAAGTCTGACTTACTTTACTGTCCTAAACCATCAACATCCAGAGTAGATTCAGGACAGAATTAGTTATGGTAAACACATTTTGTGGAGAAGGTTTGAGAAGTGTAGAGCCAATCAATGGGAAAACTCTGCCTATGTCTGATAGCCTATGTCTCATTTCTGGGAAATCCTGAGGAAAGACAGTATTTGACTCAGAAAGTTAAAATATATTTTTTCCTTTTAATTATACATTCCTCTACCCTAGAGACATTCTGCTACCTCCTATTAAGGGAATATAGTCAAAAGAGGACAGACTTTGAAGCAAAACAGATCAGAAACATGGCTGTGCAAATTAATAGCTTTGAAGTCTTGGGAAAACAATGAATATGTCTGACTCTTTTTTTCTTCTGTAAATAACAAATAATAGTACCCATCCTGTAAGATTCTTTGGAACAAATTCCATACAAATATACAAATGATATATAATTCTATATCACTATAACAAATACTGAAGTCTCTACTATATACATTCCCTGTGGTGACATTTCCATTTATCCTCATATGTGAATGATGGATCTTAAAATCTAAGAAATGTGATGTCAATATTTTCTTCCCTGTTTTCCTCTGTCTCCTGTTTCTTCCCTGTTTCCTCTGTGTTTTCACCACAGTCAATTTATTCTGGAAGTTGCTTCTAAGCATATGCTGAATGAATTTGATTAAAAAGAAATGTTACAAAGGACTCTTTTTCCCAATGAGGTTGCTAATTATCAGTTATCAAATTAACAATCCTCAAAAAGAGAGTGGATCCCCATGATTATGTTGTAGAACTACACTGGGTACTAGACTGTAGGCACAGACATCCACATGAAGCAATTTTAGAACAGTTAGCAAAAAGGTCTTCCCTAACCCTAATGATCTTTACTATAATATCCTTGCCACTTTCCCCTTTCTCCTACTATACAGCTATTTGTATGCTGAGGAACACAAGAAAGTAGAAGCTTCCCCAACTTCCCAAAGTAGTGAACAATATCTTTATACTGGTCATGAACATAATATTACATGATACTAACTTTATAGACTGTGACACATATGCCAGGATATTCTTTACTCCGTAACAGTGTAGAAACTGCAAAATGTCCATGACTTTGAAAAAGAAACACTGTGAGGAGTTTTTTGATATTTCAGCTGACAATACAACTTTCAAAATATCTACCCAGCAGATGTTCTTCATTCTACCCCAGTTCTTATATATTTATTTTTATTAGTTTTTCCATATACTTATTCATCATGTTTTACTTGACACATTTTTATGTATGAGACACTCTTTTAACTTTGGGGAATAGAACAGAGAACAAGGCAAATGAAGACTCTGCTCTTATGGATCCTACATTGGAGAGGGAAGACCAGACAGTAAAAAATAAACAAATAATCAGAGAAAGGCAAAAACCATAAGATTTCATTCATATGTGGAATTTAAAAATAAAACAGATGAACATAGGGGAAGGAAAAAAAAAGAGAGAGAGAGAGGGAAGCAAACCATAAGACACTCTTTAAGAATAGGGAACAAACTGAAGGTTGATGGAGGTAGGTAGAAGGGCTAAATGGGTGATGGTTATTATTAAGAAGGGTACCTGTTATGATGACCACTGGGTGTTATATGTAAGTCATGAATCACTAAATTCTACTCCTGAAACCAATATTACACTATATATTAACTAACTAGAATTTAAATAAACATTTGGAAAAATAAAGGAAAATAAACAGACTGATGAGACAGACTGATTGGAAAGCCCTAGTTTATAGTGAGTTGTCAAAGCCTCTCCAGCAAAGTGGTATTTAAACTGAGATATGAATAGTGAGAATAAGCTGGCCATGCCAAGAAATGGGACTAGAGTTGGTGGAAACAGGAAGACCTTCTGATATTGGACAGAAATAATCATGCTGAAGAAATCAGAGAAATTGGTGTGACTTGATTGTACTACACAAGGAGATAAGGGGGAGCATGAAACTATATAAGCCAAGGTACACAGTTTGACTTTTATTGTAATGTGAGTAAAAGCTATAGTAGAATTCTAATACACTGAATATTGTCCAATTTATGTTTTTTTAAAAACATTTATTTATTTATTTGATAGATAGAGTGAGAGAGAGAGAGAGAGAGAGAGAGAGAGAGAATAAGCCAAGGTACGGGAGAGGCAGAGGGAGAGGGAGATGCAGACCACCCATATTCAATTTACATTTTTAAATGATTACTTTTTTGTGTGACTAATGGGCTTTAGCGGGACACAAGAGGAAACTAAAAGTTTTGTTATAAAGCAAGGAGAGAATTCTAGGTGAAAGATAATGGTAATAAGATTTTGGATTTAATGGAATGCTTGGAATATAATTTTAATACTACAAATAGCTAAGTACACTCAGATTTAGGGTGTGTATAGGAGACATGATTGCTAGAAATTATTTTGGGTTGGATATGGAAGATAAGGGAGAAAGAGAAATCAGGAATGGTTCTTAGGTGTGGAGCTTGAGAAGCAACTGAAGAATTGTTATATTTGTTATATTTACTGTGATGGGGAAGGCAGGAGATGGGGGAATTTTGTTTCCAACTTGTTATATGAGAGATGCCTATTACATAAATGAAAATAGGAATGGGACAGTCAGACACACAAGTCTAAATTTCTGGGGAGAGGTCAGAGCTGAAGATATGGGTAGTATGTAGATCCATGTATCTAAGATGAGATCATGTAGGAGACACTGAAGACAATGATGATGTCCAAAGACAGAAAACTGGAGTCCATCAACAACATTTTATGGCCACATTTATATATTCCACTTTTTCTCTCCTATCTCTCTTTTCTTCCTACATCTGCTTTTTCCATCTCCCTGTCTCTCTTCTTATCTCTTTTTGTGTTCTTCCATCTGTTTCTTTCATTGCTGGAGTCATAATTTATGGTAGCATTGAGGTAGGAGTTATGAGTGTCTTGACTATCAGGGATCCAGGAAAAATACAATGTGAACTTGGAAAAAATATCTCATGACAAAAAGGAAGGAAGGGATTTAAAAAAGAAAAAAAAAAAAAAAGGAGAGCATATGACAACAGAGTTTAGAAGGCAGCATAGTGAGGCTTTCAGTAGCCAAATTTGGGGAAAATCAATTATAAAGAATGTTGGCAATGATTTGTAATATTTTAATTTAAAAAATATCAGTGACTTTATAAGAATATCCACATCCACACAAAAAATTGTATAGATAGAATAGGACAAGATGGCAGAGATGTAGGAGTAGGCATCATTTCCCCTAAAGTGAGCTGATTACCTACCAAAGAACTCTGATCACCCATGGAATCAGCCTGATATTAGAATTATACACTTCTGTAACTCTATGGGGGCAGAAGACACCAGTGGGCAGGTAAAGTGGAGTGGGAACATTGGACTGATATCGGAAGATAAAAAGGGGGGGGCACTAGAAGTGACCCATTGGAAAGTAATACCCCAACATGAGAGTGCCCTGTGATTGTGGACCAGCATTAACTTGGAGTCTTGTTGAAAGCACTCAAAAAGGGCAAAGGATTGTAGGGGGGATTGGGAGAATTGGGCAGTTAGGGACAAAGGCTTAAGCCCGCTGACCCAGGACAGCCACTGCTGGTGCTGAGCCAGAGAGAGTGCAGTGAAAAAGCCAGATCTTGGCCCCTGAGCCCACAGCACACCTGAGAGCATCTGGGTGGTGGCCATGAGGGTGAGGGAGCCTTGCCAGCTGGCAGAACCACAGCCTTTTGCCTCTCGACCAGCACCTCGTGACCAGTCTGAGTAGAGCACCACACCCTCCCCTGAGAGAGGGGTGTGCAGGCACCTATGCAGGACCTGCACAGTCTGAGCACTCCTAGCCTGGGCCAGTGTGAAAGTCTCAGTGCCTTATCTCTGCTTGGGACCTCTCTGGCAGTCTAGACCTGCCCAGAGACCTGGGGCTAGTATTTCTCGTGGTTTTGGGTACAAGTGGGAGTTCCTGTAACTCCAGAGACTGTGACTAGGGACATGCTCTGCCAGTGGCAGAGGGGGAATTTATGTGCTCTGGAACACCCAGAGGGGAACAGACAAGCTTCTCTCTGAGAGGGAGGTCTGGGTGCAGTTTGCTTTCCTCTAAATCTCCAAGAACTGTCAAAAGCCACCAAGGGGAGATAAAACAAATGAACAAACAAACAAAAAAACCTCCAGAGAACAAAAGCCTGAAAAACCTGTTTACTCAAAGCCCACCCCCTTGATGGAGGCAGGAGGACTTAACTCAGGGAACACTGCCTGAAAAACAATGCGACAGGCCCCTCCCCCAGGAAGCCAACAACAACAACAAAACCCCAAACAAACAAACAAACAAACAAACAAAAAAAAACAAGAGGACAACCACCACTACTTCATAGATACCACCTTTATTTTTAATTTGTTCCAACTATTCTGGTTCCTTTGATTTTTTTTTAATATATAACTTTTTAAGCTATTTGCCATCAAAATGAGATGTTCAGTACAACAAATTCTATAATAACCTTTTAACCTGAACTTTTTGATACATATACCTGTGTTTTTCTTTTTCTTTTCTATTTTTTATTTTATTTTATTTTGTTTAATATTTATATAGAGATAAGCTTCAAGGTAATATCCTTTCCCCAATCAATGCTACCCCTATTTGTAAACCAGTTATAATTCCCCTTTATCTCAGGAAAGTTGAGTCCTTTAACAAAGATATCAAGATACATCCAGGAAGAATCAAAATAAACTTCCTTGCCCACACTGAGAATTTATAACCACTCTCCCATCTTTTTCTTCCATCAGTGTTTCTGTGTGTTTTTGTCCTGGTAGTATATACATGTTATACTTGGGGTTCCTTTTGACGAGGTTCTTTTTTTTTTTTTTAATTATTTTATTTTTCTCTTGTCATCTACTTTTGTCGGTCTTTTTGTTTGTCTGTTTTTGTTTGTATACTTTATAAATCTTACCTTGGGGCCCATCTGGGCTGGGTCTTCTCTTTTATCTTTCTTTTTATTTTTTCGTGTGTGTGTGTGTGTGTCTCTCTCTCTCTTTTTTCTTTTTTCATTCTTTTTGGTGGGGACTCCTGATTGCTCAGAAGCATTCCAGGGTGCAACTTACCTGTACCAAGGTTGATACATTCAGCTACACATCAGTTCAATAATCTCACACCAAAATGACTAGAAGGAGGAATGCCCAAAGGAAGAAAAATTCAGAGACTGGGCCTTCTGCATCAGAGCTATTGGATATGGACATAGACAGTATGTCAGAAAGGGAATTCAGGCTAACAATTATCCAGGCAATAGCTTGGTTGCAGAAAGCCTTTGATGACAAAATGAAATTGATTGGGGAAGAAGTGAAAGCTACCAGGAATGATGTTCAAAATGTTCTCAATGAGTTTCAATCTAATCTAAATTCTCTCAAAGCTAGGGTAACTGAGACAGAAGATAGAATTAGTGATCTGGAAGTCAAACAGATAGAGAAAAAGGATCAGGAGGAAGCCTGGAACAAACAGCTTAGAAGCCATGAAAACAGAATTAGGGAAATAAATGATGCCATGAAACGTTCTAATGTCAGAATTATTGGAATCCCTGAGGAGGAGGCAAAAGGACACTAGAAGACATAGTTGATCTAGTTCTCCATGAAAATTTTCCCAATCTCATGAATGGAACCAGTGTTCGTATACTAGAAACAGAAAGGGATGCCCCAAGGTCATAGATTCTAGAAAGACCTTGAAACACCTGATAGTGAAAATGATGAATCATAATTGTAGACAGGAGCTCTTGAAAGCAGCTAGGGCAAAGAAATTCCTAGCACCCAGAGGAAAGCCCATCAGAATAACGTCAGACCTATCCACAGAAATATGACAAGCCAGAAGGGACTGGCAAGACATACTCAGGGCACTAACTGAGAAGAACATGCAGCCAAAGTACTTTATACAGCAAGACTTACATTTAAAATGGATGGCAAAATAAAGAGCTTCCAAGATGGGCAAGGTTTAAAAGAGTATGTGATCACCAAGCTGACACTGCATATATTTAGGGGGGGGGTTCTATAAAAGAGGAAAAATCCTAAGAATATAATTGAACAGAAATATATGGAGACAATCTATAGAAACAAAGACTTAACAGGTAATGATGTCAATAAAAACATATCTCTGAAAGACCCACAGCAAATATCATGCTCAATGGGAAAAAGGTTGCAGCTTTCCCATTGAGATCAGGAACAAGACAAGGATGCCCACTTTCACCACTCTTGTTCAACATAGTATTAGAAGTCCTAGCAACAGCAATCAGAAAACAAAGAGAAATAAAAGGTATCCAGATTGGCAATGAAGAAGTCAAACTCTCTCTATTCGCAGATGACATGATTCTTCATATGGAAAACCCAAAAGACTCCACCCCCAAACAACTAGAACTCATACAGCAATCTAGCAACGTGGCAGGATACAAACTCAATGTGCAGAAATCAATGGCTTTCTTATACAATAACAATGAAAATACAGAAAGGGAAATTAGAGAATCGATTCCATTTACTATAGCACCACGAAACATAAGATACCTGGGAATAAACCTAACAAAAGATGTAAAGAATCTGTACTTGAGGAACTACAGAACACTCATGAAGGAAATTGAAGAAGACACAAAAAGATGAAAGAACACTCCATGCTCTTGGATCGGAAGAATAAACATTGTTAAAATGTCTATACTGCCTAGAGCAATCTATTCTTTTAATGCCATTCTGATAAAAATTCCACCAGTATTGTTCAAAGAGCTGGAGCAAATAATCCAGAAATTTGTATGGAATGAGAAGAGACCCCGAATCACTAAGGAAATGTTGAAAAACAAAAATAAAACTGGGGGCATCACGTTACCTGATTTCAAGCTTTACTACAAAGCTGTGGTCACCAAGACAGCATGGTACCGGCATAAAAACAGAAACATAGCCCAGTGGAACAGAGTAGAGAGCCCAGATAGGGACCTCAACTCTATGGTCAATTAATCTTCGACAAAACAGGAAACAATATCCAGTGGAAAAAAGACAGTCTCTTCAATAAATGGTGCTGGGAAAACTGGGCAGCTATATGTCGAAGAATGAAACTCGACCATTCTTTTACACCATACACAAAGATCAACTGAAAATGGATAAAAGACCTCAATGTGAGAGAGGAATCCATCAGAATCCTAGAGGAGAAGATAGGCAGTAATCTCTTCTATATCAGCCACAGCAACTTCTTTCAAGATATGTCTCCAAAGGCAAAGGAAACAAAAGCAAAAATAAACTTTTGGGACTTCATCAAGATCAAAAGCTTCTGCACAGCAAAGGAAACAGTCAAGAAAACAAAGAGGCAACCCACGGAATGGGAGAAGATATTTGCAAATGACAGTACAGACAAAAGGTTGATATCCAGGATCTATAATGAACTCCTCAAACTCAACACACACAAAACAGACAAGCATATCAAAAAATGGGCAGAAGATATGAACAGAGACTTCGCCAATGAAGACATACAAATGGCTATCAGACACATGAATAAATGTTCATCATCACTAGCCATCAGGGAGATTCAAATTAAAACCACATTGAGATACCACCTTACACCAGTTAGAATGGCCAAAATTTGCAAGATAGGAAACAACATGTGTTGGAGGGGATGTGGAGAAAGGGGAACCCTCTTCCACTGTTGGTGGGAATGCAAGTTGGTGAAGCCTCTTTGGAGAACAGTGTGGAGATTTCTCAAGAAATTAAAAATAGAACTTCCCTATGACCCTGCAATTGCACTCCTGGGTATTTACCCGAAAGATACAGATATAGTGAAAAGAAGGTCCATCTGTACCCCAATGTTTATAGCAGCAATGGCCACGGTCACCAAACTGTGGAAAGAACCAAGATGCCCTTCAACGGATGAATGGATAAGGAAGATGTGGTCCATATACACTATGGAGTATTATGCCTCCATCAGAAAGGATGAATACCCAAATTTTGTAGCAACATGGACGGGACTGGAAGAGATTATGCTGAGTGAAATAAGTCAAGTAGAGAGAGTCAATTATCACATGGTTTCACTTATTTGTGGAGCATAACAAATAGCATGGAGGACATGGGGGAAATTGGAAGGGGAGGTGAATCATGAGAGACTATGGACTCTGAAAAACAATCTGAGGGGTTTGAAGTGGCGGGGGGGTGGGAGGTTGGGGTACCACATGGTGGGTATTAGAGAGGACACGGTTTGCATGGAACACTGGGTGTGGTGCAAAAATAATGAATACTGTTATGCTGAAAATAAATAAATTTAATTAAAAAAACCATACCTCTTAATCACTCTTAATGTGAATGGCCTAAATGCGCCCATAAAATGACACAAGGTTGCAGATTGGATAAAATGACATGACCTATCCATATGTTCTCTGCAAGAGACCCGTTTTGATCCTAAGGATACATTCATACTGAAAGTGAAGGGATGGAGAAGCATCTTTCATACCAAAGGGCCTCAAAAGAAGGCTGGGGTGGTGATTCTCATATGAGATAAAGTATATTTTAATCTAGAGACTGTAGTCAGAGATACAGAAGTTTACTACATAATTCTTAAAGGGACTATCCACTAAGAAGATATAACAATTATAAATATTTATATCCCCAATATGAGAGCAGCCAATTACATAAGAAAACTGTTAATCAAAAAAAGAGTCATATTGATATGAATTCATTAATAGTAGGAGATCTTAACAGGCCAATCTCAGTAATAGACAGATCATCCAAACAGAAAATCAATAAAGAAAGAAGAGCATTGAATGACACATTGGACCAGATGGACCTCATAGATATATACAGAACATTCCACCCTAACACAAAAGAATATTCATTCTTTGCGAGTGCACATGGAACCTTCTATAGTATAGGCCCCATACTGGATCATAAATTGGCCTCAAATGATGTCAAAATATTAAGATTATTCCCTGCATATTCTCAGATCACAAAGCTTTGAAACTGGAGCTCAACCACAAGGAAAAGTTTGGGAGGAATTCAAACACCTGGAAGCTAAAGACCACCTTGCTTCAGAATTCTTGGATCAACCAGAAATTCAAAGAGGAACTTAAATAATTCATGGAAACCAATGAGAACAATAACACATTGGTCGAAAACCTATGGGATACAGCAACGGCGGTCCTAAGGGGGAAATACATAGCCAGAGCAGAGATCAATGAGATAGAAACTAGAGATACAGTAGAATACATCAATGAAACTAGAAGCTGGTTTCTTGGAAGAATCAATAAGATCAATGAACCATTGGCCAAACTAATCCAAAAGAAAAGAGAGAAGGCCCAAATTAATAAAATTATGAATAAAAAGGGAGAGATCACAATTAACACCAAGGAAATAGAAACAATCATCAAAAATTTTTGTCAACAGTTATATGCCAATAAGTTAAACTGCCTAGATGAAATGAATGCATTCCTGGGAAATTATAAACTTACAAATTGAAACAGGAAGAAATTGACAACCTGAATAGACCAATATCTAGCAACAAGATTGAAGCAGTTATCAAAACACTCCCAAAAAACAAGAGCCTAGGACCTGATGGATTCCCTGGGGAATTCTACCAAACTTTCAAAGAAGAAATAACACCTATTCTTCTGAAGCTGTTTCAGAAAATTGAAGCAGAAGGAAAACTTTCAGACTCTTTTTATGAAGCTACCATTACCCTAATCCCCAAACCAGGCAAAAACCCCACCAAAAAGGAGAATTTCAGACCAATATCCCTAATGAGTATGGATGCTAAGATTCTCAACAAGCTCCTAGCAAATAGGATCCACCAGCACATTAAAAAGATTATCCACCATGACCAAGTGGAATTCATCTATGGATTTCAAGGATGGTTCAGCATTCACAAATCAATCAATGTGACAGAACTAGTCAATAAGGGAGAAGAACCACACAGTCCTCTCAGTTGCTGCAGAAAAACCATTTGACAAAATCCAGCATCTGTTCCTGATTAAAACGCCTCAAAGTATAGGAATAGAGGGAACATTCCTGAACTTCATAAAATCTATATATAAAAAACCCACAGCAAATATCATCCTCAATGGGAAAAAGCTCACAGCCTTCCTGTTGAAATCAGGAAAAGGACAAGGATGCCCACTGTCACCATTCTTGTTCAATAGAGTATTAGAAGACCTAGCAACAGTAATCAGAAAACAAAGAGAAATAAAATGTATCCAAATTGGCAATGAAGAATTCAAACTCACTCTCCTCGTAGATGACATGATACTTTATATGGAAAACCGAAAAGGCTTACCCCCAATCTACTTGAACTCATACAGCAATTCAGTAATATGACAGCATCCAAAGTCAATGTTCAGAAATCAGTTGCTTTCTTATACACTAACAATGAAAATACAGAAAGGGAAATTAGAGAATCGATTCCTTTTACTGTAGGACAAAGAACCATAAGATACCTGGGAATAAACCTAACAAAGGAAGTAAAGGATCTGTACTTGAGGAATTACAGAACACTCATGAAAGAAATTGAAGAAGACACAAAAAGATGGAAGACTATTCCATGCTCATGGATTGGAAGACTAAACATTGTTAAAATGTTGGCCTAGAGCAATCTATACTTTCAATGCCATTCCAATCTAAATTCCACCAGCATTTTTCAAAGAGCTGGAGCAAAGAATCCTAAAATTTGTGTGGAATCAGAAGAGACCCCAAATTGTTAAGGAAATGTTGAAAAAGAAAAAGAAAACTGGGGGCATGATGTTGCCTGATTTCAAGCTTTATTACAAAGATGTGATCACCAAAACAGCATGGTACTGGCACAAAAACAGACACATAGACAAGTGGAACAGAGTAGAGAGCCCAGATATGGACCCTCAACTCAATGACCAAATAATCTTCGACAAAGCAGGAAAAAATATACAGTGGAAAAAAGACAGTCTCTTCAATAAATGGTGCTGGGAAAATTGGACAGCTATATGTAGAAGAATGAAACTCAACCATTCTCTTACACAAAGATAAAGTTGAAATGGATAAAAGACCTCAACATGAGGCAGGGATTCATCAGAGTCTAAGAGGAGACCATAGGCAGTAACCTCTTTGATATCAGCCACAGCAACTTCTTTCAAAATATGTCTCCAAAGGTAAAGAAAACAAAAGTGAAAATGAATTTTTGGGACTTCCTCAAGATCAAAAGCTTCTGCACAGCAAAGGAAACAGTCAAAAAAACAAAGAGGCAACCCACGGAATGGGAGAAGATATTTGTAAATGACAGTACAGACAAAAGGTTGATATCCAGGATCTATAAAGAACTTCTCAAACTCAATACACACAAAACAGATAATCATGTCAAAAAGTGGGCAGAACACATGAACAGACACTTCTCCAATGAAGACATACAAATGGCTATCAGACACATGAAAAAATGTTCATCATCACTAGCCATCAGGGAGATTCAGATCAAAACCACAATGAGATACCACCTTATGCCAGTTAGAATGGCCAAAATTAACAAGACAATAAACAACGTGTGTTGGAGAGGATGTGGAGAAAGAGGAATCCTATTACACTCTTGGTGGGAATGCAAGTTAGTGCAGCCAGTTTAGAGAACAGCGTGGATATTCCTTAAGAAAGTAAAAAAAAATAGAGCTTCCCTATGACCCTGCAATTGCACTATTGGTATTTACCCCAACAATACAGATGTAGTGAAAGGAAGGGCCATCTGTACCCCAATGTTGATAGCAGCAATGGTCACCATAGCCTAACTGTGGAAACAATCAAGATGCCCTTCAATGGATGAATGGATAAGGAAGATGTGGTCCATATACGCTATGGGGTATTATTCCTTCACCAGAAAGGATGAATACCCAACTTCTGTAGCAACATGGACGGGACTGGAAGAGATTATGCTGAGTGAAATAAGTTAAGCAGAGAGAGTCAATTATCATAAGGTTTTACTTATTTGTGAAGCATAAGAAATAATACAAAGGCCATGGAGAGACTGGGAGGAGAAGGGAATTGAGGGAAATTGGAGAGGGAGATGAACCATGAGAGACTATGGACTCTGAAAAACAATGTGAGGGTTTTGAAGGGGCAGGAGTCGGAATTTGGGGTAGCCTGGTATTGGGTATTTTGGGTGCATGAATTGCATGGAGCACTGTGTGTGGTGCATTAACAATGAATTCTGGTACACTGAAAAGAAAAAAAAATTAAAAATTATAGATAAAAAGAAAAATATCTTTTAAAATATTATTTTATTCAAATAATTTACATATAACATGCTAGTAGCTTCAGAGGTAATTTAGTGATTCATTAGTTGCATATAACACCCAGTGCTCATTACATGTGTCCTCCTTAATGCCCATCACCCAGTTACCTCATCCACACACCTCATCTCCAGCAACCCTATTTGTTTCCTAGAGTTGACTCTCTTATGTTTTGTCACCCTGATTTCCTTATTCTATTTTCCCTCCCTCCCTTCCCTTATGATTCTCTGTCTTGTTTTTTAACATATATTAGTTTCTTAACATATGAGTGAAAGCATATGATAATTGTCTTTCCCTGAATAACTGATTTTGCTTAGCATAATACCCTCTAGTTCCATCTATTGTTGCAAATGTTAAGATTTCATTTTTGATGGCTGAGTAATATTCCATTGTATTGACAAGTCACATCTTTATTCATTAATCTATCAATGGACATCTGGGTTCTTTCCATATTTTGGCTAGTGTAGACATTGCTTCTATAAACATTGGGGTTCAGGTAGCCCTTCAGATCACTATGCTTTTATCATTTGGATAAATATTGAGTAGTGCAATTGTTGACTCATATGGTAGCTCTATTTTTAACTTTTTGAGGAACCACCATACTGTTTTCCAGAGTGGCTGTACCAGCTTGCATTCCCACCACCTGTGTAAGGTTCCCTTTTCTCCACCACCATCTTGCCACTATCTGTCGTTTCCTGACTTGCTAATTTAGCCATTCTGACTGGTGTGACAGAGCTGAAATATATAATTCTAAGATTTGTATGGAATCAGAAAAGACCATGAATTACCAGGGGAATGTTGAATAATAAAACCAAAGCTGGTGGCATCACAGTTCCAGACTTCAGGCTATCCTACAGAGCTGTAATCATCAAGACAGTATGGTGCTGGCACAAATACAGACACATAGATCAGTGGGACAGTGGAAAGACCCCAGAAATGGACGCGCAACACTATGGTCAACTAACTTTGACAAATCAGGAAAAAAAGATCTATAGGAAAAAAGCCAGTCTCTTTAACAGAAGGTGTTGGAAAATTGGACAGCCACATGCAGAAAAATGAAACTGTACCATTTCCTTATACCATATACGAAAATAGACTCAAAATGGATGAAAGACCTGTATGTGAGACAGGAAACCCATAAAAATACTAGAGGATAAGGCAGGCAGCAACCTCTTTGATCTTGACTGCAGCAACTTCTTGATAGACATGTCTCCAGAGGCAAGGGAAGAAAAAGCAAAAATGAACAATTGGGACTCAACAAGATAAAAATCTTTGCATAGCAAAAGAGTCAACAAAACCTAAAGACAAGAGGGAGTCAAGATGGCGGAGAAGTAGCAGGCTGAGACTACTTCAGCTAGCAGGAGATCAGCTAGATAGCTTATCTAAAGATTGAAAACACCTACAAATCAAACGGCAGATCGAAGAGAAGAAGAACAGTAATTCTAGAACAGAATATCAACCGCTTTCTGAAAGGTAGGACTGGTGGAGAAGTGAATCCAAAGCGACAGGAAGATAGACCCCACGGGGAGGGGCCAGCTCCTGGCAAGGGGCAGAGCAATGGAGCACAAAATCAGGACTTTTAAAAGTCTGTTCCGCTGAGGGATATAGCTCCAGAGGCTAAACTGGGGTGAAGCCCACGCAGGGTCAGTGTGGCCTCAGGTCCCGCAGGGTCACAGAAGGATCGGGGGTGTCTGAGTGTTGCAGAGCTTACAGGTATTAGAACGGGGAAGCTGGCTACAGAGACAGAGCAGAGGAGTCAGCTCCCAGCTCAGGGTTACCTTGAATAGGTCGCAGGCTCAGTGAGCTCGGAGCACGGCTGGAGGCCACGGAAACGGAAGTAATGGGGCCCGGTTCTCTGAGGGTGCACTGAGGAGTGGGGCCCTGGGCTCTCGACTCCTCCGGGCCGGAGACCAGGTGGCCATTTTCATTCCTGTCCTCCAGAACTCTACGGAAAGCACTCAGGAAACAAAAGCTCCCGAAAAGCAAACCCGAGTGGATTACTCAGCCCGGCCCCTGGTAAGGGCAGTGCAATTCTGCCTGGGGCAAAGACGCTTGAGAATCACTACAATAGGCCCCTCCCCGAGAAGATCAAGAAGAAATCCAGCAAGGACCAAGTTCACCTACCATGGAGTGCAGTTTCAATACCAAGGAGAGCAGCGGAATTCCAGAGGAGGAGAAAGCAAAGCACGGAACTCATGTCTTTCTCCCCATGATTCTTTAGTCTTGCATTAATTTAATTTTTTTTTCTTTTTCAATTTTTTTTCTCGTCGTCTGCTAATTTTTTTTTAAGGTTTACGCTTTTTTTTAACGTTTTTTAACTAGTTTATATACTATATATAGTTTTTCTTTTTTATAGTTTTTCTTTATTCCTTTTCTTTTTTAAATTGTTTCTTTTCTTTGTTTTTTTTTTTCTTTCCTTCTGAATCTCTTTTTATCCCCTTTCTCCCCCCTCATTATTTGGGATCTCTTCTGATTTGGTTAAAGCATACTTTCCTGGGGTTGTTGACACCCTTTTAGTATTTTACTTGCTCCTTCATATACTCTTATCTGGACAAAATGACAAGGCGAAAAAATCATCATAAAAAAGAACAAGAGGCAGTACCGAAGGCTAGGGACCTAATCAATACAGACATTGGTAATATGTCAGATCTAGAGTTCAGAATGACAATTCTCAAGATTCTAGCCAGGCTTGAAAAAGGCATGGAAGATATTAGAGAAACCGTCTTGGGAGATATAAAAGTCCTTTCTGGAGAAATAAAAGAACTAAAATCTAACCAAGTTGAAATAAAAAAAGCTATTAATGAGGTGCAATAAAAAATGGAGGCTCTCACTGCTAGGATAAATGAGGCAGAAAGAATTAGTGATATAGAAGACCAAATGACAGAGAATAAAGAAGCTGAGCAAAAGAGGGACAAACAGCTACTGGACCACGAGGGGAGAATTCAAGAGATAAGTGACACCATAAGACAAATAGATAGATAATAGATAATTAGAATAATTGGGATTCCAGAAGAAGAAGAAAGAGAAAGGGGAGCAGAAGGTATACTGGAGAGAATTATTGGAGAGAATTTTCCCAATATGGCAAAGGGAACAAGAATCAAAATTCAGGAGGCACAGAGAATGCCCCTCAAAATCAATAAGAATAGGCCCACACCCCGTCACATAATAGTAAAATTTACAATTCTTAGAGGCAAAGAGGAAATCCTGAAAGCAGCCCGGGAAAAGAAGTCTGTAACATACAATGGTAAAAATATTATTGGCAGCAGACTTATCCACAGAGACCTGGCAGGCCAGAAAGAGCTGGCATGATATTTTCAGAGCACTAAACTAGAAAAACATGCAGCCAAGAATACTATATCCAGCTAGGCTATCATTGAAAATAGAAGGAGAAATAAAAAGCTTCTAGGACAAACAAAAACTGAAAGAATTTTCAAACACCAAACCAGCTCTACAGGAAATGTTGAAAGGGGTCCTCTAAGCAAAGAGAGACCCTAAAAGTGGTATATCAGAAAGAAACAGAGACAATATACAGTAACAGTCACCTTAGAGGCAATACGATGGCACTAAATTCATATCTCTCAATAGTTACCCTGAATGTTAATGGGTTAAATGCCCCAATCAAAAGACACAGGGTATCAGAATGGATAAAAAAACAAAACCCAGCTGGAGGAGTCAAGATGGCGGAGAAGTAGCAAGCTGAGACTGCTTCAGCTAGCCGGAGATCAGCTAGATAGCTTATCTAAAGATTGCAAACACCTGAAAACCCATCGGGAGATCGAAGAAAAGAAGACCAGCAATTCGGGAAACAGAAAAACAACCACTTTCTGAAAGGTAGGACCGGCGGAGAAGTGAATCCAAAGCGACGGGAAGATAGACCCCGGGGGGAGCAGCCGGCTCCCGGCAAGCAGAGGAGCAACCGCGCACAAAATCAGGACTTTTAAAAGTCTGTTCCACTGAGGGACATCGCTCCAGAGGCTAAACCGGGGTGAAGCCCACGTGGGGTCAGCGTGGCCTCAGGTCCCGCAGGGTCACAGAAGGATCGGGGGTGTCTGAGTGTCGCAGAGGGAAAGCCGGCTACAGAGACAGAGCCGACAGTAAGCTCACAGCTCGGTGTTACCTTGAACCGGTCGCAGGCTCGGTGAGCTCGGAGCATGGCCAGAGGTCAGGCAGACGGGAGTAACTGGGCGCTGTTCTCTGAGGGCGCACTGAGGAGTGGGGCCCTGGGCTCTCGGCTCCTCCGGGCTGGAGACCAGGAGGCCGCCATTTGTATTCCCGTCCTCCGGAACTCTACGGAAAGCGCTCAGGGAACAAAAGCTCCTGAAAGCAAACCCGAGCGGATTACTCACCCCGGCCCCGGGTAAAGGCGGTGTAATTCCGCCTGGGGCAAAGACACTTGAGAATCACTACAACAGGCCCCTCCCCCAGAAGATCAACAAGAAATCCAGCCAAGACCAAGTTCACCTATCAAGGAGTGCGGTTTCAATACCAAGGAGAGCAGCAGAATTCCAGAGGAGGAGAAAGCCAAGCACAGAACTCATGGCTTTTTTCCTGTGATTTTTTTTAGTCTTGCAGTTAATTTAATTTTTTCTTTTTCATTTTTTGTTTTGTTTTTTTTTTTTTTCTTCTCGCCTTCAGGTAAAAATTTTTTTTTTCTTTTAACTGTTACCTTTTTCTTTTTTAACGATTTTTTACTAGTTTATCTAATATATATATTTTTTCTTTTTTACATTTTTCTTTGGTGTTTTCTTTTTTTTAAAATTCTTTTCTTTTCTTTTCTTTTTTTATTTTTCCTTTTTTTTCTTTCTTCCTTTTTGAACCTCTTTTTATCCCCTTCCTCCCCACTCACGATTTTGGATCTTTTCTGATTTGGTTAAAGCATATTTTCCTAGGGTTGTTGCCACCCTTTTAGTATTTTACTTGCCCCTTCATTTACTCTTATCTGGACAAAATGACAAGGCGAAAAAATTCAACACAAAAAAAAGAACAGAAGGCAGTACCGAAGGCTAGGGACCTAATCAATACAGACATCGGTAATATGTCAGATCTAGAGTTCAGAATGACAATTCTCAAGGTTCTAGCCGGGCTCGAAAAAGGCATGGAAGATATTAGAGAAACCCTCTCGAGAGATATAAAATCCCTTTCTGGAGAAATAAAAGAACTAAAATCTAACCAAGCTGAAATCAAAAAAGCTATTAATGAGGGGCAATAAAAAATGGAGGCTCTCACTGCTAGGATAAATGAGGCAGAAGAAAGAATTAGTGATATAGAAGACCAAATGACAGAGAATAAAGAAGCTGAGCAAAAGAGGGACAAACAGCTACTGGACCACGAGGGGAGAATTCAAGAGATAAGTGACACCATAAGAAGAAACAACATTAGAATAATTGGGATTCCAGAAGAAGAAGAAAGTAGAGGGGAGCAGAAGGTATACTGGAGAGAATTATTGGGGAGAATTTCCCCAATATGGCAAAGGGAAAGAGCATCAAAATTAAGGAGGTTCAGAGAATGCCCCTCAAAATCAATAAGAATAGGCCCACACCCCGTCACATAATAGTAAAATTTACAAGTCTCAGTGATAAAGAGAAAATCCTGAAAGCAGCCCGGGAAAAGAAGTCTGTAACATACAATGGTAAAAATATTAGATTGGCAGCTGACTTATCCACAGAGACCTGGCAGGCCAGAAAGAGCTGGCATGATATTTTAAGAGCACTAAACGAGAAAAACATGCAGCCAAGAATACTATATCCAGCTAGGCTATCATTGAAAATAGAAGGAGAGATTAAAAGATTCCAGGACAAACAAAAACTAAAAGAATTTGCAAACACCAAACCAGCTCTACAGGAAATATTGAAGGGGGTCCTCTAAGCAAAGAGAGAGCCTACAAGTGGTAGATCAGAAAGGAACAGAGACCATATTCAGTAACAGTCTCCTTACAGGCAATACAATGGCACTAAATTCATATCTCTCAATAGTTACCCTGAATGTTAATGGGCTAAATGCCCCTGTCAAAAGACACAGGGTATCAGAATGGATAAAAAAACAAAACCCATCTATATGTTGCCTACAAGAATCTCATTTTAAACCCGAAGACACCTCCTGATTTAGAGTGAGGGGGTGGAAAAGAATTTAACATGCTAATGGACATCAGAAGAAAGAAGGAGTGGCAATCCTTATATCAGATCAATTAGATTTTAAGCCAAAGACTATAATAAGAGATGAGGAAGGACACAATATCATACTCAAAGGGTCTGTCCAATAAGAAGATCTAACAATTTTAAATATCTATGCCCTCAACGTGGGAGCAGCCAACTATATAAACCAATTAATAACAAAATCAAAGAAACACATCAACAATAATACAATAATAGTAGGGGACTTTAACACACCCCTCACTGAAATGGACAGGTCATCCAAGCAAAAGATCAGCAAGGAAATAAAGGCCTTAAACGACACACTGGACCAGATGGACATCACAGATATATTCAGAATATTTCATCCCAAAGCAACAGAATACACATTCTTCTCTAGAGCACATGGAACATTCTCCAGAATAGATCACATCCTCGGTCTTAAATCAGGACTCAACCAGTATCAAAAGATTGGGATCATTCCCTGCATATTTTCAGACCACAATGCTCTAAAGCTAGAACTCAACCACAAAAGGAAGTTTGGAAAGAACCCAAATACATGGAGACTAAACAGTATCCTTCTAAAGAATGAATGGGTCAACCGGGAAATTAAAGAAGAATTGAAAAAAATCATGGAAACAAATGATAATGAAAATACAAAGGTTCAAAATCTGTGGGACACAACAAAGGCAGTCCTGAGAGAAAATATATAGCGGTACAAGCCTTTCTCAAGAAACAAGAAAGGTCTCAGGTACACAACCTAACCCTACACCTAAAGCAGCTGGAGAAAGAACAAGAAAGAAACCCTAAGCCCAGCAGGAGAAGAGAAATAATAAAGATCAGAGCAGAAATCAATGAAATAGAAACCAAAAAAACAATAGAACAAATCAACGAAACTAGGAGCTGGTTCTTTGAAAGAATTAATAAAATTGATAAACCCCTGGCCTGACTTATCAAAAAGACAAAAGAAAGGACCCAAATAAATAAAATCATGAATGAAAGAGGAGAGATCACAACTAACACCAAAGAAATACAAACTATTATAAGAACATACTATGAGCAACTCTACGGCAATAAATTTGATAATCTGGAAGAAATGGATGCATTCCTAGAAACATATAAACTACCACAACTGAACCAGGAAGAAATAGAAAGCCTGAACAGACCCATAACCAGTAAGGAGATTGAAACAGTCATTAAAAATCTCCAAACAAACAAAAGCCCAGGGACAGACGGCTTCCCGGGGGAATTCTACCAAACATTTAAAGAAGAACTAATTTTTATTCTCCTGAAACTGTTCCAAAAAATAGAAATGGAAGGAAAACTTCCAAACTCATTTTATGAGGCCAGCATCACCTTGATCCCAAAACAAGACAAGGATCCCACCAAAAAAGAGAGCTATAGACCGATATCCTTGATGAACACAGATGCGAAAATACTCAACAAAATAGTAGCCAATAGGATTCAACAGTACATTAAAAAGATTATTCACCACGACCAAGTGGGATTTATTCCAGGGCTGCAAGGTTGGGTCAACATCCGCAAATCAGTCAATGTGATACAACACATCAATAAAAGAAAGAACAAGAACCATATGATACTCTCAATACATGCTGAAAAAGCATTTGACAAAGTACAGCATCCCTTCCTGATCAAAACTCTTCAAAGAGTAGAGATAGAGGGCACATACCTCAATATCATCAAAGCCATCTATGAAAAACCCACCGCAAATATCATTCTCAATGGAGAAAAACTGAAAGCTTTTCCACTAAGGTCAGGAACACAGCAGGGATGTCCATTATCACCACTGCTATTCAACATAGTAGTAGAGGTCCTATCCTCAGCAATCAGACAACAAAAGGAAATTAAAGGCATCCAAATCGGCAAAGAAGAAGTCAAATTATCACTCTTCGCAGATGATATGATACTATATGTGGAAAACCCAAAAGACTCCACTCCAAAACTGCTAGAACTTATACAGGAATTCAGTAAAGTGTCAGGATATAAAATCAATGCACAGAAATCAGTTGCATTTCTCTACACCAACAGCAAGACAGAAGAAAGAGATATTAAGGAGTCAATCCCATTTACAATTGCATCCAAAACCATAAGATACCTAGGAATAAACCTAACCAAAGAGACCCAGAATCTATACTCAGACAACTATAAAGTACTCATGAAAGAAATTGAGGAAGACACAAAGAAATGGAAAAATGATCCATGCTCCTGGATTGGAAGAATAAATATTGTGAAAATGTCTATGCTACCTAAAGCAATCTACATATTTAATGCAATTCCTATCAAAGTACCATCCATCTATTTCAAAGAAATGGAATAAATAATGCTAAAATTTATATGGAACCAGAAAAGACCTCGAATAGCCAAAGGGATATTGAAAAAGAAAGCCAACGTTGGTGGCATCACAATTCCGGACTTCAAGCTCTATTACAAAGCTGTCATCATCAAGACTACATGGTACTGGCACAAAAACAGACACATAGATCAATGGAACAGAATAGAGAGCCCAGAAATAGACCCTCAAATCTATTGTCAACTCATCTTCGACAAAGCAGGAAAGAATGTCCAATGGAAAAAAGACAGCCTCTTCAATAAATGGTGCTGGGAAAGTTGGACAGCCACATGCAGAAAAATGAAATTGGACCATTTCCTTACACCACACATGAAAATAGACTCTAAATGGAAGAAGGACCTCAATGTGAGAAAGGAATCCATCAAAATCCTTGAGGAGAACACGGGCAGCAACCTCTTCGACCTCTGCTGCAGCAACATCTTCCTAGGAACAACGCAAAAGGCAAGGGAAGCAAAGGCAAAAATGAACTATTGGGATATCATCAAGATCAAAAGCTTTTGCACAGCAAAGGAAACAGTTAACAAAATCAAAGACAACTGACAGAATGGGAGAAGATATTTGCAAATGACATACAGATAAAGGACTAGTGTCCAGAATGTATAAAGAACTTAGCAAACTCAACACCCAAAGAACACATAATCCAATCAAGAAATGGGCAGAGGACATGAACAGACATTTCTGCAAAGAAGACATCCAGATGGCCAACAGACACATGAAAAAGTGCTCCATATCACTCGGCATCAGGGAAATACAACTCAAAACCACAATGAGATATCACCTCACACCAGTCAGAATGGCTAAAATCAACAAGTCAGGAAATGACAGATGCTGGGGAGGATGTGGAGAAAGGGGAACCCTCCTACACTGTTGGTGGGAATGCAAGCTGGTGCAGCCACTCTGGAAAACAGCATGGAGGTTCCTCAAAATGTTGAAAATAGAACTGCCCTAAGACCCAGCAATTGCACTATTGGGTATTTACCCTAAAGATACAAACGTAGTGATCCAAAGGGGCACATGCACCCGAATGTTTATAGCAGCAATGTCCACAATAGCCAAACTATGGAAAGAACCTAGATGTCCATCAACAGATGAATGGATCAAGAAGATGTGGTATATATACACAATGGAATACTATGCAGCCATCAAAAGAAATGAAATCTTGCCATTTGCGACAGCATGGATGGAACTAGAGCATATCATGCTTAGAGATATAAGTCAAGCAGAGAAAGACAACTATCATATGATCTCCCTGATATGAGGAAGTGGTGATGCAACATGGGGGCTTAAGTGGGTAGGAGAAGAATAAATGAAAGAAAATGGGATTGGGAGGGAGACAAACCATAAGTGACTCTTAATCTCACAAAACAAACTGAGGGTTGCTGGGTGGAGGGGGTTTGGGAGAAGGGGGTGGGATTATGGACATTGGGGAGGGTATGTGCTTTGGTGAGTGCTGTGAAGTGTGTAAACCTGGTAATTCACAGACCTGTACCCCTGGGGATAAAAATATATGTTTATAAAAAATAAAAAATTAAAAAAATATATGCTGATGCAACATGCTCCGTTAAAATTCAAAACTCAATCTGCACTGACAAATAAAATTTGATGTAGCATAAAAAAAAAACCCATCTATATGTTGCCTACAAGAATCTCATTTTAAACCCGAAGACACCTCCAGATTTAAAGTGAGGGGGTGGAAAAAAATTTACCATGTTAATGGACATCAGAATAAAGCAGTAGTGGCAATCCTTATATCAGATCAATTAGATTTTAAGCCAAAGACTATAATAAGAGATGAGGAAGGACACTATATCATACTCAAAGGATCTGTCCAACAAGAAGATCTAACAATTTTAAATATCTATGCCCTAGCGTGGGAGCAGCCCACTATATAAACCAATTAATAACAAAATCAAAGAAACACATCAACAATAGTACAGTAATAGGGGACTTTAACACTACCCTCACTGAAATGGACAGATCATCCAAGCCAAAGATCAACAAGGAATTAAAGACCTTAAATGACACACTGGACCAAATGGACATCACAGATATATTCAGAACATTCCATCCCAAAGCAACAGAATACACATTCTTCTCTAGAGCACATGGAACTTTCTCCAGAATAGATCACATCCTGGGTCCTAAATCAGGTCTCAACCGGTATCAAAAGATTGGGATCATTCCCTGCATATTTTCAGACCATAATGCTCTGAAGGTAGAACTCAATCACAAGAGGAAATTTGGAAAGAGCCCAAATACATGGAAACTAAACAGCATCCTTCTAAATAATGAATGGTTTAACCAGGAAATTAAAGAAGAATTGATAAAATTCATGGAAACAAATGAAAATGAAAACACAACGGTTCAAAATCTGTGGGACACAACAAAGGCATTCCTGAGAAGAAAATATATAGCTGTACAAGCCTTTCTCAAGAAACATGAAAGGTCTCAGGTACACAACCTAACCCTACACCTAAAGCAGCTGGAGAAAGAACAAGAAAGAAACCCTAAACCCAGAAGGAGAAGAGAAATCATAAAGATCAGAGCAGAAATCAATGAAATAGAAACCAAAAAAACAATAGAACATATCAACGAAACTAGGAGCTAGTTCTTTCAAAGAATTAATAAGATTGATAAACCCCAGGCAAGACTTATCAAAAAGAAAAGAGAAAGGACCCAAATAAATAAAATCTTGAATGAAAGAGGAGAGATCACAACTAACACCAAAGAATTACAGACCATTATAAGAACATACTATGAGCAACTGTATGCCAACAAATTTGACAATCTGGAAGAAATGGACGCATTCCTAGAGACATATACTACCTCAACTGAAACAAGAAGAAATAGAAAGACTTAACAGGCCCATAACCAGTAAGGAGATTGAATCAGTAAATCAAAAATCTCCAAACAAACAAAAGCCCAGGACCAGACGGCTTTCTGGGGGAATTCTACCAAACATTTAAAGAAATATTTCCTGTTCTCCTGAAACTGTTCCAAAAAAATAGAAATGGAAGGAAAACTTCCAAACTCATTTTATGAGGCCAGCATCACCTTGATACCGAAACCAGACAAGGATTCCATCAAAAAAGAGAACTACAGACCAATATCCTTGATGAACACAGATGCGAAAATTCTCACCAAAATACTAGCCAATAGGATATAACAGTACATTAAAAAGATTATTCACCATGACCAAGTGGGTTTTATTCCAGGACTGAAAGGTTGGTTCAACATCCACAAATCAATCAATGTGATACAACACATCAATAAAAGAAAGAACAAGAACCATAGGATACTCTCAATAGATGCTGAAAAGCATTTGAAAAAGTACAGCATCCCTTCCTGATCAAAACTCTTCAATTTGTAGCGATAGAGGGCACATACCTCAATATAATCAAAGCCATCTATGAAAAACCCACCGCAAATATCATTCTCAATGGAGAAAAACTGAAAGCTTTTCCGCTAAGGTTAGGAACACGGCAGGGATGTCCATTATCACCACTGCTATTCAACATAGTACTAGAAGTCCTAGCCTCAGCAATCAGACAAAAAAGGGAAATTAAAAGCATCCAAATCAGCAAAGAAGAAGTGAAACTCTCACTCTTTGCATATAATATAATACTTTATGTGGAAAACCCAAAAGACTCCACTCCAAAACTGCTAGAACTTGTACAGGAATTCCGTAATGTGTCAGGATATAAAATCAATGCACAGAAATCAGTTGCATTTCTCTACACCCACAAGACCGAAGAAAGAGAAATTAAGGAGTCAATCCCATTTACATTGCACCGCAAACCATAAGATACCTAGGAATAAACCTAACCAAAGAGGCACAGAATCTATACTCAGAAAACTACAAAGTACTCATGAAAGAAATTGAGGAAGACACAAAGAAATGGAAAAATGTTCCATGCTCCTGGATTGGAAGAATAAATATTGTGAAAATGTCTATGCTACCTAAAGCAATCTACACATTTAATGCAATTCCTATCAAAGTACCATCCATATTTTTCAAATAAATGGAACAAATAATCCTAAAATTTATATGGAACCACAAAAGACCTCGAATAGCCAAAGGGATATTGAAAAAGAAAGCCAAAGTTGGTGGCATCACAATTCCGGACTTCAAGCTCTATTACAAAGCTGTCATCATCAAGACAACATGGTACTGGCACAAAAACAGACACATAGATTAATGTAATAGAAGAGAGATCCCAGAAATAGACCCTCAACTCTATGGTCAACTAATCTTTGACAAAGCAGGAAGGAATGTCCAATGGAAAAAAGACAGCCTCTTCAATAAATGGTGCTGGGAAAATTGGACAGCCACATGCAGAAAAATGAAATTGGACCATTTCCTTACACCACACACGAAAATAGACTCAAAATGGAAGAAGGACCTCAATGTGAGAAAGGAATCCATCAAAATCCTTGAGGAGAACACAGGCAGCAACCTCTTCGACCTCAGCCACAGCATCTTTTTCCTAGGAAGATCACCAAAGGCAAGGGAAGCAAGGGCAAAAATGAACTATTGGGATTTTATCAAGATCAAAAGCTTCTGCACAGCAAAGGAAACAGTTAACAAAATCAAAAGACAACTGACAGAATGGGAGAAGATATTTGCAAATGACATATCAGATAAAGGGCTAGTATCCAAAATCTATAAAGAGCTTAGCAAACTCAACACCCAAAGAACAAATAATCCAGTCAAGAAATGGGCAGAGCTGATGCAACCACTTTGGAAAACAGCATGAAGTTTCCTCAAAAAGTTAAAAATAGAGCTACCTTTTGACCCTGCAATCACACTACTGGGTATTTACCCTAAAGATACAAATGTAATGATTCAAAGGGGCACGTGCCCCCCAATGTTTATAACAGCAATGTCCACAATAGCCCAACTATGGAAAGAACCTAGATATCCATCAACAGATGAGTGGATAAAGAAGATGTGGTATATATATACAATGGAATACTGTGCAGCCATCAAAAAAATGGTATCTTGCCATTTAAAATGATGTGGATGGAACTATAAGATATTATGCTGAGGAAAGTAAGTCAATCAGAGAAAGTCAATAATCATATGATCTCTCTGATATGAGGAATTTGAGAGGCAGTGCATGAGTTTGTGGGGGGTAGGGAGGGAAAAATGAAACAAGGTGGGATCAGGAGGGAGACAAACCATAAGAGATTCTTAATCTCATGAAACAAACTGGGGGTTGCTGGGCGTAGGGGGAAGGATAGGGTGGCTGGGTTATGGACATTGGGGAGGGTATGTGCTATGGTGAGTACTGTGAAATGTGTAAGCCTGATGATTCACAGACCTGTATCCCTGGGGCAAATAATACATTATATGTTAATAAATAAAATAAATAAAATTTTAAAATTAAAAAAAAAGAAATGGACAGAGGCCATGAACAGGCATTTCTGCAAAAAAGACATCCAGATGACCAACAGACACATGAAAAAGTGCTCCATATCACTCGGCATCAGGGAAATACAAATTAAAACCACAATGAGATATCACCTCACACCAGTCAGAATGGCTAAAATTAATAAGTCAGGAAATGACAGATGCTGGCGAGGATGTGGAGAAAGGGGAACCCTCCTACACTGTTGGTGGGAATGCAATCTGGTCCAACCACTCTGGAAAACAGCATGGAGGTTCCTCAAAATTTTGAAAATAGAACTACCGTATGACCCTGCAATTGCACTACTGGGTATTTTTCCTAAAGATACAAATGTAGTGATCCGAAGGGGCACATGCACCCGAATGTTTATAGCAGCAATGTCCACAATAGCCAAACTATGGAAAGAACCTAGATGTCCATCAACAGATGAATGGATCAAGAAGATGTGGTATATATATACACAATGGAATACTATGCAGCCATCAAAAGAATTGAAATCTTGCCATTTGCAATGACGTGGTTGTAACTAGAGGGTATCATGCTTAGCGGAATAGGTCAAGCGAAGAAAGACAACTATCATATGATATCCCTGATATGAGGAAGTGGAGATGCAACATGGGGGGTTAAGGGGGTAGGAGAAGAATAAATAAAACAAGATGAGATTGGGAGGGAGACAAACCATAAGTGACTCTTAATCTCACAAAACAAACAGGGTTGCTGGGGGGAGGGGGTTTAGGGGAAGGGAGGTGGGGCTATGGACACTGGGGAGGGTATATGCTATGGTGAGTGCTGTGAAGTGTGTAAACCTGGTGATTCACATACCTGTACCCTGGGGGATAAAAATATATGTATATAAAAAATAAAAAATTATAAAAAAAAAAACCTAAAGACAACCTATAGAATGTGAGAAGATATTTGCAAACATCTTGCTAGCTAAAAGGCTAGTATCCAAAATCTATAAAAAACTGATCCAACTCAATACCCAAAAATAACAAATAATACAGTCAAGAAATGGGCAGAAGACATAGACACTTCTCCAAAGAAGACATACAAATAGCTAATAGACATATGAAAAAATGCTCCACATCACTTGCAATCAGGAAAATACAAATCAAAATCACAATGATATACCACATCACACCAGTCAGAATGGAAAAATATCTTTTTTTTATAAAGAAGATACCAATGCATAAATGTAAAAGAAAGATAAAAAATTGCATAAACCAATTTTTAAAGAAGATTTTATTTACTTATTTATTTGAGAGAGAGAGCACACAAGTAGAGGGAGAAGCAGGCAGAGGGAGAGGGAGAATCAGACTCTCCATGGAGCAGGGAGCCTGACTTGGGGCTTGATCCCAGGACCCTGGGTTCATGACCCAATCCAAAGGCAGATGCTTAACTGACTGAGATGCCCAGGTTCCCCAACATTCACCAATTTAATACCTGGCTTGGAAGGTATCAATAATACTAAAACCCTAAGGTGAAAAGATTTGAGGATAAAGATATTAAAATTGTCTCAAAGATTAGTTTTCTTTACGTTGGAGAAAATGGCAGAAACCATTTCCCAAATAAGTAAACAAAGTTAACATCAATGATATGGTAAAAAAGTATGTTTCTAATAAGACACACTGAGAGGAGCACAATATCACCTAAATGATATTCTTGCCAAAATGTTTAATCTGAATCCACTCATAATGAAATAATTAGACAAACCTGTATTTTGGGGGCATTCTACAAAACTGGCCTATAATCCTCAAATTTGTCAGTGTCATCAAGGACATACTCACATGCATACACATAAATTTGGAAGATTATTCTAGATTAAAGGAAACTTAAGAAATAAAATAACTAAAAAAAATGTGTGACCCTTTCTCTGCTTGACTTATTTCACTAAGCATGATATGCTCTAGTTCCATCCATGTTGTCACAAATGGCAAGATTTTATTTCTTTTGATGGCTGCATAGTATTCCATTGTGTATAGATACCACATCTTCTTGATCCATTCATCTGTTGATGGACCTCTAGGTTCTTTCCATAGTTTGGCTATTGTGGACATTGCTGCTATAAACATTCGGGTGCACGTGCCCCTTTGGATCACTACGTTTGTATATTTAGGGTAAATACCCAATAGTGCAATTGCTGGGTCATAGGGCAGTTCTATTTTCAACATTTTGAGGAACCTCCATGCTGTTTTCCAGAGTGGCTGTACCAGCTTGCATAAGTCAAGCAGAGAAAAACAACTATCATATGATCTCCCTGATATGAGGAAGTGGTGATGCAACATGGGGGCTTAAGTGGGTAGGAGAAGAATCAATGAAACAAGATGGGATTGGGAGGGAGACAAACCATAAGTGACTCTTAATCTCACAAAACAAACTGAGGGTTGCTGGGGCTGGGGGGTTTGGGAGAAGGGGGTAAGATTATGGACATTAATAAAAAAAAAGTGTGTGACCCTGTTTTGGAGTCTAAGGGATAAGAATGATAAGTGAACATTATTGGTATAATTAAAATATTTAAATATAGGCAATGTATTAGATAATATTGTATACAGTTGAATTTCTTAGCTGGTATGATAATATTGTGATTATGTTGGAGGACGTTTTTGTTCTAAGGAGATGCACATTAAATTATTTAGGGGTGATGTCTTACAATGCAATACACATTCAAATAGCTTTTGAAAAAAGTATAGATAGATTGATATAGATATATACATACATATAAGAGAGATAAGAAATGCTGTAAAATGGTAACAATTAGAGAATTTAGGTAAACGGTATTTTATGGTGTTCACTGAACATCTTGAAATTATGCATAGACTTGATTTTTTTCAAAATAGAATATTAGGGAAAAATTGGGTATCCCAATAGACAGGTGGAATGTAGGAATTTCAGGGTCATCTAATATTCAGAGATTCTTCTTGGTAAGTAAACCACATCAAGGTAATCTCTCAGTAGATATCAGGTGGTCAGCTTCTGGGCATGCACTTGTGGTGGGTAGACTCTAAGGTGACCCCTCAATGATACCCTGACCCCTATAATCCATAATTTCATGTAATTGTCTCTTCTTGACAGTGGGTGAGACCTGTAGCTTGCTCTAAACAATAGAATATAGTAACGGTGAGGGGATAGTCACTCCCTGTTTATATAACACTATATAAGACTCTCAGCACTGGATGAGAGTACTGATGGCTCAATAATGTAAGCAGCCATGTTGAGGAATCCCACATGACAAAAAAGAAAAAAAAAAAAGAACAAAACAAAAACAAAAACAAAAACTATAGGGCCTCTAAAAACATTAAGATATTTCCAGAATCTGAAGGCAACTTCTAGCTGAGAAAAATCTATCCAGAAAAATCTAAGGTTATCTATCCTACAAAGGAAAGAACATTAATTCTACCAATAATCTAATTGAGTCTCCAAGAGACTACCATCTGATCAATACCTAATAGCCTTGTAAGACCCATAGCTGAGGAACTAGATAAACTGTGCCCAGACTCCTGACCCATAGAAACTATAAGATAGTAATGTGTATTGTTTTGAGTTGCTAAATCTGTGGTAATTTGCTATAGTCTGAACTGAATACTCCAAGAGAGTGCAAAGTCAGGGTGGAATTAACAGAAAGTTCAATTGAACTTATCTAGGGTCACAGAACTTATAACCAGAGCACTTGGTTGAGTCCAATGTTGAGTCCACCCAGCCTTGCTTCAGAGACATGCTGGCACACTCAGCCACCTTGCTACACTTCTTCTCTTTGTTAAGGGTTGCGTAGCATTTCTTTGTTATAGAAGCTCTATAAACTATTTGGCAACCTAGTATCACTGGGCACGTATTTCCAGTTTGCACTTACCTAAGTCCACAATCTTTACACAGTCATCTTTGTGCATGTCCTCCATGCTATTCCTTATGTTCCACAAATAAATGAAACCAAATAATTGTCTTTCCCATATTGACTTATTTCACTTAGCATAATCTCCTCCAGTTCCATTCATGTTGATGCAAACTTGAGTATTCATCCTTTCTGATGGCTGAATCATATTCCATCGTATATATGGACCATATCTTCTTTATCCATTCATCTGTTGAAGGGAATCTTAGCTCCTTCCACAGTTTGGTTATTGTGGAGACTGGTTCTATGAACATTGGGGTGCATGTTGCCCAACTTTTCACTACATCTGTATCTTTGGGGTAAGTAACCAGTAGTGCAATTGCTGGGTCATAGGGAAGCTTTATTTTTAACTTTTTTGTAGAAACTGAACACTGTATTCCAAAGTGGCTTTACCAACTTACATTCTCACCAATAGTATAAGAGGGTTACCCTTTCTCCATGTCTCCCACTTTTGTTGTTTCCTGTCTTGTCAATTTTTGCCATTCTAACTGGTGTAAGGTGGTATCTCATTCTGGTTTTGATTTCTATTTCCCCGATGGCGTGATGATGAATATTTTTTTCTTGTATCTGTTAGCCATTTGTATGTCTTCTTTGGAGAAGTGTTGTTCATGTCTTCTTCCCATTTCTTGACTGGATTATTTGTCTTTTGGGTGTTGAGTTTGAAAAGTTCTTTATAGATCTTGGCTATCAGTCCTTTATCTGTAATGTCATTTGCAAATATCTTCTCCCATTCTGTGGGTTGCCTTTTAGTTTCATTGACTGTTTCCTTTGTTGTATACAAGCTTTTTGTCCTGATGAAGTCACAAAAGTTCATTTTTGCTTTTATGTCTCTTGTCTTTGGAAACGTGTCTTGAAAGAAGTTGCAGTTGCTGTGGATGATGCCAAAGAGGTTACTGCCTATGTTTTCCTCTACAGTTTTAATGGATTCCTGTTTCACATTGAGATCTTTCATCCATTTTGAGTTTATCTTTGTTATGGTGTAAGAGAATGGTCAAACTTCATTCTTCTGTATATAGCTGACTTATTTTCCCAGAACCATTTATTGAAGAGACTGTCTTTTTTCTACTGGATATTTTTTCCTGCTTTGTTGTAGATTAGTTGACCATAGAGTTGAGGATCCATATCTGCGCTTTCTACTCTGTTCCATTGATCTATGTGTCTGTATTTGTGCCAGTACCATGCTGTCTTGGTTATCATAATTTTGTAATATAGAATGAAGTCAGGCAATGTGATGCCCCCAGCTTTGTTTTTCTTTTTCAACATTTCCTTGGCAATTCAGGGTCTTTTCTGGTTCTGTACCAATTTTAGTATTATTTGTTCTAGCTCTGTAAAAAAAGTTGATGGTATTTTGATAGGGATTGCATTAAGTGTGTAGATTTCTCTAGGAAACATAGAAATTTTTACAATATATATCCTTGCAATCCATGAGCATGGAACATTTTTTCATTTCTTTGTGTCTTCCTCAATTTCTTTAATAAATTTTCTGTAGTTTCTAGAGAATAGATCCTTTACTTCTTTGGTTACATTTATTCCTAGATATCCTATGTTTTTTGGTACTATTGTAAATGGAATTGATTCCCTAATTTATCTTTCTACAGTTGCATGGTTAGTGTATAGGAAAGCAACTGATTTCTGTGCATTGATTTTGTATCCTGCCACATGACTGAATTGCTGTATGAGTTCTAGTCATTTGGGGGTGTGTTCTGTATTTTCCACATTAAGTATCCTGTCATTTGCCAAGACAGAGAGTTTGACTACTTTTTTGCCAATTTGAACACGTTTTATTTCTTTTTTTTGGTCTAATTGCGGATGCTAGGATTTCTAGTACTATGTTGAACAATAGTGGTGAGAGTGGGCATTATTGTCACGTTCCTGACCTTAATGGAAAGTTTCTCAGCTTTTCCCATTGAGAATGATATTCTCTGTGGGCATTTAAATTGCAGATGGTTTTTAAGAAATCGAGGAATGTTCCCTCTATCCCTACACTTTGAAGAGTTTTAAGCAGGAAAGGATGTTGTATTTTGTCAAACGCTTTTTCTGCATCAATTGAGAGGGCCACTTGGTTCTTTCCTTTTCCCTTATTAGTGTGTTCTATAATGCTGATTGGTGAATGTTGAACCAACTTTGTATCCCAGGGATAAATCACACTTGGTCATGATGGATACTCCTTTTAATGTACTGTTTCAAAGTATTATGGTCTAAGAATATGCAAGGAATAATCTCAATCCTTTGGTATCAATCGAAATCTGATTTGTGACCTAGTATGTTATCTATTCTGGATAAAGTTCCATGTACATTTGAGAAAAATGAGTATTCTGTTGTTTTAGGGTGTAATGCTCTGTATATATCTATGAGGTCCATCTGGTCCAGTGTGTCATTCAAAGCTCTTGTTTCTTTGTTGATTTTCTGATTAGATGATCTGTCTGTTGCTGAGAGTGGTGTATTGAGGTCTCCTACTATTAACGTATTAATATCAATATGTCTATTTTGGTTAACAATTGGCTTGTGTAGTTGGCTGCTCTCAGGTTGGGGGCATAGATATTTACAACTGTTAAATATTGTTGAATATACCCTTTAAGAATGATGTAGTGCCCTTCTGTATCTCTAACTACAGTCTTTAGCTTAAAATCTAATTTGTCTGAGTGGTGCCTGGGTGGCTCAGTGGGTTGGGGCCTCTGCCTTTGGCTCAGGTCATTGTCCCAGGGTCCTGGGATTGAGCCCCACATTGGGCTCTCTGCTTAGTGAAGAACCTGCTTCCTCCTCTCTCTCTACCTGCTTGTGATCTCTGTCTATCAAATAAAAAAAATTAAAAAACATCTAATTTGTCTGATATGAGAATTGCCACCCTAGTTTTCTTTTGAGATCCATTGGTATGAAAGATGCTTCTCCATCCCTTCACTTTCAGTCTTGATATATCTTTAGGTTCAAAATGAGTCTCTTGTAAGACAGCATATGGGTGGGTCTTGTCTTTTTATCCAATTTGCAACCCTATGCCATTTCATGGGAGCATTTAGGCCATTCACATTGAGCGTGATTATTGAAAGATATGATTTTATTGTCATCAAGTTGCCTGTGAAGTCCCTCTTTTTATAGACTGTCTCTGTAAATTTCTATTCTATATTACTCTTGGGGTTGTTCTCCTTTTATAGAACTTCCCTTAATATTTCTTTTTTAAAAGATTTTACTTATTTATTTGACACAGAGAGAGAGGTCGCAAGTAGGCAGAGAGTCAGGCAGAGGGAAAGAGGGAAGCACACTCCCTGATGAGCAGAGAACCCAATATGGGGCTTGATCCCAGAACCCTGGGATCATGATCTGAGCTAAAGGCAGAGGCTTTAACCCACTGATCCACCCAGGTGCCCCCCTCTAATATTTCTTGCAGATCCAGTTTAGTAGTCACATATTCTTTCAGTTTCTGCAAGTCTTGGAAGTTCCTTGTCTCTCCATCCATTCTGAATGACCGCCTTGCTGGATAAAGTATCCTTGGCTGCATGTTATTCTTATTTAGTACCCTGAGTGTGTCTTGCCAGCTCTTTCTGTCTTTCCAGGTCTCTGTGTACAGGTCTGACATTATTCTGATGTTCCTCCCTTTGTACATAAATCTCTTCCCTGGGGCACTTGGGTGACTCAGTGGGTTAAGCCTCTGACTTTGGCTCATGTCATGATCTCAGGGTCCTGGGATCAAGCCCTGCATCAGGTTCTTTGCTCAGCAGGGACCCTGCTTCTCTCTATCTCCCTGCCTGCCTCTCTGCCTACTTATGATCTTTCTCTGTCAAATAAATAAATAAAATCTTAAAAAAATAAAACTCTTCCCCTTTACCACTTTCAAGATTGTCTTCGTGGGCCTGAGATTTGAAATTTGAACTATTATAGGTCGTGGCGTTGGTCTGTTGTCCTTGATCTTGGGAGGGTTCCTCTTTGCCTCTTGAAGGTGAATACTTTTTCCTTCCCCAGATTATGGAAGTTCTCAGCTATGATTTGCTAAAATATATCCTCTAGACCTCTCTGTCTCAACCCCCTGGGATCCCAATAATTCTGATATTAGAATATTTCACTGAGTCATTAATCTCTCTCAGTGTGATCCCTTGGGTTTTAATCTGTCCTCCCCCCCTGACTCCTAGGTCACCTTCTTTTCTATCATCTTATCTTCTCATTCACTCATTCATTCTTCTGCCTCGTTAACCCTGGCAGTCAGAGTATCCAGTTTAGACTGCATTTCATTCATAGCATTTTTATGTTCTGCCTGATTAAATCTCACTTCCTCACTTAGAGATTCTATATTATCATTAATATTTTTCTTAAGCCTAGGTATCACCTTGGCAATTGTAATCTGAAGTCTTTTTCTGACATCTTGGTTATGTCCATATCCATTATTTCTGTGGCAGAGGCCACAGTCTCTGTATCTTTCTTTTGTTGGGGGTTCCTCTTCTTAGTCATTCTGTTGAGGGGTGATTGAGGAAATACACAGTGTTCAAATTATTGACCACAACCCAAGGAAGATTCATCTGTTTTATAGGGACCTTAGGGTTGTCAGCCTCCTGTTCTTCCAGGCTGTCTTTTGTGGGAATGGTCTGCTGCACTCTTTCTCAGGCAAACCTGTTTAGGCAGATTTGTCCTGTCCCATGTGGGGTGGGATGGACTTAATGAAAACCATTTTGGGGAGGCTTTTGTTCTCTGGCAACTTTTCACCTCTCTTCAGAGAGTCAGAACAGAAGTGACTGTATCCAAACCTCTGTCTCAGAACAGAGAGATCACAGTCTGCTCTTCACTGAGCTCTCCAGGTCATACTCTCTCCATTTCTGTCTGTGTTGCTAAAAAATGGAGGGTCCAAGGTTGTGGTCCCCACAGCAGCAGTCCTAGCCCTTGCTCCAAGGCCCAGGCACATTTTTGATCTTCCAGCTTCTAAAACTGCAAGCTGCTCCCAGTTCAGATGTGTGCCCTTAGAAGCTACAAGTTTCAGTCTGGGGGAGGTTCCCTAAAGTTCTTTCCTTGTCACAACTGGTCTGCAAGTCTGTCCTAGATCCCCAGGGTGGGAGGCTTTTTGCCTCCTCAGTTCAAGATCACAGAGGCTTCTTCCCCCTTCTGTTTATCTTCTGATATCTGCCTGCTGAAACACACCCTCCCCCCACTGCATAATCAAGACCAGCCGCTAGAGATATTCTGTTTGTAGAAATCCAGATATATCTTCTTGCATCTCAGGCTGATTTTGTGGGTGTTAAGAATGGTCTGGCAGATATCCGGCTCAATTGAGGGGACCAGTTGAGATAGGATCCCCTACTCCTCTGCCATCTTTTCTCCCTTGTTAACTGTTTCCTTTGTTGTGCAAAAGATTTTTATCTTCATGAAGTCCCAACAGTTAATTTTTGCCCTTGCTTCCCTTGCCTTTGGCATTGTGTCTAGGAAGAAATTGCTGCAGCTGAGGTTGAAGACGTTGCTGTCTCCTCAAGGGATTCTCCTCTCACATTGAGTTCTTTCATCCATTTAGAGTCTATTTTTGTATATGGTGTAAGGAAATGGTCCAGTTTCATTCTTTTCCATCTTGATATCCAATTTTCCTAACACCATTTGTTGAAAATACTCACTTTTTTCCATTGGACATTATTTCCTGCTTTGTCAAAGATTACTTGACCACAGAGTTGAGGATCTATTTCTGGGTTCTTTATTCTGTTCCATTGATCTATGTGTCTGTTTTTGTGCTAGTAGCATACTGTCTTGATCACAGTTTTGTCATAGAGCTTGAAGTTCAGAATTGTGATGCTGCCAGGTTTCCTTTTCTTTTTCAACATTCCTCATGCTATTCAGGTCTTTTTTGGCTCCATACAAATTTTAGGATTATTTATTCCAGCTCCATGAAAAATACTGACGGTATCTTGATAGGGATTGCATTAAATGGGTAGATTGCTCTAGGTAGAATAAACATTTTCACAATATTTGTTCTTCTAATCTATGAGCATGGAATGTTTTTCCATTTCTTTGTGTCTTCCTCAATTTCTTTCATAAATATTCTGTAGTTTTCTGAATACAGGTTTTTTTTTCCTTTTTGGTGAGATATATTCCTAGGTATCTTATGGTTTGGGTGTAAGCATAAATGGGATTGAGTTATTAATTTCTTTCTCTTCTGTCTTGTTGTTGGTTTATAGAAATTCAACTGGTTTTGGTGCACTGATTTTATATCCTGACAATTTACCAAATTCCTATATGAGTTCTAGCAGTTTTAGGATGGGATCTTTTGGGTTTTCCACACAAAGTATCATATCATCTGCAAAGAGTGAGAGTTTGACTACTTCTTTGCCAATTTGGATTCCTTTTATTTCTTTTTGTTGTCTGGTTGCTGAGGCTAGGACTTCTACTACTATGTTCAATAGTAGTAGTGATAGTGGAGATGCCTGCTGTGTTTCTGATCTTAGTGGAAAAGCTCTCAGTTTTTCCCCATTGAGAATGATATTCACTGTGGGTTTTTTATTGATGACTTTGATGATATTGAGGTATGTACTCTCTATCACTACACTGTGAAGAGTTCTGATCAAGAAAGGATGCTACACTTTGTCAAATGCTTTTTCAGCATCTATTGAGAGTATCATATGGTTTTTGATCTTTCTTTTATTAATGTAGTATATCACACTGGTTGATTTGTAGATGTTAAACCAAACTTGCAGTCCATGAATAAATCCCACTTGGTCATGTTGAATAATCCTTTTAATGTACTGTTGGATCCTATTGGCTAGGATTTTGGTGACAATTTTTGCATCCATGTTCATCAGGAATATTGGTCTGTAATTCTCTTTTTTGATGGGTTCTTGTTTAGTTTTGGGATCAAGGTAATGATGGCCTTCCATTTCTTTTTTCAGAACAGTTTCAGGAGAGTAGGTATTAATTCTTCTTTAAATGTTCAGTACAATTGCCTGGAAGCCATCTGGCCCTGGGCTCTTGTTTCTTGGGAGATTTTTTATTACTGCTTATATTTCCTTGCTGGTTATGAGTCTGTTCAGGTTTTCTATTTCTTCCTGGTTCAGTTTTGGTAGTTTATACATCTCTAGGAATGCATGCATTTCTCCTAGATTGTCTAATTTGTTGGCATACAGTTGATCATAAGATGTTCTTATAATAGTTTGTAAGTCTTTGGTGTTGGTTGTGATCTCTCCTCTTTCATTTATGATTTTATTTATCCAGGTCCTTTCTCATCAGGTGTATATCAATCTCAAGATTAGGCAACTTTTGACAGGAGCATTCTAAGTACTCAAAAATAACTTACCAGTTATTTTCATTACAATAAATCAGTACATCAAGTTAAAGCAGTACATCAAGATATTTGCATTCTGCACTGAGGTAAGTGGGAGGTGGTGTTGGCAATGAGAAGTGTGTAGTCACCAATTAAGCACAAAAGAAAAAACATTGCAAGGCTCCTCTGATAACAAAATAATTGTAGAATTTAATTTTAAACCATGTCCATGTAGCTGTACAATAGCATTAGTCAAGGAGATGACTATATTAATAAAAGTAGTATTATAGCAAACAGAGGTAATAAAACACTGCAGCATTAACTGGGCTACATCAGAAGCCCTTCTGTTCTCAGATGCTTGCTTGACTTTCAATCTTATTGGAAATTATAAATTAAGCCCCTTGTGAGGAAAACCTGTTTCATCTGAAACAGAATCAAAAGTCTTCACCTCAGTCAAATTAATTGTACTAGTATTTATAATGTCTGAAGAAATCAACAAGGGTTAATGATAAACAAACCCCCTCCTGAGCGAAGTTTGTGAATAATCACCTCTGATCACGCAAATAAGAATATATTGGGTAATACTTGCCAGCTTTCAAAGCATTTTAACATATGTCATCTTAATTGAGATGCATACATTGATAAGGGAGTGAAGTAAGATCTTTTTGTTCTGACTTTATGGGGGGGGGATGGAGACTTACAGGGTTCTGATAAAGGTCCTATTTAAGGTCAAGTTGTTATTCTTAGCCAGATTTGTTTCATGTAACTTCTTCTTCCCTTAGGATGAGTTCTGTTTAAGATTCCTCATTCTCCTCCTGCAATATATTTCTGGTGGGTTTATGTCACTTGTTATCAGATAAGACTAGATATGTCTGACTTGCCCAGAGCACAGGTTTGATATCAAGTTCTGTTTCCCTACCCTGAACTTCTTTTTCTTTCTTTCAAAATTATATTATGTAACTATACTTATTTTTAAAATTATTTATTTATTTTTTGAAATTATTATTATTAGTCACCATACAGTACATCATTAGTTTTTGATGTAGTGTTCCAAGATTAATTGTGACTTTAATTAACATTTTAAAATATATATTAAGAATATTATCCTGTGTCATTAAAATATTTTTCTAATATATAATTATTTTTTAGTTTTACATTCTTATTGTTTACAGAAGTATCCTTATGCATAGATATTTAGCATATCTTTATTTTCTCAGGACAAAATCCTGACACTAAAATTTCTGTGCCCAAAGGCTATGATCATTGCAAGGCTTTTGGTACTTATTGTCACAATATCATTACCAGAGAGTTTATCTATTTATGTTGCACTCAGTTGTAGTTGATAGCGCACCTTTGCCTAAACCTTTGCTAACAGAGATAGCTTGATATGTGAACCTAATCTCTTATTTTTGTGATTTGAATTTTTTGGTAATAGTAGATTGAGTAATTTATATTTGTAAATAGATTGGGCACTTGCCTTTCTTCTTTGTGAATTCTATGTACCTCTTTAGTTCAGGCAATGGCAAAGTTTTGTTGCAAAGGACCAAATAGTCAACATTTTAAGCTTTTCAGACAAATGGTGTCAGTAACAGCTACTTAACTGCCATTGAAATGCAAAAGCAGCCATTATACAATCCATAAATGAATAGGCATGGATGTGTTCCAATAAAGCTTTACGTACAAAAACACACAGTGTCCAGATTTGGCTCATGGGCTATAGTCTGTCAACTCCTGATTTATTTCATTATGCTACTGGATGCATTTATCACTTTTTCACTGATTATTGAAGTTTGTGCAAATGTTAAGGACAATTGGCCTTTTCTAATCTATGCAGAAACTGTTTTCTAGTATGTTCTAAAATTTCACATTTTTAAAAATTTTTTTCAGCACAACAGTATTCATTGTTTTTGCACCACACCCAGTGCTCCATGCAATCTGTGCCCTCTCTAATACCCACCACCTGGTTCCTCCAACCTCCTACCCCCCGCCCCTTCAAAACCCTCAGATTGTTTTTCAGAGTCCATAATCTCTCACTTCCCCTTCCAATGTCCCTCAACTCCCTTCTCCTCTCCATCTCCCCTTGTCCTCCATGCTATTTGTTATGCTCCACAAATAAGTGAAACCATATGATAATTGACTCTATCTGCTTGACTTATTTCACTCAACATAATCTGTTCCAGTCCCGTCCATGTTGCTACAAAAGTTGGGTATTCATCCTTTCTGATGGAGGCATAATACTCCATCGTGTATATGGACCACATCTTCCTTATCCATTCATCCGTTGAAGGGCATCTTGGTTCTTTCCACAGTTTTTGCGACTGTGGCCATTGCTGCTATAAACATTGGGGTACAGATGGCCCTTCTTTTCACTACATCTGTATCTTTGGGGTAAATACCCAGGAGTGCAATTTCAGAGTCATAGGGAAGCTCTATTTTTAATTTCTTGCAGAATCTCCACACTGTTCTCCAAAGTGGCTGCACCAACTTGCATTCCCACCAACAGTGTAAGAGGGTTCCCCTTTCTCAACATCCTCTCCAACACATGTTGTTTCCTGTCTTGCTAATTTTGGCCATTCTAACTGGTGTAAGGTGATATCTCAATGTGGTTTTAATTTGAATCTCCCTGATGGCTAGTGATGATGAACATTTTTTCATGTGTCTGATAGCCATTTGTATGTCTTCATTGGAAAAGTGTCTGCTCATATCTTCTGCCCATTTTTTTGATAGGATTGTCTGTTTTGTGTGTGTTGAGTTTGAGGAGTTCTTTATAGATCCTGGATATCAGCCTTTGTCCATACTGTCATTTGCAAATATCTTCTCCCATTCCATGGGTTGCCTCTTTGTTTTCTTGACTGTTTCCTTTGCTATACAGAAGCTTTTGAGCTTGATGAAGTCCCAACAGTTCATCTTTGCTTTTGTTTCCTTTGCCTTTGGAGACATATCTTGAAAGAAGTTGCTGTGGCTGATATCGAAGAGCTTACTGCCTATGTTCTCCTCTAGGATTCTGATGGATTCCTGTCTCACGTTGTGGTCTTTTATCCATTTTGAGTTTATCTCTTTGTGTTTGGTGTAAGAGAATGGTCAAGTTTTATCCTTCTACATATAGCTATCCAGTTTTCCCAGCACCATTTATTGAAGAGACTGTCTTTTTTTCCACGGTATATTTTTTCTTGTTTGTCAAAGATTATTTGCCCATAGAGTTGAGGGTCCCTATATGGGCTCTCTACTCTGTTCCACTGATCTATGTGTCTGTTTTTATGCCAGTACCATGCTGTCTTGGTGATCACAGCTTTGTAATAAAACTTGAAATCAGATGATTTCAACCTGATGAATTCAGGTGATTTCAACATGATGCCCCCAGTTTTATAAAATTTCACATATTTAAATATCATTTTCCTATTTGTTTCTGCTTTGTTTTTATGCTTAGAAATATTTTCATCACCAGGAAGACAGATAGCTATTTATCCATGTTTTCTTCTATTCCCTTTATGGTTTACTTTTTATGATTCACTTTTAAATCCACTTGGAAGTGATTTTGGTGATGCTTGAAGTAAAAAACTAACTTCATATTTTCCAAGTCAACCAATGGTGTCAGCAGCTTTTATTGAGTGAACTTTCTTTGCTCACTGGAGCTTTTTTCAAGCAAAGTCTATACTAAACTGATATGTCTATATTTAACTGATATGTCTATATTTATCTTAGAGGTGTTGTCCTTTGAGTCTAGTGTCTTAAAATAATTGTTCTAGGAATGTGTTCATTGTAAGGCACCTCTCAAGCTTTCTTTGTACTTACTTTAGTCCAGTTTGAAATGTATGAAGAATTCTACCTTAACTACAGCTTTTGCTATTGTTGTAGCTGCATGTGTCCTTACACTTTCATCTTTTTTGTATCTCTGACTCTGCATTTCTGTATAGTCTTATATTGCTCAGTGGGAGAAATGCCTTTCTTACAAACCCAGGAAATATGTGACCCTCTTTCTGATGTAATTTAGCCTTGTTTCACTCTTCTCATCTGTGATGTGTTTAGTTTCTTCATGGTGTGGAATTACTTGTCTACACTTCATTATACCCCTTCTCAAACTTTTTTTTAACATTTTTTTTAATTACCTGGCTGTAAGGATAACTTTAAGCTTATTAAACTCCTGAGGAATCCTACTCTGGACTTTTGATCATGGTAATTGATCTTTCTTTCCCCTAATTTCACTGACCATAGTGCTATATGCCCATTGTAGTAGTACTTCACTTTGACCCCTTCATCTCTATGGTCTTGTTTTTGTTGTTGTTGTTTGTTTGTTTGTTTGTTTTTTAAAGATTTATTTATTTAGGGTGCCTGGGCAGCTCAGTCTTTAAGTGTCAGCCTTTGGCTCAGGTCATGATCCTAGGGTCCTTGGATCAAGCCCCACATCAGGCTCCCTGCTTGGTAGAGAACCTGCTTCTCCCTCTCCCACTCCCCCTACTTGTGTATCTGTATCTCTCTGTCTCTGTCAAATAAATAAATAAATAAATAGAATCTTTAAAAAAGGATTTATTTACTTATTTTAGAGAGAGACAGTGTATGAATAGGGGGAAGGACATAGAAAAGAATCTTCAAGTAGACTCCTCATTGAACGTGGAGCCTGAAGCAGAGCTCTATCTCAGGATCCATGAACTCATGACCTGAGTTGAAACAAAGAGCCACCCAGGCACCACTCTACATTCATTTATGACAATATAATCACTGTAGGACTTTCTGGACTCTGGATCCTTTCATTCCAACTGGATTCTCTATTATCTGCTCTCAGACAGTTAGAAGTATACTGAAGTGTTGGATGACCTTTTCCCATCATTTGAGAGAAGAAGGAATGCTTTACACATAGAAAACCACTAGGGAAGTTAGCCCCCAAACCCTGAGAAATAATAGTTTCATCTGAATTCCTTTTCTGTTTTTAGCTTCAAATTACTGACTCCTTACAGTTTCAAGAAAAGATTAAAAGAAGTGTCTAAAATACACAACCTGTAACCTGTATTCAAATGTCTGTTTCCTTAAAAAGTCGTTTTCCAATCTTTGATTTCCTTCCGATTACTTTGTGTATACAGCTTGTGTGGTGGAGGTTGGACAATATGTAAGCAATCATACATAGAATCTAGAGTTATAAGTTCCTCAAAACTCTGAGGCTAATCAAAACCTTTATAAAGTGTAAGGTCTAATTTTAGCAAGAACTATGTAAACTTTATAGTACTATAAAATCAATAAATACATTTTATTAAAGTTGAAAATACATAATAATATCCTACAGTTATATTGTAGCAACTAAAAAGTGGATTAACGAAAAATTTTCAAAAAGCAGTTACCTCTGATTATAGTGTTTTGTATGTTAAATGCAACTTTGGTTCAAGCTGTTCCTAGTAACTTGAAAAGATTTACTTCTAATCTTGGCAGTGTTCGGGTAAGATTTATTAAGTAATTTTGAATTGTATGCACTACAAAGAGACCAAGACATATAGGTAAAATTATTTGTCCTAGTTTATCCTGTTAATGAATAAGTGGGACTCTCTCTGTATCACCAATATATTTGTGTCTAACCCCACATACCTGGAGGTAACTTTGGATGTAGTAAACTCTTTTCTGTTAACAGTTATCTGTTATCAAGTTATCAGTTATCTGTTATCAAGTGAAGAAAATGCATCTAATACTTCTAGGAAGCATCTCTCTTCCTCTCCCTTGGCTCTCATCACAGCATTTCCCCATTTTCTTTCTGTTCTTATAAACAGATTATGTTACATAGACTTGTCTTTTTTAGGAATATTATAAAATGACCAAAACATGAGGATTTTCTTTGCTCCAAATTCTATTGAAAGCTCCTCAACCCTGGTAATAATATGATCTTTGTTTCCTCTATCTATCTGAGTACCTAGTTCAGGGCTACAGGACTATATACAGTGCAGGCCTGATAATGAATCATTCTAAGGAACATATACTTAACTAGTATAGTACAGTAGAGGAAATAATTGATTAGGAGCTGTGTATTTTTGGCTAATCACCATATCCCTCTGATCACTTACTCCTTTCTATTAGAAAAAGGGTGATTTAAGTATTTCATCTCTCAAGTTTCTTAGTTTTAGAATTCTGCGACTCCTCAAGAACTAATTAAGTACTGTATGGTGACTAACATAACATAATAAAAAATAATTCTATGATTCCCCAAAATTCTTACTGTCTTTATAGTGCCAGTATAGCACATTCTCATGCATATGAATTTTGAACTCTGATAGATCTAGGTTAGAGGAACAATTCTATCACTCTATAGTTACATAATCTTGGGCAAGTCATTTGGCCACCCTAAATTTATTTTTTATTTATTGGTAAAGTGGGTATAATAATACCTTTCCCACAATGTAATTATGAGGTAGCACATGCAAAGTGCTTTGTACAGTTAATAACACATAAAATAACCCAATACATGTTAACTATAAGCTATATTAGGGCCAGCCCTTGGCAAAATTGTGGTAAGCACAGCTGGAGTGTGGCACCTCTCTTTCCCCCTTCCCTCTGTGCTCCTCAGTTTTGTTATTTTCTCTGTGGTCACTCCCTCTTCACCCAACACATCTAGTTAGAAGGTATTGAGGTATTGAGGAGTTCTCTGCTGGGAGCTCAATGACTGTATAATACTGTAGTGACCATGTCTTTAAGCTAGTTGTGTACATGCACTGCTAATGTTAGATGTTTGAGTCTAATATTCCATTTACCACTTAAGAAAATTTCCCTGGCAATTAATAATGAATATCTGATTCCAAGAACCATGCCTCAAGAGAGTTTTTCTGCATGTAGTTTGCATTAGTTATTAGGAACTCCTTGGTACTCATTTATAAAGCTGATTACAGGCCTGTTTTCTATTACTTACAGAATGTTCATAATATTGCACAAGTTCAGGCAGATTATGCCTCTCCATGAAGCTATATATTTTCAGAGAAAGAAATCTTTACCTCTATTGTATGACAGCTCACACGCATCGCTTTTTTGAGAGTAACTTATTTGCAGCCTGGGGGAGTTATGTAATCTGCCACTAAAATTTCAGTAAAGAAGAGAGAACTAAAAGAAAGATATACAACTCATCTTTTCACAAATTCTGTTTTGTTAATAGAAATGAGATTTTAGATCAGTGGTGGATTCTCCTACCTGTTCCAAGTACCACTGTTACACTCTTCTATCCAAATCACTAATAACCTCTATCTAAATCACTAATAACCTCCACTAATAACCTATTCAGTCTCTCTCTCTCTCTCTCTCTCTCACACACACACACACACACACACACACGTGCATCCACACCCACACACACTAGAGATGGGTTGTAGTAAGTATATAATGAACATTAGAAATACCCCTAAAGCCAAGCCAATTGGAACTATTTGGATGGGATTTGGTCATTCTTTTTCAGGCCAGGCACTAATTTTTTATCAGTTTGGAAATTGTTGATGAGGTGGTATTTGTGGGACACTACTAGTCTGTGCTTATTTAAGGCAGGGTTTCTCTACTTCCACACTGTTAAGATATGGGTCCAATGTTTAGCAGCATCCTGAACTTAATCTGATAGACACCAGTAGTACTCCTGCCCTTTCCACTTGCAGCAAACAAAAATGTCTCTAGGTATTGCTGTATATTCCTGAGAGACAAAATTACCTCAGCTGTTTTAAGACTATCTCCTTTCCCTTGCTGCTTCCCCATTGCTAATTACCACAGATGCAATAACAAAATTAGTTTGAGAGTTTGTATCCACATAGCAACTGTTAAAAGTACAGACACGTTTTAGAGAAGGGATAAGACATTATTGATTCTCAACCTTGTCTGCATACACACTTGGATCACTTGTAGATCTTTACAATGTGCTGTTGTCTGGGTGACATTTCTCCCTGATATCCTTACTTTTGGGGTATGATCTGGGTATTGGGATATTTAAAAACTATTACTATGATTCTAATGTACTGGAAAGTTGAAGAATTACAGTTCTGAATATCTCCCTTTAAGAAATGGGCACTGAAAAGTTAGTTTTTTTAGGAGCTTGACAAGTCAAGAAGTCAAGAAAGCATGGCTTATGTGCTGGACTATGGATTTTCCAGGGAGGGAAATTAAAGATATGAATTGAGTAACAGCTAATGCTGCTGCCAGACCACAGAGGGTCTTAGAGACTACTTTGGACCATACTCTATATTCCGGCAGCCCTCCTAGCCCTCCCCAACAAATAAACACATAAAAATGTTATTTTAATCTAGGGACAACTATTTTTTAAGATCGAATTTATTGATGGAGAAACTAATTTTAAGTTAATATCAAGTCCTGCAGAGAAATAAAGTAATCAAAGAACAAGGTCCTCCAGGTGCTCCTTGATGACTCATTTGGTTAAGCATCAGACTCTTGATTTCAGCTCAGGTTATGATCTCAAGGTTGTGAGGTAGAGCCCCATGTGTGCAGTGCTCCACTGAGCATGGAGCCTGCTTAAGATTCTCTCTCCCCCTTTCCCTCTGTCAGAGCAGAGCATGATATAGAACAGAAAATGGATGAGTTTGCTTAGTCCTAGAGGTAAAAGATAGGTATCTGCCTTAGTCCAGACATCTAAAGTTGATTTTATGCAGATGAGTGACAGCTAGGAAAATCATGTCTGTCCTCTTCTGGCTGCCTCACTGCATCACCACCTAGCCACCAGTGACTGCAGCAGAACTGGGCTCATAGGGAATTCTATGTGAGCACCTCATAGGAATGGAACAGAAAGCTGTGTTTGCATTGTAAGTTAACAAGAGACAAAACAAATATTTCACCATTAATTTAGAACTGTGCTATGTCCAATCATAAGCAGCCATTTCTGCCAAAACCAAAAATGTTAGGTATCTGTAGAATGTTTTCAGCTTCTCTTAACAGCCCATTATGTGTGAATCTGTCATTCTTTGAATTTTCCTAAATTCATCTTGAACTAATTTTTGTTTTCAGAATCTACTTTAGGAAAAAAAAATCCCAAGTTTTTCATTTTGTGTTAAAAGTACTTACTAGAATGACCAAATTGAAGGGTTGAAGAAACCTAATTAGAGGTCACTGAGATCAGTGATTCTTAAATGTCAACATGCATATAAATCATATGGGCCCTTGTTGAATGCTACTCATAGTGCGGTCATGGGACTAAAAACATCAGAGATCACTTGGGAGCTTGTTAGAACTGCAAAATCAAAGGACCACTTCCCCAAACTATTGAATGGCAATCTGCATTTTTAACAAGATCCTCAGGCGATTCTTTATACACATGAAAGTTTGGGAAGCATGTAGCCAGACCAAATTCTTTTAGGCCTTATATTTTAGTCTGGTCAATAATTATGCATTCACATTCTCTAGGTTTGTTGTGTTTAGCTCACTTCTCTAAACTATCACTGAGTGTTGTACTCCAACCATTAAGAATATAGTAATTAGTAAAACATTCTCTGACTTTAAAGCTTTGTCATTCTCCTCTTGCTCAGAATTACTAGAGTTCTCCTTTTTTGAATCTCTTCCAAATGTTGTGATATAAGTGATGAAGGCTCAATCTGCAGCTGATGTTAAGTGAGAGAAGAGAAATTCCAAGCCAGATTAGGAATATTTTCCTAACTGGGTCTCCCTGCTTCTAAACTTACTCTTTCTAATTGTTAATTCACACAGCAGTCTTAGGATCTTTTGATATCTCTCACCATTACCTCCTTGACAGCTATACTTAAATCATAATCACCAAGTTCCTTGAAAGCATCAAGCTCTGTCATACCTTAGTGACTTCATATATGCTTTTCCCTTACTGTGGAATCTTCTCATCTGGTTAACTTTCAGTAATTATTCAGGACATATCTTTAGTGGAACACTTTTGGAAAAGATTTCTTTGACTTTCTCTCAATCCAAATTAGCTACTTTTGTTATCATATTATTCCTACTCCTTTATATTTCCTTTGTAGCATTAAATTGTGAATAAATTTTATAATTATGTGTTTATTTGGGAAATTATTTATTAAATGTCCATTCCATCATCACTAAGATCCATGGGGATAGGAAATTTGGTTATTCACCATGGATCCCTAAGGCTTAGGGTGTTTGGCACATTGTGCATGTTCAATAAATACTCTATCAAATAAATAAATATTAGCAATAATGAAAAAGGCAGGCTATTCCAAGTGTTGGTAAAGATAAGGACAATGGGAACACTAACCCACTGCTTGTAGGGTAAAATGGTAAAACATTGGAAAAACAGTTTTTCATTTCTTAGTAAACTAGTAAACATGACTGAGACATTTACTATTGTCCAAATATACACGTGTTCTCCAACATGCCCTAAATACCTTCCTGTTATGCGATACCACGAAATTAGTTTGGATAATAAGATGTGAGTAGAAGTGGGCACCTGAGTGGCTCAGTCACTTAAATGTCTACCTTCAGCTCAGGTCATGATCACAAGGTTCTGTGATTGAGTCCCACATCAGGCTCCCTGCTCAGCGGGGAGGCTGTGTTTTCCAATCCCTCTGCCCCTTCCCCTGCTCTCACTTTCTCTCTCACTCTCTATCAAATAAATAAATACAATCTTTAAAAAATATTTTTAAGTGATGGGATTAGAAGTGACATGTTACTTTTGGATTGAAACATTTAAAAGTAGGTATAAGTTTTCCATTTGTTCTTTCCCTACTTCAGTGACCATGTGTTTCAGTAGTAACATCACAAATAAAAGAAGTTCTGGTCATTATTTCTACAAATGGAGGAAAGTTTTTGGCCTGTAATGAACTTTGTGTGAGAGAAAGTATCTTTATTGGATATGTCATTAACAAATATCTTCTCCCAGTCTGTAGGTGGGCATTTAGTTTTGCTGATTGTATCCTTTGCTATGCAGAAGCTTTTTATTTTGGGAAATGAGTTTAGTAAAGTCACAGGATAAAAAATCAACACTCAGACATCTGTTGCATTTCTATACACCAATAATGAAGCAGGAGAAAGGGAAATCAAGGAATGAATCCCATTTACAATTACACCAAAAGCCATAAGATACCTAGTAATAACCCTAAACAAAGATGTAAAAGATCTATACTCTGAAAGCTATAAAACACTCATGAAAAAAATTCAAGAAGACACAAAGAAATGCATAAATATCTCATGCTTATGGATTAGAGGAACAAATATTGTTAAAATGTCTATACTACCCAAACCAATCTATACATTTTCTGCAATCCCTACCAAATACAAATAGCATTTTTTTTCCAGAGGTAGAACAAACGATTCTAAAATTTGTATGGAATCAGAAAAGACTATGAACAGCCAAATAAACCTTGTAAAAGAAAAGTAAACCTGGAGGTATTACAATTCCAGATTTCAAGTTATAGTACAAAGCTGTAGTGATCAAAAGAGTATGATCCTGGCACAGCAATAGACACAAAGATCAATAGAACAGAATAGACAGCCCAGAAATGAGAGATGCATGGATGGCTCAGTCACTTAAGCACCCACCTCTTGATTTTGGCTCAGGTCATGATCTCAGGGTTTTGATATTGATCCCTGCTTTGGGTTCCATGTTGACAATGGAACCTGCTTATGAATTTTCTCTCTCCCTCAAAGAAGAAGAAGAAGAGGAGGAGGAGGAGGAGGAGGAGGAGGAGGAAGAAGAAGAAGGAGAAGGAAGCGAAGGATAGGAAGAAGAAGGGGAAGAAGAAGGAAAATTCAGAAATGAACCTACAGCTGTATGTCAATTAATCTTTGAAAAAGCAGGAGAAAATATCCAATGTGAGAAAAGAGTCTCTTCAACAAATTGTGTTAGGAAATCTGGACAACAACATGCAAAAGAATGAAACTGGACTACTTTCTTACACCATACACAGAAATAAATTCGAAATCGATTAAAGACCTAAATGTAAGACCTTAAACCATAAAATTCTTAGAGGAGAACACAGTCAGTAATCTCTTTAACTTCAGCCATAACTACTTCTTTCTAGATATATCTCCTGAGGCAAGGGAAACAAAACCAAAAATGAAATACTGGAACTTCATCAAACTAAAAGTCACTGAGATTTTGAGCTGTCATTGTTACCATAACAGAACCCAGACTACCCTGACTTCCTATACCCTATGATTCAGAAATTCCACTCTTGTATTTATACTCTAGAAGAATTCTTGAATTGTTCACCAGTATACATATATAAGAATATTGTATAAGAATAACAATATTGCCCATGGTAGCAGAAAACAAATTTAATCTCTATGAGAATTTGAATGAGAAACTAGACAGAAGTGAAAATAAAGGAATCATTATATATATGAATATATATGAATCTGAAAATCTACCAAGTTTAGGAAACAGAGCAAGACCCACAAGAATACAAAGAGTATAGCTCCATTTTTAGAAATTTAACAAAATACAAATTAATGTATTATGTAGGGACAGATATGTGTGGTATACTATATAAAATTATATATATATATATATATATATATATTTAACACAAAAATCAGAATATTGCTTACCCTTACAGTTTAAAGAATGAGGTTGGTAATAGTAATGCTCACAATAACAGCTAACTCTATGTGTCAAGTAATTATCTAAATACTTTGTATGTATGAATACTTAATAATGGAAAAAAACTTATCTGGCAAAAGCTACTATTATCACCCCCATTTTGTAGATTGGAAAATGAAGCACAGGGCAGATTTTTTATATTCATCAGTTCATGAAGATAGCAAGTAATGAGCTTGGGAATTGAACTCAGGTGGTCTGAGGCATGAGCCTATATTCTTAACTATTATGCTACATGAGAATGGAACATCATGCCTTTCTGAAACACTGATAATATATTTCTTAACCTGGATAGTAGATGAATCAAAGTTCATTTTATCATTATCTTTTAAACTGTACAGAATCATTTTATATATTATTTTGTATATATAATATTATTGTATTTTGCATCAGTGGAAAAATAATAAAAGAAAATAACATTTAATTTCTGAAAAAATTGTGAACAGAGCTTTGGGTTTCCTTTTTATAGAGATCACAGAAACAAAGTTGGAAGCATGGATTGGAGGTATTAACATAAAATATGTGGGAAAACATTGAGGAGACCATAGGTTGTCAAGAACTCTGTGTGTGTGTGTGTGTGTGTGTGTGTGTGTGTGTGTATCCATGTGTGCACACAGGAGCAAATTTTTTTTTTAGCTCAATGCATGGATTAGCCAGATAAAACACTAGAGAAATAGTTTGGGTGAGAGCTTTTATATTCTATCACTCTTCTTTACATTGCTTTAGAATGATCATTGCTTATTTTGTTGGCACAGAAATTGGCAGTAACATCCCAGATCATCTACTGCCAGTGCGTTAATAATACTAGGGCACTGTAAAGACTCATTGGTGTTTAAGAAACTGGAGGTGAACCATGAGAGACTATGGACTCTGAAAAACAATCCAAGGGGCGGGGGGTGGGAGGTCGGGGTACCAGGTGGTGGGGTTATTATAGAGGGCATGGATTGCATGGAGCACTGGGTGTGGTACAAAAACAATGAATACTGTTATGCTGAAAATAAATTTAAAAAATAAAAAAAAAGAAACTGGTGTGAACAAATGCAGACTGACCAGCCACTCTAGGTCATTTATTCCTTCAACATATTCATCACCAAATTTAAGAGCTCACGGATTATAGACGAAGGAGACTGCCATTTTCAGTGCTGCTTATTCCCCAAATCAGAGTGATTGTGCGGTGAAGTGACAGCAAATAGATATATTTAATAGTTTTTCTGTGGTACCTATGGTGCAGGCACTATCTCTTAGGACATATCCCCTACCATCTAATGGAACAGATGGGATACACTGGCTTGAAATTTGACCCTTCCCCAATACATATAACCAGACAGGGTACATGATACTTCTACAGGACCAAGAACTTGAAGATCAAAACAGCTACACATGAGGAGCACAAGCAACATAAAAGGAAGAAAGTAACTGAACAAAACAACACATGAATAAGAGACCAAGAATTTAAAATAATAAAGATTCTCAAAGCAATAAAGGAGAATACTAACTTTATGAATAGAAACATGAAGCCTATTAAAAAACATGAATGTGGAGAGGTGCCTGGGTGGCACAGTCATTAAGCACTTACCTTTGACTCAGATCATGATCCCAGGATCCTGGGATTGAACCCCACATCAGGCAGGGAGTCTGCTTTTCCCTCTTCCACTCCCACTGCTTGTGTTTTTTTTCTCTCATTGTCTCTCTCTCTGTCAAATAAATATATAAAATCATTAAAAGAACAAGTTTGTGGAATGAAAATATTAATAAAGAATACCATAAAAATAAATGAAAATATGACTCTAAATGGATAGGAAAAATGGGATAGGGAAATTTCTACCATAATAATATTTACAATAAATATGAGTGGTCTAAACTTACCAATATAAAAACAAATTCTGAAACTGATACTTAAAAAGTCAATAACATTGTCTACAAGGACACACTTTAAATAATAGAGAAAAGCTGTTCCTAGAAAGATGGTGCTGTGGCTGAGGTCGAAGAGGTTGCTGCCTGTGTTCTCCTCAAGGATTTTGATGGATTCCTTTTGCACATTGAGGTCCTTCATCCATTTTGAGTTTATTTTTGTGTGTGGTGTAAGGAAATGGTCCAATTTCATTTTTCTGCCTGTGGCTGTCCAGTTTTCCCAGCACCATTTATTGAAGAGGCTGTCTTTTTTCCATTGGACATTCTTTCCTGCTTTGTCGAAGATTAGTTGACTGTAGAGTTGAGGGTCTATTTCTGGGCTCTCTATTCTGTTCCATTGATCTATGTGTCTGTTTTTGTGCCAGTACCATGCTGTCTTGATGATGACAGCTTTGTAATAGAGCTTGAAGTCCGGAATTGTGATGCCACCAACGTTGGCTTTCTTTTTCAATATCCCTTTGGCTATTCTGATCTCCCTGATATGAGGAAGTGGTGATGCAACATGGGGGCTTAAGTGGGTAGGAGAAGAATCAATGAAACAAGATGGGATTGGGAGGGAGACAAACCATAAGTGACTCTTAATCTCACAAAACAAACTGAGGGTTGCTGGGGGGAGGGTGTTTGGGAGAAGGGGGTGAGATTATGGATATTGGGGAGGGTATGTGCTTTGGTGAGTGCTGTGAATTGTGTAAACCTGGTGATTCACAGACCTGTACCCCTGGGGATAAAAATATATGTTTATATAAAAAATAAAAAATTAAAAAAAATAATAGAGAAAAGTTGAAATTAAAAGATAAAATTATGGAAAATATGCACTAGGCAACTAAGTCCTAAAAGAAAGTAAGGTAGTATGTTAGTCCCCATTCTTAAAAGAAACAGAACCAATTGTGTGTGCATGCTTGTGTGTGTGTTTGTGTAGAAAGGAACAGACACAAAGGGGAAAAGAGAGAAAACAAAAGTAAAACTAAAACCTCATTTCATCCTTCTCTGACATGTTTCCCAAGGATGAGATTAACTTGGGTCCATAAGCCATGGTTAGAAGTAGGCCCCCCTCCCTTGTGTTACAATGGTTCAATTGAGGCAAACATGGTCTTTTCCAACTCCATTCAGCTATATTTTGTCTTTGGCATTGTAACTTCTTTGTCTGCATTTCCTGGGTCTCATCCCCTGGAATTTTAAGAGCCATCTTTCTTGCTTGGTGTGATCTAGTCATCATTTCTATTAGAGCTTGACTTGACAAGCAATTATAGTTATTTTAAATTGTTTTCTTCAAGGCAGTGTCTTATATATTATCATATTTTATTATCTTCAAACTCTTTCTTCCTAGAAAGTAAAGAAAGTAAGTAAGCAGTGGTTTTCTTATCAGGAATTCATAGCAGACATATTTATCCCAAATTAGCATATCTCAGTAACTGTCTCAAGGACACAGACTGAATGGTTTTTGGAAAAGGGTCTCAAAAAACCTTATCTTTTGGAGAAGAAACATATTCCCACAACTGCTTTTTTAAATCTTTTCTTTCGGTGTGGAAAATGAACGAAAACAGAATCTGAGTTCTCACTGTCCATTTGGGCACTTTGCTTGCTCTGAATTCCTTCAATGATTACTAATATGAGAAGTCATGTAAGGCTATGCCCTGCTAAGGACAGTGATAAGAATGAAACTTGACCATTCTCTTACATCATACCAAAGATGAACTCAAAATGGATAAAAGACCTTAACTTGAGCCAGGAATCTATCAAAATCCTAGAGGAGAACATAGGCAGTAACCTCTTCGACACTGGCTACACCAACTTCTTTTCAAGATATGTCTCCAAATGCACAGGAAACAAAAGCAAAAATGAACTTTTGGGACTACATCAAGATAAAAAGCTTCTGCACAACAAAGGAAACAGTCAACAAGACAAAGAGGAAACCCATGGAATGGGAGAAGATATTCTCAAATGACACTACAAAGATCTATAAAGATCTATAAAGAACTCCTCAATCTCAACACACACAAAACAGATAATCATGTCAATAAATGGGCAGAAGACATGAACAGACACTTCTCCAAAGAAGGCATATATATGGCTAACAGACACGTGAAAAAAATATTCATCATCATTAGCAATCAGGGAGATATAAATCAAAACCACATTGAGATACCAACTTACACCAGTTAGATTGGCCAAAATTAACAAGACAGTAAACAACAAGTATTGGAGAGGGTGTGGAGAAAGAGGAAAAGGAACCCTCTTACACTGTTGGAGGGAATGCAATTGGTGCAGCCACTTTGGAAGACAGTGTAGAGGTTCCTTCAGAAAGTAAAAATAGAGCTACCCTATGACCCTGCAATTGCACTACTGGGTATTTACCCCAAAGATACAGATGTAGTGAAAAGAAGGGCCATCTGTTCCCACTGTTCATAGCAGCAATTCCCACAGTTGCCAAACTTTGGAAAGAGCCAAGATGCCCTTCAATAGAAAATGGATAAAGAGACTATGGTCCTATGGTCCATATATACAATGGAGTATTATGCCTACATCAGAAAGGATGAATACCCAACTTTTGTAGCAACATGGACGGGACTGGAAGATATTAAGAAAAGAAAACATTATGCTGAGTGAAATAAGTCAAGCAGAGAGAGTCAATTATCATATGGTTTCGCTTATTTGTGGAGCATAGCGAATAACACGGAGGACATTGGGAGATGGAGAGAAATGAGTTGGGGGAAATTGGAGGGGGAGACAAACCATGAGAGACTGTGGACTCTGAGAAACACACTAAGGGTTTCGAAGGGGGGTGGTGGGGAGTTGGGTAAGGCTATGATGGGTATTATGGAGGGCACGTATTTCATGGAGCACTGGGTGTGGTGCATAAACAATTAATTTTGAAACACTGAAAAATAAAATAAAATAAAATGAAAAAAGAAAACAACAACAACAAAAAGAATAGATGGGGATATTGTTTTATTCTTTGTCTAGCTTTAACCCTTAGTAAATACCAATTACCAGCAGTGCCCATACTAAGCACTTTAGGTACATTTTTCTTATTTATTAATCAAAATAGAGAGATATATACTTTTGAGGGATATATACTTATGAGATATATACTGTTGTTATCTCTTTTCCATTTTTCATATGAGAAATATGGAGCATAAAAAGATCAAAAACAGTCCACGTGTCATAGTCAGCAGTAAGGATAGGACTAGAGAGCAGTCCTATTTGATTTTGAGCCCACACTTTTTAAATAACTTATGCTGCATGATTGATCAAGAAACTAACACACTTCTTGGCACATAGTAGGCACTGACTGCCAAGTAATAATTACAACTGAGACTGGATGCATTGCTGCTCGGTAAGAATCTTAAGCCAGCTCAGCTCTGTAAGCATGCTTCTGAATTCATGCCATATCATGAAGTGGGGGTGCCAAATGCTGGGTGTTATTGTTTTAAATGAAAGGGAATTAAAATAAATTTTAGTTTCAGCATTTTAATGAGAATTTTATGATACTCCTAAGAATACCCATATTCTTGGTTTTCTTTCCATCCTCCCCAAATAATGCTTTTAAAAAACATTTCTCTTGTTTAGTTCCTCCCTATGGCTTACAAGATCAAATCTAAATCTCCTGGTCCTGTATTCAAGGTGATCCATAATATGTAGCATGTCCTCTGCTCAGGTATTTTTGGGGCTCTTTTTCTACCACTATTGCCTCTTTTCCCCCACCCCCCAACATACCCTCCACTTTCTTCATAGAGTTCTTTAATGACGTTTTACCTTGTTTGGGAAGCTCTTCTCCATCATATTGATTCCTACTTATAGGTATCAAAATATTTTACCACAATATTTGGGGTGCAATAATAGTCACATTTATTTTGTTTGTTTTAAATAAAATTAAATTAAGTTTGAGCAACCATTCTTCAAGGTTGATGAAAAGTTCAAAGTCCTTCATTTGGTATTTTGTATGCGAGTGCCTTCTCCCTCCTTATGATTGAATCAGAGTTTCAAGGGATTTTTTAGTGCCCCCTTCACAGTCACCTTTGCCTATTCCTTCTTTTTATAGTCACCTATTACTGCTTTGACTCTAGTTCTCAACAATCTATCATATGCCATGGCTCCCTAAAGTATTTCTTAACTTCTAGACTTCATGATTTATCCAAAATGGTCCCTTGAAAGCAGGAAGCTCTGATAGTAATTTTACTCAGTTCTGCCAAACTTGGCCACAAGGAAGCATCAAAACTCAAAAGGTATACTTCTGGCACAGTCCTTTCACCGATCTCTGGAGATCAAGGTGCATAAGGACATGAATCTACTTCCCTTAAGTCTTGGAACCACAAAACTACTATTTTCTCTGTGGTAAATTGCAAACTTGGCTACAAATTATTTTCACCCTTCTATATATATCCCCTGGCAAACTGACTTTTATATTTCTTCCATCAAGAGGGTATTTTCTCTGCTGCTTAAATTCTAGGCTTGTTCATGTGACCCATATTGGCTAATACAATATTAGTAAATGTGTCACAAGCAAGAGGCCTGAAAAGTATTTGAATTTTGGACCTTGATTTGTCTTTCTGTTCTTGGCATGCAGCAGTTACCATGTAAAGAAGCCCAAGTGAGCCTTCTGGAGAATTAGAAAACAATGAGGAGGAAAAGTGAGGTATCATGCCAAAAGACTGTGCCTCAGTCTTGAGATCATCCTGGATCATCTACTTTTTACCTGATGAGCAAATGTAGATGTATTAGTGAGGACAATCAAGATTAGCTGAGCCAACCCATCGCAAAAGTACCTGGCAGAATTATGAGCTAATAATAGCTATTGTTTGAGTTTATTGTATTAGTTTTGTATGATAGCCATAACAAAGTACAACAGACTGGGTGATTAAACAAGAGAAAGTTATTTTCTCACAGTTCTGGAGGCTAGAAGTCTGAGATCAAGGAGTCAATAAAGTTTTTTCTTCTGAGGCCTCTTTCTCTGGCTTGTGGATGGCTGTGTTCTCCTTTTGTCTCCATGTGGTTTTCTCTCTGAGCATGTTTGTGTCCTAAGCTCCTCTTCTTGTAAGGGCAGCAGTTATATTGGATTTTAATTTAATTACCTTTTTAAAGATACTATGTCCAAATATAGTCATATTCTGAGGTACTGGGGTTCTGGACTTCAACATTTGAACAGAGATGGACACATTTTAACTTATAACAATTCATCATTCCCTTTGTGTGGTTTCCTCCCCCAAACAAGGTTATGTTCAGGGTGTCAATTCCTCCTCACTTGCTCTAAAATATAAAATCTTATATATTCCTCCTCTGGAGTTAAGGAGACCCCATAACTCTAAGATTCTACTCTCTTCAGTGGGGATAAAAAGCACCAAGAAATTTTCTCATTAAACTATAGAATTAATAAATTATCACATAAGATACCAGCCCCTCAGTGCCTTCTACCATGGGATTTTCTTTAACTATCCCAATTCTAAAAGATCTTTAACTTCCCTTAACTTCTATAACACTGACATATTCTTACCATGCTGTTGGTACTTAAACATATACTATCCTGCATTGCAATCCTAAGGCATAAAATGTGACACCTCATCAAGTAGACTCTTAGAGGGTAGAGCTCTGTTAGGTAATTTATACTTCTAACTTAAAAGCTGTCCAGGCAGTTGGCACCCAATTACTTTAGTGATATTACATCTTGCAATCAATGACTTTAATAGCATGCATTTTCATTTTAATTTGTGTATAGTCTACCTCTCATACTTTTCATGAAAAAATGTGAAGACCCTGTGTTTTTTTCCCTTTTGTCATCATAGAAATGATCTCAAGGTTTTAGTGCTTATAATGAACTTCAGAAAGGAGATACCTAGAACACTCACAGTCTTTAGTGATATTACTTCACATTCTGAATCTCACAAAGATTATTTAAGCAGCAAAAATAGCTCTTATAAATATATTTAATTATTTAATTTCAGACTATTAAATTATTATATTTCATATTATATCTAAAGCTAAACTCAGAAATTCTAGTCTTTTCCCCATTTATGGTTACATAAGAAAAAATAAAGCAATCTTCAACCTTAAAGTCTTTATGACTGTTATTTGTTGCACACCAGAAATGTTTCAATAAACATGCAAAGATAGAAAGTGATGTTTTTTATATCCTAGTTAAAAAGAAAACAGTAACTATTATAGCTATTGACTGCAAGATGTAGTATCACTAAACTAATTAAAACTGGAAATCTTGAACACCTAACAAGCTGCTACAAATAGGCCTGCTCTGGGCTACACACACTTCTGACATATCCAAAGGGAGTTGTCTCTGAAGAACACAGAAATGCAGTGGATGACTATTTATCTTTATATCTAAGTGCCCCTAACAATAGCCAGTCAGGCTTTCCTCACCTTACTTAGTTTGACCTCTGTGTTTACTATAATCCAAGAATGGATCATTCCTATTTCCTTCCAACAATTACTTGCCATAGCTTTCTTCAAGAGCTAGTGCAGAAATTGCCTCTGTGAATAAATAGTGATCATGATTTGCATTTACTCTATGGCAGGTCCTGTCCTAAATATTTCTATATATTAAGCCACTTGATTCTTTCAGTGATATTACAAGGCTATTGCTATTCTTGCTTTTTATTCAGAAGGTAACTAGTCACAGGGAAACTAAATAAATAATTCATGTTGCATAGCTAGTAAGTGAAGAAGGAAGATATAAACTGAAAGAAGTCTGTACCTAGACCTCATGTTGTTAATAATTATACCATGATACTATGATTAATTTATTCTGCATTCTGTTCATACTGATACATACATTTTAGATATTTTTAATATCTACTGCATACCAGATACTAGGTTATGTATTCATAAATGTTATGTCAGTCTTCAAACCATCTCTGAGGTAGGGACAGAGGTATTGGATACTTAGGTATTCGTAATTCATACAAATATGTAAGGATTGTACCAAGTTAAAGTTATCCATCAAACTTCCTTAAATTGCACTTGAAAAATTTTCATGGTTTTGTGTATGTACTGCTCTATGATAATTCTTATGCACACTAAAGTTTGAGAGTCCTTGAGCTGAACTGAAGGAAAGAACAAAAACAAAAGGAAACATTGTGTGCTGGTGCCAAAAAATTCAAATCATACTGCTTTTGGATAATTATCAAATTACTAGAAGAGAAGGGAGGATGAAATTTCTAACATTGGAGGAAGGAGAAAATTCTAACATTGCTGATGGTCTGCACATTTTACTTTACATCATTTTTATGTTTGACCTCCATAATCTTATCATGTACTATCAGTTTTATTTGGTATGAGATTTACACAATACAGTATAATTGTACCTTGAGGGTAATTGAGGTGTTAGTTTCTTAAAGTTAGCTTGTAGAAAATATAATGTGGTTCTATTATACTGTTATTATTATCATTTACAGATGAGGAAAACAGATCACACAGCTTGGAAGTGATGGAAGTATGTTCTACCCTGATTGCAAAGCACGTTCTGTTTCTACTATAACAAGCTTTTTTTTTAAATTAACATACAATGTATTATTTGTTTCAAGGGTGCAGGTCTGTGATTCATCAGTCTTACACAATTCACAGTACTCCCCATAGCACATACCCTCCCCAATGTCCATCACCCAACCACCCCATCCCTCACACCCTCCTCCCTTCCAGCAACCCTCAGTTTGTTTCCTGAGATTAAGAGTCTTTTATGGTTTGTCTCCCTCTCTGGTTTCATCTTGTTTCATTTTTCACTCCCTTCCCCTATGATCTTCTGACTTGTTTCTCAAATTCCTCATATCAGTGAGATCATATGATAATCGTCTTTTTTCTGATTTTTTTTTTTTTTTGCTTAGCATAATACCCTCTAGTTCCATCCATGTCTTTGCAAATGGCAAAATTTCAGTTTTTTGATGGCTGCATAATATCATATATATATATATATATATATATATATATATATATATATCACATCTTTCATCTGTTCATGGACACCTAGGCTCTTTCCAAAGTTTGGATATTGTGGGCATTGCTGCTATAAACATTTGGGTGCATGTGTCCCTTCAGATCACTACATTTGTATCTTTAGGGTAAATATCCAGTAGTGCAATTGCTGGGTCGTAGGATAACTCTGTTTTCAACTTTTTGAGGAACCTCCATACTATTTTTCAGAGGGGTTTCACCAGCTTGCATTCCCACCAACAGTGTAGTAGGGTTACCATTTCTCTGCATCCACTCCACTGCCTTTTCCTGACTTGTTAATTTTAGTAATTCTGTCTGGTGTGAGGGTTTCTCACTGTGGTTTTGATTTGTATTTCCTGATGCTGAGTGGTGTTGAGCACTTTTTCATGTGTCTGTTGGCCATTTGGAGGTCCTTGCAGAAATGTCTGTTCATATCTTCTGCCCATTTCTTGATGGATTATTTGTTCTTTGGGTGTTGAGTTTTATAAGTTCTTTATTGATTTTGGATATTAGCCCTTTGTCTGATAGGCCATTTATAAATATTCTCCCATTCAGTCAGTTGTCTTTTAGTTTTTTTGACTTTTTCCTTTGCTATGCAAAAGCTTTTTATCTTGATGAAGCCCCAGTTGTTCACTTTTCCCCTTGATTCCCTTGCCTTTGGTGATGTTTCTAGGAAGAAGTTGCTGTGGTTGACATTGAAGAGATTGCTGCCTGTGTTATCCTAAAGGGTTTTAATGGATTCCTGTCTCACACTGAGGCCTTTCAACCATTTTGAATCTATTTTTGTGTGTGGGTAAGAAAATAGAACAGTTTCATTCTTCTTCATGTGGCTGCCCAATTTTCCCAACACCATTTATTGAGGATACTGTCCTTTTTCCATTGGACATTCTTTTCTGCTTTGTCAGATTAATTGGCCATGGAGTTAGGGTCCATTTCTGGGCTCCTTATTGTGTTCCATTGATCTATGTGTCTGCTTTTGTACCAGTACCATACTGTCTTGATGATTACAGCTTTGTAATAGAGCTTGAAGTCTGGAATTGTAATGTCGCCAACTTTGGTTTTCTTTTTCAACATTTTTCTGGCTATTCAGGTCTTTTCTGCTTTCATATAAATTTTAGGATTATTTGTTCCATTTCTTTGAAAAAAAAGTTGATATTTTGATAGGGATTGTGTTAAATGTGCAGATTTCTCTAGGTAGCATAGACATTTTCACAATATTTGTTCTTCCAATCAATGAACATGGCATGTTATTCGATTTCTTTGTGTCTTCCTCAATTTCTTTCATGAGTACTCTATAGTATTCTGAGTACAGCTTCTTTGCCTGTTTCGTTAGATATATTCATAGGTATCTTATGGTTTTGGGTGCAGTTGTGAATGGATTTGACTCTTTCATTTTTCTTTCTTCTGTCTTACTGTTGGTGTATAGAAATGCAACTGATTTCTGTGCATTGATTTTATATCCTGACACTTTACTGAATTCATATATGAGTTCTACCTGTTTTGGATTGGAGTCTTTGGGTTTTCCACATAAGGTATCATATCATCTGCAGAGTAAGAGTTTGATTTCTTTGCCAATTTGGATGCCTTTTTTTGTTGTTGTTGTCATTGTTGTTGTCTGATTGCTGAAGCTAGGACTTCTAGTATTATGTTAAATTGCAATGGTGATAGTGGACATCCCTGCTGTGTAACTGACCTTAGGGGAAGAGCTCTCAGTTTTTCCCCATTAAGAATGATATTCTCTGTGGGTTTTTTTATAACAAGCTTATTTTGGAAGAAGTAATACTATGGCTAAGAGCTCTGAGTCTGAATATATATTGCCTATGTTTGCAGTCTAGTCTGATGCAGACTTGCTGAGTGTGGGAAAAATAAATTTTTTGTGCTTCAGTTTCCTTACCTATAAAATATGAATGGTGAAGATAATGGTAATGTTCCACCTTTTTCATAATATTGTGAGAATGATATTAAAAATAAAGTTTACGTAAAAACTCTAAAAAATGCATGTCACATGGTAAGTGCAAAATACCTTTTATTATTAACTATTTAGTTCTTGTTTACAGGTTCAATTTCAATAGAGTGAAGTTGGAGAGGTTTAAATAGATATTATATGTTGATTGCACTTTGTGTAATTTTGCTTTTTGGTATTGCCTAGAATCAACCTTAGAAACAATGAGAGGGGGCGCCTGGGTGGCTCAGTGGGTTAAGCCGCTGCCTTCGGCTCAGGTCATGATCTCAGGGTCCTGGGATCGAGTCCCGCATCGGGCTCTCTGCTCGGCAGGGAGCCTGCTTCTCTCTCTCTCTCTCTCTCTCTCTGCCTGCCTCTCCATCTACTTGTGATTTCTCTCTGTCAAATTAAAAAAATAATAATAAAAATTTAAAAAAAAAATTAAAAAATGCAAAAAGATTCTCTCTCTCCCTCTCACTCTGTCCTCTCTAACCTCCCTCTCGAAAAAAAAAAAAAAAAAAAGAAACAATGAGAGCAAGACAGCTTTGATTATAGTGCTCTAATATCCAAAAAAGGCCAAACCTGTTGTGTTCCCAGTTAAAAATACCTGATAGAAACACCTACTTCTAAAACAGCCTTCCCAAATATGTGAATGCAGATTCACTTGTTAAATAGATAGGACACCTAAACACATCAGACTAGGAAGCAGATGGAGACTACATAATTATGCTAACATTTATGTTGTCAGTACACTCTCCTGGGCCAACATTACAAGATTCTTGGGTGTTTCTTTCCCGCTCTTTGGAAAGCTGCAATTCCCATCAACAGTGGTACGAATTATATATTTGCATCAAGAGACACATAAACTTCAAACAAACTGTCAGAATGAATATGCCTGGGCTGTAGTTTGATAAACAAATGTATTACAAGGAACCCTGAGTAAATTCCCTCCTCCCACCTCCTTGTGGGATGATCAAAACAGTTGTAAATCTTAAACAATGTGGGTCATTAAATTGTGCATCACTGAGCCTGAATTTTTTTTCTCTGGAGTTCTGGCTATAGGGATGGCACCTGGGGAGCCTGAGGCCTTGTGGAGACTGGTTAGTGATAAAATTATGAAAAGATATTTGGATTCTCTCTGGAGGATGTGTGTGTGGCCAGTGGGGAATGATAGCAGAGATGTTGAGAATAATTTTTTGTTTAAAGGGCTGGTAAACATGAGAGACTAGGGACTCTGAAAAACAACTTGAGGGTTTTGAAGGGGTAAGGGGTGGGAGGTTGGGAGAACCAGGTGGTGGGTATTGGAGAGGGCACAGATTGCATGGAGCACTGGGTGTGGTGCAAAAACAATGAATACTGTTATGCTTAAAAAAAAAAAAAAAGCTGGTAAATATTAGTCCAGAGCAGTCTTCCTTAACTAGGTATGGATAAAATAATTACTTCAGGTGTTACAAAACACAATCACCAAATTTTATCTCAGAACTACTGCAGAAGAATATTCAGGGTGAGAATATTTTCATTAAAAAAATTAAAAGCTTTTCAGATGGTTCTTCTCTGCATTCTGGGTTAATTACTGCTGTTTTATTCACTTTAGGATGCAGGATTACCAAAGGTACTTTTCAAAAACATATAAATAAATCCCTTACCAATCCTCAGATTCTGATTTAGTAGATCTTGTGGTAGGCCCAGGAATCTGCACAACCAGGTGCCAATTTGTTACTAGTTCACTAGTAACTGGGAAGTAATTTCTAGTTTCTGGGAAGTAATAAATTAGAGCATGATTATAATGATGACTTTTATCCCTTGAAAAGCCCATGTATTTTAGAGTTAAATACATAGGTATGCAGTAAGTACCTGTCTTGTATATAACATCGAGCTAGACTTCCCTGTACTTAGGATGATGGAAAAGAAACACAAAATATGGGTCTTGTAAGTAGAATCTTTCTATGCTCCTGAAAAGATACATTTTACCCAGAGAGACTAAAATAAGCTAGACTTTTCATACAGCAGGGCTTTGGTTATGAAGAGGTTGGGTGATAGACTTAGTGGATCAAGGGATGGTACCTCAATACAACCCTTTCCACAGCTCCCTTAGCTTCTTCCCCTTATCCCAAACACTTCTACATTGACCACCTCAATGTACAGCTGGCATTCTGGGCAGTAAACACCATCAAACTTCTTTAACCAGACAATTTACTCTTAGAGGAATGGATTAATTTTTCAAGCCAGGCCTCTTGATTTCTTTTCCTCCTCTGGATGTCATTCCTTTCACTCTAGTAAAGATATTGCCTCTTATCTCCCCCAAAAGAGGTATAAATTTTTTTTCTTAGATACTTGAATGAGTTTATCAGTCAAAGAAGGAACAACACATTTTTGCTTTAGAAGTGTGACTGTTCTTTTTAGGAGGGAATGAACACAGTGGTTCTCTCACTTATCTTGCTCAAATATAATGTATACACCCTCTTGAACTGTGACCTGAGGAAATGCTGCATTTCTCCCCTTTAGGGTAATTTTCTCTTGTCACATTAGTTGCCACTCTGCATTTGCCACCTTTTACCAATGTTCATTACCATCCATTTTATTCTACAAAGACAACGATTACTGTCACAAACCAACATGTTGTTGCAAAACCAAGTGACAGATTGGTGTTTGTATTCCGAGTTAAAGCTCTATAATGACAAGTTTCTTTGTTGGCTCTTTTCCCCCTTGGCTTGAAGCTTGAGTCAGTTTTCATAGATCTTCCCTGAAATCTGTCTTGACTTACAGACTCTGAGATACTTTCCACATTATACAAATAACCTAAAAAGGAAAACCTATTTCCTGGCAGTCATATGTTTGTGTTGCATTTTTAGGTATTTTGATATCTGTATTCTCATTGGATTATCACAACACTTCTCAGGTATAGATCAAATAGAGGCAAACACTAGTTTACAGATAAGAAAATTAAAGTAAAATGCTTAAGTGATAGTCCCCTGATCACACAGTTCAATACTAAAAAAACATTTTAGATGAGAACCAGATCATCTCGAATCTGGTTCAGGATTTTTCTTTCACTTTTAATATGAACTAGAAATTCTGTATTGTACTCTGGAAATTAAAAAAAAAAAAAAGAAGTAAGATGGCAGAGACTGCTACTTACTTATCCTACATCCATTTATCCCATCTTATTTTACAGTAAAACTCTTATATTATTAGTTATCATCAAATATTCAGCTATAAGATTATAATTCCTAGTGTATAGGAGATATTTCATCAAAATTTCATTTCCTGGGGTGCCTGGGTAGTTCAGTCAGTCAAGCTTCTCACTTGGGCTTGGGTCCCTAAGATCAGTCTGCTTCTCCCTCTCCATTTCCCTCTGCCCCTCCCCCTGCTCATGTGCTCATGCACTTTCTCAAATAAATTTTTTTTAAAAATTATTATTTATTAACATCATTTATATTATTTATATTATATTATTATTTTATTATTATTATTATTTAAAACTATTTTTTAAAAATTCACTTCATTTTGTCTTAAGTCACACAGCTAGATTATATGTTCCAGCCTTCCATGCTATTAGTTTTGATCATGCTGGTTGAGTTATAGCCAAAGATGTGCATAGAAGGAATGTGCATAGTGCATGGAATGTTCATAGAAGGAATTCCTACCTCTTTTGGGCCTTGAGATAGATAGATAGATAGATAGATAGATAGATAGATATACCACTGGGTGTGGTGCAAAAACAATGAATACTGTTACACTGAAAAGAAATAAAAATTAATATATATTATATATAATATATAAGAAATAAAAAGTTAATATATATATTAATTTTTTATTTCTTTTCAGCATAAATATATAATATAATATAAATGTAATATATGTATAATATAATATATTATATATTATATATATTAATTTTTATTTCTTTTCAGCATAAATATATAATATATATATTTATATTATATATATTAATTTTTTATTTCTTTTCAGCATAACAGTATTCATTATTTTTGCACCACACCCAGTGCTCCATGAAATCCATGCCCTCTCTAATACCCACCACCTGGTTCCCCCAACCTCCCACTCCCGCCCCTTCAAAACCCTCAGATAGTTTTTCAGAGTCCATAGTCTCTCGTCGTTCACCTCCCCTTCCAATTTCCCTTAACTCCCTTCTCCTCTCCATCTCCCCTTGTCCTCCATGCTATTTGTTATGCTCCACAAATAAGTGAAACCATGTGATAATTGACTCTCTCTGCTTGACTTATTTTATTTATTTTAGATTTTATAATTCTATTAATTTTATTTGAGATTTTATTCATTTATTTGAGAGAGAGTGAGAGAGAGCACAAGAAGAAGGGAGGGGCAGAGGGAGAAACAGACTCCCCACTTAACATGGAGGCCAATGTGGGGTTCAATCCCAGGACTCTGGGATCATGACCTGAGCTGAAGGCAACTGCTTAACTGACTGAGTCACTCAGGTGTCTTGGGCCTTGGCATTTAATAAAAAATTGTATATCCCCAGATTCTTTACCCCTTCCACCTGCAAGATGCAGTATGGGTGATGAGACTTTAGGGAATGACAATATCACAAGATGGAAGGAGCCTGGATTCTAGAATCATCATGTGGAAGAGAGCTGTCCATGAATCAGCAACATCCACCCTAGACAAGGAGTGAGAAAGCACTTTTATTGCTGTTTGAGTCTCCCCTTGGCTTTATTGAATGAAACAGTCTCATCATCTATTCTATTATATTCAGGCATTTTTACAGTTTGGTATTACCATCTGGTAAAGTTCTGAAAAGTTATATTGCCATAAAATTTATGGGGAAGGATTTCTGGAAAAGCTTCTAAAACAGGGATCAAGTAGATAAGGAAAGTAACCCCTCCCTGATTAAAAACAAATTACTTCCTATGCCCTGAGTATGGACACATTATCTGGATTTTTAATAACCATATTAGACCATGAAATGTATTCAGAGATAAAGTCAAATACAAAGATTGGTGAAACAGAAATATACAAGGATCCTAGGTCATTGTTTACTTTCTTGTACCACCATAAGAACTTTGATGGAAGAGGATTCCATGCTCTTGGATTGGAAGAATAAACATTGTTAAAATGTCTATACTGCCTAGAGCAATCTATACTTTTAATGCCATTCCGATAAAAATTCCACTGATATTCTTCAAAGAGCTAGAGCAAATAATCCAAAAATTTGTATGGAATCAGAAGATACCCTGAATCGCTAACAAAATGCTGAAAAACAAAAATAAAACTGAGGGCATCACACTACCTGATTTCAAGCTTTAGTACAAAGCTGTGATCACCAAGACAACATGGTACTGGCATAAAAACAGACACATAGACCAGTGGAACAAAATAGAGAGCCCAGATAGGGACCCTCAATTCTATGGGCAAATAATCTTTGAGAAACCAGGAAAAAATATACAGTGGAAAAAAGTCTCTTCAATAAATGGTGCTGGGAAAACAGGACAGCTATATGTAGAAGAATGAAACTCGACCATTCTCTTACACTGTACATAAAGATAAACTCAAAATGGATAAAAGACCTCAACGTGAGACAGGAATCCATCAGAATCCTAGAGGAGAACATAGGCAGTAATCTCTTCGATATCAGCCACAGCAACTTCTTTCAAGATATGTCTCCAAAGGCAAAGGAAACAAAAGCAAAAATAAACTTTTGGGACTTCATCAAGATCAAAAGCTTCTGCACAGCAAAGGAAATAGTCAAGGAAACAAAGAGGCAACCCACGGAATGGGAGAAGATATTTGCAAATGACAGTACAGACAAAAGGTTGATATCCAAGATCTATAAAGAACTCCTCAAACTCAACACACACAAAACAGACAATCAAAAAATGGGCAGAATATATGAACAGACACTTCTCCAAAGAAGACATACAAATGGCTATCAGACACATGAAAAAATGTTCATCATCACTAGCCATCATGGAGATTCAAATTAAAACCACATTGAGATATCACCTTACACCAGTTAGAATGGCCAAAATTAGCAAGACAGGAAACAACATGTGTTGGAGGGGATGTAGAGAAAGGGGAACCCTATTACACTGCTGGTGGGAATGCAAGTTGGTGCAGCCTCTTTGGAGAACAGTGTGGGGATTCCTCAAGAAATCAAAAATAGAACTTCCCTATGACCCTGCAATTGCACTACTGAATATTTACCCCAAAGATACAGATGTGAAAAGAAGGGCAATCTGTACCCCAATGTCTATAGCAGCAATGGCCACGGTCTCCAAACTGTGGAAAGAACCAAGATGCCCTTCACCGGACGAGTGGATAAGGAAGATGTGGTCCATATACACGATGGAGTATAATGCCTCGATCAGAAAGGATGGATACCCAACTTTTGTAGCAACATGCATGGTACTGGAAGAGATTGCACTGAGTGTAATAAGTCAAGCAGAAAGTGTCAATTATCATATGGTTTCACTTATTTGTGGAGCATAACAAATAGCATGAGGGACATGGGGAGTTAGAGAGGAGAAGGGAGTTGGGGGAAATTGGAAGGGGAGGTGAATCATGAGAGACTATGGACTCTGAAAAACAATCTGAGGGGTTTGAAGTGGTCGGGGGGTGGGAGGTTGGGGGACCAGGTGATGAGTATTATAGAGGGCATGGATTGCATAGAGCACTGGGTGTGGTGCAAAAATAATGAATACTGTTATGCTGAAAATAAATTTAAAAAAGAACTTTGGTATGTGCTTTGGTGAGTGCTGTGAAGTGTGTAAACCTGGTGATTCACAGACCTGTACCCCTGGGGATAAAAATATATGTATATAAAAAATAAAAAATTTTAAAAAAAAGGAATAAAATATCTCCTAAAAGAAAAAAAATATATGTTTATAAAAAATAAAAAATTAAAAAAAAAGAACTTTGGAATGTCTATTAGACTTTTTTTATGTGAAAGGCTTAACCTTTTTATACTTAAACTACTATTATTTTGGGTCTTCTGTAGAGGCAGCTAAACCTAATAGATGAAAATGCAGGTCAGAATTTTCCTGTCATAGAATTAATTGAAAATCCTCTGAGGTCCAAATCTAATCCTCTCCACACTCAGTCTGGCCTTGCTAGAAAAGCTGAAATCCCCTACCACAAGACTCAGCCTTTGGTACAAATCTATGGTTCTCTAAGCGTGGTTCTTTGATAAAACATTTGAGGTTTTTTGTTTTTGTTTTTGTTTTGTTTTTTTAGAAATGCAGATGCAGGAGCTTCACTCTGACTCACTAAATTAGAATCCCTGGGCATAGAGTTTAAGAAACTGTCTTCTGACTAGCTCTGCATAGGTGATTCTTATGCATTTTTAAATATGAGTGAGGAATTTTCCCAAAAGCATCTGTTGATAATCAATTATTATTTGAGTTACATAATCATTTGCAAATTGACATGGATTAAGTGATTTTTCACTACAGGTTGCACATTAAAATCACTGGAGGAGCTTTATAAAATACCTGTGCCTGGGCCAAATTATCATATAAGCTGATGGCACGGTTATAGTTATAGGTGAATTGTTCTGGCTGGAGTTACTGGTCATCCAGGAAGCAGAAGGTAGACATCAGGTTCAAAGTAGGATGCAAGTACTTGCCTGAGTTAGCCTGTAGGGTTTTTGTATGAGTCAATGAATATGAAAAGCCTTTGTAAATTGTTGTTTTATTTTACAAGTATATTCACATTCTCAACCTCATACAGAAGCTAGAAAAATACTACTACTGCTAGTAATGACAACAATAATACCAGATAATTTTAATTGAACAATTTATACTTCTAGAAGATTTGCTGACACTCTAGGGATTACTGGTTTCTCTGGTTTTATCCAAATTAGTATGGGCATACTGTAGAAAGAAGTGACTGTTGTTTTTGGAGACTGTTAAAAATGAAGTCTTCAGGTCTCTAAAACATTGTCTGCATCCCGTAAAGAAACTGGCTTTTTTAAGTGACTATTTACCTGTTGAAGACATATCAGTCTATTAATGATTCTCTTTCTCCTCCACTAAACAGTATTGAATATTAAATTAGAATCCAAAGTGGGTAAATAATTTGTTTTTCAATTATTTCAACTATACTACATATATAATAAATCACCTCCAGAGAGCTAATACTTGATGAGATTTTATGTTCACATAAGATCACCCTTTGAATTCATGGGCCATTTGTTTACTTGGTATCATTAGCTACAAAAGATCCTTGTTCTTTCCATAGTTTGGCTATTGTGGACATTGCTGCTATAAACATTCAGGTGCATGTGCCCCTTTGGATCACTACATTTGTATCTTTAGGGTAAATACCCAATAGTGCAATTGCTGGGTCATAGGGCAGTTCTATTTTCAACATGGGGGCTTAAGTGGGTAGGAGAAGAATAAATGAAACAAGATGGAATTGGGAGGTAGACAAACCATAAGTGACTCTTAATCTCACAAAACAAACTGAGGGTTGCTGGGGAGAGGGGCTTTGGGAGAAAGGGGTGGGATTATGGACATTGGGGAGGGTATGTGCTTTGGTGAGTGCTGTGAAGTGTGTAAACCTGGTGATTCACAGACCTGTACCCCTGGGGATAAAAATATATGTTTATAAAAAATAAAAAAATAAAAAAAAAGATCCTTGTTTATTTCTTTGGTTGCTCATCTTTACTGCATTTCCTACAAACAACTCAGATCAGTGGAGAGAAATTTTGAAACATGGAACTTTGATGCTGCATAGTTTGCTTCCTATAACTAAAAGCAAGGAAAGTAAGATAGACAATCAGTGGGAACAACATGGGTAGAAATTTAGAAAAAGTAAGTTGAAATCCAAGTGTTGAAACAGAAGTTGTGTTGATCATTCATAATACCAAAAGGATCCTTCGGGGGTGCCTAGGTGGCTCAATCAGTTAAGTATCTGCTTTCAGCTCAGGGCTCATATCTCAGAATCGTGGGAACCCACTGGGCTCCCTGCTCAGAGGGGAGTCTGCTTCTCCCTCTGCCCCTCCCTCTGCTCATGCCCCCCCTCAAATAAATAAATAACATATTTTGTAAAAAAACCCAAGATCCTTCAGTTTATAAAATATATTTATGTGTATATATAAACGTGTATACATATATACATATATATAATGTGTATATATATATACACACATATATATATATATATATATATATATATATATTTCTGGTTTCTTTATTTAGGAGACCTCCCAAATGCATTTAAGTGTTTACATTCTCTTATACAACAGATAGGCTGAAGGAAAGAGAAGAGAAAAGAATTAAAGGGACAAATACATAAAAGACATGATTTTCTCATGTATTCTGTGGAGAAATACTGTGTTAAAACCATTGCTTTCAGGGCACCTGGGTGGCTCAGTGGGTTAAGCCGCTGCCTTCGGCTCAGGTCATGATCTCAGGGTCCTGGGATCGAGTCCCACATCGGGCTCTTTGCTCAGCAGGGAGCCTGCTTCCTCCTCTCTCTCTCTCTGCCTGCCTCTCTGTCTACTTGTGATCTCTCTGTCAAATAAATAAATAAAATCTTAAAAAAAAAAACATTGCTTTCTTACATTTGAAAATGCTTTGAGTGCTCTAGGGAAATAGAGGAGTTCAGGCCCCTTCAAGATAAAATCAGGAAGAAGTAGGTTTGAAAATTCTAGGAGGGATAAGGGTTATAGAATGTAGTTTAGCTTAATCCTTTCAGAGTTAATTAGCTATTCATTAGAAAACAGGGAGGAAAGAGAGCTGAGAGAAGTGGGAAGGCAGAGGGAGATTAGAATCTAACCTGGTAGTGGATTTTATGGAGGGCACATATTGCATGGAGCACTGGGTGTGGTGCATAAACAATGAAATCTGTTACACTGAAAAGAAATTAAATTAAAAAAACAGTGTATTAAAAAAAAGAATCTAACAAAGCTGGTAGCTATGCCCCTTCTGAAATAAAAGTAGTTATGAGGGATTATGACTGTTAAATAGAAGAGCAAGGAAAAGGGGTAGCCTAATCTTTTACATATATACTTATTGCTTATGACTTAGGGGAGAAACAGTCAAGGAATAGGGGTGTAACAAAAAAATAGCAAATTGAGGCCTATACTTATGCAGTGGAATTATTCAGTGAGAAATGAACAGAAACAAACTAGAAGAAATATGTCAGCAAGGTCTCAGTTGGAGCCAGGCTGCACTGAATGACACCAAGTTTTATGCCGGGGAGAACTTAGGGATAAAAGTACAAGGTGGCCTTTCTTAAGCAGAGCAGTGTCAATGCTCTGTAATTGATAGGTCTAATTGATTGATGTAATTGATAGGTGTAACTTCCAAGGTTGAAGAAGTGTGTCAAAGTGACTGGTTTCCTTGTTCTTGTTGTCTTGTCATTATAAAGAATTGTACAATCAATGAGACCAGCCCAGGCAGGCCTCTGACCCTGGGAAGTCACTCAAAATCAGGCCATAACTTTGATTTCATTAAGTAGGGAGCTGTTAGTCATGACAGTGAATATTAGGTCTGGCCATGGATACTCAAAATATAACTAGCTTAAATAAAAGAGAATCTGTTTCTCTTCTATGTAAAGATATTTGAATGTTCAGCATTAGTATGTCAACTGCACATTCATGAAAAACCTGGGCTCATTCCATCTTTTGTTCTGCTTTCCTCCGTGTGAACTTTATATCACTTGGTCCAAGATGACTATTCAACTCAATGGGATAAGAAAGATAAACTCACTTTCATTAAAGATACTTTTCAGAAGTCACATGTCACACTTGCTTTTGTATGCCTGTTCCCAGACCATGGTCACATATCCACATATGACTTAAAAGGAAACTGAAAATTATAGTCATCATTCCAGGCAGCTACATTTCTGGCTAAAAATCAGTAGTCTAGTAATTAGGAAACTGGAGTAAAACTGAAATTAAGCAAATGAGGAGTCTTTACTATTTCTAACACTTAACATTGAGGATGAAGAGAGATTTTTTTCCATTATACTACAAATTATAAAATACAAATAAGAATATTTGCTGTTGGTTTTTTGTTGGGTTCAGTTCAATAATAGCTTATTTAGCACCTAAAATGAATAAGGTAATTTTCAATCTTCAAAAAACCAAACTAAAACACAGAATGTGATAAGCATTATCAGAAATGTTTAAGTGAGGGGCTCCTGGGTGGCTCAGTCACTTAAGCATCTGACTCATAATTTCTGCATAGGTCATGATCACAGGATTGTAAGATAGAGCACCCCTCTTTCATCAAACACCACCCCCTGCCCCAGGTTTCTGCCCTCCATGGTGAGTTTGCTGGAGATTCTCTCCTTCTCCCTCTGCCCGTCCCCACCATTTGTGCTCTCTCTTTCTCACAAATAAATAAATATGTTTTTAAAGATTTTATTTATTTATTTATTTGACAGAGTTCGCAAGTGGGCAGAGAGGCAGACAGGGAGTGGGGGGAAGCAGGCTCCCTGCTGAGCAGAGAGCCTGATACGGGGTTCAATCCCTAATCATGACCTGAGATGACAGCAGAGGCTTTAACCCACTGAGCCACCCAGGCACCCCAAGATAAATATTTTTTAAAAGAGAAATGTTTAAGTGAAATACCGTGCATTCCAAAGGAGAGATTAATTCTAGTAGAGCATTAGGGAAGGAAATGTCCAAGACTATGGGTAGATAAACTATTGTCCTACTGTTAAACATGGCCTGCTGCTTGTTTTTATAAATAAGGTTTAATAGAAAATAGCCACACTCACTCATTTACATATTGTCTGTGGTAACTTTCACACTATGACAGCAGAGTTCAGTAGTTATGACACAGATCATATGGCACACAAAGCCTGAAATTTAGTATATGGCCTATGACCAAGAAAAATGGTATTTGAGACTGACTTGAAAAAATTATAAGGACATTACAAGCAGGAGATAGTCTGAGTAAAGGTAGTAATGTGGGAAAATTCTGATGTGCTTGTTAATGGAAAAGAAATCAGAGTAAATCTGTAATACACAATGGTAGCATCCCTTAAAAGAAAAAAAAAAGCTTAACTGTGTAAAATATGAGAGTTTTGTTTCTGAGAGATTAATAGAAGGACCGGGGCTGGCCTATTCAGCTAGCTTGTCAGGGATCTGGTTAAAGAGTTCAAATGTATTCAGGTCCTGGCTGCAGTTTGGCAACGCCTGACAGGTGACTCACTATCAAGGGTCTTCCAGGACAGAAATAGTAACTATAAGAATATCCCAATACTTGGCACATGTCTCATTGGACAGATATAGGGCGATTGGATAAAGACGGCAACATGGACTAGGGCCTATATCTCTTTGCTTCCCCAAATTTGATTGCTAGCTTATTCCCCAGTCAGGCCAATACTCTCCTTCACATCTTGCCTCTGACTTTCTTGGCCCAAGGTAAGAACTTTGATTTCACTGAATTTTCAACTGAACCTACACAGAAGGTGGGAGCCAGTAGTCCATCAAGTTCAACCCATTTGCTTTATTGCAGGCATATTACCACCAGGTTTTACATTAGTTCAGTTTGGTTGCAGAATAGGATCCTTGAGAGAATAGCTGGCAAAGTAATTCTGAAACACATTGTGGGAAATGTTTAATGACATACTAAGGAGTTTGGACTTCATCCTGTGGGTTATAGGAAATGATTAGATATAGTCTTTAAAACTATATTTAATTAAGGGATAACTTGATCTCTTATAGACAAAAATAATCAAAGCTGTGGCTATTTTAAATAAAGAGCTTAATTGTTTTAAATAATAAAAGGCATATTCATAAAAACTAGGGAATGACGACTCTTGGGGAACTAACTGCTTTGTCCTGAGAATGAAATAGGGTTTTGAATCTATTTCATTGGTCAGAAGCATATAGGGGCTGCTGGCACATTTGTCAGAGCTGATGAAGGAAATGAAAGAGGGAGACCTCCATCCCACAAGACTGTGAGCTAACTGAAGGCAGACACTTTCATTCCTGAATCCTCAGAACCTAGTAACATGCTCAGAAAACCTGTTAATATTACAAGGACATATAGGTGTAGATGTTTTGTTTAACTGAAGTTGATCCTCTCATGTTTATTTTCCTCAATATAAAATTAAAGTATATTAGTATATCTGATTAATGGAGCTTGCTGTTTGCTGAATCCTAACTACTGAATCTAGAAATCATTTCCTGTATACATTCATTGTATGGCTCTGTAATCCACTGGTGACAAGTCATCTCCTGAATGTGTGTGTGTGTGTGTGTGTGTGTGTGTGTGTGTGTGTGTGTGTGTGTTAGAGAGAGAGAGAGAGAGAAAGAGAAAGAGAATTGGTACAATTGTATACTTGTATTCACCTACTGCTCTCTGCTCTGGGATTTTAAATGTTTTAATTGTTTTTAATTACATGAGATACACTGAAGTACATCTGAAGTACATTAGACAAATTCTCCCTTCTGAATTAGCATGTGGGAAATTTGTGAAAATTCAGATTTCTTGCCTTACTTGTATATTTAAAGGTAAAAGATATACTTTCTCAGCAACAATAACAGTTGCTTTGAGATTTGAAAAAGGCCTTTCGCCACTTGTCTGCCAAAAGTATGTGATTTTTATCACTCAAAATTCAGCAAGCAAATAACACTGCTTTTTTCAGCTTTCTAATGCCTCTCTAGGGCAATGTGAAATATTTTCTAGACTCTACTTTTTCATGTACCCACTTAAAGGCAAACCAGCATATTTATACTAGCTTCAGATTTCCAATCCATTAGTACTTTAGAAGCAGACCTGAATCTTTGCAAAATTGCAAAAGGTTGAGGTTGGGCTCCAGGATTTTTGAATTCCCTTATGTAATAGTTTTCTCTAGCTGCTTTTAGTTCCTGGTGCCCTCATTATAAAACTCGGTTGTCTGGAGAAACTGCAAGTATTTTTTGCCTCTGGAGAACCTTGACCCAAGCAATATCCATCTTGTGATCCTGAAGGAAATACCAAGAAAATTTCATGAACAGTGTCCTTGACATCACTGAACTATTGAATCAATGTCAGTCATTTTACTACTAATATCTTACTCCCAGACCCTTTGTTTTATGAAAAAGAATAGGCCCTACTTTTTTAAGGAATTGAGTTCAGAGTTTCTTTTGTTTAAAGATGATAATTGTGCCAAATGACACAGACTTGTTGCCAGCAGAATAGTACAAGAAAGTGTAGCTGTTATCACAGAAGACTGTAAGACGTGAAAAATAAGTATGAAGGAAGAGTTTCACACCTGTAGCCTTCTGTTATCAACTTGATGAAAATACCAGTCATAAGATGTAATAGCTGCAACAGAAAAAAAAGGCACATATCCTGGCATATGAAGAACTAGGGTTGAATCCCAACTTTGCCACATGTTGGCATGTAACCTTATACTAACATCAAGATAATTTTGGAAGTTTGAAATAGTGGATAGCCCTGCTGGTGGCTTAACATACACATAATATTTAATGTTTTCAGGACAGAATTCACATATCCTCATTCTGTAATCCTACCTACATTCCATATTGCATTTTACTTCTCCTCTTTAGGCCCATTTGTCAGCTTCTAGTCTGAGATTCATTCCTCCCACATTCTGACATCTGCTGTCAATCACAGAAGAGAAATATCAAATTATTTATTGGGACCAAATGTTATAGGTTTCTCTGGTTCAGGAGAGCTGATTTATAAAGGTTCTAATAAAATGCAGAGTTTATTTGAACTTGCCATTCCATGAATATTAAGAAAATTTCTTTAAACAGGGTGTAACTTGGGACTAAAAGACATGAATCAAACACACTTAAACATGAATGAATGGAAAATGAAGGCTGATTACTGATCTTGCCTTGTTGGTTGTCAGTAATATTTATCTCCTTGTATATACTTTGCTCATATGATTCTCACATCCCTTACTGTCATAAATATTTAATAAGACATGCAAAGCCAGTCCATGGCCAAGTAATAACAAATGTCAGATGACACATTAGGAAAATGTATTTTGAACATAAATTCTATAGCAAAGCTTGATTCACATCTTATAGTCACTATAAAGAAATAACATTCACAGAGAAGTATGCATCTGCAATTACCATGGACACTTTAATTAGTAGACCATTCTTATTGAAAATAAGATTTACTTTTTTCCAGGTTTTCTGCATACTCTCCATTCCCTTAAGTGTCCAGAAGCTTTTATTGCAAGTGTTAAAAAAAGACCAAGCTTCATGCACTGTGCAGACTTAATTATCCTCCTTTGGGTAACATATATTGTTTTTAGTTATAGGACCAGTACTTCGTAAAATTTTAAAGTTTCTTTCACTTTTTTTTTATTGTATTATGTTAGTCATCATACAGTACATCATTAGTTTTTGATGTAGTGTTCCATGATTCACTGTATATAACAATGCTTCGTGCAATCCATGCCCTCCTTAATACCCCTCATCATGTTCACCTATCCCACACACCCCCTCCCTTCTAATACCCTCAGTTTGTTTCCTGGAGTCCATAGCTTCTCATGGTTCTCCCACTCCAATTTCTCCCCCTTCATTTTTCCCTTCTCCTAATCCTCTCCATGTTATTCCTTATATTCCAGAAGTAAGTGAAAACATATAATTGGCTTTCTCTGTTTGACTTATTTCACTCAGCATTATCTCTTCCAGTCCCATCCATGTTGATGCAAAAGTTGGGTACTTATCCTTTTTGATGGCTGAGTAATATTCCATTGCATATATGGACCTCATTTTCTTTATACATTCATTTGTTGAAGGACATCTTGGCTCTTTCCACATTTTGGCTATTGTGGACATTGCAGCTATAACACTGTGGTGCACATGGTCTTTCTTTCAACAACATCTGTATCTTTGGGATAAATACCCAGTAGTGCAATTGCTGGGTCATAGGATAGCTCTATTTTTAATTACTTGAGGAACCTCCACACTGTTTTCCAAAGTGGATGCACCAATTTGCATTCCCACCAATGGTGTAAGAACTTTCCCCTTTCTCCACAACTTCTCCACCATTTGTTGTTTCTTGTCTTGTCAATTTTTGCCATTCTCACTGGCACAATATGGTTTAGATTTCAATTTCCCTGATGGCCAATGTTGATGAACACGTTATTTATTTATTTATTCATTTATTATAAACATATAATGTATTTTTATCCCCAGTGTTATAGGTCTGTGAATCGCCAGGTTTTCACACTTCACAGCACTCACTATAGCACATACTCTCCCCAATGTCTGTAATCCCACACCCCTCTCCCAAATCCCCTCCCCCCAGCAACCCTCTGTTTTGTGAGACTAAGAGTCACTTATGGTTTGTCTCCCTCCCAATCCCACCTTGTTTCATTCATTCTTCTCCTACCCTCTTAACCCCCCATGTTGCATCTCCACTTCCTCATATCAGGGAGATCATATGGTGGTTGTCTTTCTCTGATTGACTTATTTCGCTAAGTATGATACCCTCTAGTTTCATCCACATCATCGCAAATGGCAAGATTTCATTTCTTTTGATGGCTGCATAATATTCCATTGTGTATATATACCACATCTTCTTTATCCATTCATCTGTTGATGGACATCTAGGTTCTTTCCATAGTTTGGCTTGATGAACCCTTTTTCATGTGCCTGTTAGACATTTGTATGTCTTCTTTGGAAAAGTGTCTGCTCATGCTCTCTGTTCATTTTTTTACTTGATTATCTGTTCTTTGGATGTTGATTTTGAGATGTTCTTTAAAGATCTCGGAAATCAGCCCTTTGTCTGTAGTGTCATTTGTGAATATCTTCTTCCATTCTATGGGTTGCCTCTTTGTTTTGTTGACTGTTTTCTTTGCTGTGCAGAAGTTTTTATCTTGATGCAGTCCCAAAAGTTCATTTTTTGCTTTTGTTTTCCTTGTCTTTGGAGAAATGTCTTGAAAGAAGTTGCTGTGGATGATGTTGAAGAAGTTACTGCCTATGTTCTCCTTTAGGATTTTGATGGAGTCCTGTCTCACATTGAGGTCATTCAACCATTAGAGTTTATCTTTGTGTATGGTGTAAGAGAGTGGCCGAGTTTCATTCTCCTGAATGTAGCTACCCAATTTTCCCAGCACCATTTATTGAAAAAAACTGTCTTTCTTCCATTGGATATTTTTTTCTGCTTTGTCAACGATTATTTGATTGTAGAGTAGAAAGTCCATATCTGAGCCCTCTAATCTGTTCCATTGATCTATATGTCTGTTTTGGTGCCAATATCATGCTGTCTGGGTGATCACAGCTTTGTAATAAAGCTTGAAATCAGGCAATGTGATGCCCCCAGTTTTGTTTTTCTTTTTCAACATTTCTTTGGTGATTCAGGATCTTTTCTGGTTCCATACAAATTTTAGGGTTGTTTGTTCCAGCATTTGGAAAATGCCATTGATATTTTTGTTGGGATGGTGTTGAAAATATAGACTCCTCTGGGGCACCATAGACATTTTAATGATGTTTATTCTTTTGGTCCATGAGCATGGAACATTTTTCTATATTTTTGTGTCTTTTTCAGTTTTTTATCATGATTGTTTTGTAGTTGAAGTTTCTAAATTAGATTCTCTCTCTCTCTCTCTCTTTTTTTTTCTTTAGGTTTCCTGTTCTCTTCTTTGGCCCACCCCCCTCTAGTGATGCTTATAGAGTTCATACTGATATCTTTACTGTGAATTGATCTTTTCTCTCACTTCTCCACAATCAAACTCCACCCAATTCATTAGAACCCCTTTTATCTGGGTCTTTTCTCTGAATTACTGGGCAAAAGCTTCCTGAGAAACTAAAAGAGGTACTATTGTCAGTGACTGACAATGACTTTTTTTGTGTACTTTCCTCCATAGCATATGTGCATTTTGGCTGGGGTTTTCAGTGTCTTAATTAAAAGTAATGACAACTACAAAAATTCCAAATTTAAAGTATTATGAAATATCGAATGGGGAGAGATTTTTTTTTTAACCATGGGTGTCTTTCATCACACTTTTAAAAAAGATTTTATTTATTTATTTGACAGAGAGAGATCACAAGCAGGCAGAGAGACAGGCAGAGAGAGAGGAAGGGAAGCAGGTTCCCTGCTGAGCAGAGAGCCCAATGTGGGGCTCGATCCTAGGACCCTGGGATCATGACCCCCAGCTGAAGGCAGAGGCTTTAACCCACTGAGCTACCCAGATGCCCCTTTCATCACATTTTTAAAATTCCACTATGTAGACATAGCCTAATTTATGTACACATAACTGGCCCAGCTCAGTAGCAATCTTCTTGAAACAATGAAGAAGCTAAGATGTTCAGAGGAAAATCTTCTTAAGAGCTTATCTTTCTTAACACTGTGAAATAGTAGTGATTACTGAAGTTATTTTTGTGATTTTCTTCTTTGAACCCTAAAATAGGGATTCAAAAGATACTTCTTTCTGTTGGACATTATCTTTGGCCAGCTATGTTTGATATTCCTCTTTATTTAAATTAAAATTGATGTAATAGCTATGCAGCTATTAATGGCTAAATAAATTGAAATCCAGCTCTCTAAAATTTATTTTATCCTCTCAAATCCCCCAGTGATTATTCATTAATTCAAAGCATTTATGAAGCACTTCCTGGTATGTGCTGAAAACTATGTGAAATCTAGAAACAAAGAGATGACTCATGGTTGCTGGTCTTGAGGAGTTCACAGTATAGTGAGGGACACTCTCAGGTAATAAACATATAATTAAATAAAGAATGGTAACATATTGGGTAGGAGGTACCTAAAGCATGGCTGTGGAAGCACAAAGAAAGTAAGCTGAGCTTCTTGAAGTTGGGCTTACCAAAAATGGGAAACACAGAGTGCTGTGAAAGTACAAAGGGTTAGACAGTAAGGTATATCAGAAAAAGAACACCTACTTTTGAAATGAGATAGAACTATATTATGCAAACTCTTTGAGTCCTTAGTCTCCTTGTCTGTACAATGGTGATCGTCAATCCTGCATAACATTTCTTAATGAGGATTGTAAATGATTATAAAAGGGGTTTGTCATTTAGAATTTTCATATATTTCAAAACATGCCTCAGAAGCAAGTTCTGGATTATTAGGAATCTTCCAAGGAGTTACTGTGGCCCATTTTCTGCTATAATTTTCTCATGATTATAAATACACTGAAGAGTTGACAGTCTTACGCTTTTAGTCTGAGGAGATAGGAGGAAGGAATGATAGGAAAAGAAATGAATAAAAATACATGTGGTTGATAGAAGAAGCAGTATTAACTTGTCCTTCCATAAGAATAAATCATGTCCAGATTCAGTAACTGTTTTATTTTTTATTTATTTTTGTTTTTTTAATTAATTTTTTTTCAGTTTTCCAAAATTTATTGTTAATGCACCACACCCAGTATTCCATGCAATATGTGCCCTCCATAATAACCACCAGCACCTCACCCACCCCTCAATGCCACTCTCCTCAAAAACCCTGTTTGTTTCTGAGTCCACAGCCTCTCATGGTTTGTCTCCCCCTCCAATTTCCCCCAACTCATGTCTCCTCTCTATCTCCCTATGTCCTCCCTGTTATTCCTTATGTTTCACAAGTAAGTGAAACCATGTGATAATTGACTCTCTCTGCTTGACTTATTTCACTCAGCATAATGTCCTCCAGTTCCCTGCATGCTGATGCAAAAGTTAGGTATTCATCCATTCTGATGGAGGTGTAATACTCCATTGTATATACAGACCATATCTTCTTTATCAATTCGACTATTGAATGGCATCTTGGTTCTTTCCACAGTCTGGTGACTATGGCCATTGCAGCTATGAACAGTGGGGTACAGATGGCCCTCCTGTTCACTCCGTCTGTATCATTGGAAAAAATACCCTGTAGTGCAATTGCAGGATCATAGAGTAGCTCTACTTTTAATTTTTTAAGGAATCTCAACACTGTTTTCCAAAGTGGCTGCACCAAATTGCACTCCTACCAACACTGTAAGAGGGTTCCCCTTTCTCCACATCCTTTCCAACATGTGTTGTTTACTGTCTTGTTAATTTTTGCCATTCTAACTGGTGTAAGGTGGTATCTCAATGTGGTTTTGATTTGAATCTCCCTGATGGCCAGTGATGATGAACATTTTTCCATGTGTCTGTTAGCCATTTGCATGTCTTCATTGGAGAAGTGTCTGTTTATATCTTGCCCATTTTTTGACTTGATTATCTGCTTTTTGGGTGTTGAGTTTGAGAAGTTCTTTATAGATCTTGAATATCAGCCCCTTGTCTCTAGTGTCATTTGCAAATATCTTCTCCCATTATATGGGTTGCCTCTTTGTTTTGTTGACTGTTTTCTTTGCTGTGCAGAAGTTTTTTTGATCTAGATCAAGTCCCAAAAGTTCATTTTCACTTTTGATTCCTTTGCCTTTGGAGACATGTCTTGAAAGAAGTTGCTGTGGCTGGTGTCAAAGAGGTTACTGCCTATGTTCTCCTCCAGGATTTTGATAGATTCCTGCCTCACATTGAGGACTTTTATCTATTTCAAGCTCATCTTTGTGTACGGTGAATGAGAATGGTTGGGTTTCATTCTTCTATCCATAGCCATCAGATTTTCCCAGCACCATGTATGGAAGAGACTGTCTTTTTTCCACTGGATTTTTTTTTTCCTGCTATGTCAAAGATTAGTTGACCATAGAGTTGCAGGTCCGTATCTGGGCTCTCTACTCTGTTCCACTGGTCTGTATGTCTGGTTTTGTGCCAGTACTATGCTGTCTTGGTGATCACAGATTTGTAGTAAAGCTTGAAATCAGCCAACATGATGCCCCCAATTTTGTTTTTCTTTTTGAACATTTCCTTAGCAATTCAGAGTCTCTTCTGGTTCCACACAAATTTTAGAATTATTTGTTTCAGCTCTTTGAAAAAATGATGGTGGGATTTTGATCAAGATGGCATTGGAAGTATAGATTTCTCTAGACAGTGTAGACATTTTAACAATGTTTATTCTTTTGATCCATGAGCATGGATCTTTTTTTTTTTTTGTCTTCTTCAATTTCTTTCATGAGTATTCAGTAGTTCTTCAAGAACAAATCCTTAACCTCTTTGGTTAAGCTTATTCCCAGGTATCTTATGATTCTTGGTGCTATAGTAAATGAAATAGATTCTCTAATTTTTCTTTCTGTATTTTCATTGTTAGTGTATAAGAAAACAACTGATTTCTGTGTATTGACTTTGTATCCTGCCACATTACTGAATTGCTGTATGAGTTCTAGTAGTTTCGGGGTGGAGTCTTTCGGGTTTTCTATATAAAATATCATGTTATTGGTGAAGAGAGAGAGTTTAACTTCTTCTTTGCCAATGTGAATATCTTTTGTTTCTTTTTGTTGTCTCATTGCCGTTGCTAGGACTTCTAGTACTATGTTGATTGATAGTGGTGAGAATGGTCATTCTTGTTGTGTTCCTGATCTCAAAGGGAAGACTGTCAGCTTTTCCCCATTGAGGGTGATATTCACTGTGGGTTTCTCATAGATAGATTTTTATGAAGTTGAGGAATGTTCTCTCTATCCCTATACTTTGAAGAGTTTTAATCAAGAATTGATGCTGCATCTTGTCAAATACTTTTTCTGCATCAATTGAGAGTACCATGTGGTTTTTCTCTCTTCTCTTATTTATTTGTTCTATCACATTGATTGATTCACGAATGCGAAAACACCCTTGCCTCCCAGGGATAAATCCCACCTGGTCATGGTGGATAATCTTTTTAATGTACTGGTGGATCCTGTTGGCTAGGATCTTGTTGAGAATCTTAGCATCCATATTCATCAGGGATACTGGTCTGAAATTCTCCTTTTTGGAGGGGTCTTTGCCTGGTTTGGGAATCATGGTAATGCTGGCTTCATAAAAAGAGTCTGAAAGTTTTCCTTCTGTTTCTATTTTTTGAAACTGCTTCAGGAAAATAGGTATTATTTCTTCTTTGAATATTCAGTAGAATTCTCCAGGGAATCTGTCAGGTCCTGGGTTCTTGTTTTTTTGGGGGAGGTTTTTGATCACTGCTTCAATCTCGTTACTAGATATTCATCTATTCAGGGTGTTAATTTCTTCCTGATTCAGTTTTGGAAGTTTATACATTTACAGGAATGCATCCATTTCTTCTAGGTTGCTTAAATAAGTGGCATATTACTGTTGGTAATAGTTTCTGATAACTGTTTCTATTTCCTTGGTGCTTGTCATCATCTCTCCCCTTTCATTCATAATTTTATTAATTTGGGTCTCCTCTCTCTACTTTTGGAATAGTTTGGCCAGTGGTTTATCAATCTTATTTATTCTTTCAAAAAACCAGCACTAGTTTTTTTTTTTTTTTTGATGTGTTCTATTGTATCTCTAGTTTCTAAATCATTGATCTCTGCTCTAATCTTGATTATTTCCCTTCTTATGCATGGGGTTTGCTTAATTTTTTGTTGATTTTTCAGTTCTTTAAGGTGTAAAGAGAGCTGGTGTATTCAGGATTTTTCAATTTTTTTGAGGGAGGCTGGATGGCTATGTATTCCCCCCTTAGGGCAGCCTTTGCTCTATCCCATAGGTTTTGGACTGAAGTATCTTCATTCTCACTGGTTTCCATGAGTTGTTTAGGTTCTTCTTTGATTTCCTGGTTTATACATACATTCTTAAGCAGGGTGGTCTTTAGCTTCCAGATGTTCAAATTCCTTCCAAGCTTTTTCTTGTGGTTGAGTTCCATTTTCAAAGCATTGTGGTCTGAGAATATGGAGGGAATAATCTCAATCTTTTGGTATCAGTTGAGTCCTGATTTTTGACCCAGTATGTGGTCTATTCTGGAGAAGGTTCCATGTGCACTAGAGAAGATTGAGTGTTCTATTATTTTAGGGTGGAACGTTCTGTATATATCTATGAGGTCCATCTGGTCCAATGTGTCATTCAATGCTATTGTTTCTTTATTGATTTTCTGCTTGTATGATATGTCTATAACTGAGAGTGGCATGTTACAATCTCCTACAATTAATGTATTCCTATCATTATGACTCTTTATCTTGATTAACAGTTTTCTTATGTAGTTGGCTGCTCCCATATTGGGGGAAGAAATATTTACAATTGTTAGGTTTTCTTGGTGGATAGTCTCTTTAAGAATTATGTAGTGACTTGTATCTCTGACTACAGTCTTTAGTTTAAAATCTAATTTATCTGATATGAGAACCACTACTCCAGCCTTCTTTTGAGGCCCATTGGCATGAAAGATGCTTCTCCATCCCTTCACTTTCAGTCTGGATGTATCTTTAGGTTCCAAATGGGTCTCTTGTTGACAGTACATGGGTGGATCCTGTCATTTTATCCAATGTGCAACACTGTGTCGTATAATGGGAGCATTTAGGCCATTCTTGTTGAAAGTGATTATTGGATGACACGTTTTTATTGACATCATGTTGCCTGTGAAATCATTGTTTCTATGGATTATCTGTGTAAATTTCTGTTCTATGTTACTCTTGGGTTCTTTCTTCTTTTATAGAACCTCCTTAATATTTCTTGTAGTGCTGTTTTGGTGGTCACATACTCTTTTAAACCTTGCTGTGTTGAAAACTCTTTATTTCTCCATCCATTTTGAATGTCAACCTTGCTGATTAAAGTATTATTGGCTCCATGTTCTTCTCAATTAGTGCCCTGAATATGTCTTGACAGCCCTTTCTGACTTGTCAGATTTCTGTAGATAGGTATGATGTTATGCTGATGAATCTTCCTCTGTCCATAAGGAATCTCTTCCCCCTAGTTGCCCTCAGAAGCTCTTGTCTAAGATTATGATTTTTCAGTCTCACAATTAAGTGTCTTGAGATATTTCTAGATTTTTTTTGATAATGGGGGATGGTCTTTCTGCTTTTAGAACACAAAAACTTGTTCCATTCCCCAGAGGGGGAAATTTTCATACAAAATTTATTCAACTATATCTTCTAGTCTTCTCTCTTCCTCCACCCCCTCAGGAGTCTGACATTGGAATGTTTCATGTCATAATTTATTTCCCTGATTCTGTTTTCATGGTTTCTAAGCTATTTCTTCCATACCTCCTACTGATCCTTTTTCTCTATCTGTTTGTCCTCTAGATCACTAATTCTATATTCTGCCTCAGTTACCCTAGCTGTTAGAGTATTTAGATTAGACTGTATCTCATTGATAGCATTTTTAACTTCTTCATGTGTGGCTTTCACTTCTGTCCTTAGGGATTCTATGTTGTCACTAATGGTTTTCTCCAATCTAGCCATTGCCTGGATAATTATTACCCTGAATTCCCTTTCTGACATACTGTTTATGTCCATATCCAATAGTTCTGATGGAAAGGGCATGGTCTCTGAATTTTTCCTCTGTAGGGTATTCCTCCTCCTAACCATTTTGTTGATAGGTAGTTGAGGGAATGTATAGATGAATATATCAACCATGATCCAGGCAATGTGAATCCTGGAACGCTTCTGAGAAGTCAAAAGTCACTCCTAAAAAGAAAGAAAAAAAAAAAGAAAAAAGAGAGAGAGAAAAAAAGAGAGAGATGACCCAGTTAGAATGGGCCCCAATGGTAAGATTTATAAGGTATACAAACAAAAATACTCACAAAATAAATGGAAAGAAACAAAAAAGAACCCAGGCAAAATGAACCCGAAGGGTAAGATTTATATAATACCAGAACAAAAACAAATTCACAGAAACACTGACAGAAGAAAAAGATGGGAGGGTGGTTATAAATCCTGGATATGGGCCAGGATGTTTATTTTGATTCTTCTTGGGTGTATCTTGATATCTTTTTTAAAGCACTCAACTTTCCAGAGATAAAGGGAGATTAAAACTTGTTTATATATAGGGGTAGTATTGATTAGGGAAAGAGGATTACCTTGGAGCTTATATCTATATGTATATTAAAAAAATAGAAAAGAAAAAGAAAAACACAGGTATATGTGTGAAAAAAGTTCAAGTTAAAAGGTTATTATGTTGTGTTGTATTAAACCTCTAGTTGTATTGGTAAGTAGGTTAAAAAATTAAAAAGAATAATAACAGTGATAATGAATTAAAAATAAGAGTTCTATCTATGAAATATACAGGTTTTAGGGCAATACCAGAAGCTTAATGTATTGTTTTCCCCTGATATTGGGGTTTTACAGTTTTATGGGGATCCTGTGGTGGTTGTCCTGTCATACTTTTGGCTGGCCCTCTGAGGGAGAAGCCTGCCATGTTGTTTTCCAGGCAGTCTTGCTTAGGTTGAATCCTTCTGCTCCCTGTCAAGGGGCTGGTCTCTGTGGAAACTGGTTTTTCAGGCTTTTAGTTTCTGGAGGGTGTGTGTGTATGTGTGTGTGTGTGTGTGTGTGTGTGTGTGACTTTTTGCGGCTTTTCAGAGGTTTAGTGGAAAGCAAACTGCACCCAGACCTCTGTCTCAGAGAGAAGCCTCAGTCTGCCCTCTGGGTGGTCCAGAACAGACAGATTCCCCCTCTGCAAACTCTGCTGAAGCATACAACCTCCCAATGGCAGTGCTCATCCCCACCCACCTTCTCAGGGGTTGCCCAAAGTGCCCACTTATCTCTGCACCCCTGTGCCACTCAAGCTGTGAGGTATGTTGGTCCAGGGAGCCCTTTTCTGGTGGCTTCCTTTGCCAGGACTACTCTCTGGAGTCCAGACCTCAGGGTTGTACAGGTCTCTGTTCCCTGAGAGATCCTGACCAGAGATTTCATGCTGAGTTCCTTCATGCCTGGGCTGGGAGCATCCAGACCCTCGGCTGGTCCTAGTGACCACCGGCTAGCACCCACACAGAGCTCTTTCAGGTGTAGGTAGGGAGCATGGTTCAGACTCTGGTCATGCAGTGCACACAGAGCACAAAAGGCTATAGCTCTAGAGAACACAGGCTGGCACCATCATCAGACTTCCTCATGCTGGGGTGGGAGTGCCCCCAGCCCAGTGGTGATGTCAGCCACGCAATCCCAGGGGCTCCGCCACACTATCTCTGGCATGGGTGGTCACTGGTGGTGGCTGTCTTGGGTCCATGGGCTTAGGCCCGTGCTCATGACTGCCCAATTCCACCAGTTGCCCCTTAAGATCTCTTGGTCTTTTTGAGTGTTTTTAACCAGACTCCAAATTAATAATGATCCCCAATCACAGGGTACTTTTGTATTTGGGTATTACTTTCTAATGGATCATTTTTAGTGGCTTCCTCCCCCTTCTGCTTATCCTCCAGTATCAGTTGGAACATTCCCGCTCCACTTTACCTCTCCACTGATGTCTTCTTCCCCCATAGAGATCCAGAAGTGTAAAATCTTACATCTCAGGTTGATTTCGTGGGTGTTCAGTGTTCTGGTAGATAATTAGCTCACTTTAGGGGACTGGTTGAAACAGGGTCTCCTATTTCTCCACCATCTTGCCCCTCCCTCCCCAATTAAAAACAACTGATTTGATTTGTATTTCCCTGATGCCGAGTGATATGGAACACTTTTTCATGTGTCTGTTGGCCATCTGGATGTCTTCTTTGCAGAAATGTCTGTTCATGTCCTCTGCTCATTTCTTGATTGGATTATTTGTTCTTTGGGTGTTGAGTTTGCTAAGTTCTTTATGGATTCTGGACACTAGTCCTTTATCTGATATGTCGTTTGCAAATATCTTCTCCCATTCTGTCAGTTTTCTTTTGATTTTGTTAACTGTTTCCTTTGCTGTGCAAAAGATTTTGATCTTGATGAAATCCCAATAGTTCATTTTTGCCCTTGCTTCCCTTGCCTTTGGCGTTGTTCCTAGGAAGATGTTGCTGTGGCAGAGGTCGAAGAGGTTGCTGTCTGTGTTCTCCTCAAGGATTTTGATGGATTCCTTTCGCACATTGAGGTCCTTCATCCATTTTGAGTCTATTTTTGTGTGTGGTGTAAGGAAATGGTCCAATTTCATTTTTTTGCATGTGGCTGTCCAATTTTCCCAGCACCATTTATTGAAGAGGCTGTCTTTTTTCCACAATGAGATATCACCTCACACCAGTCAGAATGGCTAAAATCAACGAGTCAGGAAATGGCAGATGCTGGCGAGGATGTGGAGAAAGGGGAACCCTCCTACACTGTTGGTGGGAATGCAAGCTGGTGCAGCCACTCTGGAAAACAGCATGGAGGTTCCTCAAAATGTTGAAAATAGAACTGCCCTATGACCCAGCAATTGCACTCCTGGGTATTTACCCTAAAGATACAAACGTAGTGATCCAAAGGGGCACGTGCACCCGAATGTTTATAGCAGCAATGTCCACAATAGCCAAACTATGGAAAGAACCTAGATCTCCATCAACAGATGAATGGATCAAGAAGATGTGGTATATATACACAATGGAATACTATGCAGCCATCAAAAGAAATGATGCGACAACATGGATGGAACTAGAGTGTATCATGCTTAGCGAAATAAGTCAAGCAGAGAAAGACAACTATCATATGATCTCCCTGATATGAGGAAGTGGTGATGCAACATGGGGGCTTAAGTGGGTAGGAGAAGAATAAATGAAACAAGATGGGATTGGGAGGGAGACAAACCATAAGTGACTCTTAATCTCACAAAACAAACTGAGGGTTGCTGGGGTGAGGGGGTTTGGGAGAAGGGGGTGGGATTATGGACATTGGGGAGGGTATGTGCTTTGGTGAGTGCTGTGAAGTGTGTAAACCTGGTGATTCACAGACCTGTACCCCTGGGGATAAAAATATATGTTTATAAAAAATAAAAAATTAAAAAAAAAACAACCGATTTTTAATTTTTTAATTAAAAGTGTTTATTGGCTATTGACTTTAATAGACTTACATTAAAGGAAAAAAAAACAATTTTTTAAAATGTGTTAATAAGAAAAATACCCAGAGAAATGTACAATGCTGAGCAGAATATTTAGTGTTTTTAACATAAATAAAACTCATAAATTTTATATGGATTCTTGGATATTAATACTCTTCCAACAGTCAATTTGTCATTGAGCAGGAATATAAATATATGAACAAGTCTAATCCAATATATTTCAAAGCAAGCAGATCCTTGAGAAAATCTCTTTCATAACTACCCTTAGCATTCATGAAGGAGAGATTATAGGAATGTCATGGATATTCCTAAACCATTAAGAAAAGAAAAAAATATATACTTAACACTTAAAAACACAGTAACCACATAATAATTAAAAATAATATCCAGTAATGCCCCCTGAAATGAACAAATAACAAAATATAACCTAAGAATTTAAAACAAATATATCCCATGCTCCTACAAAAGCAAAGGCATTTTTTTTTTCGTTCTGTTGGCTGTTTTTACAAAACCTATGTGTGTATGTATTCTTACAGAAAAGCTGACAAATATAGAACAGCCTAGAGAAAATAAAAATCACCTGTCACACAATCAACATGAATGTCATTCCTTTGGTGAGAGCAGGAAAAACTCATAGAATAAGAGGAAACACAGGAAGTTCTTTCTAGCCTCAGGATCTGCTGATGCCAATTCACCAGCCACTTCAAAGTTCACAGGTCATGCATCTTTATAGGTTCTCAAATATCTCTACTGTTACCTGATTGCTGGCACCAATGCATTTATCATCAGGCCAATAGTGATCAGTAAACAAGGACACAAGAAGGCTATGACTGTAATCTAAAACTTTTTGTTCCTCTAACATTACAGCTGGATAGAACCTTGGAAGTTCATGTAGTCCTACCCACCATGCTTATCCTTCTTTGTTCAGAAGGAAATAGGCATGGAGAGGCTAAGTGATTTGCCCAAGTGTCACAGCTGAGTAGAACTGAAATCTAGTCTTCCAGTTATATGGCCAGGGCTCTGTCCAAGGGAGCACATGGTGAATGAATCTCCCCAAGTGATGGGGCTACAGTAATTATGTAGTCAGACTATTAATGAGCCTGAAAGGCAGACCACAGTGAATTTATATGACCAGACAAAAGCATCTAGACAAACTTTCGACTCATAATAGGCAATTGCGTGGGCTCTGGAGAGACAAGCTACACATATATCATGTGGTCAAATTAAGGTGTGTGTCCTGGGCCAACTAATCATAGCACCAATGTGTGATCCCCACATTCCATGGAGATTTGAGCCTAGTTAGAGACCTATGAGGGGTTTAAGGGGTCTCAAGACCAAAACAAGTTGGGAGGTGTGCAGGACCTAAAGGAATATTAGAATGAAGCTGAGTCTTACCAAGGTAGTTAGTTAATTGCTGTCAACTAGGAAAAATTAAAAAAAAAAAAACCTGGAAAAAACAGGGTACAACACCATGGACATTCCAACTTGCCTCTGTATACCAAGACCGGCTCTGCCTCACACCTGACCCATCAGACGTTGCATAGTATCCATGAGCTTTCTTCTATGGCTCAGCTTATATGGTCCTCATTGGTAGAACACCATGAATCCTTGGCACAATAGAAGGAAGGAAATGGAAACTTTATAGGCATGCCAAAATTGCTCCCATACTGTTCCCTGCATGATTCAGTCAGCCCCTGCCCAACCGGTTATGTAAGGAACAAGTATGTGTCTATGTGGGGTATTGGATGATGAGTGGAAATACCTACTTCTAAGTTCATGACAATTCAGCAGGCCCTACAGACAGACTGGTTCCAGTGTCTCTCAGATGGAGAGATGTCTTGCGAGCCACTCCCATTAAAAAAGCCAGAAAGTCTATTGATTGATTGCTTCCCTTGATAATCATCTATGGCTACAGGAAGAGTCAGAGGTTCTTCAGAAAAGTGCCACCATTGGAGTATTGGAGGTAGAGATGTGATGGGGGAGAGGCTGAGGTCAGCACGAGATATAACTGAACAGCCAATAGGTGGTTTTCTTCTGGATGGCTTCCAAGGAATCCAGAAAGCCTAGAAACTAGACTGTACTTGATGTCATCAGTCACTGCAAATCTGCTAGAGGACAAACCAAGTCTCATCTGTAGAGTAAGCCAGCCAGATGAGGTGCTAAAGTGCATTGAAAGGGGAATGGACTTATTCAAGAGTTTTTTTTTCCCCCTTATCAAGTGATAGAATGGATTTGTGCCCTGACTTTCAGCTTCCAGTAACTGTTTTATTTTTTTATTTTTTTAAGATTTTATTTATTTATCAGAGAGAGAGGGGGGGAGAGAGCGAGCACAGGCAGACAGAATGGCAGGCAGAGGCAGAGGGAGAAGCAGGCTCCCCACCGAGCAAGGAGCCCAATGTGGGACTCGATCCCAGGACGCTGGGATCATGACCTGAGCCAAAGGCAGTTGCTTAACCAACTGAGCCACGCAGGCGTCCCTCAGTAACTGTTTTTTTTTTTTTTATAAATTTTTATTTTTTATAAACATATATTTTTATCCCCAGGGGTACAGGTCTGTGAATCACCAGGTTTACACACTTCACAGCACTCACCAAAGCACATACCCTCCCCAATGTCCATAATCCCACCCTCTTCTCCCAAACCCCCTCCCCCCAGCAACCCTCGGTTTGTTTTGTGAGATTAAGAGTCACTTATGGTTTGTCTCCCTCCCAATCCCATCTTGTTTCATTTATTCTTCTCCTACCCACTTAAGCCTCCATGTTGCATCACCACTTCCTCATATCAGGGAGATCATATGATAGTTGTCTTTCTCTAACTGTTTTAAATCTCTTTAAAAGTTTAAAATTTTTGTGTTAGAGCTTTGAGAGACAATCCTTATTCATTGAAGACTCCATTCTTTATGTGTTTAACATTTGTAATAACTCCTTCATTTAAGAATGAAGTGAAAAAAAGAATGTTATAAAAATACTCTTAATGGGTATATATTTCTGTATGAGAATGTTATAAATTATAAAGTTATTTCTATTAGCAGCAACATATGGAAACATATAAAGTTATAGATAGATATAGATAAAATTTGCTAATAGAAGATGCTAACAAAACTGCTACATTTACATTAAGGGTGGAGATAGTTCTTAGAAGGAAATTATCAGAAATAGTAATAACCTTGTACCTTGGCAATGACTCAGGACATTGAGAATCTGGGCAGGTTATCTCTGGGAGCAAATAGGAAGGTAAGAGCCTTTCCCTGGACAGAGTCTGACAGTTGGGAAATAGTGTAGATCCTGCTAAAGTATATATCTAACTGAATGGATAAAAGTTTACAGTAAACCACTTAGATGGAATAACTTTAAAATTGCTTTTGCATTGGAATTCTACCTGACTACCTATCAAGAGAGTTGGTTGGAACTTTTCTGGCCCGTGTAGATGACACATTTATCTTCAATAGTAAGTGAGCCAGTCTAATCTGCAATAGTAAGTGTGCCAGTGTAGAGTTGACAAAATAACCATAGATTTCTCCCTTTGTATCTGTCTGTGGTTTTCTTGGTTTGGTAGGTAGGAAAGAGGGAGGTACAATAAAGTACTTGTTGAGTCAAATCATGAACTTCCACTTTTATAGTTATTACTATTACTAGCTTTAGAGTGAAACTGTCTACCATAAACTTCAGCTAAGAAACTTCAGTTTGGTGTGTGAAATTTAACTGCAGTGCAGTACTAAATTGTTTTTGTATGTTTTGTTGATGATGGTAGTATTAGTGGTGAAAGAGGGAAGAACCAGCAAGAAGTTGCACTTGCCACTACAAGGTGCACTAGGCTCTGAGAGGACAATTTAAATAATGTTCTGTGACCACAATGAAGATTACACCTACCATGGGCCAGCAGAGCAAATGAGGAAGAAGACCATGGTGCCTCCAGTGGTTTTTGGGCATTGTTAGGAAAACAAAATATGGTTGAATTTTAACTCTAAACTCACTGATAATACAGAGACTTGCCAAAGGCCAAAGATGATAAAACAACAACTAGAACCCCAAAATCTTTTGCACAACCAATATATATACCTGCCGCTGACACTAGAATAAAAACTCAAATTTACCCTAATGAAAGTGTAGTGGGGTAGCTGCCTTTTAGGAAATATTTGTGATCCTATTTCCTTAGAGCCACTGCAAAGTTTCTGTTAACATAGCTCTCAATATAGTTAAGGGCAGTAATTTTACATGAGAACTGTAAGGTTGAAAAGGTCTTGAGGTTCACTACTCTAATCCCACTAAGACTGAGCTATCAGATCATCCTCTAACCAGTCAAGAAAATCCTTTTCCTTTCAAAGAAGGTAGCATTCTGGTTTTTAACTTAGTATGTTATTCCTTTGGCAGCTAAATGCTGCGATTTTTATAACACGTTAAAATAACTCAGCATAGATAGTATGATATTATGTATATGTTATCCAGATTGTACTTTAATTTGGGGGGGGGATTGGTTTTCAAATTAAAAATCTACAATGATCAGACTAGGGCAGGGCTAATCCGTATTCCACAGGTTGTCAAGTAGCTTCTCTCAGAAAGGCTAGACTCCACAGCCAGATTTTTTCAAGTGCTTCTGTTTTTCTACTTCTCTCAATACCTAAGGCTTTTGCTAATTATCATACAGAATGTCAGAAATAGTCTTCTATTGGTGAAATTCATTGCTTGTTAATTACCATGATTGATTATTAGAAATGGGCTCCTGCTAGATAAATTAAAGGTCTTCAAGATACAAAAATAAACATTGGCTAAAATATTTTAGCATTTATCTTTAGATCTGATGAGTGTTTTAGAATGCAGTGAGGCATTCCCATCAAGTGGATCCCAGTTTGAGCCACTAATCTATGTTCTAGAAAATATCTTGTGGCCTGATGTTGACTGTAGACAAAAACTTATGCCTCTGGAATAGTGAGTCTTGTATCTGCCTTGAGTTTTTTTTCTAGAAAGGTAGTGGCAACGACACCTAAAATGACAGAGAGCTAAGCCTTTACAGAACTTACAGAACAGATTTATGATCACTTTCTGTCTGCTTGCTAATGTTTAATTAATGTATGTGTGACAGAATTTGATCTTATACTTGCTTCCATTATAACTTGGAAGTGAAGCCTGAAGAAAGTAAGTAAACCTCACTCACCTCAAACTTCTTTATGACAACCCTTATCTACAGAGAAGAACCTAAGAGTTGTGCATGATTAAATTAGCTTAGGTCAGTTTGCAACAGAAACTTTTTCTGTAGCTGCATTGAGTAATTACTCTGTAAAGCAAAAACTTCACAAAGAAAGGAAAGGAGTCCAGGGTGGTATTTTACTTCTGACCCAGTCTCTCTCTCTCTCTCTCTCTCTCTCTCTCTGGACATTTGTTAAGTTAATGTGTTTAGGGCTGGCCTGTCAGAGGAAGATAAAAGCTCAGGTTCTTAGAGGAAGTGAAAAAAATTTCCCTGTTGTGTGTATCCTCAACTAAAGCCTTTGAGAAAGATGAATGTCAGGATTAAATGGATATATATATATATATATATATATATATATATATATATATATATATATATATTTTGTTGTTGTTGTTGTTTCTTAGTACAGGAATGTCCTAAATATCTCAGATTTTCTAGTGTTTTATTCTTCTCTCTGATATAAAACAGGAAAAGAATATTCATAAAAAGAAAGAAAACTATTATTTGCCTTTGGTTTCAAGAAGAAAAATGTGTATGTGGAGGGAGAGGTTGGAGGGAAGACCAAACAAACAAACAAAAAAGACCTGAGGAGTGAGAATTATCTTCTTCATAGACCTACTGCAGGGCCATTACCTGGTTTGCAAAGTATAAAAGAATGGCTTATCAGGGAAGATCATCCTTCTATTTCTCTCTCTCTCTCTCTCTCTCTCCCTATCTCTCTCTCTCTCTCTCTCTGGAGTTCTTAAGGGTCAGACTGAAAAACAACTCCAATCTATAACAAGGGGACACAGGGACTGCTAGATCAAGTTTATCTGGAATATACCCAGACCAAAGCTCCAGAGACAAACTTAAGGAAAGCAGGTGTCTAGAGAATTTTAAGAAAACCCTTGTAGATCCTGAAAAAAAAAAAAAACAGTTAATTCAATGAAACATAACAGGTGAAAAAAAGGAAGAGGACTCCTCCAAGCTAGCTCATCTCTGTTTCTGAATAAAGACACACTCTCCCCCGCAAGTCCAAATCTGAACTCAACCTCTCTATGAATATAGCCTGATTAACATTGACCTATTGCTGCCTCTACCCTTTGTTCCCACTACTACCATGTTCAATTCTTTGTATTTTAGACTATTGAACCCTTGTATATGCATTTCCTTTCAGCCATATTAGTTTGCATTTGCTAGTATGCAAGTATGAAAAGTTAAACTTTCCAAATATTGTCTAAATTTCTCTCATATTAAATAGTGAACAACCACCTCTGAATACTATATTGCTTCTATTTTATTATAAAAGAATCTATAAGAGTATCTAATTTTACTGCTTTATAATAGAATTCCAGGATATTAATTAAGGTTATTTATGTAGCCTGGGATAGATAATTTTATTCTGAGAGTAATTAGGAACAAAACTGAGATAAAAGAAGAAGCAGTGACTGAATTGTACCTCTCTAATCTCTAAGTGGCTTTTTTGTTTCTCTACCCCACCCCATGTGGAAATTAAAACAAACAAACCAATGAATAAACAAAAGAACAGAGAAGAGTGGAAGAGAAGGAAGATAGAGAGAGAGAGAGAAAGAGAGAGTGAGAGGGATAGAGAGAGATAGTGAGGGTGAGATGTGTAGGTGGAACAAATCAGTGCTGGTTTGCTTGGCACCAGTGAGAGTAGGGGGCTCTTGTCTGCAAAACTTTTGAAAGGATTGGTAGGTAAGTAAGAAATATGTGTAACTCTTATGGAGCAATCCCATTTTGGAACATCTTGTTCAAAGGCATTATCTATGTGTAAAGCCAGGAAACAGGTTATTGATACTTGCACTATTTGTCCCAGTTGGGAATCTCCAATTTTAATGAGGATCCTGTCTTCCTCATTTGCCCTTTAAGACCTCCTAATCCATGTTCTGAGTGGCTTGGTTCTCTGGCTTTACATATAGTGGCCTTTAAAAAAAAAAAAAAAAGATTTTATTTATTTATTTGACACAGAGAGGTCGCAAGTAGGCAGAGAGGCAGGCAGAGAGAGAGCGGGAAGCAGGCTCTCTGCTGAGCAGAGAGCCTGATGTAGGACTTGATCCCAGGACCCTGAGATCATGACCTGAGCTGAAGACAGAGGCTTAACCAACTGAGCCAGCCAGGAGCCCTACATATACTGGCTCTTATTTGACAATTCAAATAACTGTCCTCTGGGCACTATCTCCATCCACTCTTCATTTTATGCTTCAACTTTCTCCCATATTAGTTGTTAACAGAGATAAACTTAGGTCTTTATTTCAAGAATATCCCATTTTATAATTTTCATACATAATAATCATTTCTAAACAATAATTTCACAATATTTATAGATTACAGTTGAGGTCAGTCCATGGTGTCATTGGGTGATGGATGAGGGATCCTTCCTTTTTCTCATTTTATTCATTATGTATTCATTATGTATTCATTTGAAAGAGAGAAAGAGAGAGAGTGAGGGTGAGCCCAGGAGGAGGAGCAGAGGGAGAAGGTCAAGCAGACTCTGTTGAGCATGAAAACTGACACAGGGCTCCCTTAGATCATGACCTGAGCCAAAGTCAGGAGTCAGACACTTCACTGCTTAACCAATTGAGCCACTCAGGCACCCCTCATTGTATTATTTTTTTATTCTTTTTTTTTTCTCATTTTATTCTTGATAACAAAGGTTCTTTATGTCCCTGCCGTAGGGGGAGCTGACTGATTATAGTAGAAGAAGAAGAGTTTTATAGGTTCCCTACTCAGTTGATTTGAGTTCTATTCCTCAACCATTGCTTACAGTGATAAAGAAAGGGAAATGGTAACAAGCTGTATGTGCAATTTCTTGTCATATCATTGTGAGACTTAAACTGTTGATTATATTGCTAGGTCACAGGTGAGAATATTGGTATGAACAAGATAGTCAGTTGTCTGAAAATAAACTTTATAGTCAAAATATGTTATTAGAAGGATTTCTGAAATTATTAACATGATCCCTATAGGAGATGCCAAAATGAAAGAAAGTACTATTTTCTACCTGCAAGGAATGTTGGTTACATGCAAAACAACAGAATATTTGAGGGTATAATTTATTGGAAATGTAAATATATCAACATTACAGTCTCAATGCTATTGATGCATACTTATTGCACATCTGTTTTATGCTTAGTTTAACTGAATATTGCTCCCTGGCACATTATTATTTTATTGTTTATATATAGATAACAGCCTGTGTTTGTAGCATTACCAATCCATTTGTTTTTCATATTTTTAGAATTGCAGTGTCACAATATCTTATCAGATCAACAGTTCAAATTTATTAACTTGCATCTTAGTATTTGCAACCATTTATACATACTGTGCAGAGGGTTACTTTCTCTAAACAGGGGAAATAAAAAGATTTTCTAAGAAAATGAATACAGTAACAAAGATTAGAAAGAGACTATTCATACTTCTTAGTAAAATGCTTCTTTAGAAAAATTTTGAAGTACTTATTTGCAATCAAAACTTGTGTACCTCTCATAATATATTACATATTAAGCAAAAGTCTTCTCTGAGTACTTGCTCCACTGTTAGATGTCCATTAGCTGATTGGATTAGAGATGGACAACTGGCCCAAGGTACTCAATATTTTTTCACTCTCTTTCTCCCTCTCTTTTTCCCCTTTCCTCCCCTTCTCTCCCTGAGGCAAGGGAAAATAACACTTAGAGATTAGAGAGCTACAACTCAAAGTCCCTGACTCTTTTTCATCTTGGTTTTGTTCCTAATTACTCTCAGAATAAAATTATCTCTTTAGTCTACTTAAGTAATCTTAACTAATATTCTGATATTCTATTTCAAAGCAGTAAAATCTTGGTACCCAAGGTAGTGGGTACTTTATTTAGAATTTATAATTAAAGCATTAAGAGAGTAAAACAATTAAGCAAAGGATGCTTTGCTATATGAAATTTTGGCCAGAGTCAACTCCAGAACAAGTCTATTACCATAGTAAGGCTGGAAATATAGAAAATTAGAGATCCATGAGTATAAAGAGAAAATAAGTCAGTAAAGAAAAATAAGAGAATTAAGCATATGCAGACAGAAATAGAGAGGAGGGAACGTATGAATCATGAGAGATAGGAAATGTAGTTTTAGTTTTAGTTACTGATTTTCCAGTTTCATTCCAACCTGGCCAAATAGTACTTTGGGTTCAATCCTTGGATGTCCATAAGATTCCCTGTCATATCCATACTATAAACCTATCTTGACTTTTTCTACTCTTATAAAAAGATTATAAAATTAATCACCAATTAAGTTTTATTAGATGTTCTGTGATAGTAATATACCAAATGCTATGGGGCAAGCAAAACAAAAAAATGAAGCTTAAGACATGGCCCTTTTAGGATTTGGGGGAAATTGGAGGGGGAGAAAAACCATGAGAGACTGTGGACTCTGAAAAACAATCTGAGGGTTTTTTGTGGGGGCGGGGGCTGGGAGGTTGGGTGAGCCTGGTGGTGGGTAATATGGAGGGCACGTACTGCATGGAGCACTGGGTGTGGTGCATAAACAATGAGTTATGGAAAGGAAATTTTTAAAATAAATTAAAATTAAAAAAAGAAACAATACTTTTTTAAATTAAATTTATTTATTTTCAGAAAAACAGTATTCATTATTTTTTCACCACACCCAGTGCTCCATGCAATCCATGCCCTCTATAATACCCACCACCTGGTACCCCAATCTCCCAACCCCACCACTTCAAACCCCTCAGATTGTTTTTCAGAGTCCATCTTCTCTCATGATTCACCTCCCCTTCCAATTTACCCCAACTCACTTCTCCTCTCTAACACCCCTTGTCCTCCATGATATTTGTTATGCTCCACAAATAAGTGAAACCATATAATTGACTCTCTCTGCTTGACTTATTTCACTCAACATAATCTCTTCCAGTCCCGTCCATGTTGCTACAAAAATTGGGTATTCGTCCTTTCTGATGGAGGCATAATACTCCATAGTGTATAGGGACCACATCTTCCTTATCCATTCATCCATTGAGGGCATCTGGATTCTTTCCACATTTTGGCAACCGTGGCCATTGCTGCTACAAACATTGGGGTACAGATGGCCCTTCTTTTCACTACATGTGTAACTTTGGGGTAAATACCCAGGAGTCCAATGGCAGGGTCATAGGGAAGCTGTATTTTTAATTTCTTGAGGAATATCCACACTGTTCTCCAAAGAGGCTGCACCAACTTGCATTCCCACCAACAGTGGAAGAGGGTTCTCCTTTCTCCACATCCTCTCCAACACATGTTGTTTCCTGTTTTGTTAATTTTGGCCATTCTAACTGGTGTAAGGTGATATCTCAATGTGGTTTTAATTTGAATCTCCCTGAGGGCTAGTAACGATGAACATTTTTCATGTGTCTGATAGCCATTTGTATGTCTTCTTTGGAGAAGTGTCTGTTCATATCTTCTGCCCATTTTTTGATATGTTTTGCCTGTTTCGTGTGTGTTGAGTTTGAGGAGTTCATTATAGATCCTGAATATCAACCTTTTGTCTGTACTGTCATTTGCAAATATCTTCTCCCATTCCGTGGGTTGCCTCTTTGATTTTTTGACTGTTTCCTTTGCTGTGCAGAAGCTTTTGATTTTGATGAAGTCCCAAAAGTTTATTTTCGCTTTTGTTTCCTTTGCCTTTGGAGACATATCTTGAAAGAAGTTGCTGTGGCTAATATCGAAGAGATTACTGCCTATATTCTCCTCTAGTATTCTGATGGATTCCTGTCTCACGTTGGGGTATTTTTTCCATTTTGAGTTTATCTTTATGTATGGTGTAAGAGAATGGTCGAGTTTCATTCTTCTACATATAGCTGTCCAGTTTTCCCAGCACCATTTATTGAAGAGATGGTCTTTTTTCCACTGTATATTTTTTCTTGTTTTGTCGAAGACTAATTGACCTAGATGAAATGGATGCATTCTTGGAAAACTATAAACTACCAAAATGGATCCAGGAAGAAATCGACAACCTGAATAGACCAATATCTAATAACGAGATTGAAGCAGTGATTCTTAATCTCACAAAACAAACTGAGGGTTGCTGGGGTGAGGGAGTTTGGGAGAAGGGGGTGGGATTATGGACATTGGGGAGGGTATGTGCTTTGGTAAGTGCTGTGAAGTGTGTAAACCTGGTGATTCACAGACCTGTACCCCTGGGGATAAAAATATATGTTTATAAAAAAAAAAAAAAAAACTCCCCAAAAACAAGAGCCCAGGACCTGACGGATTCCCTGGGGAATTCTACCAAACTTTCAAAGAAGAAATAACACCTATTCTCCTGAAGCTGTTTCAAAAAATTGAAGCAGAAGGAAAGCTTCCAGACTCTTTCTATGAAGTCAGCCTTACCCTGATCCCCAAACCAGGCAAAGACCCTACCAAAAAGGAGAATTTCAGACCAATATCACTGATGAATATGGATGCTAAGATTCTTGGCAAGATCCTAGCTAACAGGATCCAACAGCATATTAAAAAGATTATCCGTCATGACCAAGTGGGATTTATTCCTGGGCTACAAGGATGGTTCAACATTCGCAAATCAATCAATGTGATAGAACAAATTAATATGAGAAGAGAGAAGAACCACATGGTCCTCTCAATTGATGCAGAAAAAGCATTTGACAAAATCCAGCATCCATTCCTGATTAAAACGCTTCAAAGTATAAGGATGGAGGGAACATTCCTGAACCTCATCAAATCTATCTATGAAAGATCCACAGCAAATATCATCCTCAATGGGAAAAAGGTTGCATCCTTCCCGTTGAGATCAGGAATAAGACAAGGATGCCCACTTTCACCACTCTTGTTCAACATAGTATTAGAAGTCCTAGCAACAGCAATCAGACAACAAAGAGAAATAAAACGTATCCAAACTGGCAATGAAGAAGTCAAACCCTCTCTATTCGCAAATGACATGATTCTTTATATGGAAAACCCAAAAGACTCTACCCCAAAACTACTAGAACTCACACAGCAATTTAGCAACGTGGCAGGATACAAAGTCAATGTGCTGAAATCAGTGGCTTTCTTATACACTAACAATGAAAATACAGAAAGGGAAATTAGAGAATCGATTCCATTTACTATAGCACCAAGAACCATAAGATACCTGGGAATAAACCTAACAAAAGAGGTAAAGGATCTGTACTTGAGGAACTACAGAACACTCATGAAGGAAATTGTAGAAGACACAAAAAGATGGAAGACCATTCCATGCTTTTGGATCGGAAGAATAAACATTGTTAAAATGTCTATACTGCCTAGAGCAATATATACTTTTACTTTTAATTTTTTATTTTTAATAAACATATATTTTTATCCCCAGGGGTACAGGTCTGTGAATCACCAGGTTTACACACTTCACAGCACTCACCAAAGCACATACCCTCCCCAATGTCCATAATACCACCCCCTTCTCCCAAAACCCCTCCCCCCAGCAACCCTCAGTTTGTTTTGTGAGATTAAGAGTCACTTATGGTTTGTCTCCCTCCCAATCCCATCTTGTTTCATTTATTCTTCTCCTACCCACTTAAGCCCCCATGTTGCATCACCACTTCCTCATATCAGGGAGATCATATGATAGTTGTCTTTCTCTGCTTGACTTATTTCGCTAAGCATGATACGCTCTAGTTCCATCCATGTTGTCTCAAATGGCAAGATGTCATTTCTTTTGATGGCTGCATAGTATTCCATTGTGTATATATACCACATCTTCTTGATCCATTCATCTGTTGATGGACATCTAGGTTCTTTCCATAGTTTGGCTATTGTGGACATTGCTGCTATAAACATTCGGGTGCACGTGCCCCTTTGGATCACTACGTTTGTATCTTTAGGGTGCAGCCACTCTGGAAAACAGCATGGAGGTTCCTCAAAATGTTGAAAATGGAACTGCCCTATGACCCAGCAATTGCACTATTGGGTATTTACCCTAAAGATACAAACGTAGTTAGCAATATATACTTTTAATGCCATTCTGATTAAAATTCCACTGGTATTCTTCAAAGAGTTGGAGCAAATAATCCAAAAATTTGTATGGAATCAGAAGAGACCCCGAATCGCTAAGGAAATGTTGAAAAACAAAAATAAAGCTGGGGGCATCACATTACCTGATTTCAAGCTTTACTACAAAGCTGTGATCACCAAGACAGCATGGTACTGGCATAAAGACACAATACTTTTAAAGAGAATCTTGGAGATGATTTTGGAGATGAAAAAGCTAACACTTAAAAAGAATAAATGAGATTTGCCAATATTTTGTTTAGATCTCTGAAAGTATGTAAACAGATAAAGCGATAGGAATACTAAACACGTGTTTCAACCATTATAACCTATATGTGCTTATAATTGTTATATTGTGAGTAAGGATAATTTATACAAACATGTGTACAGGATGATTTATTGGTTGTACATTGTTCTGGGTGGGCATTGCATGGAAGATTAACTGTCATCTCTTATCATGCATAACTTAGTTTCTGGAATCAATGCTTAAGGAAAGAAGTCATACATTTTTCAATCCTAGCACTCCTACTTCATATAGAAGTCAAGAAGTTAAATTAATTTATTTTCCTTATCTTAGCAGGATTTATTACAAATAAGGAACTACTAATTGACCCTATATTGCTATGAGAAATATTTTCAGATAGTGTCAGAGAGTTTCGATTGTTTAGAAAAGCCTAAACTCTTTTCAGATAGTTTAGAAAAATCCAAACTGCTTTTGCAAATTTTATATTGTTTGTTTACTGTAGCTACTGAACAGTTTGCTTAGCGGTCAGCTAATGATTGGATATAGATTTCCTTAAAAGCCTGGAACCAATGAGTCTCCCAGTCTTTGCCAACAGTCTATGTGTATGTGTTTGGGCAACTTTTAACACTTAGCCAGGCAGTTTACAACTCTGCCTTATTCTTCACTTCCTGACTGTGCAGAGTCTCAAGGTCAGCCAGATGTGAGAGCATAGGACATTCTTCAGTTCTTCTTGGGAATGTGTATAGCCTTAGGTATGTGTGTAGTCTTCTTTGTGCCCATAAATATGTCTGAGCTCTTAAAAACCCTGTGTACATCTCATTCCCCAACTTATCCTTTCAAGCTTTTGGGTTAGGATAGTATTTCTTCCATTTATTATTTACTACCATGGGCATCAGAGATGTTCAACAATTGCCTCTGATCATTTATTCCAATAAAATCTCCCAGGAAAAAAAGGTTATTCACACTGGGTTCCAATACAAGTCAAACAAAGGTAGAATTGTGAGTGATGTCTTTTAGGGAATTTCCAAATCAAATGAAAGTTATCTGGGAATTTGTTTTTGAAGGAAAATCTAACCCATTTTCTTCCCTCCAATATTTGAAGGCTGCTGGTTTTTATCCTTGATTGTACCTGTTGTTTTCAAGGCTACTATGGGGTACAGGAAATGTTTATAAGAGTAAAGCCATTTGGAGGCACCTGGTTGACTCAGTCAGTTGAGCAACTGACTCTTGATTTCAGCTCAGGTCATGATCTCAGGGTCATGAGATTAAGCCCCACATCAGGATCCATGATCAGTGGGGGGTCTACTTGAGAGTCATTCTCTCTGCTCACACGAACTCTTTCTCTAAAGTAGATAAATAAATATTTTAAAGTAAATTCAGAGAAAAGAATAAGGCCATATTATTATTATTATTATTATTATTATTATTATTATTATTATTTAGAGAGAGAACATGCACACTCATGATGAGGGGGATGGAGCAGAGGGAGAGGAAGAGAGATAATCTTAGGCAGGCTCCATGCTCAGCTCAGAGCCCAAGGCAGACTTGATCTCACAACAATGAGAGCATTACCTGAGCCAAAATCAAGGGTCAAATGCTTAACCAACTGAGCCACCAGGTGCCCCATGAATAAGGTCGTTTTAAAACACTGCAAAGGTTGATGTTCTTACTGAGATTCAGGCATTTTTCTTGAATAAATATTCTCCATATTGATTCAAGCCTCTGGTTAATTTCCAGAGTTCTAAAATGCTGATCCTCGTGTGTGTGTGTGTGTGTGTGTGTGTGTGCACATGTGTGTGTTCATTCTCATTGCTTTTATGGAAGAGAAAATTTTTGAGGTCCATACTTTGCAGTTTTCACTGATGTCACCTCCTGTCACTTTTCTTTCACTTTATTTTCTGTCACCAAAGAAAACCCTTCTGTTTCAGCCTGTATGTATCTAACCTGATCAACCCCACTATTCCAAAATTAATTTCACCTCAGTTCAAGTGACAAATCCATTTGAAAACAAAAATCACACACTTCCCATTCCAAATTCTAGAAAGAGATAATCTGCTCAAACTTTTGTGCATTGGTACACCTGATTTAATTAAGTGTGGTTAAGATGACAGTATCATAAAATATTAGCATGGAATGGGGGACATATCTCTAAGAATAAGGATTTAATTGGGCTTGTTAGAAATGTAAAATAAAATAATGTGAAATAAGAGAAGGATAGAAACCATAAGAGACTATTAACTCTAGGAAACAAACTAAGGGTTGATGGAGGGGAGGTGGGTGAGGGGATGGGGTTACTGGGTGATCGGCATTAAGGAGGGCATGTGATGAAATGAGCACTGGGTGTTATATACAACTGATGAATCACTGAACTCTAGCTCTGAAACTAATAATATAGTATATGTTAATTAATTGAATTTTAATAAAATAAGTTTAAAATATCAAGTGTTATCTATTAGATAATCATGTTTTTAGGAATAGCAGAGGATACTCAATATATTGTGAAATGATGAGTAAATGAAGTAAAAAGGTAAATATTAGGGAATTCTTAGTTATCAATATACAATTATTATGAATGGGAAGAAACAAAAATTAATAAAAAAGGAAAAATCACATTTATTCTTACTATTCAGAGGTGACCATTGTTAACATGATACTGACCCTTTTAGATGCATAGAACTATATTAGGAAAACTTTCCCATATCATTAATTGTCCTTCTAAAATATGGGAATTTTAGTTTTCATTGTATTTGCCTTCTAATTCCAAGGTTTCCTTGGTCTCAGTGGTCCATGAATAATAATGGGTTCACCTTAACCATTATGACTTCACTTTTATTGGTTACTTTCTTTACACATTTAATATAGAAATTCAAATATACACAAAATCTTTCCTACTTCTCTAGGAATTGTTTCATCCATAACTATGAACATTGTTTTATGTAAATCATTGTGTACAAATTTATATGCTAGAATTAATTCATAGGAGCTCTTTTCTGTACTAGTTTGTCAAAGAGTATTAATATGTTTAATGATTTTGATATACATTGTCTAGTTGTCCCATAGACTTGATTTTATAAAGCTTTATTTTGTGATAAGATTTTCTAAAATCTGCTAGAATAAACCCTTCCACAGATCTGAAATCATTTTTGCTCAATTTAAGTAAACCAGTTCTCTAAATATTATACTATGTTTCTTGAGAAATCTAAATTTACTGTGACAAATTGTATACCCTCATATACTCTTTTGTCAAGTAAAAAAAGACAAACTTTCAATTGTTACATGATAATCTGTCTTATCAAGTTGCTGTACAATTTCAACATTTTTAATTTATTTTTAATTTATTTTCAGCATAACAGTATTCATTATTTTTGCACCACACCCAGTGCTCCATGCAATCCGTGCCTTCTATAATACCCACCACCTGGTACCCCGACCTCCCACCCCCCGCCCCTTCAAAACCCTCAGATTGTTTTCAGAGTCCATAGTCTCTCATGGTTTACCTCCCCTTCCAATTTCCCCCAACTCCCTTCTCCTCTCTAACTCCCCATGTCCTCCATGCTATTTGTTATGCTCCACAAATAAGTGAAACCATATGATGCTTGACTCTCTCTGCTTGACTTATTTCACTCAGCATAATCTCTTCCAGTCCCGTCCATGCTGCTACAAAAGTTGGGTATTCGTCCTTTCTGATGGAGGCATAATACTCCATAGTGTATATGGACCACATCTTCCTTATCCATTTGTCCGTTGAAGGGCATCTTGGTTCTTTCCACAGTTTGGCGACCGTGGCCATTGCTGCTATAAACACTGGAGTACAGATGGCCCTTCTTTTCATGACATCTGTATTTTTGGGGTAAATACCCAGTAGTGCCATTGCAGGGTCATAGGGAAGTTCTATTTTTAATTTCTTGAGGAATCTACACACTAATGATGATTTTATAATCTGTTTAAAGAAACTTTGCATTTATCAGTAAAGATACCCCTTATGGTATTGCAGATACTGAAGGAAAGTTATTGAAGTCTCTGAAGTATAGAGATGGCTATTTACTACCATTTCATGATTGCACTTCTCTGGGTGTAAGCTCCTAGGAAAATCTTTTAGTCCAATTTTAATCTTCAGTTTTCAAGGTGACGCTCCTTCAATTTATGCTGCTGCACACTCAAAAAGTCTATTGATCATGAATCTCTGATCTTAGGCAATAATTATGCTATACTCCCCAGAGTTTTATGTCTTTCATTTGGCTGCTTGTTTAAACTGGCAGTCTGTTTTTCATTCTTGGATTCTCTTGTTTATTTTATAAATATAAAATTGCAGAAAATTAGAGTCAGTATGCATAGTATTCCAATGATAAGTATAAAATTTGAAGGGAAGATATATAAGTTATGACTGTAAAACTGAACATAACCAGATTGATTTGAATTATAGTTTGTTTCAATATGGTTGAGACGAAATTACCAGTCTCTAAGTAGTTCATAGGTTGGAATACCATACCAAATGTTCCTAATGTTAGCAATGTTTTTTATTTAATCTCTTTAAGATCTAATCACTTATGTGTTACTAGAAAGTTTTCTAGAATTTAGAGTTTTGTTTCATTTTGTTTTGTTTTGTCTTTTTGGAAAGAGAGAGAAGGGAATAGGTGTAGAGGGAGAGGCAGAGAGAGAAAATCTTAAGCAGTCTCCACACCCAGCATGGAGTCCCACATGGTACTCAATCTCATGACTGACCCTGAGATTATGACTTGGGCCAAAATCAAGAGCTAGACACTTACCTGATGGACCCACACATATGCCCCCTTGTGTCTGGACTTTTGAAGACATTACATAGTCTCTGTTCTGAAGACCCACACCTTTTAACAGATATATCTAATGTGTGACCCTTTATATAAGTTGAAACATCAGCTATGTTAATATAGTTAATAGATTAAGTATTATGCACACTTAGTTACTTGCATTTTCCCCAAATCTCTTCAACCTCTGTACAGAAGAAACATTGATAATCAGATTTCACTCACTCTTGCTTTCCTTTATGTCAGTCATTTACATTGTTCTCTCTGAGTGAGAAAAAAATTATTTTAGGTGTTATCATTGCTTCAGTACTATTTCAAACTTTTGCTGTATGCTAGGCTATTTAGTTGGGTACTTATATTCTAGCAAAATTGAATCCCTGAAGGTGCCACAGTATGATGTAAAATTCTTTCTTTTTTTAATGTTATATTCCACTCTGCAATAGAATAACATGCAGATTAATATTACAAAATTCTGAATGTGGGAAATGATTGTTCTTTTCCTCTAAGATCAGTAGAAGGTAGTGACCTATATATACAATTATGTATATAAACTAAAATATCCCCTCAAGTTGACTGTTACAAGTTTTAGACTGGAGAAGGGGAAGGAAATTGTGGCTCATTTTAATTTTTACATGAAGTTGTATTTTCCTGCTTGAACTTTTCAGTTACAAAATGCTTTTTAAAAAAAAAAACAAACAAAACAGTTATCTTTTTTTTTCATCAAATGGTTTAGAATGTAGATGGATAGGACAACTGATATTTTTAGAGTATTCCCAAAGATTCCAAAATCTATGGGATGGTGTGATGTTGATGTCTTTAACAGTATTAATTCTTTAAATCCATGGGCATGGTATATCTTTCTATTTGTGTTGTATTCAGTTATTTCATCAATAATTTATAGTTTTCAGAATGTATTTTACCTCCTTGGTTAAATTTCATTTAGCTCTTTTTCTGCTATTTTGTCTTATTCTTTCATTTGAGACATACTTCTCTGTTTTCTCATTTTGCCTAACTCTCTGTGGCTTTTTTCCCTATGTAATAGATAGGTCAGCTATGCCTCCTGGGCTTGTAAGTAGTAGCCTGTGTAGAAAAAGTCCTGTGATGAACTATAGTGCAATTCTCCCTGGTTACCAGGGCCAAGCACTCCAGAGGTGTCTCCTGATGAGGGTCTGCACACTCTTGTTGTGACTGTGTTGTGATTTCTGTGAATATGCTTGTGGGTAGGGCAGGCTGCCCAGCTAGCCACAATGACCTGCTTTGCCTACTTTGGGTGCACTGGGCAGGGTTTGCTCTTCACTCTGTTGAGGGTCCTAGGTGCAGCTCCAATGGGTTTGCTGCTGGATGGGGCTGGCACTCAGCCTAGCTATCTTCAATTAACTCATCACAGCTCCAGACATGCCAAAAGACAGGACTTGAGAGGCTGGGTCACAGGAACTATAGGCATACTGGTGTATGGGACTATCTCCCCACCTCCTCAGGAGAAGAGTAACTTTGGAATAGTTCTAGTCCTAGTCAGGGCCGCCTGCCAGGTGTGGTAGGAAAGGAACTGCTTTGGAAGGATTTCTGCCAATTAAGGCAGGCTGTGTGGGACAGGTGAGCAGAGGAATGCCTGGGTGTGACACGTGGTGTTAATAAGGTAGGTGGAGAGTATTAGAATTGACTTCCACAAACATCCAGCTATCTGGACTTGGGGAGGGCAAGAAAAGTAAAGAAAAATACCTACTAGCACTTGTGTTTCCAAAGAAATCTGTGGATCCCTGCCCCTCTAGTACATGTTCTAAGATCAGTCAATAAATCTCATGTATCCCCAGGTGCTTTTCAAACTGCTGCTTCTGTGTTGTCTCAAGCTGAGTTATTTAGTTTGCTGGCTCTTTCAAGTTGGGTAATTGGCCTCCTATCTCCCTCCCAGCTCTCCCAGAGTTAAGCTCTGATGATTTTTAAGCTCTTGGAGTTAAGCCCCACTGACTCTATAAGTTCTTGGAATTAAAATAAGAAAATGAGGAAATATTGTCATTTGCAATGATGTGGATGGAGTTAGAGAGTATTATGCAAAGAGAAAGAAGTCAGGGAAAGACAAATACCATATGATTTCACTCATATATGGAATTAAAGAAAGAAAACAGTGAGCAAAGGGAATAAAGAATAGAGAGAAAGAGGGAGACAACCCAAGAAACATACTCTATAGAGAATGAATTGATGCTTACCAGAAAGGAAGGGGGTGAAAGAATGGGTTATATAGATGATGGGGATTAGAGTACACTTTTTGATGAGCCCTGGGTGATGTATGGAAGTGCTGAATCATATTGCACATCTAAAACTAATATTACACTGTATGCTAACTAACTAGAATTTAAATAAAAACTTAAAATGTATGTCAAGTATTATATAAAATACTATGTATTTTGGAGAAATAACATCTACCTGCTTTAATTAAGAAAATATATTTTTTCAGTACTTTTGAATTATATTTATTTAACACCATAAATTATTTGTTATTTTCACTCTATTAATTTAAAAGAGTTTAAAATGGCCTTAACTTGGGGCTCCTGGATGGCTCAGTGGGTTAAAGCCTCTGCCTTTGGCTCAGGTCATGATCCCAGAACCCTGGGATCCAGCCTTGCATCAGGCTCTCTGCTCAGCAGGGATCCTGCTTCCTCCTCTCTCTCTGCCTGCTTCTCTGCCTACTTGTGATCTCTGTCTGTCAAATAAATAAATAAATAAATCTTTGGCCCTTATTTGACAAAGTGTCTGAAAGACATTTCTTAAGAGTTGTTTTACAGATATGTTCTTTTTAACACAAGTTAAAGTGAAACCACTGTGTTTAAACTGTTCTTTTATCTAGGCTTTACTAACATTGACTTACTTCTTTCCAAGTTATTTGAATTTGAAAAAGTAGAATATATCTAATATGTCAGTGACAAATGCAGTCAAACTAATGGAACTTAGACAATTTTTATCTGTGAAGAAAATCAGTTTTAACCTGGGAAATAGATTGGAATTGTGAGAAACTCAAATGGCAGGAAACCAGTAACCTAGGCCACTTAAATCTGGTTAGAAATGGAATTTCAGACTACAAAATGCTTTAGGATTTGGAGGAACTAAGCAATCTCATGAATCTGGTTTGTTAGGAAAAAGTGTTAAACTTCCTGACTATGGATGAATAGTATTTCCTAAAGGAAATTATAATTAAGGCACAACAGGTTACATTTTTCTTTTTCAGAGGAATTGTAAAGAGAAAGATGAATTCAATGCAGTCTCTCAAAGAGCTGTTCAAAGATCTCCAGGTAAAGAAAAATCTGTTCTGGAAATGGGGAAAAAAGAAAGTGGAATAAAAGAAGAGTCTACTGTATGGGTGAAGAATTTTAGGAAAGGGATAAAGGGATCAGGAAAGTGGAATTAATTTGTGCTCACAAAAGCAGTCATAGATTATGAAGGGGCATAAGTAATGGGAAGCCTTTATGATTTTACCATAGAAAGATCAGAAACAAATGGATTGGCTAATAAATTGAAGAAACTACAATTTAAAATGAATATTAAGTGTGTGTTTTCTCAAATCTGTATTTAACAATAACCATGCATTTCTTTTCTAAGTGCTATTTGGGCAAGTGAACAGCCAAGAGCTAGTAGTTAAATGAAAAAAAGGAGTACATTAAGGAATAGGAAAGTTCTAGGTTAGATTCACATGTCTTTTTTGTAAGCTCTGCTTTTACTTCTATAAAATAAACTCAGTCTGTTCCTAGGAAGCTAAGTGAAGTAGAAAAGTATCAGTGGAAATCAGGTAAGTGTGTTTAGAATCACAGTTAAATACAGTTGTGTTATAGTACTAGAATTTTACAAATTTCTGAGAATTTAGTAGTCATATATAAGAAAATGTAAGAAAACCACTGAAAGTTATATTTGAAGAAAAAAATAAAAACAAAAGGTCACCTGTTTAAAAAAAAAAAAGTTATATTTGAAAGTATATTCCGTAGCTGTTTTCCAAAAGGCTGTTAAGAAATAATTCTGGTAGAATAGACCCCATTACCTCCCCAAATTACAGTTTTCCAGGGAGAGTCAGTTGCATTTGATACAAATGCATCTCTCATATGTTTTGGAATAGCACAAGGCATAATTATGAAAAGTATAAAAATTACTATGTTTTTTTTTTAATCTTCCTGATGCCTGCTCTTAGACTGTTTCTAACCAAGCTTGCCATCCAAACTTTCCTAAACCAATTCCTTATTGAAATCTGATGTATACATACCTTAACCTATTAGAGCCCTAATTTCAATTAGCAAACTAACAAATTAAACCACACTACTGTGATCATGTGATGTCATGTACTTTTGGGTTATCTTTCTAGGGGCTAAGCATTTGCACATAGTTCTTGTGGAGACCTACAACCTCAATAATAACAAAAACATCATTACAGTAATAACTTTAGGAAAATATGTCAAGGTATTACTTGGATTACAGATTATTTGGACAAGTGAAGTTTTCAAGCATGCTTGTAATCATAAGATACAGACTCATATTTGCCTTTGAAACTAAAATTCATTGAGTATTTCATTATCTGTATATCTACTAGGTGCTTTACATGAATTAACTAAGTTAGTATTCACAAAATAACTCTGTGGATTTTTAGGATTACACTCTGATTTACAGATGAAGTGGAAAATCTAAGGTTAACTTGTCTCATGTCACACAACTAGTAAGTTGTTGAGCTGGATCATATTTACCTGTTTCTGGTTCCAGAACCTTAGTTCTTAGCCACTACCTATACTGGCTATATACAGCATTTTCTTTTCACAGAATGAATTTTGCTTAGATGTATGTGTTACAGAGAGGTAGAGTAGATTAAGAAACTCCTGGAAATTTATTTTGAATGTCTATATGTAGGAACACCAGTTTCAAATCATGGTTTCTTTGTGTTTACCTTATTGACTCCATCTCTTCGAGGAAGAAGAGTTAATTATCCAGTTGGCAAATTGAAGAGAAAGTCTGAGCATGTAGACTTCAGCCTTCTTTTCTCTTTAAGCTCAGTCTCTTTAGAAAGGACATTCATTTTTCTCAGCTACTTTGTACCATAAGTCTTTCAAAGCCAGACTATTCTCCTACAAGGAGAGGCCAACAGTTTACTATACACTATTACTAGGGTTTAGCATTAAGAATCCCACCTTGAGGGACGCCTGGGTGGCTCAGTTGGTTAAGCAGCTGCCTTCGGCTCAGGTCATGATCCCAGCGGCCTGGGATTGAGTCCCACATCGGGCTCCTTCCTTGGTGGGGAGCCTGCTTCTCCCTCTGCCTCTGCCTGCCACTCTGTCTGCCTGTGCTTGCTCTCGCTTCTCTCTCTATGACAAATAAGTAAATAAATAAAAAACCTAAAAAAAAAAAAAAAAAAGAATCCCACCTTGGCGGTACCTGGGTGGCTCAGTGGGTTAATCCTCTGCCTTCGGCTCGAGTCATGATCTCAGGGGCCTGGGATCAAGCTCCATATCAGGCTCTCTGCTCAGTGGTGAGCCTGCTTCCCCCATCTCTGTCTGTCAAATAAATAAAATCTTAAAAAAAAAAGAATCCCACTTTTGATACACACCTAATCCAAGTTCTTCAGTAGCTCCATCAAAAATAATGTTAACATTTAGTTCTAAAGCTGCACTATTGCTTCTTTAGCTCTCAATTGGTTCAGAACTCTATAATGTAAAAGAAGTGTCAATTATTGATCACATAAAACTATGAGTTATTTATAATTAAGATTTAGAAGTGATTTTTCAGTGTTGAGGCAAATAGACACCAGAATTTTTTGACATATGATAGATAATATGGAGAGTTGGATATATCTAAATCATGCTACTGTTTTTCTATCCACTAGTATATCTTACATTATTTTATATGAAATATAAATTATTTCCTTGATATAATTCTTGATTGTTTTAAAATATTTTTATTAACATATAATGTATTATTTGTTTTAGGAGTACAGGTCTGTGAATCATCAGTCTTACACATTTCACAGCATTCACCATAGCACATACCCTTTCCAGTGTCCATCACCCACCCACCCTATCCCTCCAACATACCTCCCCTCCAGCAACCCTCAGTTTGTTTCCTGAGTCTCTTATGGTTTGTGTCCTTCACCAGTCCCATCTGCCTCTTCCTGCCTCTCAAATTCCTCATATCAGAAGGATAATATGATAATTGTCTTTCTCTGATTGATTTACTTCACTTAGCATAATACCTTCTAGTTCCCTGCATCCTTGCAAATGGCAAGATTTCAATTTTTGATGGCTGCATAGTATTCCATTCCATTGTATATAGATATCATACCTTCTTTATCCATTAATCTGTTGATTTTAAAGTATTTCTTGATGAGATATTCCATGTACAATGGGGGACAATATGAATTTAGTATCTTCATTTGATATGATATCTCAGTTAAAGGCTATTTAAGGGAAAATCTTTGGCTTGAAAACCTTAAACATTTAGGTAAACTTTGAGAGTGGGATTATGTGGCTTGATAGTATCAAATCAAGTACTATAGTACTCAGTTTGGCACTTTAATCTATACTATCATCTTTGGTTTTCTAATTGTCTCATATTTCTCAGTGTTGTCTCCAAAATGATGTTACAGACTCCTCTAGACCAAGGGGAAGACATTATGCTTTCTTTCTATCTTTTGTCCCAATTCTTGCCATTTAAATGGCCAAAATTACAGGTAAAATAAAATTTTATTGACTTAGAAAAGTCAATATCTAAAGTATTTTAAAAAATAGTCAAGCTAGTTCTCTGTATATCACCAAGTTTTTGACTTAAATTATCTAATTTTCAATGAATTTTTACAGTGGCATGATATATGTCCTTTTTTATACTTTGGCTCTTTGGGAGGTACCCTATCAGCAACATCTTTTGTCAGTATTTACTAACAGAACTCCTAATTGAACTTATAAAAATAAGTTTAAGTGTTCATGATATTTCTGAAACTTTAGTAGGACTGAGTAAGTTGGTATAGATGTTATGGAAGGAGATCAAAGGACTGCTTTGATCTGGGAAACACTTACTGTCACTGTCAGAGTCAGTACATAAATCATCTGCCAATGTCCTGGAGAAATACTTCTATTCATGTCAAATAATGTCTTAAGGTTCTCAGTGCTTTTCCAAGATGGGTGATGAATAGAGGTGGGACTTGTGACTGATAAAGCCTAGTAGGTTTGGGCTGTTATCAGATATGCAACTTATATAAGGAAGATCCTGCCATACTCTTTTGCAGAATTTCAGTGTGGCTTTAACAGTGATGTTCTAAGTCAATATTTACTCTTTGATATTGTCTGCTGAATAATAAGTGGGCAAATATCTGACTTTAAAAATATAATTTAATGTCAGTTTTTGCATAGTATTGATACAAGTGCTAAGTTCCAGGTTTGTAGTCCAAATCCTTATTTTCTTATTTTAAGGGGTAGTGGTTTAATGATCCTAAGAGAAGCTGTTAACTCAGTCTTGCAAAAGCAGCAACCATACAGCATCAGGATTAGGTGACTTTAGAAATTTGGGTAGCTATGGTACTATTTCCCAACTGATGTCAGGCTTTTTTCTGGGGTTCAAATGCCAGGTAGGCTTGTGACTTCCTCCAAGTGTCTTAAGGATTCTGTACTTCAGTTGTTTCATTTGTATATACATAATGATATATGATATTTACCACCTTGCACAGAGCCAAGGTCACCATCAGTGAGCTTTCAATAAATAAATTCTCTATGGTGTTATTAAGGATAATAAAGATTGTACTGAGAATTTGGAATTGAGGATTGTCATATAATATAGAAAATTAACAGTTTTCAAGAATCTAATTGGTATATATCAATTAGAGAGGGTAAAAAAAATGACACAGGTTATTATGAAGTAGCATTATTCTTTGCCAATACTTAAGGTCTCAAAACAACATTATTTACCCAAGAAATAGGCCTTTATTTTGTACTTTTTCACTGAAATGGTTATAAAATGAAACAGAAAGAAATAATAATTATGTATAATCTCCAGAAACACATTTGGAAAATTCCATCTTCTTGTGAGTTTAGTAAAGTACTGTTTATATTTAAAATCCACTTTGGAGTAAATATGATTAAATGAGGTCCTACACCAAAGTCCTTACTGTCTTAAAGCTATATGGAATAAAATTAGAGTTTTTAGATATGGGGTAACTGTAAAACACTTTTTTTTCAGTAAATTCAATGTAATAGAAAATTTCAAGTCTCCATAAGACCACAGAAGGAAAAGTTGAATGAGAAGAGGGGAGGTAAACATTCTTCAAAAAAAATCAGTAATTTCACTCCGTTGTGAATTAATATGCTCTACCACATGGGACAAACCCCTCCAAAGTGTGAATGACAAAGTGTATCCTAATACACATGGAGAAAGAGAAAAGAGAGAGAAGATGAAAAAGAAAACATTTCTTTCCCATATTCTCTATCCTAATTGCTGCATATATGTCATTACTAGTAGCAAAGGCAAATAACTGAGACCGCGAGGGCTTCAGGAACTTCAGAGTGGCAGAGACAAGTGATTATATCTTGTATGATATTAATATTTGAATTTATGGAAGAATTCAACCTTGACCTTTAGGTGCCAGGAAAGAAGAAGACCAGTTTGGCTACATCAGGGAGACTTTGGGTTAGGAAGTTTGTAGGTACTGTCTCATTTCCAGAGATTTCTATGCAGTTACTGTCATTATCCCTCTTCTCCCAATTACCAATGCAGTTTATTGGGCTCCCAAAAGAGAATAACACAGTTATTTTGCTGTCTGATATGACTCACTCCTCTTTTACACCTTAAGTCTATTTATAGAAGCTCCTTTAAGTATGAGCCCTTTCATGTCTACACCCACCCTTAGATATCACAAAGAGTTAATCATATCTTAATTTCTCAATACTGTCCTTATTAACTACACAACGGAAAAAATTCAATTCAAGCAAATCATGCATTGGCAAGTTGTATAATCGAAATATATCCAGAAAAAATATTTTAGTTATGTTTGATGAATAGGAAAAAAAGTAAGATATAGTTTGTGGATGGTCCATGGAATGTTATATGTCTGTTTTCAGGGAGGGCATCCTCCTGAGGAGGGGATTTTTAGAGTTCTTTTTGCCTATTATTTTAGCCTTTTTTACTTAGGATATGACACTATAAAAATGATATATGCATACATGAGGGTACCTTATAGTTCAGTTGGTTAAGCATCCAGTGCTTGATTTCAGCTTGGGTCTTGATCTCAGAGTCATGATCTTGGGCCCTGCTGGGAAAGGAGCCTACTTAAAAAATAAAATAAAAAAATAAATGATATATGTATACCTAGAGTGAAGAGAACCAGATGAATGATAATCAAATCAGCCTGAGTGGAGGTGGAGGAAATGATTAAAGGGGGAAAAAATGATTTTTAAAGAAACTAAGAGCCAAGGGCTAGTAACTGAATAGGTGAAGAATTTGAAGGAGGAATTTTATAACAAGAGCACCTCTGCGGTGAGCACATTTTGCAAAATCTAGAGCCTTGGAGTCAGATTGCTGTGCGTAGAGTTCAGATTACAACAGCTAAAATCAACTAGAAAAATAAAATTAAGCCTCCAACAGTTTAAAGATTGTTTATGTACTATATACATCTCCAGCTGAATCAGTGTTGCAGAAGAAGGAATAAATATCAATGACATGAGTTCACAAAACTTTGTTAAAGTTAGGGTTTTCCCCAGGGGGAAAAAAAAAAGCCAAACTTTTTCTTTTGACTGGAAAGTAAGTTGTAAATCAGATGTTAATAAACAGCTCTCAAGGGAATCTCTTGTGTTCCGAAATTTGCAATCATGCAATAGGTAGAACTGATTTTTTAAGAGCAAGGCATCTTATAAATAGCAGCAGGATATATTTTCAACAGAAAAGTGTTATTTGTGTTGACTATATTAAAAGGAAATGCAAAGTAAACTTTCTTGGCTTTCTGGTAATTTTTGATCATAAATAATTATATGTGTAGAAACTTCTCTGACATTTACATTTTATTTTCAAATTCTAGTATGTATCCACAAAAATGAACAAACTATCAAATGAGTTGGTACTTTCTTCATAACTTCAATATGCTTAAATTTCTAAGATGTTTGATTTGCCCCCCTGAAAACAGACATATAACATTCCATGGACCATCCACAAACTATATCTTACTTTTTTTCCTATTCATCAAACATATTTTTTCTGGATATATTTCGATTATACAACTTGCCAATGCATGATTTGCTTGAATTGAATTTTTTCCTCTCTTGTTTTTCCTCTGATGTTTGATTTATTCTATCTTATAGATGCCTGTATGCCTGTCTATAATACCTAAACAACAGAGTAAAAAATGAAATTCAAGCAAACCATATATTTGAAAAAAATGTTTAATTTAAATTACTTTAAAAATGTTAGTCAGGTCTGATGAATGAAGGAAAATCTTGTAGTTTGTTGCTGGTGTCCGGAATTTGGACCACATCATGTAGGTTTACTAAGCCTAAAGAAAACCTGAGCTACTCAGTGTGGAAAACCTCTTCACTGAGATGGGTCATTGGTGAAATCTCCAGGTCTTTGAGCTGGTTTTATTTGCACATGAGAATGTACTTAAAATCCTGCATTCTCTCTCCTTTTGGATTGCAATTTTAAGCCTTATTTCCTCTTTTGCAATGGAAGTTATTATTTTTTTTTAAATACCAGATAACAAAAAAGCAATTGAAAAATTATTTATTCTGGACAACAGATCTTTGTAAAGCTTGAGCGAGCAAATTATACCTATATACAAGGGTGCCCTACATAATAAATAACTTATAGATGAAAATATGTATTTGTAACCTATTAGATGTGGTCAAAAAGTGGGATTATCTTGTGCATTAAGATAAGTAATCTAATTCAGTGAAAATATCACATTGTACATTTGACATCATATAGACAAAAAGGGTCTAATTATGTAAATTGAATTTTCAGCTTCTTAACTGGCTCATTTGATGTCTTCTACAAGCAACCAAATTCAAAGCCTATACCATTTTTAAGGCCTAGATTATGTTCTTTGCTAACATATTATTAAGTGCCCTGTATGTTCTAACTTTTCTCATACTTAGACTTTCCTATGTGCATGAATGTGTACACATACATGCACACATATACTCTCTCCAACTCTCCATTACAAGTTTTCTAACACATGGACTTAAATTTTTCTCTGATTGTCTAAAGGACTATATTCCCAAGTGTGTTGCTAATGAGCTGCTGTAGGACAGTAGATTATTCTTTTGCCTATTTGAATGTAATTGTGTGCTTAGTATAGAGTTGGGCACAAAAAAGTGCTACTCATTGAATGAATGAATGGATGGTTGGATGAATGAAATGACAAAAAATAGCTGCCTACCTGAGTAAATCAGTAGATATTCTTAGATGCAGTAAAGTCATAGATAAAGTCTTAGATGTAGTAAAGTGCTTGCTTTGGGCGCCTGTGTGGCTCAGTCGGTTAAGCCCTTGCCTTCAGCTCGGGTCATGATCCCAGGGTCCTTGGATCCAGTCCCGCATTGGGCTCTCTGCTCAGCAGGGAGCCTGCTTCTTCCCCACTCTCTCTCTCTCCCTGCCTCTCTGCCTACTTGTGATCTCTGTCTGTCAAATAAATAAATAAAATCTTTAAAGAAAAAAGAAAGAAAAGTGCTTGCTTCTGCCTGTGTTCTAAGTAAGATCTTCATCTTCTTTAATAGAAATTCAGTGGGGTTTCAGGAAAAGTATACCAAAGTACTGTGTTTAGGAATGATTATCTTTTTTATAGTGGGGGTTAATCTCAGAGGACATTTGTTAAATCCTTATCAGTGTTGATTCATCCCCTTCACACTCTGAGCCATGGCAAAGTACCTTTTTAGTGAAATAATTGTTTTGTTTGGGCATTCACTCCTGAAAAATGCAGGGAGGCTCCAGGTGATACGCCTAATTGTCTTTTTCAATACCAAGTTGCTGCACCCTTTTCAATGGTTTTATCTTCAAAGGAAGCACTTCAGTCTGTTTCTCTAATTGAGAGTGAATCCCATCTTCTAATTAAGGGATTTGTCAATGCAAGCAAAGGGTTCCTGTGTGTATATTGGGGTAGGCATATATTCAATCTAAGTATGCATTACCTTTTATTTCTCCAGCACTGGGTCAAGCAGTTGTGGGGGTGATATATATATATATATATATAATTTTTTTTTAATTTTTTTTTTGGTCTGCCATTCATAGTTCATGTGTGAGAGAAATTTAGGTACTGAGAAGTGAAAGCCAGTTCATGTAGAATTAGTACTCTTATAGCCACAGCAGGATGGAACTTGTTTCTGAAACCTGAAGAGGTGGGTCAGCCCTAGACACACAGCTCCAGTGAGGCCGGAACCAAGAAAATGTTGAAAAAGTTGCTAGAGAGAATTCACATGTATTATTTTCCCCATTATCTATTATATTCTATCAAAAAGGTTTTATGTATCAAGAAAGAAATCTCTGTGACTTTGTGAAAATGATTTATATACTTCAGAACATGTTTTGTTTTCTTGCCGTTTTCTTTATCCCCCCTCGCCATACTCTCCTTTTAGCTATAGGTACTTTTTACCATGACCCCTCTATGAATTGAAATTAATATGTTAACTTTTCCTTATCTTTGCTTGGACTACCCTGCTAATAAGAAGCATTTAGTCCTCCTTCTCTCAGTCTTCTATTAAATTCTTTTAATACATAGCTTTAACAATAATAATACCAACAATAACAATAACAATGACAGTGATGAAAAACATGATGATGATTATGACTATAAATCCTGCAGTAGACTGTGAACTCCATAAAGGGAGGAAATGGGTATGTCTTCTTTACTACCTTATACAACAAATTTAATAGAATCTCTGACTTGAAGAAAGTATTAAAAAAATAGATTAAGTAAATGAATATTAATGGTAGCAGAGACCATTGACTAAAAGATTGCTAATTTGATCTTTACAACATATATTTATATTTTTTATTTAATTTATTTTCAGTGTAACAAAATTCATTCTTTATGCACCACACCCAGTGTTCCATGCAATACGTGCCCTCCATAATACCCACCACCAGGCTCCCCTAACCTCACATCCCCTGCCCCTTTAAAACCCTCAGATTGTTTTTCAGAGTCCATAGTCTCTCATGGTTCATCACCCCATCCAAAACATTTTATTTTATAACAATCTTTGGAAATAGTTATTGGTTATGCCTCTTTTGCAGATGAAGACACTAAGCTTCAAAGTGAGGATAACCACAACTTCCTTTAAAGTGTAGTGAGAGGGGGAGGAGTCAAGATGGCGGAGAAGTAGCAGGCTGAGACTACATCAGCTAGCAGTAGATCAGCTAGATAGCTTCTCTAAAGATTGCAAACACCTGAAAATCCATCGGCAGATCGAAGAGAAGAAGAACAGCAATTCTGGAAACAGAAAAACAACCACTTTCTGAAAGGTAGGACCGGCGGAGAAGTGAATCCAAAGCGACGGGAAGATAGACCCTGGGGGGAGGGGCCAGCTCCCGGCAAGCGGCGGAGCAACAGAGCACAAAATCAGGACTTTTAAAAGTCTGTTCCGCTGAGGGACATCGCTCCAGAGGCTAAACCGGGGCGAAGCCCACGCGGAGTCAGCGTGGCCTCAGGTCCTGCAGGGTCACAGAAGGATCGGGGGTGTCTCAGTGTCACAGAGCTTGTGGGTATTGGAACGGGAAAGCCGGCTACAGAGACAGAGCCAACAGTAAGCTCACAGCTCGGTGTTACATTGAACCGGTCGCAGGCTTGGTGAGCTTGGAGCGCGGCCAGAGGTCAGGCAGACGGGAGTAACTGGGCGCTGTTCTCTGAGGGCACACTGAGGAGTGGGGCCCTTGGCTCTCGGCTCCTCGGGGTGGAGACCAGGAGGCCGCCATTTGTATTCCCGTCCTCCAGAACTCTACAGAAAGCGCTCAGGAAACAAAAGCTCCTGAAAGCAAACCCAAGCTGATTACTCATCCCGGCCCCTGATAAGAGCTGATAAGAGTGGTGCAATTCTGCCTGAGGCAAAGACACTTCAGAATCACTACAACAGGCCCCTCCCCCAGAAGATCAAAAAGAAATCCAGCCGAGACCAAGTTCACCTACCAAGGAGTGCGGTTTCAATACCAAGGAGAGCAGCAGAATTCCACAGGAGGAAGAAGCAAAGCATGGAACTCATGGCTTTTTCCCTGTGATTTTTTTTAATCTTGAAGTTAATTTATTTTTTTTTTCTTTTTCATTTTTTGTTTTTTTTTCCTCGCCTTCTGGTAAAATATTTTTTTAACTTTTACCTTTTTTTTTCACATTTTTAACTAGTTTGACTAATATATATATTTGTTCTTTTTTATATTTTTCTTATTTGTTTTCTTTTTTTTAAATTCTTTTCTTTTCTTTTCTATTCGTTTCTTTTTTTTTCTTTTTCCTTTTTTTTTCTTTCTTCCTTTTTGAACCACTTTTTATTCCCTTTATCCACCCTCACGATTTGGGATATCTTCTAATTTGGTTAAAGCATGTTTTCCTGGGGTTGTTGCCACCCTTTTAGTATTACTTGCTCCTTCATATACTCTTATCTGGACAAAAGGACAAGGCGGAAAAATTCAACACACAAAAAAGAACAAGAGGCAGTACCAAAGGCTAGGGAACTAATCAATACAGACATTGGTAATATGTCAGATCTAGAGTTCAGAATGAAAATTCTCAAGGTTCTAGCCGGGCTCGAAAAAGGCATGGAAGATATTAGAGAAACCCTCTCGAGAGATATAAAAGCCCTTTCTGGAGAAATAAAAGAACTAAAATCTAACCAAGTTAAAATTAAAAAAGGTATTAATGAGGTGCAATTAAAAATGGAGGCTCTCACTGCAAGGGAAAATGAGGCAGAAGAAAGAATTACTGCTATAGAAGACCAAATGACAGAGAATAAAGAAGCTGAGCAAAGGAGGGACAAACAGCTACTGGACCACGAGGGGAGAATTTGAGAGATAAGTGACACCATAAGACGAAACAACATTAGAATAATTGGGATTCCAGAAAAAGAAGAAAGAGAGAGGGGAGCAGAAGGTATACTGGAGAGAATTATTGTGGAGAATTTCCCCAATATGACAAAGGGAACGAGCATCAAAATTCAGGAGGTTCAGAGAATGCACCTCAAAATCAATAAGAATAGACCCACACCCCGTCACCTAATAGTAAAATTTACAAGTCTCAGTGACAAAGAGAAAATCCTGAAAGCAGCCCGGGAAAAGAAGTCTGTAACATACAACGGTAAAAATATTAGATTGGCAGCTGACTTATCCACAGAGACCTGGCAGGCCAGAAAGAGCTGGCATGATATTTTCAGAGCACTAAACGAGAAAAACATGCAGCCAAGAATACTATATCCAGCTAAGCTATCATTGAAAATAGAAGGAGAGATTAAAAGCTTCCAGGACAAACAAAAACTGAAAGAATTTGCAAACACCAAACCAGCTCTACAGGAAATCTTGAAAGGGGTCCTCTAAGCAAAGAGAGAGCCTACAAGCGATAGATCAGAAAGGAACGGAGACCATATACAGTAACAGTCACCTTACAGGCAATACAATGGCACTAAATTCATATCTCTCAATAGTTACCCTGAATGTTAATGGGCTAAATGCCCCTGTCAAAAGACACAGGGGATCAGAATGGATAAATAAAAAAACCCATCTATATGTTGCCTCCAAGAAACTCATTTTAAGCCCGAAGACACCTCCAGATTTAGAGTGAGGGGGTGGAAAAGAATTTACCATGCTAATGGACATCAGAAGAAAGCAGGAGTGGCAATCCTTATATCAGATCAATTAGATTTTAAGCCAAAGACTATAATAAGAGATGAGGAAGGACACTATATCATACTCAAAGGGTCTGTACAACAAGAAGATTTAACAATTTTAAATATCTATGCCCCCAACGTGGGTGCAGCCAACTATATAAACCAATTAATAACAAAATCAAAGAAACACATCAACAATAATACAATAATAGTAGGGGACTTTAACACTCCCCTCACTGAAATGGACAGATCATCCAAACAAAAGATCAGCAAGGAAATAAAGGCCTTAAACGACACACTGGACCAGGTGGACATTACAGATATATTCAGAACATATCATCCCAATGCAACAGAATACACATTCTTCTCTAGTGCACATGGAACAATCTCCAGAATAGATCACATCCTCGGACCTAAATCGGGACTCAACCGGTATCAAAAGATTGGGATCATTCCCTGCATATTTTCAGACCACAATGCTCTAAAGCTAGAACTCAACCACAGAAGGAAGTTTGAAAAGAACCCAAATACATGGAGACTAAACAGCATCCTTCCAAAGAATGAATGGGTCAAACAGGAAATTAAAGAAGAATTGAAAAAAATCATGGAAACAAATGATAATGAAAATATAACTGTTCAAAATCTGTGGGACACAACAAAGGCAGTCCTGAGAGGAAAATATATAGCGGTACAAGCCTTTCTCAAGAAACAAGAAAGGTCTCAGGTACACAACCTAACCCTACACCTAAAGGATCTGGAGAAAGAAAAAGAAAGAAACCCTAAGCCCAGCAGGAGAAGAGAAATCATAAAGATCAGAGCAGAAATAAATAAAATAGAAACCAAAAAAAACAATAGAACAAATCAACGAAACTAGGAGCTGGTTCATTGTAAGAATTAATAAAATTGATAAACCCCTGGCCCAACTTATCAAGAAGAAAAGAGAAAGGACCCAAATAAATAAAATCATGAATGAAAGAGGAGAGATCAGAACTAACACCAAAGAAATACAAACTATTATGAGAACATACTATGAGCAACTCTTCGCCAATAAACTTGACAATCTGGAAGAAATGGATGCATTCCTAGAATCATATAAACTACCACAACTGAACCAAGAAGAAATAGAAGCCTGAACAGACCCATAACCAGTAAGGAGATTGAAACAGTCATTAAAAATCTCCAAACAAACAAAAGCCCAGGGCCAGACGGCTTCCCGGGGGAATTCTACCAAACATTTAAAGAAAAACTAATTTTTATTCTCCTGAAACTGTTCCAAAAAATAGAAATGGAAGGAAAACTTCCAAACTCATTTTATGAGGCCAGCATCACCTTGATCCCAAAACCAGACAAGGATCCCATCAAAAAAGAGAGCTATAGACCAATATCCTTGATGAACACAGATGCGAAAATACTCAAGAAAATACTAGCCCTAGGATTCAACAGTACATTAAAAGGATTATTCACCACGACCAAGTGGGATTTATTCCAGGGCTGCAAGATTGGTTCAGCATCTGCAAATCAGTCAATGTGATACAACACATCAATAAAAGAAAGAACAAGAACCATATGATATTCTCATTAGATGCTGAAAAAGCATTTGACAAAGTACAGCATCCCTTCCTGATCAAAACTCTTCAAAGTGTAGGGATAGAGGGCACATACCTCAATATCATCAAAGCCATCTATGAAAAACCCACTGCAAATATCATTCTCAATGGAGAAAAACTGAAAGCTTTTCCACTAAGGTCAGGAACACGGCAGGGATGTCCATTATCACCACTGCTATTCAACATAGTACTAGAGGTCCTAGCCTCAGCAATCAGACAACAAGAGGAAATTAAAGGCATCCAAATCGCAAAGAAGTAGTAAAATTATCACTCTTCACAGATGATGTGATAATATATGTGGAAAACCCAAAAGACTCCACTCCAAAACTGCTAGAACTTGTACAGGAATTCAGTAAAGTGTCAGGATATAAAATCAATGCACAGAAATCAGTTGCATTTCTCTACACCAACAGCAAAACAGAAGAAAGAGATATTAAGGAGTCAATCCCATTTACATTGCACCCAAAACCATAAGATACCTAGGAATAAACCTAACCAAAGAGACACAGAATCTATACTCAGAAAACTACAAAGTACTCGTGAAAGAAATTGAGGAAGACACAAAGAAATGGAAAAATGTTCTATGCTCCTGGATTGGAAGAATAAATATTGTGAAAATGTCTATGCTACCTAAAGCAATCTACACATTTAATGCAATTCCTATCAAAGTACCATCCATCTTTTTCTAAGAAATGAAACAAATAATTCTAAAATTTATATGGAACCAGAAAAGACCTCGAATAGCCAAGGAGATATTGAAAAAGAAAGCCAACGTTGGTGGCATCACAATTCCAAACTTCAAGCTCTATTACAAAGCTGTCATCATCAAGACAGCATGGTACTGGCACAAAAACAGACACATAGATCAATGGAACAGAATGGAGAGCCCAGAAATAGACCCTCAACTCTACAGTCAACTAGTCTTCGACAAAGCAGGAAAGAATGTCCAATGGAAAAAAGACAGCCTCTTCAAAAATGGTACTGGGAAAATTGGACAGCCACATGCAGAAAAATGAAATTGGACCATTTCCTTACAGCACACACAAAAATAGACTCAAAATGGATGAGGGACCTCAATGTGCGAAAGAATACATCACAATCCTTGAGGAGAACACAGGCAGCAACCTCTTCGACCTCAGCCGCAGCAACTACTTCCTAGGAACAATGAAAAAGGCAAGGGAAGCAAGGGCAAAAATGAACTATTGGGATTTCATCAAGATCAAAAGCTTTTGCACAGCAAAGGAAACACTTAACAAAATCAAAAGACAACTGACAGAATGGGAGAAGATATTTGCAAACAACATATCAGATAAAGGACTAGTGTCCAGAATCTATAAAGAACTTAGCAAACTCAGCACCCAAAGAACAAATAATCCAATCAAGAAATGGGCAGAGGACATGAACAGACATTTCTGCAAAGAAGACATCCAGATGGCCAACAGACCCATGAAAAAGTGCTCCATATCACTCGGCATCAGGGAGATACAAGTCAAAACCACAATGAGATATCACCTCACACCAGTCAGAATGGCTAAAATCAACAAGTCAGGAAATGGCAGATGCTGGCGAGGATGTGGAGAAAGGGGAACCCTCCTACACTGTTGGTGGGAATGCAAGCTAGTGCAGCCACTCTGGAAAACAGCATGGAGGTTCCTCAAAATGTTGAAAATAGAACTGCCCTATGACCCAGCAATTGCACTCCTGGGTATTTACCCTAAAGATACAAAAGTAGTGATCCAAAGGGGCACGTGCACCCGAATGTTTATAGCAGCAATGTCCACAATAGCCAAACTATGGAAAGAACCTAGATGTCCATCAACAGATGAATGGATCAAGAAGAGGTGGTATATATACACAATGGAATACTATGCAGCCATCAAAAGAAATGAAATCTTGTCATTTGTGACAACATGGATTGAACTAGAGGGTATCATGCTTGGCGAAATACGTCAAGCAGAGAAAGACAACTATCATATGATCTCCCTGATATGAGGAAGTGGTGATGCAACATGGGGGCTTAAGTGGGTAGGAGAAGAATAAATGAAACAAGATGGGATTGGGAGGGAGACAAACCATAGGTGACTCTTAATCTCACAAAACAAACTGAGGGTTGCTGGGGGGAGGGGGTTTGGGAGAATGGGGTGGGATTATGGACATTGGGGAGGGTATGTGCTTTGGTGAGTGCTGTGAAGTGTGTAAACCTGGTGATTCACAGACCTATACCCCTGGGGATAAAAATATATGTTTATAAAATATTAAAAAATTTAAAAAAAAGTGCAGTGAGAGCAGTTATTCTCAAAATTTATGTACAATTCGTATGTACATTATGTACAAAATGTAAAATATATGTACAAAATTATGAACTACCTATGGCATCCTGAAAAAATGCAAATTCCTATTTGGTAGGTGTAGAGTGGGCCTACATTTCTGCATTTCTTATAAGCTCCTAGGGGATGCCTACATTGCTGGTTTGAGTAAACCAGTACTCTGAGTATCCATATTCCTTTAGAATTACCTGCAGACATGTATATAAAATTCATATCCACTCAGATCTACTGAATAGTAACTCTGGAAGTGAGAATCACTGAGTTACACTAAAAATGATCTGGTAGTTATTATAAAGATGAAATGAGCAAAGCATATGTCGAGTGCTTTATAAACCACAAAAAATATAGGAATATTAGAATATCACTGTTATTTTTATAATTCTTCTTCTTCTTATTATTGCTTATCAGTGATACAAATTTCATTTCTGTACTACTCCAAACACAAATGTTGCTTGAGAAGGCTGTTTTTACTAATATACATCCACAATACAATGTTCTAAATTAAATCACTCGGATATTTTGTGATAATTTTGGCAAGGATACTGTAAAGAAAAAAGTGCATATGCTGACACCCTATTGCTACATCTTACAATGGAAAAAATATATATTTTTTAGTATAATATACACTAATACCCAATAACGCTGAATTGTTATAATACCACTGATTTGTTATAAATTAAAACTTAATTGATAAAACTATAATATAAATAATAAAAATAATTCCACATATATACTTGTTCTATGAAATAGAGTACTAGGAATGTATTTGATGCTAAATTTGATAGCAAAGAAGCTATCTATAGTGGACTACTTTTGGGTTAATTTAAATGAATTTATAGAGCTTTTGGGTTCATTTAAATGAATTCATAGAGCTTTTGGGTTCATTTAAATGAATACATATATTTGACTGAAAGTCATGTTTGGTGTTTAACTTGGGAAAGAAATGAACAGGTGGACCTCACATTTTCCATACATTTTTATATGTCTTAGAACTTAGATAATTATTCTAAAATATACATTTTTATGGTTGAATTCCAGACTATTTCTGAATTTAACATTTCTGTGTTTGTTTATGCGTCAGCACCCTAAGGTTAAAATTGTCTTTCAACTTCGTTTGGCAGAGAATATTGCTGATATAGATGTGGAAAAAACACTTGTTTTAGCTTTTTTTTTTTTAATCCAATACAATTCCAGTTTTGGAAAATCTGACATAGTACTAAAACAAAGCTTTGATCACCTTTCTCCCTTTTTCTCTTTTGTCAGTCTCAGTAGAGTGTTACCTGAAAAGAACAGTAGACAGATTTGATATAATTTAAAACACGTCTTTATAAAGTTATTTAAACATGTAAAATGAGAAAAGTTTTGGATTATGGTATGGTTGATAAAACTATCTCATCCCCCATGTCAATTCCAATCAGTTTGTAGTGTCTTTTAGAGTACTGGGTTGGAAAGGATTGTGACTGCCAGGGACATAGGAGAAAAGAGAGGAAGCATACCTGCAAGATATTCTCCAGGCCACAGTTAGGAAAGACTGTCTTCAGGAATGGAAAAAGCACAAGATTTTAAGTCAGAGATGCTTTTGTTCAAATACCAATTCTTAGCCATGTTATCTGAACCTTTTGAATCTCAATTTCTACATATGTTAAATGCAAATACAATGTCTCCATCATACTTTTGTAGTGGGTATTAACTGAGATAACACAGTAAAAGTAACTAGCAAAATAATTGAACTCTTCTATCCAGTGCCTCTTAGAAGTCAGACCCATCTTGGAAGGGCAACTATTAGATCAAAGTGAGTAAATATGTGATTGAACACATTTGTTACCTCATTCTTAGAAGATTGTCATGTATTTTCATACCATTACCTGGAAAATCCTTTAAATATATGTATTTTAACTGAGGGTGGCAGAAAAGTGGTCTATATTAGTTCCTATTAAAAGTGGTCTAGGGACGCCTGGGTGGCTCAGTTGGTTAAGCAGCTGCCTTCGGCTCAGGTCATGATCCCAGCCTCCTGGGATCGAGTCCCACATCGGGCTCCTTGCTCAGCGGGGAGCCTGCTTCTCTCCCTCTGTCTCTGCCTGTGCTCGCTCGCTCTCCCTCTCTCTCTCTGACAAATAAATAAAATCTTAAAAAAAAAAAAAGTGGTCTATAAGTAGTTCCTATTTAAAATGGTTGAGTAGAGAAGAGTGGAAGAAAGTAATACACCGGTGAGCAGGTAACTTGAAAGCACTGTTTATTTGAAAGGCAAAGAAAAAAAAAAGTAGAGCTAGAGCAATAGTGTTTGACATAGGAGTAAGAATTTTGTATTTACTCACTAAATATAAAAAATTAGCATCCTCAGACAATATACTACATAAGCAACAAATCTAACCACAGAAATGCTAGGGATGTTCTGTGCTAGCCCCCTTTCAATAGCTTGTTTCTTTTTTAGTATTGTAGCAAGACTCCTTACCATTGTGAAAAAAAATGGCAACATTTCTCTGATTGTAAAGTTATCTTTTTTTCCCAATGTTTGGAAAAACTAGTATGGAAAATAAAGAATAAATCCCACAATATCCCAAACTCTAAGGGCACCTGGGTGGCTCAGTCAGTTAAGCATCTGCTTTTTGGCTCAGGTCATGATCCCAGGGTCCTGGGATTAAGCCCAGTGTTGGGCTCTGACCCCATTTCTCCCTCTCCATCTACTGCTCCTCCTTGTGCATGCTCTCTCTCTGTCAAACAAATAAAATATTTTAAAAAATCCCAAACTCTGAACTTCTTTTAAAGTAGGGTTTCTTTATATTTAATCAACAAATTGGGTGATCATAAGTTGTTTTATTACACCATGTATTTTGACCCTACCACTTATCTTTCTCCATTAGTTGTGTGCTGGTGAACATGTTTATCTTTCCTGGTAGCTTTAAACTTCTCAAGGAAAGGGGTAATATCTCATTGATTTTGTATCCCCTGAAGCACCCAGTACACATTAGGTACTCAATGTAGTTATGTTTAATTAAATGGTACATGGTCCTTGTCTTTGAGAGACTATTAAGTGATAAATTAAAAAAAATAAAACTGATTAATTTAACCACAGGATATATTAAGAGCCAATCAATATGATTTCACATGGGGCATAGTATATATTTAAGGAAGTTTTCTAGACTAAAGTATCTTCATTGGTTGTCAGTATGCCATTCCACTCAATCTATATGGCATTTTTAGCTATTTTACTTATCATGCCTTGTTTCATTTTCTATATGTCTATTACAGTTCACAGAATTAATGGCTTGACCAAATAATAATGAGTCCTTGTATTGTGTAAATTTACTTATTGTTATTTAATTCACTGCTGTGCCTTTTTCAAATTTGATTTCTCACATCACTCAAAATTCATAAATTAGGATCTGTGAAGTGAAGTTTGTATTTATGATTGCTTAATAAATTGTACTCCCAGAAATTTTCTCATATTTGAGACTTTTGTTATGGGTTCTTAAGAACTATAGGGGCGATTTAAACATTAGTTTGGTCTATGTACTACATGTTAGATGCTGATGGCGCTTTTTAAGTAGCTACTTACTATTTCTTCTTTTCTTAAAACTAGCAGTGCTCTGCATTTTTTATTAATGTATTCACAGTCATTTCATGTTTCTCTGCTCTCCAAAACTGGATATTAGCCAAGCTCAAACAGCCTTGCTTGTCTTTGTGAAAACATAAAGCAAGCCTATGCATTTCTTAATACTGAACAGTCCTTCCTGAGAGACTCTTGGAATTGCACCATGTAGAGTTAAGAGTGTCTGACCTGAATAGATATAAATGTCGAGTCTATTTCACATTCACCTCAAGTCAAAAGAGTAATAAAAGGTGATCTCATTTATAGATTTTTTAAAAATGAAATTGCTACTGTGTATGGCTATCATTATGTACATGTATTGTGTACCCTTGGTCTGACAGTTGTAGAATCCCAATTTCAATGTCTGAGGGGAGTCCTTAAACTTTAAATTTTCTATTTCTCTGCATCTTAGAGGTTCCTAATGATAAATCATCACTTAATTAATGCTGGCCTTCTGTGGGTGCTAGAGCCATCAAACCAAATATTTTGGTACAAAATTACTTTTCAAATGTATATAACTATAATAAAAACAGAAAGTTTTCAAAGGTAAACATTTGTGGTGATAGATCTTATTGTGCTATGAACATATAAATATTATATATACATATACATATACATACACATACAGAGAGACATGTAATATTAACATGATTGAAAGGTCTAAATTTGCTCAGTTTAGTTTAATTTTTAAAAGTTGGTTAGTGATGGGCACCAGTTGGTTAAGCATCTGCCTTGGGCTCAGGTCATGATCTCAGGGTCCTGAGATCCAGCCCCAAGTTGGGCTCTCTGCTCAGTGGGGAGCCTACTTCTCCCTCTCTCTCTGCCTGCTGCTCCCCCTGTCTGTGCTCTCTCTCTGTGTCAAATAAATAAATAAAACCTTAAAAAAATAAAAATAAAAAAGTAAAAATTGGTTAGTAAAATCATGTTAAAATATTTTCTAGTCTTTAGTCTTATAAAACATAAATTCTTTATCTAGTCTGATATTACTTTAATCAATTGGAAAATTCTCAGAAAAATACTATTTATCTACTGCCTTCATAGGTACATTAAAAATGGATAGATAAATTACACTTCCAAAAACTCATGGTTTGATTTTTGTTTGTTTGTTTGGAGAAAAAGAGGTTGTAGAAAAACAAACATGCCTTGATTTCTATGTTGCCTTTTTTTTTTTTTTTTTGGTTTTGTCTTTAATTTGAATTTGATTCGTTGTTTTTGGAATTTCTCAACTTCACCACTCGTTTCTGTTATGTCCAATCTCAAATTTTACAGGCTCTGAAATGATCTCTCCCACGGGTAGGAAAAATAGGAAGACCAATGATATCAATATAATCAGTTAACTTGCCACTGAGCCAACTTGTTGGTGGTCCAACTTTGATCTAAAGTTCTGTTCCAATAATTTGGCTTTTGTTTTCTTTCTGGTGGCTGAAACACTACCTTCTTGTTAAGTTCCATAAATTGGATATCTGTTTTGTTCCTCCATGACAAAATTCTAGCCTTGATATCAATGTTTTCCTTTGAGTTCTTTTTTGTTTCTTAGTCCTCCCAATTTTATATAAAATTGTACCCCCATAGAATAGTCTTAATACATGGGTGGCCACTACCTGTTGTTGGATTTCCAGGGTAAGTCCCACCATACCTGGATCCAGGCATGCGCTGAAAAATATTTAACATTTGACTCTTTGGAAAAGTAAAAGTCCCTGAATTGTTTTTCTTCTAAATTCCCTTGGACCTTTCAAATAAAGTCATCCAGACTTTCTTAATTTGCTGTAGTTCATTACCTTCTCTGTTGTAGTGACTTGGTCTAGTGGCTAGTCACTGATTCATTCTGGGTAAGGATCATCTCTCCAGAAACTGACACTAAGTCTGGGTATGAACTTGCATTTCCATTGTATTTAGTAATAGATGATAACTATGTATACATTTAATAGGATCTAATAACAAAAATATAAAATATTACCAATTAAAATAACATTTAAGTAAACAGTTTGCATTAATCTTCTTTACCTAATTTAAAGAATGTTTAAGGGGGTGCCTGGGTGGCTCAGTGGGTTAAAGCCTCTGCTTTCGCCTCAGGTCATGATCTCAGGGTCCTGGGATCGAGCCCCACATCAGGTTCTCTGTTCAGCAGGGAGCCTGATTCCTCCTCTCTCTCTCTGCCTTCCTCTCTGACTACTTATGATCTCTGTCTGTCAAATAAATAAATAAAATCTTTAATAAAATAATAACGTTTAAGCATAATTTATTAGCAATTTATTAATGATTAAGTCTTTAGGATTTTGTCCCATAGAAAAGATAAAAACCTATTTTAAAAACAATTTTGTTTACTACTTCAAATGTATTTTTTTTCACAATTTCTTTATATATAAACTGAAATACTACAATGTCTTGTTGTTGTTGTTGTTGTGTTATATTAGTCACCATACAGTACAGCATTAGTTTTTGGTGTAGTGTTCCATGATTCATTGTTTGTGTATAACACTCAGTGCTCCTTGAAATGCTACAATGTCTTAAAATCTCTTTCTATAGAATGGAAATAATACTATTAAGATTTTAATATCACATAATACATGCAAGGTGCACATAGTAAGTACTCAATAAATGTTTACTAATACAGTACTTATTACAAATAGAAATATAGGAATCAGAATGGTGATTACTATTTTCTTTTATTATGCATATATTATTATTAAACTATTAATCTCAAGACTAGATATACTATATCTACTATATATATATATTCTCTTTCCAAAATTTTATTTGAATTCTAGTTAGTTAACAAATAGTGTAATAATAGTTTCAGGTGTAGAATTTAGTGATTCAACACTTAATATACAACACCTAGTGTTCAAGACAAGTGCCTTCCTTAATCTTCATGACCTATTTAACCCATTCCCCCTCACCTCCCCTCAGATGACTATCAGTTTGTTTTCTATAGTTAACAGACTTCTGGCTTTTCTCTCTTTTTCCCCTATGATCATTTGTTTTGTTTCTTTAATTCCTCATATGAGTGAAGTCATAAGGTATTTGTCTTTCTCTTACTTATTTTGATTAGCATGATACTCTTTAGCTCTATCCATATCTTTGCAAGTGGGAAGATTTCATTCTTTTTTATGGCTGAGTAATATTCCATTATATATATTTCCACTTCTTCTTCATCTTTTCATCAGTCCATGGACATTGGGGTTCTTTCATAACTTAGATTTTGTTGATAATGCTGTTACAAACATTAGAGTCTGTGTATACCTTCAAATTAGTATATTGTATCATTGAGAAAGTACCTAGTAGTGCAGTTGCTGCATCATAGGATACTTCAATTTTTAACTTTTTGAGGAGTCTCAATACAGTTTTCCAGAGTGGCTGCACTAGTTTCATTCTCACCAACAGTGCAAGAGGTTTCCCCTTTCTCCACATTCTTGCCAACACTTGCTATTTCCTGTGTTGTTAATTTTAACCATTCTGACTGGTGTGTGGTAATATCTCATTGTAGTTTTGATTTGTATTTCCTGGATGATAAAGTGATGTTGACCATCTTTCCATGTGTCTGATGGCCATCTGTATGTATTTGGAAAAAATGTCTATTCTTGTCCTCTACCCATTCTTTAACTGAATTATTTATTTTGTGGATGTTAAGTTTTATATATTCTTTGTATATTTTGGATACTAACCCTTCATTAGATGTGTCATTTGTAAATATCTTCTCCCATCCTGCAAGTTGCCTTTTAGTTTTGCTGCTTATTGTTTTCTTTACTGTGCAAAAGCTATTTGTTTTGATCAATCTCAGTAGTTTATTGTTGCTTTTGTTTCCCTTGCTTCCAGAGACACAACTATATAGTAAGAAATTGCTATGATTCATGTCAAACAGGTTGCTGCTCTTGTTCTCCTCTAGGATTGTGATGGTTTCTTTTCCTCACATTTAGGTCTCTAATCCATTTTGAATTTATTTTTTTAAAGATTTTATTATTTATTTATTTATTTATTTTATTTTATTTGACAGAGAGAGGTCATAAGTAGGCAGGTGGAGAGAGAGGGAAAACAGGCTCCCCACAGAGCAGAGAGAGCCCAATGAAGGGCTTGATCCCACGACTCTGAGATCATGACGTGAGCCAAAGGCAGAGGTTTAACCCACTGGGATTGAATTTATTTTTGTGTATAGTGTAAGAAAGTGGTCCAGCATTGTTCTTTTACATGTTGTTCTCCAGTTTTTTCAACAGAATTTGTTGATGAGATTCTCTTTCTTCATTGGATATTGGTTCTTCTTTTATTGAAGATTAATTAACCATAGAGTTGGAGGTTTATTTTGGAATCTTTATTGATGTTCCATTCATCTGTGTGTCAATCTTTGTGCCAGTACCCTACTGTATTGATCATTTACAATATTATAATATAACTTGAAATCCAGAACTGTGATGCTTCCAGCTTTGGTTCTCTTTTACAAGATTCCTTTGACTATTTGGGGTCTTTTTTGGTTCCATACAAATTTTAGGATTCTGTCTTCTAGCAATGTAAAAATTCTGTTGGTATTTTGATAGAGCTTGCAATAAATGTGTAGATTCTTTTGAGTAATATAGACATTTTAACAGTATTTTTTCTTCCAACCCATGATCATGGAATGATTTTCCATTTAATTGTATCATGTTCAATTTCTTCAATCAGTATTTTATAGTTTTCAAAGTGCTGGTCTCTTAATGATTTGATTAGTTTTATTCCTATGTATCTTATGTTATTTGGTGCAATTGTAAGTTGTAAATTCCTTGATTTCTTTTTCCGCTGCTTCATTAATAGTGTATAAAAATGCATTAAATGTGTAGATTGCTTTAGGTAGCATAGGCATTTTCACAATATTTATTCTTCCAATCCAGGAGCATGGGACATTTTTCCATTTATTTGTGTCTTCCTCAATTTCTTTCATGAGTATTTTGTAGTTTTCTGAGTATAGATTCTGTGCCTCTTTGGTTAGGTTTATTCCTAGGTATCTTATGGTTTGGAGTGCAATTATAAACAGGATTGACTCCTTAATTTCTCTTTCTTTTGTCTTGTTGTTGGTGTAGAGAAATGCAACTGATTTATGTGCATTGATTTTATATCCTGACACTTTACTGAATTCCTGTATAAGTTCTAGCAGTTTTGGAGCAGAGTCTTTTGGGTTTTCCACATATAGTATTATATCATTTACGAAGAGTGATAGTTTGACTTCTTCTTTGCCAATTTGAATGCCTTTAATTTCCTTTTGTTGTCTGATTGCTGAGGCTAGGACTTCTAGTACTATGTTGAATAGCAGTGGTAATAATGGACATCCCTGCCGTGTTCCTGACCATAGCGGAAAAGCTTTCAGTTTTTCTCCATTGAGAATGATATTTGCGGTGAGTTTTTCATAGATGGCTTTGATGATATTGAGGTATGTGCCCTATATACTTACACTTTGAAGAGTTTTGATCAGGAAGGGATGCTGTACTTTGTCAAATGCTTTTTCAGCATCTATTGAGAGTATCATATGGTTCTTGTTCCTTTTTTTATTGATGTGGTGTATCACATTGACTGATTTGCGGATGTTGAACCAACCTTGCAGCCCTGAAATAAATCCCACTTGGTCGTGGTGAATAATCCTTTTAATGTACTGTTGAATCTTATTGGCTAGTATTTTGGTGAGAATTTTCGCAACTGTGTTCATCAAGGATATTGGTCTATAGCTCTCTTTTTTGATGGGATCCTTGTCTGGTTTTGGGATCAAGGTGATGCTGGCCTCATAAAATGAGTTTGGAAGTTTTCCTTCCATTTCTATTTTTTGGAACACTTTCAAGAGAATAGGAATTAGTTCTTTAAATGTTTGGTAGAATTCCCCCGGGAAGCCATCTGTCCCTGGGCTTTTGTTTGTTTGGATATTTTTAATGACTGTTTCAAACTCCTTACTGGTTATGGGTCTGTTCAGGCTTTCTCTTTCTTCCTGGTTCAGTTGTGGTAGTTTATATGTTTCTAGGAATGCATCCATTTCTTCCAGATTGTCAAATTTCTTGGTGTAGAGTTGCTGTTAGTATGTTCTTATAATAGTTTGTATTTCTTTGGTGTTAGTTGTGATCTCTCCTCTTTCATTCATGATTTGATTTATTTGGGTCCTTTCTCTTTTCTTTTTGATAAGTCGGGCCAGGGGTTTATCAATTTTATTAATTCTTACAAAGAACCAGCTCCTAGTTTCGTTGATTTGTTCTATTGTTTTTTTGGTTTCTATTTCATTGATTTCTGCTCTGATCTTTATGATTTCTCTTCTCCTGCTGGGCTTAGGGTTTCTTTCTTTTTCTTTCTCCAGCTCCTTTAGGTGTAGGGTTAGGTTGTGTACCTGAGACCTTTCTTGTTTCTTGAGAAAGGCTTGTATCACTATATATTTTCCTCTCAGGAATGCCTTTGTTGTGTCCCACAGATTTTGAACAGTTATATTTTCATTATCATTTGTTTCCATGATTTTTTTCAATTCTTCTTTAATTTCCTGTTTGACCCATTCATTCTTTGGAAGGATGCTGTTTAGTCTCCATGTATTTGGGTTCTTTTCAAACTTCCTTCTGTGGTTGAGTTCTAGCTTTAGAGCATTGTGGTCTGAAAATATGCAGGGAATGATCCCAATCTTTTGATACCGGTTGAGTCCCGATTTAGGTCCGAGGATGTGATCTATTCTGGAGATTGTTCCATGTGCACTAGAGAAGAATGTGTATTCTGTTGCATTGGGATGATATGTTCTGAATATATCTGTAATGTCCACCTGGTCCAGTGTGTCGTTTAAGGCCTTTATTTCCTTGCTGATCTTTTGTTTGGATGATCTGTCCATTTCAGTGAGGGGAGTGTTAAAGTCCCCTACTATTATTGTATTATTGTTGATGTGTTTCTTTGATTTTGTTATTAATTGGTTTATATAGTTGGCTGCACCCACGTTGGGGGCATAGATATTTAAAATTGTTAAATCTTCTTGTTGTACAGACCCTTTGAGTATGATATAGTGTCCTTCCTCATCTCTTATTATAGTCTTTGGCTTAAAATCTAATTGATCTGATATAAGGATTGCCACTCCTGCTTTCTTCTGATGTCCATTAGCATGGTAAATTCTTTTCCACCCCCTCACTCTAAATCTGGAGGTGTCTTCGGGCTTAAAATGAGTTTCTTGGAGGCAACATATAGATGGGTTTTTTTATTTATCCATTCTGATCCCCTGTGTCTTTTGACAGGGGCATTTAGCCCATTAACATTCAGGGTAACTATTGAGAGATATGAATTTAGTGCCATTGCATTGCCTGTAAGGTGACTGTTACTGTATATGGTCTCTGTTCCATTCTGATCTACCACTTGTAGGCTCTCTCTTTGCTTAGAGGACCCCTTTCAAGATTTCCTGTAGAGCTGGTTTGGTGTTTGCAAATTCTTTCAGTTTTTGTTTGTCCTGGAAGCTTTTAATCTCTCCTTCTATTTTCAATGATAGCCTAGCTGGATATAGTATTCTTGGCTGCATGTTTTTCTCGTTTAGTGCTCTGAAAATATCATGCCAGCTCTCCTGGCCTGCCAGGTCTCTGTGGATAAATCAGCTACCATCTTATATTTTTACCATTTTATGTTACAGACATCTTTTCCCGGGCTGCTTTCAGGATTTTCTCTTTGTCACTGAGACTTGTAAATTTTACTATAACGTGACGGGCTGTGGGCCTATTCTTATTGATTTTGAAGGGCATTCTCTGAACCTCCTGAATTTTGATGCTTGTTCCCTTTGCCATATTGGGAAAATTCTCCCCAATATTTCTCTCCAGTATACCTTCTGCTCCCCTCTCTCTTTCTTCTTCTTCTGGAATCCCAATATTCTAATGTAATTTCGTCTATTTTGTCACTTATCTCTTGAATTCTCCCCTCGTGGTCCAGTAGCTGTTTGTCCCTCTTTTGCTCAGCTTCTTTATTCTCTGTCATTTTGTCTTCTACATCACTAATTCTTTCTTCTGCCTCATTTATCCTAGCAGTGAGAGCCTCCATTTTTTATTGCACCTCATTAATAGCTCTTTTGATTTTGACTTGGTTATATTTTAGTTCATTTCTCTAGAAAGGGCTTTTATATCTCTCGAGAGGGTTTCTCTAACATCTTCCATGCCTTTTTTGAGCCCGGCTAGAACCTTGAGAATTGTCATTCTGAACTCTAGATCTGACATATTACCAATGTCTGTATTGATTAGGTCCATTGCTTTTTGTCCTGCCTCTTGTTCTTTTTTTTGTGGTGAATTTTTCAGCCTTGACATTTTGTCCATATAAGAGTATATGAAGGAGCAAATAAAATATTAAAAGGGTGGCAATGACCCCAGGAAAATATGCTTTAACCAAATCAGAAGAGTTCCCAAATCGTGGGGTGGGGGGAGAAAGGGGATAAAAAGAGGTTCAAAAAGAAAGAAAGAAAAAAGAAGAAAAGAAAAAAAGCAAAGAATTAAAAAAAATGAATAAAGAAAAGTATACAAAAGAAAAAGGTATATATTAGATAAACTAGGTAAAAAAATGGTAAAAAAAGAAAAGGGTAAAAGTTAAAAAAAAACTTTAGCAGCAGAAGAGGAAAAAAAAAGAAAAATAAAAAAAATTAAATTAACTGCAAGACTAAAAAAATCACAGGGAGAAAGCCATGAATTCCGGCTTTGCTTTCTCCTCCTCTGGAATTCTGCTGCTCTCCTTGGTATTCAAACTGCACTCCTTGGTAGGTGTACTTGGTCTTGGGTGGATTTCTTGTTGATCTTCTGGGGGTGGGCCCTGGTGTAGTGATTCTCAAGTGTCTCTGCCCCAGGCGGAATTGCACCGCCCTTACCAGGGGCCGGGGTGAGTAATCAGCTCCGGTTTGCTTTCAGGAGCTTTTGTTCTCTGAGCGCTTTCCGTAGAGTTCCGGAGGACGGGAATACAAATGGCTGCCTCCTGGTCTCCGGCCCAGAGGAGCCGATAGCCCGGGGCCCGACTCCTCAGTGTGCCCTCAGAGAACAGCGCCCAGTAACTCCCGTCTATCTGACCTCCGGCCGCGCTATGAGCTCACCAAGCCTGCCACGGGTTCAAGGTAACCCCGAGCTGTGATCTTACTGTCCGCTCTGTCTCTGAAGCTGGCTTTCGGGTACTAATTCCCGCAAGCCCTGTGACACTCAGACACCCCGGATCCTTCTGTGACCCTGCGGGACCTGAGCCCATGCTACCCATGCGTGGGCTTCGCACCGGTTTAGCCTCTGGAGCGATGTCCCTCAGTGGAACAGACTTTTAAAAGTCCTGATTTTGTGCTCCATTGCTCTGCCGCTTGCCAGGAGCCGGCCCCGCCCCCCGGGGTCTATCTTCCTGTCGCTTTGGACTCACTTCTCCGCCTGTCCTACCTTTCAGAAAGTGCTTGTTTTTCTGTTTTCTAGAATTGCTGTTCTTCTCTTCAATCTGCCGATGGATTTGCAGGTGTTTGCAATCTTTAGATAAGCTATCTAGCTCATCTCCTGCTAGCTGAATTAGTCTCAGCCTGCTACTTCTCCGCCATCTTGACTCCTCCCCCCAATAGTGTATAAAAATGCAAAAGATTTCTTTTTTAAAATTTTTATTTATTTATTTGTTTGTTTATTTATTTTTTCAGTTTAACAGTATTCATTATTTTTGCATCACACCCAGTGCTCCATGCAATCTGTGCCCTCTCCAATACCCACCACCTGGATCCCCCAACTTCCCACCCCCGCCCCTTCAAAACCCTCAGATTGTTTTTCAGAGTCCATAGTCTCTCATGGTTCACCTCCCCTTCCAATTTCATGTCCTCTGCCCATTTCTTGATTGAATTATTTGTTCTTTGGGTGTTGAGTTTGCTAAGTTCTTTATAGATTCTGGAAACTAGTCCTTTATCTGATATGTCGTTTGCAAATATCTTCTCCCATTCTGACAGTTTTCTTTTGATTTTATTAACTGTTTCCTTTGCTGTGAAAAAGCTTTTGATCTTGATGAAATCCCAATAGTTCATTTTTGCCCTTGCTTCCCTTGCCTTTGGCGATGTTCCTAGGAAGATGTTGCTGCGGCTGAGGTCGAAGAGGTTGCTGCCTGTGTTCTCCTCAAGGATTTTGATGGATTCCTTTCGCACATTGAGGTCCTTCATCCATTTTGAGTCTATTTTCATGTGTGGTGTAAGGAAATGGTCCAATTTCATTTTTCTGCATGTGGCTGTCCAATTTTCCCAACACCATTTATTGAAGAGGCTGTCTTTTTTCCATTGGACATTCTTTCCTGCTTTGTCGAAGATTAGTTGACTGTAGAGTTGAGGGTCTATTTCTGGGCTCTCTATACTGTTCCATTGATCTATGTGTCTGTTTTTGTGCCAGTACCATGCTGTCTTGATGATGACAGCTTTGTAATAGAGCTTGAAGTCCAGAATTGTGATGCCACCAACGTTGGCTTTCTTTTTCAATATCCCCTTGGCTATTCGAGGTCTTTTCTGGTTCCATATAAATTTTAGAATTATTTGTTCCATTTCTTTGAAAAAAAAAAAAGGATGGTACTTTGATAGGAATTGCATTTAATGTGTAGATTGCTTTAGATAGCATAGACATTTTCACAATATTTATTCTTCCAAACCATGGGCATGGAACATTTTTCCATTTCTTTGTGTCTTCCTCAATTTCTTTCAAGAGTACTTTATAGTTTTCTGAGTATAGATTCTGTGCCTCTTTGGTTAGGTTTATTCCTAGGTGTCTTATGGTTTTGGGTGCAATTGTAAATGGGATTGACTCCTTAATTTCTCTTTCTTCTGTCTTGCTGTTGGTGTAGAGAAATGCAACTGATTTCTGTGCATTGATTTTATATCCTGACACTTTACTGAATTCCTGTACAAGTTCTAGCAGTTTTGGAGCTGAGTGTTTTGGGTTTTCCACATATAGTATCATATCATCTGCGAAGAGTGATAATTTGATTTCTTCTTTGCCGATTTGAATGCCTTTAATTTCCTTTTGTTGTCTGATTGCTGAGGCTAGGACTTCTAGTACTATGTTGAATAGCAGTGGTAATAATGGACATCCCTGCCATGTTCCTGACCTTAGCGGAAAAGCTTTCAGTTTTTCTCCATTGAGAATGATATTTGCAGTGGGTTTTTCATAGATGGCTTTGATGATATTGAGGTATGTGCCCTCTACACTCCTGCTTTCTTCTGATGTCCATTAACATGGTAAATTCTTTTCTATCCCCTCACTTTAAATCTGGAGGTGTCTTCGGGCTTAAAATGAGTTTCTTGGATGCAACATATAGATGGGTTTTGTTTTTCTTTTTTTTTTAATCCATTCTGATACCCTGTGTCTTTTGATTGGGGCATTTAGCCCATTAACATTCAGCGTAACTATTGAGAGATATGAATTTAGTGCCATTGTATTTCCTGTAAGGTGACTGTTACTGTGTATGGTCTCTGTTCCTTTCTGATCTATCACTTGTAGGCCTTCTCTTTGCTTAGAGGACCCCTTTCAATATTTCCTGTATAGCTGATTTGGTGTTTGAAAATTCTTTCAGTTTTTGTTTGTCCTGGAAGCTTTTAATCTCTCCTTCTATTTTCAATGATAGCCTAGCTGGATACAGTGTTCTTGGCTGCATGTTTTTCTCGTTTAGTGCTCTGAAAATATCATGCCGGCTCTTTCTGGCCTGCCAGGTCTCTGTGGATATGTCAGCTACCAATCTAATATTTTTACCATTGTATGTTACAGACTTCTTTTCCCGGACTGCTTTCAGGATTTTCTCTTTGTCATTAAGACTTGTAAATTTTACTATTAGGTGACGGGGTGTGTGCATATTCTTACTGATTTTGAAGGGCATTCTCTGAACCTCCTGAATTTTGATGCTTGTTCCCTTTGCCATATTTGGGAAATTCTCCCCAATATTTCTCTCCAGTATACCTTCTGCTCCCCTCTCTCTTTCTTCTTCTTCTGGAATCCCAATATTCTAATGTAATTTCGTCTATTTTGTCACTTATCTCTCGAATTCTCCCCTCGTGGTCCAGTAGCTGTTTGTTCCTCTTTTGCTCAGCTTCTTTATTCTCTGTCATTTTGTCTTCTACATCACTAATTCTTTCTTCTGCCTCAATTATCCTAGCAGTGAGAGCCTCCATTTTTTATTGCACCTCATTAATAGCTTTTTTGATTTCGACTTGATTATATTTTAGTTCATTTCTCCAGAAAGGGCTTTTATATCTCTCGAGAGGGTTTCTCTAATATCTTCCATGCCTTTTTCGAGCCCGGCTAGAACCTTGAGAATTGTCATTCTGAACTCTAGATCTGACATATTACCAATGTCTGTATTGATTAGGTCTCTAGCTTTTGGTACTGCCTCTTGTTCTTTTTTTTTTTTGTGGTGAATTTTTCTGCCTTGTCCTTTTGTCCAGATAAGAGTATATGAAGGAGCAAGTAAAATACTAAAAGGGTGGCAACAACCCCAGGAAAATATGCTTTAACCAAATCAGAAGAGATCCCAAATCTTGGGGGGGGATAAAGGGGATAAAAAGAGCTTCAAAAAGAAAGAAAGAACAAAAAGAAAAGAAAAGAATTAGAAAAAAGGAAATGAATAACGAAATATATAAAAAAGGCAGAAATATATATATTAGATATAGTAGTTAAAAACGTTAAAATTAAAAGGGTAAAAGTTAAAAAAATTTTAGCAGAAGAGAAAAAAAATGAAAAAGAAAAAAATTAAATTAACTACAAGACTAAAAAAATCACAGGGAGAAAGTCATGAGTTCCGTACTTTGCTTTCTCCTCCTCTGGAATTTTGCTGCTCTCCTTGGTATTGAAACCGCACTCCTAGGTAGGTGAACTTGGTCTTGGCTGGATTTCTTGTTGATCTTATGGGGGAGTGGCCTGGTGTAATGATTCTCAAGTGTCTTTGCCCCAGGCAGAATTGCACCGCCCTTACCAGGGGACCAGGCTGAGTAATCCGCTTGGGTTTGCTTTCAGGAGCTTTTGTTTCCTGAGCACTTTCCTTAGAGTTCTGGAGGACGGGAATACAAATGGCAGCCTCCTGGTCTCTGGCCCAGAGGAGCCGAGAGCCTGGGGCCCCACTCTTCAGTGTGCCCTCAGAGAACAGCACCCAGTTACTCCTGTCTGCCTGATCTTTGGTCGCGCTCCAAGCTCACCGAGCCTGTGGCTGGTTCAAGGTAACCCCGAGCTGTGAGCTTGCTGTCGGCTCTGTCTCTGTACCAGTTTTCCCGTTCCAATACCCGCAAGCTCTGCGACACTCAGACACCCCCGATCCTTCTGTGACCCTGCAGGACCTGAGGCCAGGCTGACCCCACATGTGCTTTGCCCCAGTTTAGCCTCTGGAGCGATGTCCCTCAGCGGATCAGACTTTTAAATGTCCTGATTTTGTGCTCTGTTGCTCCGCTGCTTGCTGGGAGCCAGCCCCTCCCCCCGGGGTCTATCTTCCTGTCCCTTTGGACTCACTTCTCCGCCAGTCCTACTTTTCAGAAAGTGGTTGTTTTTCTGTTTCCAGAATTGCTGTTCTTCTCTTTGATCTGCCAATGGATTTGCAGGTGTTTGCAATCTTTAGATAAGCTATCTAGCTGATCTCCTGCTAGCTGAAGTAGTCTCAGCCTGCTACTTCTCCACCATCTTGACTCCTCCTCCTACCCTATGTCTTTTGATTGAAGTGTTCAGCCCATTTACATTCAGACTAATTACTGATAACATATTTATTGCCTTTTGTGACTTGTTTTGTCCTTGTTTCTGGAGATCTTCTCTGTTCCTTTCTTCTTGTTGTCACTTTTCCTCTCTCCTTTACACTTAAAGAGTCCTTTTTAATATTTCTTGCAGCACTAATTTACTGGTCATGAATTCCTTTAGGTTTTGTTTGTCTGGGGAACTATCTATCCATCTAGTCTGAAAGACAGCCTTGCCAGATAGAATTTTTCTGGCTGCAAGTTTTTCCCATTCAACACATTGAATATATTATACCCTCCTTTTTGGATTGTAAAGTTTTTGTTGAGAGATCTGAAGCTAGCCTTATTGGTCTTCTGCTATAAATTCAGATTTCTTTAGTCTTGCTGCTTTTAGGATTTTTTTTTATCATTACATTTTGCCAATTTAATTACAATATGTCCTGGTATTGGGCTTCTTTTGTTGAATTTGATAGGAGTTCTCTGTGACTCCTGGATCTGGATGTTTGTTTCCCTCCCCAGATTTGGGAAGTTCTCAGCTTTTATTTCTTCAAATAAATTTCCTGCCCCCCTTTTTTTCTCTCTTCTTCTTCTAGGACTCCTAAATATGAATGTTACTGTGTTTAATGGAGTCACTTAGTTCCCTCAGTCTATCCTCATGTTTCATGATGCTTCTTTCTTTTGTTCAGCTTCATTATTTTAGCTTCTATATCACTTATTCATTCTTCTGCTTCTTCCATCCCTGCATTCTTTACATCCAGTCTCTTTTGAATCTAAGTTATTATATTTTTCATTTATGACTTTTTTTTAAACTCTTATCTCTGTAGTAAGGGTCTCCCTGAAATAGTCCATTCTTTTCTCAAGTCCAGTGAGTATCCTTATTATTGTTTTAAATTCTCAATTGGTCCTATTACTTATATCTGTTTTACTGAGATCTCTGGCTATGACCATATCTTGTTTTATTTGGGATGAATTCCTCCATTTTGGCATTTTGTCTAAGTTTCTGTTTCCTCTGTGTTAAAAGAACCTGTTATATTTCTTTCTCCTGAGAATAATGCCTTTATGGAAAATAGGTCATATAGTATCCAGGGCCTGGCACTTCAGGGAGTGTCTCTCATGTGTGTTGCATATACTCTGCTGCTATGCTTTGGCTACTATATCCTATAGACCAGTCATCTGCAGAGTTTCTCCTTGCCTGCAGTGAGGAGTGTTTGGACCTTGGCCAGAGTGTGGTGAATTTTAACTAAGGATGCTCTGATCTGCTTATGAAATGAGACCTGGTGCTATTTCTACTATAACTGAAGCCTTGAAGAAATATCTGTTTGGGAGATATGGTATTGGCAGGGGTTTCTGCTGTTCTTCTGAGAAAAGGTCCCACGAAGCTGGGTCTGAGGCACACTTGACTGAAAAGGGCAGTACTGGCAGAGCTCAAGGGTGTGGGACTTGGTGTAAGCCAAGATCTCTTCTGGGCTGTTCATAAATGAAGGTGGCTTTGTTTTTATGCTGAGGTGTAGAAGAAGGAAATGGTGCCAATCAGTCCCGGAGAGGGCTGTCTGTGCTTGCTGCTCTCATAGAAGCACTCTCAGAAGTGTGAACAATCTTCCTGCTGTGCATTCCAGGTATTTTTCAGATTACTGTTTTAACCCTGTCTGCCTCTGGGTTGTTTGCTTACCTTTTCTCCAAGAGTAGTACAGTACCCTCTGGTCTCTATCCCATCCAAGCCTGGCCACTTTTAAAACTCCATGATTTAGGCATGTGGTCTGGGCCAGGATCTGTGCTGGTCTTCTGGGGAAGGGTCTTACTATGTTGGGACTGATGAAGGTTTGACTGAGAAGGGTAGTTGCACCAGGGAGCAGTGGTATGGAATTTGGAGCAAACAGGCTATGAAGCCGGAGTTGGGGGTGAGCTGCCTTTGGCAGGTGGCTCTGAATCTATGTTGGGATGGGAGGGAAGTGGTACCTGCTGACTTTTTAGTCCCTGGAGAGACATTTCTGTGAACACCACCTGTCACCCTTGTGCACCAAGAATCTGTGGAGTTTGTTCTGTTCCTCAGACTGATTTCTTGGGTATTCAGAATGATTTGATTGTTATCTAGTTGTGTTCAAGGGATGAAACAAGCCTATGGTCCTTGTACTATGCCACCATCTTAGCTCTCTCTTCTGATTAGATATATATTTTGACTTGGATTTAACTACTATAATGAGTTGTTAATAATTAACTTACTTGGTTATAATCAATAATAATTAGTAAGTAAACTTCCCAGAAATTAATCTAGAACAAATGGAGATTTATAAAAATAGTTGTCTTCTAAGAAAAAAGAAGATTGGAGTTGAAGATCTCGCATTGCTTTTCTTTCTTTCCTTATTTTTAGTAGAATACTTTTCATCTTTTGGAGGATTGTCACTTATTTTATGCTTCTTAACATGATAATAAATATTTCAGGATGAATCTTAAGGCTGAGTTAAGTATTACATTTTTAACAGTCCCCTTCAAGTTGTTAGTTTTATTATTCATATCCACCTTGGCTTATAAGTGGAAACTTTAAACATTTTTTTTCAGGTTATGTGGTTACCCAAATGAAGTGCCAGATGTTCATGGCACTCAGTATTGTGAGATTGACCAATTGTACTTTAGTTGTAATAATTGGAAATTAAAGGGGACTATTAGGAATGATATTTTGGTATTGATCTACACACCAAACTTATTTCATGAAAAAGATCAACACAAAGAAAAACAACAATAACACAAATCCTTAGGTTTATCAGTGATAAAAATCATGCACATTTCACATGTACATTGCTTTTATTTTCCTGAACCTTAAAATCTTGGCTTGTGTTATTAGGCACATTTAAGAATTATAACCTGAACATGTCAGTTACTACATCTCTTAAATTTAGTGAACTTCAAAAAAGTATTTTAAGCTCTTTTAAGTTTCTTTTTTGTGCAAATTTTTATTTATGTATTCATTTTGGCTCCTTTTTCTTTCTTTATTTCTTTTTAAATTATGCCATATTAGTCACCATACAGTACACTATCAGTTTTTGATGTAGTTAAGCTCCTTAAAGTTTTGGTTGGATCAAATTATTCCCTATTTATTTTATCAATAACATTGATGTAGAAGTTGAAATTATAGCTTTTGCCATATTCTTGAGAGAGAGAGAGAAAGTATTGATTCAAGGAGAAAATAAAAGTATGGTTATTAATTAAATCAGCATTGTCTTTCTTAAATGAGGTAAAAAATTTTTGAGCAAAAATAAAGTTATCATTGAATTTACCTTAAAATTTTGTTTAAAATGCATATGGTTTCAAGCAGAGGTAATAAAATATACAGATTCCTTAGAATGTGACAATGTAAACATGTATGAGTGTGTTCGTATGTGTAAACATAAATACAAATTACCTTTGGCACTATTAGAAATGGAAAAGGTCTCTCTCACAAGTAATTAATATTTCTTAAGTTATATTGTCCTATATTGGTTCATAGATAAGTTTCAAGTTTGAAAACTAGTATGATGTTTTTCTTTTTATGAAGCTATTTTATCTTGGTATTTTAATTTTATTTTAATGACTCAAACATTGCTTTAATGCACATTTATTGAGCAAATGCTATGTTGATAGATACTGTCTTATCACTAGAGTATGAGGTAAATTGAACAAGCAAGGATTCTTGCTTTACAAAGTTTAAAATCTATAAAGGATACATTGGTACTAGATCATACAATTTTAGTACAACTTCAATTCTCCAAGTGATCAATTTTCTCAATATCCCACCTATATTCAGTTATGGCATACATAATTTGATCTTGACTGACTCACAACAAAAGTTTTGCTTAATTTTTCAAAATGTCAACATTTTCTATTCTGGGTGGATTAAATTCTTTTAGTGGGGCATTTAGTCACTGAAAGAACTATTCATAATATGAATTAAAAAAAGACCAAAAAGACAAGGAGTCTGACATCATTAAACTTATAGTACAATGTGCAGATTTCCTGTGGTAACAGTTAAGCCAGTCTCAGAACAAAGACAAACTAAAAAAAAAAATGAATTAAATAAAATAAATATGGCTTTGTTTGAGGTGCTGGATAGTTCTTGAGAGTTCAATCTACTTCTGTTCAAGAATACATGATGTGTCTACATATTTCAAATTGTATTTGTGGACATTTATAAGATTCTTTACAGACTAAAGATGTGTTATTTTCTCCTCAAACCCTTGCTTCATATGTCTAAATAGCTTTTGACAATTAAGTGAATGTGGTTTCCTAAGAGAAGTCATATAAACACTAAGCATAAACTTTATTTTCATCATGCGCTGTCCCCCTCTTTCCCGTAAATCTTTGTATCATACTTAAAAGGTCTATGCTTTAAAAATCTTATTCTTCAACAGCATTTATTGGATGCACACTTTGTACAAAATTCCCTAATAAATGCTTTGAAAGAAGAGCTAAAAATAGACTTGAAATACTATTACAGTACTAGTTTCCTAATTCCAATTAAATTTAGTAACATAATAGAAATAGATATGCCATCATAGTAATATCTTCTTATTTCATGGTCTATTAATATCCATTAATATACTGGAAGTCACATTAAATACAAACCAATGATTCTGTTATTAAAATAATTGGCCTGTACCTTACAGGTTCTCTCCAAACATTTTATTTTCTTGTTTTGTAACTGGATATTGCCATAGAAGATGTGGTCACTTCCCTGGAAGTTCTTGAAATCTCCCTGTCAGAGAGCTACCTTATTTGACTATGATGAGCATGAATTTTGGAGATACTAGAACCTTTGGCTAATTAATATATATTTTTCTAAATGACAAGCCGAAATTACAGTGTTTTATTTTTTCACTTCTAGGAGAATATGATAGGGATGTTGACATGTAGAAGACAAGATTATATGTTACAGTGAACCAAATAACCAAGTGAGGTAAGAAAGAGTATAAGTCACTCTGACTAGCAGAATTGATTGAACTAAAATTACAGAACAAGGAACAACCCAAACTAAAACTGCCAGAAGTCTCTAGATAGCATATCATTTATTTTATACACAGGGGGCCAAATACATTCATTCAGCAGAAAGGTAAGCATATGGGGGCAGTATTTTAACTTCTGCTTTGCTTTGTTTTGTTTCATAAAGTTTGAGAGCAGATTGATCTAATTCTTATTATTTTGTGGTATGGAATTTTATTTAGCCAAAAAATCCAACAGGAATGCAGTACTAATACATCCTTACATAGCTTGTATGAAACTTGAAAACATTAAATGATATCAAAGAAGCATGTCACAAAGACCATATACTGCATGATCCAATTTATATAGAATGTCCAGAAGGAGAAAAATCTTCTGAGACAGAAAGTAAAAATTAATGATGCCTTAGGTCTAGCAGTGATGCAGTGGAATATTTAAAGTGACTACTAAGAGGTTCAATGTTTCTTTTTCTGATACAATGAAAATGTTTTATAGTTGATATTGTGATGGTTGCTCAACTTTGTGAATATACTGAAAACAGGTGAATTATACAGTTTATTTATTTATTTATTTTTAAAGATTTTATTTATTTATTTAACAGACAGAGATCACAAGGAGGCAGAGAGACAGGCAGAGAGAGAGGAGGAAGCAGGCTCCTTGCTGAGCAGAAAGCCGGATGCGGGGCTCGATCCCAGGACCCTGGGATCATGACCCGAGCCGAAGGCAGAGGCTTTAACCCACTGAGCCACCCAGGCGCCCCTAGAGTTTATTTTTTTAATCTAATTCTTATTGATGACCAAGGCAGTAAGCCTTTTGCACATAATACAATTTTTTTGTGGATTTTTTTCACCATAGATTTTTAGAGAGTTTTAATTTCATATTTCACCATAAACTCCCCATAATGATTTACTATGGGAAAATGGTCTCTAACAATTCATCATGAGTTATCCTGGGATACTTACTTAGTCCTCAGGCAATGGATAGTTCATATGGTGGAAATAGCATGCTTATTTGTAGTCATAATGGAAGGAAATTGCTTGAGAGGATTCTGACAGCACAGAAAATAGGCCAATTAGTTATCCAACTCTCATCCTCCTGTGATTCATAATTGTCTTCATTTAATTTCACTGTCACTTATGAAGTGAGGTTAAGAATAGATTAGCTTCTTTTAGCCACATCTTACAATTAGCTTACTCCTTTGATTTTTATTTTAAACAATATGACTGGGTTTAAACATCAGTATTCTCAAAACTGTATTTAACAGTTATTCATCATAAAGCACATGCTAATATTTAAACAACCTCACTCAGCTCCATAATCTAAAAATCAATCATGCTCAAAATAGGTTTTTTTTTCACCAAATGATCATCAACTGCTACTTTTCAATAATTAAAATCAAAACCAAGAAAATGTTATATGCTTGGCTAAGTAAATAGTTTTAAATGTTTGAAAATCAATTCTATAATGATGGGTTCATTATAGGACAAAAAGGGCAAAATAAAATTATAATATAGAAAAAACACAACTTCCTATAGTATGAAATCAAGGAAACCAGTATTATTCTTGCATGTATCTGTTATTTCTCAAATTTGTATATAGATTGGTAAATAAGCTTTATATAGCTGAGTATAAAGTGGTTGTATATCTGTGTATATGGTGTTTTTCTCCAATAAAGATGGCTTAAGGACCAGACTAGGCTTTCCTTAGTACAATATTCCAATCAAATCACCTATTTCGTTTCTGAGCTCACAGCAGGGACTAAGTTTATTTTGTGGATATAAGGAACCATGTACAATATACTTGATATACCTGTTCTAAGAAGTTGTTCTATTACATCCAGAAGCCAAAATATTACTTTTTTTATAGTTTGTGAGATTTACTTGCTGACTTTTTTTTTTAACTGCTGACTTGTTTTTTTTTTAAGTTTTTATTTAAATTTAATTTAGTTAACATGCACTGTATTATTAGTTTCAGAGGTAGAATTTAGTGATTCCTCAGTTGCATACAACACCCAGTACTCATTACTTCAAGTACCCTCTTTAATGCCCATCACCCAAGTACTCCAAAACCCCACCCACCTCCCCTTCAGTAAACTTTAGTTTGTTTCCTATAGTTAAGAGTGTCTTATGATTTCTCTCCCTATCTCTTTTTGTCTTATTTTTTCTTTCCTTTCCCTTATGTTCTTCTGTTTTGTTTCTTAAATTCCACATATGACTGAAATCAACTGATATTTGTCTTTCTAGGACTGACTTATTTTGCTTAGCATAATAACCTCTACTTCCATCCACATTGTTGCAAATGACAATATTTCTTTTTTTTTTTTTTGGATGGCTAATATTCCATCGTGTATACACACCACATCTTTGTTATCCATTCATCAGTCAATGGACATCTGGGCTCTTTCTATATTTTGTCTATTGTGGCCTCATTTTGTCTATTGAGGTGCATGTGCCCCTTCAAATCACTATTTTTGTATCCTTTGGGTAAATACCTAGTAGTGTAATTGCAGGCTCATAGGGTAGTTCTATTTTTAAAATTTTCAAGAAACTCCATACTCTTTTCCAGAGTGATTGTACCAGTTTAGATTCCCAACAACAATGTAAGATGGTGCTCCTCTTTCTGCATCCTTACCAACATCTGTTGTTTCCTGAGTTGCTCATTGTAGCCATTCTAAATGGAGTGAGATGGTTTCTTTTTTTTTTTTTAACTTTTTATTTTTTATAAACATATATTTTTATCCCCAGGGGTACAGGTCTGTGAATCACCTTATTACAGTGTTGATTTGCATTTCCCTAATGCCCAGGGATGCTGAGCATTTTTTTTTTCAGTATGTCTGTTGGTCATTGGTATGTTTTCCTTAGAGAAATGTCTGATGAAGTTCTGATAGTTCATTTTTGCTTTTGTTTTCACTGTTTTTGGAGCCATGTCTAGAATGAATTTGTTGTGGCCTAGGTCAAAGAGGTTCATGCCTTTGTTTTCCTCTAGGATTTTGATGGATTCTTGTCTCATATTTAGATCTTTCATCCATTTTGAGTTCATTTCTGTGTATGGTGTAAGAAAATGGTCCAGTTTCATTCTTCTGCATGTGACTGCCCAAGTGTCCAAACACCATTTGTTGAAGGGCCCGTGTTTTTCCATTAGATATTCTTTCCTGCTTTATCAAAGATTACTTGACCATAGAATTAAGACTCCATTACTGGATTCTCTATTCTGTTCATTGATATATGTGTCTGTTTTGTGCCAGTACCATCTTGCCTTGATGATTATTGCACTGTAATACATCTTGATGTCCAGAATTGTGATGCCACCAGCTCTGGTTTTCTTGTTTAACATCCCTTTGGCTATTCAGGGTCTTTTGATTCCATACAAACTTTAGTACTGTTTGTTCCCACTCTGTGAAAAATGTTTATGGTATTCTGATAGGGATGGCAATGAACATGTAGATTGCTTTGTGTAGCATAGACATTTTAACAGTATCTGTTCTTCCAGTCCATGAGCATGGGATGTTCTTCCATTTCTTTGTGTCTTCCCCGATTTCTTTCATAAGTGTTCTATAGTTTTCAGAGTACAGATACTCTGTTTCTTTGGTTAGATTTATTCCTAGATATCTAATGGTTTTAAAGCAATTGTAAATAGGATCAATTCCTTGATCTTTCTTCTGCCTTGTTGTTAGTTTATAAAAATGCAACAGATTTCTGTATTGGTTTTATATCTTGTGACCTTGCTGGATTCCTGTATCAGTTCTAGCAATTTTTTGGTAGAGTCTTTTGGGTTTTCTACAGAGTATCATGTCATATACAAAGAGTGAAAGTTTTATTTCTTCTTTGTCAACTTGGATGTCTTTTATTTCATTTTATTGTCTGATTGCTGAGACTAGGACATCCAGTACTATGTTGAACAACAGTGGAGATAGTGGACATCCTTGTCATGTTCCTGACCTTAGGGGAAAACCTCTTAGTTTTTCCCCATTGAGGATGATATTCCCTGTGGGTTTTTTATATATAACTTTTATGATATTGAGGTGTGTTACTTCTATCCCTACAATGCAGAGAGTTTTTGAAGAATGGATGCTGTACTTTGTCAAAAGCTTTTTCTGCATCCATTAACATGGTGTATCGCATTGATTGATTAATGAACGATGAATCACCACTGCAGCCCAGGAATAAATTCAACTTGTTTGTAGTGAATAATCCTTTTAATGTACTGTTGGATCCTAAGAGCTAGTATTATGGTGAGAATTTTTGCATCCATGTTCATCAGGAATATTGGTCTGTAATCTTTATTTTAGTGGTGTCTTTGTGTGATTAGGGATTAAGGTAATGTTGGCATCATAGAATAAATTTGGAAATTGGTAGAATTCTATTGGGAAACCGTTTATCCTTACACTTTTGTTTATTGGGAGATTTTTGATGACTGACTTAATTTTTTGGCTGGTCATGTGTCTGTTCAAGTTTCCTATTTCTACCTGTTTCAGTTTTGTCTATGTGTTTCTAGAAATTCATGCATTTCCTCCAGACTGCCTAATATATTGGCATATAATTTATCATAATATTAATTTTTCCTCCATTTTTAATAACATATAATGTTTTTATTTCAGGGGTACATGTCTGTGATTTATCAGTTTTACACAATTCACAGCACTCGCCAAAGAACATACCTTCCCCAATATTCATCCACCAGCTACCTCATCCTTTCCATGCCCATCCCCTCCAGCAAACTTCAGTTTGTTAACTGACATTAAAATGTTCTTATGGTTTGTCTCCCTCTCTGATTTCATGTTGTTTCATTTTTCCCTCCCTTTCACTATGATCCTCTGTCTTTTTTCTCAAATTCCTCATATAAGTGAGATCATATGATAATTGTCTTTCTTAATTGATTACTTAGTTTGGGTTTTTTTGTTTAGTTGTTTGTTTTGTATTTTTATTGGTTTATTTATTTTTTAATTTTTTAATTTAATTTCTTTTCAGTGTAACAGAATACATTGTTTATGCACCACACCCAGTGCTCCATGCAATACTTGCCCTGTATAATACCCACCACCTTGTACCCCGACCTACCACCCCCCCGCCACTTCAAACCCCTCAGATTGTTTTTCAGAGTCCATAGTCTCTCATGGTTCACCTCTCCTTCCAATTTCCCCAACTCCCTTCTCTCTATCTCCCCATGTCCTCCATGCTATTTGTTATGCTCCACAAATAAGTGAAACCATACAATAATTGACTCTCTCTGCTTGACTTATTTCACTCAACATAATCTCTTTCAGTCCCGTCCATGTTGCTACAAAAGTTTGGTATTCATCCTTTCTGATGGAGGCATAATACTCCATAGTGTATATGGACCACATCTTCCTTATCCATTTGTCCGTTGAAGGGCATCTTGGTTCTTTCCACAGTTTGGCGACCGTGGCCATTGCTGCTATAAACATTGGGGTACAGATGGCCCTTCTTTTCACTGCATCTGTATCTTTGGGGTAAATACCCAGTCATGCAATCGTACGGTCATAGGGAGGTTCTATTTTTAATTTCTTGAGGAATCTCTACACTGTTCTCCAAAGTGGCTGCATCAACTTGCATTCCCACCAACAGTGGAAGAGGGTTCCTCTTTCTCCACATCCCCTCCAACACATGTTGTTTCCTGTCTTGCTAATTTTGGCCATTCTAACTGGTGTAAGGTGATATCTCAGTGTGGTTTTAAGTTGAATTTCCCTGATGGCTTGTGATGATGAACATTTTTTCATGTGTCTGATAGCCATTTGTATGTCTTCATTGGAGAAGTGTCTGTTCATGTCTTCTGCCCATTTTTTGACATGATTATCTCTTTTGTGTGTGTTGAGCTTGAGAAGTTATTTATAGATCCTGGATATCAGCTTTCTTCTGTGCTGTTATTTGCAAATATCTTCTCCCATTCCGTGAGTTGCCTCTTTGCTTTATTGACTTTTTCCTTTGCTGTGAAGAAGCTTTTGATCTTGATGAAGTCCCAAAAGTTCATTTTCACTTTTGTTTCCTTTGCCTTTGGAGACATATCTTGAAAGTAGTTGCTGTGGCTGATATAGAAGTTAATGCCTATGTTCTCCTCCAGGATTCTGATGGATTCCTGTCTCTCCTCACCTTGAGGTCTTTTATCCATTTTCAGTTTTTTTTTTTTTTTTTGTACGGCATTAGAGAGTGGTCAAGTTTCATTCTTCTACATATAGCTGTCCAATTTTCCCAGCATCATTTATTGAAGACACTTTTCCACTGTATATTTTTTCCTGCTTTGTCAAAGATTATTTGATCATAGAGTTGAGGGTCAATATCTGGGCTCTCTACTCTGCTCCACTGGTCTGTGTGTCTGTTTTTATGCCAGTACCATGGTGTCTTAGTGATCACAGATTTGTAATAAAGCTTGAAATCAGGCAACATGATGACACGAGCTTTGTTTTTCTTTTTCAACATTTTCTTAGCAATTCTGGGTCTCTTCTGATTCCATAAAATTTTAGGATTATTTGCGCCAGCTCTTTGAAAAATACTGGTGGAATTTTGATTGGAATGGCATTAAAAATATCAATTTCTCTAGGCAGTATATGTATTTTAACAATGTTTATTCTTCCAATCCAAGAGCATGGGATGGTCTTCCATCTTTTTGTGTCTTCTTCAATTTCTTTCATGAGTGTTCTGTATTTCCTCAAGTATAGATCCTTTACCCCTTAATTAGTTTTATTCCTAGGAGTCTTATGATTCTTGGTCCAACAGTAAATGGAATCGATTCTCTAATTTCCCTTTCAATATTTTCATTGTTAGGGTATAAGAAAGCAACTGATTTCTGTACGTTGACTTTGTATCCTGCCACATTACTGAATTGTTGTATGAGTCCAAGTAGTTTGGAGGCAGAGTCTTTTGGGTTTCCATATAATGTATCATGTCATCTGTGAAGAGAAAAAGTTTGACCTCTTCCTTGCCAATTTGGATACCTTTTATTTCTCTTTGCTGTCTGATTGCTGTTGCTAGGACTTCTAATACTATGTTGAACAAGAGTGGTGAGAGTGGGCATCCTTGCCATGTTCCCAGTCTGAACGCAAGGGCTGTGAGCTTTTTCCCATTGAGAATGACATTTGCTGTGCGTTTTTCTTAGATAGATTTTATGAAGTTCAAGAATGTTCCCTCTATCACTTTGAAGCTTTTTAATCAGGAATGGAAGCTGGATTTTCTCCAATGCTTTTCTGCATCCATCGAGAGGACCATGTGGTTCTTCTCCCTTCTCTTATTGATTTGTTCTATCACATTGATTGATTTGAGAATGTTGAACCATCCTTGCAACCCAGGGATGAATCTCACCTGGTAATGGTGGATAGTCATTTTAATGTGATGTTGGATCCTATTTGCTATGATCTTGTTGAGAATCTTAGCATCCATATTCATCAGGGATATTGGTATGAAATTATCCTTTTTGGTGGGGTCTTTGCTGGTTTGGGCATCAGGGCATTACCCATCAGGTTAATGCTGGTTTCATAAAAAGAGTCTGGAAGTTTTCCTTCTGCTTCAGTTTTTTGAAACAGCTTCAGAAGAATAGGTGTTATTTCTTCTTTGAAAATTTTGTAGAATTCCCCAGGGAATCCATCAGGTCCTGGGCTCTTGTTTTTTGGGAGGTTTTGGATCACTGCTTCAATCTCCTTACTAGATATTGTGCTATTCTGGTTGCAATTTCTTCCTGCTTCAATTTTGGAAGTTTATAGTTTCCCAGGAATGCATCCATTTTATCTAGGTTCCTTAACTTATTGACATGTAACTGTTGATAATAACTTCTGATGATTGTTTCTATTTCCTTGGAGTTAGTTGTGATCTCTCCCTTTTCATTCATAATTTTATTAATTAGTGACTTCTCTTTTCTTTTGGATTAATGTGGCCAATGGCTTATCAATCTTATTGATTCTTTCAAAAAACCAGCTTCTAGTTTTGTTGATGCGTTCTACTATATCTCTAGTTTCTATCTCATTGTTCTCTGCTCTAATCTTGATTATTTCCCTTCTTGTGTGTGGAGTTGGTTTAATTTGTTCTTGATTCTCCAGTTGTTTAAGGTGTAGATAGAGCTGGTGTATTCTGGATTTTTCAATTTTTTTGAGGGAGGCTTGGATGGTTATATATTTCCCCCCGGGACCACCTTTGCTGTATCCCATAGGTTTTGGGTCAAAGTGTCTTCATTTTCATTGGTTTCTATGAATTGTTTAAGTTCTTCTTTGATCTCCTGGTTTAATCCAAGCACTCTGAAGCAAGGTGGTCTTTAGCTTCCAGGTGTTTGAGTTCCTTCCAAACTTTTCCTTAAGATTGAGCTCCAGTTTCAAAGCATTGTGATCTGAGAATATGCAGGGAATAATCTCAATCTTTTGGTATTGTTTGAGCCCTGATTTGTGACCCAGTATGTGGTCTATTCTGGAGAAGATTCCATATGCACTTGAGAAGAATCAGTATTCTGTTGTTTTAGGGTGGAATGTTCTGTATATATCTATGAGGTCCATCTAGTCCAATGTGTCATTCAATGTTCTTGTTTCTTTATTTATTTTCTGCTTGGATGATCTATTACTGAAAGAGGCATGTTAAGATCTCCTACTATTAATGTATTCATATCAATATGGCTCTTTATCTTGATTAACAGTTTTCTTACGTAGTTGGCTGCTCCCATATTGGGGCATAAATATTTACAATTCTTAGATCATCTTGGTGGATATTTCCTTTAAGAATTATGTAGTGTTCTTCTGTATCTCTGACTACAGTCTTTAGTTTAAAGTATACTTTATCTGATACGAGAATCACTACCCTGTCCTTCTTTTGAGGTTTATTGGCATGAAAGATGCTTCTCTGTCCCTTCACTTTCAGTCTGGGTGTATCCTTAGGTTCAAAAATGGGTCTCTTGTAGACAACATATGGATGGTTCCTGTCCTTTTACCCAATCTGCAACCCTGTGTCATTTTATGGATGCATTTAGGCCATTCACATTGAGAGTGATTATTGAGAGATATGTTTTTATTGACATCATGTTGCCTTTGAAGTCTTTCTTTCTGTAGATTGTCTCTATATTTCTGTTCAATGATATTTTTAGGATTTTTTCTCTTTTATAGAACCCCCCTTAATATTTCCTGCAGTGTTGGCTTAGTGGTTACATACTCTTTTAAACCTTGCCCGTCTTAGAAACTCTTTATCTCTCCATCCATTTTGAATGTCAATCTTGCTGGATAAAGTATTCTTGGCTGCAGTTTTTCTCATTTAGTGCCCTAAATATGTCTTTCCAGCCCTTTCTGGTTTGCCAGGTTTCTGTGGACAGGTCTGATGTTATTTTGGTGGGCTTTCTTCTGTGCATTAGGAATTTCTTTGCCCTAGCTGCTTTCAAGAGGCCCTGTCTACAATTATGATTCATCATTCTTACTATCAGGTGTATTGATGTCTTACTAGCTTCTATAATCTTTGAGGGAGACCGTTCTGCTCAGTATATGAATGCTGGTTCCATTAGTGAGATTGGGAAAATTTTCATGGAGAATTTGTTCAACTATATCTCCTAGTCTTCTTTCTCCTCCCCCTCAGGGATTCCAATAATTCTGATGTTGGAATGTTTCATGGCATCATTTATTTTCCTAATTCTGTTTTCATGGCTTCTAAGCTGTTTGTTCCAGGCTTCCTCCTGATCCTTTCTATCTGTTTGTCCTCCAGATCACTAATTCTATCTTCTGTCTCAGTTACCCTAGCTTTTAGAGAATTTAGGTTAGATTGGAACTCCTTGAGAACATTGTGAACATCATCCCTGGTGGCTTTCACTTCTGCCATAATCAATTCCATTTTGTCATCCATGGGTTTCTCCAACCTAGCTATTGCATGGATAATTCTTAGCCTGAATTCCCTTTCTGACATATTGTCTATGCCCATGGCCATTAGCTCTGTTGCAGAAGGCACAGTCTCTAAATTTCGCTTCTGTTGGGCATTCCTCCTCCTATTCATTTTGGTAAGAGATGGCTGAACGGATATAGCTGTATGTATTGACTGCAGTGCAGGCAAGGTGCACCCTGGAATGGTTCTGATCAATCAAGAGTCGCCACCCAAAATAAAGAAAAAAGAAAGAAAGAGAGAGAGAGAGAGATAGAGAGATACAGGGAAAAAAAAAGAAAGAAAAAATAAAAGAGAATGCCTAGCTCAAATGGGCCCGAAGGTAAGATTTATGAAGTATACAAACAAAACAGACAAACAAAAAGACTGATGAAAGTAGATGACAAGAGAAAAATAAATATATAAAAACAAAACAAAACAAAAAAAGAACCCTGTCAAAAAGAACCCCAAGTATAAGATTTATATACTACCAGGACAAAAACAAAAACACAGAAACACTGGCAGAAGAAAAAGATGGGAGAGTGGTTATAAATTCTCAGTGTGGGCGACGAAGGTCATTTTGATTCTTTCTGGATGTATCTTAACAGCTTTGTTAAAGGACTCAACTTTCCTAAGATAAAGGGGGATTATAAACTGGTTTACGTATAGGGTAGCATTGATTGGGGAAAGGGGATTACCTTGAAGTTTAACTCTACATTAATATTAAAAAAAATAAAATTAAAAAAAGAATAAACTAAACTGAACTAAAATTTTAAAAAATTAAAAAAAAGAAAAGCAAAAGAAAAACACAGGTGCATGTATCAAAAAGTTCAGGTTCAAAGGATATTATACAATTTGCTGTACTGGATATCTCACTGTGATGTTAAATAGGTTAAACAATTATCTCTTTAAAAAAATGAACCAGAATAGTGGGAATGAATGAAAAATAAAAGTTGTATCTATGAAGCGTGGTGGTTCTCTTGTCTTTTTTTTTTTTTTTTTTTTTTTTGGTTGGCTCTCTGGGGGAGGGGCCTTGCACGTGATTTTTCAGACATTTTTGAGGTTCCCTGAGTTAATTCCTCTTGCCCCCATCAAGGAGATGTGCTCTGAGGAAACTGGTTTTTCAGGATTTTGTTCTCTGGAGGTTTTTTATTTGTTTGTTCATTTTGTTTTCTCTCACCTTGGTAGCTTTTGATGGTTTTTGGAGGTTTACAGGAAAGCAGACTAAACCCAGACCTCCCTCTCAGAGAGAAGCCTCAGTCTGTTGCCCTCTGGGGGCTCCAGAGCACATAAATTGCCCCTTGGCTGCTGGCAGAGCATGTTCCCAGTCACGGTCTCTGGGGTAACAAAACTCCTGCTTGTACCCAAAACCATGAATGCTGTGTCTGTCTGGGCAGCTCCAGACCACCAGAGAGGTTTCAAGCAGTGACAGCACACTGAGATTTTCCTACTGGCCGGGCTGGGAGTGCTCCGACTCTCCAGGGTCAGAGAGAGCACCTGCTGGTGCCTGCATGCACCTCTCTCAGGGTGGGTGTGGGGTGTGACTCAGACTCTGGTAGCTTGGCATGTGGAGATTGCAAAAGGCTGTGGTTCTTCCAGCTGGTGCCTGCACGCACCTCTGGGGGGTGGTGGGGCCCAACTCAGACTCTGGTAGCATGGCACGTGTGTGGAGAATGCAAAACGCTGTGGTTCTGTCAGCTGGTGAGGCTCCCTGCCCTTCATGGAGCTGCCACCCAGATGCTCTCAAGTGCTCTGGTGGCTCAGGGACTAAGACCTGGCTTCTTCACCACACTCTCTCTGGCTCAGTGCCAGGGTTGGCTGTCCTGGGTCTGGGGACTGAAGCCCCTGTCCCTAACCGCCCTGATTTCCAGAATTTCCCCCCACGATCCTTTGCTCTTTTTGAGTGCTTTCAACCAAACTCCAAGTTAATACTGGTCCGCAAATGCAGGGCACTCTCATATTGGGGTATTACTTTCAAATGGGTCACTTCTGGTGGCTCCCTCCCCCTTTTGTTTAGCTTCCGATATCAGTTAGATGTTCCCATTCCACTTTACCTGCCCACTGGTGTCTTCTGTCCCCGTAGAGATCCAGAAATGTATAATTCTAATGTCAGGCTGCTTTCAGGGGTGTTCAGAGTTCTTTGGTAGGTAATCAGCTCACTTTAGGGTACAGGTTGAAATAGCGCCTCCTCCTAATTCCCCGCCACTGGTCTCCAACTGTACTTTTATTTATTTTTTTAATTTCTTTTCAGTGTTTCAGAATACACTGTTTATTCACCACACCTAATCCTCCATGCAAAACATGCCCTCCATAATACCCTCCACCAGGCTCACCCAACCTCCCACTCTTCACCCCTCCAAAGCCCTCCATTTCTTTCTCAGAGTCCACAGTGTCTCATGGCTCATCTCCCCCTCCAATTTCCTCTGACTCACTTCTCCTCTCCATCTCCCCATATCTTCATGTTATTCCTTATACTCCACAAATAAGTGAAACCATATGATAATTGACTCTCTCTGCTTGACTTATTTCACTCAGCATAATCTCTTCCAGTTCCGGCCATGTTGCTACAAAAGTTGGTATTCATCCTTTCTGAGGGAGGCATAATACTCCATAGTGTAGATGGACCACATCTTCCTTATCCATTCATCCGTTGAAGGGCATCTTGGTTCTTTCCACAGTTTGGCGACCATGGCCATTGCTGCTATAAACATTGGGGTACAGATGGCCCTTCTTTTCACTACATCTGTATCTTTGGGGTAAATACCCAATAGTGCAATTTCAGTGTCATAGGGTAGCTCTATTTTTAATTTCTTAAGGAATCTCCACACTGTTTTCCAAAGTGGCTGCACCAACTTGCATTTCCACCAACAGTGTAAGAGGGTTCCCCTTTCTCCACATCCTCTCCAACACATGTTGTTTCCTGTCTTGCTAATTTTGGCTATTCTAACTGGTGTAAGGTGGTATCTCAATGTGGTTTTAATTTGAATTTCCCTGATGGCTAGTGATGATGAACATTTTTTCATCTGTCTGTTAGCCATTTGTATGTCTTCATTGGAGAAGTGTCTGTTCATGTCTTCTGCCCATTTTTTGACATGAGTATCTATTTCGTGTGTGTTGAGTTTGACTTATTTCAATAAGCATAATACCATTTAGTTCCATCCATATTGTTGTGAATGACAAGATTTCAAGTTTTTTTATGGCTGCATAATATATAATATATATATGCATAATATATAATATGTATGTGCAATCTATATATGTATGTGCAATCTATATATGTATATGTATATATATATGTATATATATATCCTCACATATTATTTATCTATTGATGGACATCTTGGCTCTTTCCATAGTTTGGCTATTGTGTATATTGCTGCTATAAACATTGGGGTGTATGTGCCACTTCAGATCACTACATTTCTATCACTAGGGTAAATCCCCAGTAGTGTGATTGCTGGTTCATAGTGTAGCTCTATTTTCAACTTTTTGAGGAAACTCCATAGTATTTTCCAGAGTGGCTCCACCAGCTTGCATTCCTATCAACAGTGTAGGAGGGTTCTCCTTTCTCTGCATCTTCGCCAACACCTGTCATTTCCTGACTTGTTAAATTTAGCCATTCTGACTGGTATGATCACTGATGCTAAGTGATGTTGAGCACTTTTTCACATGTCTGTTGGCCATTTGGATATCTTCTTTGCAAAAAATGTCTGTTCATATCTTCTGTCCATTTCTTGATTTCATTATTTGTTCCTTGGGTGAGTTTGATAAGTTCCTTATAGATTTTGGATATTAGCCCTTTATCTGATATGTTGTTTGCAAATATCTTCTCCCATTCTGTTGTTTGTCTTTAAGTTTTGTTGACTCTTTCCTTTGCTATGCAAAAGATTTTTATCTTGATGAAGTCCCAAATGTTCATTTTTGCCCTTTCTTCCCTTGTCTTTGGTGATGTTTCTAGGAAGAAGTTGCTGTGGCTGAGGTTGAAGAGGTTGCTGCCTGTATTCTCCTCAGGGATTTTGATAGAAATTTAGGTCTTCCATCCATTTTGATTGAAATTTAGGTTTTCCATCCATTTTGAGTCTATTTTCATGTATGGTGTAAGGAAATGTTACAGTTTCATTCTTCTGCATGTGGCTGTCTAATTTTCTCAACACCATTTGTTAAAGAGACCATCTTTTTTCCACTGGACATTTTTTCCTGCTTTGTTGAAGATTAGTTGACCATAGAGGTTAAGGTCCATTACTGGCCTCTCTATTCTGTTCCATTTATCTATGTGTCTGTTTTTGTGCGAGTACCATACTGTCTTGATGATTACAGCTGTGTAATAGAGCTTGAAGTACAGAATTGTTATGACATGAGCTTGGTTTTTCTTTTTCAACATTATGCAGACTATTCAGGGTCTCTTCCAGTTCCCTATAAGTTTTAGGATTATTTGTTCCATTTCTTTGAAAAAAGTTGATGGTATTTTGATAAGGATTGCTTTAAATGTGTGGATAGCTCTAGGTAGCATAGACATTTTCACAATATTTTTTCTCCCAATCCATAAGCATGGAACATCTTTCCATTTCTTTGTGTCTTCCCCAATTTCTTTCATGAGTATTCTATACTTTTCTGAGTACAGATACTTTGCCTCTTTGATTAGATTTATTCCTAGGTATCTAATGGTTTTTGGTGAAATGGTAAATGGGATTGACTCCTTAATTTCTCTTTCTTCTGTCTTGTTGGTGTATACAAATACAACTGATTTCTGTGCACTGATTTCATATCCTGACACTTCAATGAATTCCTGTATGAGTTCTAGCTCTTTTGGGGTGGAGTCTTTCAGGTTTTCCACAGAACGTATCATATCATCTGCAAAGAATGAGAGTTTGACTTCTTTACTGATTCAGATACCCTTTATTTCATTTTGTTCTCTGATTGCTGAGGCTAAGACTTCAAAACTATGTTGCATTACAGTGGTGATACTGGACAGCCCTGCCATTTTCCTGACCTTAGGGGAAAAGCTCTCAGTTTTTCCCCATTCAGAATGATATTCTCTGTGGATTTTTCATAGATGGCTTTTATGATATTGAGGCATGTATCTTCTGCCTCTACAATGCAGAGACTTTTGATCATGAAAGGATGCTGTACTTTGTCAAATGTTTCTTTTTCCTGAATCTATTGAGAGTATATGGTTCTTGTTCTTTCTTTTATTAATGTATTGCATCACATTGATTGATTTGCAGATATTGAAACAACTTTGCATCCCAGGAATAAATCCTACTTAGTCATGGTCAACAATCCTTTTAGTGTACTGTTGGATCCTATTGATTAGTATTTTGGTGAGAATTTTTGCATCCATGTTCATCAGGGATATTGGTCCATAATTTCTTTGGGATCAAGGTAATGCTGGCCTTATAAAATGAGTTTGGAAGTTTTCCTTCCGTTTTTTTTGGGGGGGGGTGGGGAACAGTTTCAGAACACTAGGTGTTAATTATTCTTTAAATGTTTGGTAGAATCCCCTGTGAAGTCATCTGACCCTGGGCTCTTGTTTTTTGGGAGATTTTTGGTTACTGCTTCAATTTCCTTATTGGTTATGGTTCTGTTCAGATTTTTTATTTCTGTTCAGTTTTGGTAGTTTATACATCTATAGGAATGCAAGCATTTCTTCCAGATTTTCTAATTTGCTGGACTATAGTCACTCATAATATGTTCTTATAATTGTTTGTATTTCTTTGGTGTTGGCTCTGATCTCTCCTCTTTTGTTCATAATTTTATTAATTTGGGTCCTTGGTCTTTCCTTTTTGTTAAGTCTAGCCAGGAGTTAATCACTCTTGTTAATTCTTTCAAAGAACAAGCTCCTAGTTTTGTTGATCTGTTCTACTGATCTTTTGATTTTTAATTCACTTATTTCAGCTCTGATCTTTAGTATTTATCTTATCCTCCTGAGTTTAGACTATATTTGCTGTTATTTCTCCAGCTCCTTTAGGTGTAGGGTTAGGTTATGTATTTGAGAACTTTCTGGTTTCATGAAAAAGGCTTGTATTTCTATATACTGTCCTCTTAGGACCACCTTTGCAGCATCCCAAAGATTTTAAACAGTTGTGTTATCATTTTCATTTATTTCCATGATTTTTAAAAAGTCTTGTTTAATTTCCTGGTTGACCCATTCATTCTTTAGTAGGATGCTCCTTAGCCTCCATGTATTTGAATTCTTTCTAGATTTTCTCTTATGATTGGGTTTTAATTTCAAACATTGTGGCCTGAAAATATGCAGGGAATGATCCCAAACATTTGGTATCAGTTGAGACCTGATTTGTGGCTGAGGATGTGTTCTATTCTGGAGAATGTTCCTTATATACTAGAGACAGATATGTATTCTGTTGCTTTGGAATGAAATGTTCTGAATATATCTGTAATGTCTATCTGGCCCACTGTGTCATTTAAAGCCTTTATTTACTTGTTGATTTTTTCTTAGATGATCTGTCCATTTCAGTGAGGGGGGTGTTAAAGTCCCTTAGTATTATTCTATAATTGTGGATGTGTTTCTTTGATTTTTTTAATCCAATGGTTTATATAATTGACTGCACCCATGTTAGGGGCATTAGATATTTAAAATTGTTAGATCTTCTTGTTGGACAGACTTTTTAAGTATGATAGAGTGTCCTTCTCATCTTTTATTATAGTCTTTGGTTTGAAATATAATTTGTCTGACATAAGTATTGCCACTCCTGTTCTTTTTTTCATGTCCATTAGCATGGTAATTGTTCTCCACCCTCACTCTAAATCTGGAGGTTTCTTTGGGTCTAAAATGAGTCTCTTGCAGACAGAATATCTATGGGTCTAATTTTTTTTATCCAATCTGATACCTTGGGTCTTTTGATTAGGGCATTTAGCCCATTTACATTCAGGCTAAACTATTGAAAAATATGAATTTAGTACCTTTGTATTGGCTGCAAGGTGACTGTTACTGTATACAGTCATTGTTCCTTTGTGGTCTATGTTACTTTTAGGCTCTCTCCTTGCTTAGAGGACCCTTTTTTATATTTCCTGTAAGGCTGGTTTGGTGTTTGCAAATTCTTTTAGTTTTTGTTTGTCCTGGAAGTTTTTTTCTCTCATCCTATTTTCAATTACAGCCTAGTTGAATATAGTATTCTTGGTTGCATACTTTTCTCATTTAGTGCTTTGGATATATCATGCCAGTAGATTCTGGCCTGCTAGGTCTCTGTGGATAGATCTGCTGCCAATCTAATATTTCTATTCTTGTAGGTTACAAACTTCTTGTCCTGAGCTACTTTCAGGATTTTATCTTTGTCTCTGAGACTTATAAATTTTACTGTTAGATAATGGGGTGTTGACCTATTTTTATGGATTTGGAGGGGGTTCTCTGTGTCTGCTGGATTTTGATGTGTATTTACTTCCCCAAATTAGGAATATACTCCACTTTAATTTGCTCCAATATGCCTTCTGCTCCCCTTTTACTTCTGCTATCCCAATTATTCTAATATAATTTCATTTTATGGTATCACTTATCTCTTGAATTCTGCCCCTTGTGGTCCAGTAGCTGTTTATCTCTCTTTTTCTAAGCTTCTTTATTCTCCATCATTTGGTCTTCTATGTCACAAATTCTCTCTCCTGCCTTATTTATCCTGCAGTTAGAGTCTCCATTTTTTATTGTACCTCATTAATAACCTTTTTGGTTTCAACTTGGTTAGATTTTAATTCTTTTGTATCTCCAGAAAGAGATTCTGAAGTACAAGCTATGCTTACTTCAAGCCCAGCTAGTATCTTTATAATCGTCGTTCTGAGCTCTAGTCCCAATATCTTACTAATGTCTGTATTGGTTAGGACCATGGCAGTCAGTACTGAGTCTTGTTCTTCTTTTTTTTTTTTTTTGAAGTGAGTTTTTCCATTTTATCATATTTTTCCCAGAGAAGAATAGATGAATGCAAGAACAAAATTCTAAAAGGGTAACAATGGTACCAGAAAAATATACACCAAGCAAATCAGAAGAGACTTGGAACTGGGGGGGAAAAATAAAGAAAAAAAAAAAAAAGAATATGATCAGGCTAGTGAATAGAACAGAGCCACACACTAGATTTTGGCTGTATTTTAGTCTGTTAGAAGAAAAGACCTCCCAAAATTTTAAAGAAAAGAAAACATAAATATATAAAAATATAGGCAAATACAATGAAGGGATGGACTATTACTCTAAAGAAGAAAAATTTTAAAATATTTTTCAAAAGGGAGGCTTGGATGACTATGTATTTCCCCTTTGGATCGTCTTTTAGGTATCCAATAAGTTTTGGACCTAAGTGTCTTCATTCTCATTGGTTTTCATGAACTGTTTAAGTTCTTCTTCGATTTCCTGGTTTATCCAAACATTCTTGAACAGGATGGTCTTTAGCATACAAGTGTTCAAATTCCTGTCAAACTCTTTCTTGTGATTGATTTCCAGTTTCAAAGCATTGTGGTCTGAGAATATGCAGGGAATAATCTCAATATTTTGGTATCAGTTGAGTTCTGATTTGTGACCCAGTATGTGTTTTTTTTTTCTGGAGAAAGATCCTTTTGCACTAGAGAAGAATGACTATTCTGTTGTTTTAGGGTAGAATGTTCTGTATATATCTATGATGTCCATCTGATCCAATTTGTTACTCAAAGCTCTTCTTTCTTTGTTGATCTTCTGCTTGGATCATCTGTCTGTTACTGAGAGTAGCATGTTAAGATCCCCTACTATTAATGTATTCATACATTATGACTCTACCTTGATTAACAGTTGTCCTATGTAGTTGGCTGCTCCTGTATTGGGGGCATAAATATTTACAATTTTTAGATCTTCTTGGTGGATAGACCCTTTAAGAATGATGCTGTGTTCTTCTTTATCTCTGACTACAGTCTTTAGTTTAAAAAGTATAATTTATCTGATATGATAATTGCTACCTCAGCTTTCTTTTGAGGCCCGTTGGCATGAAAGACGGTTCTCCATCCCTTCACTTTCAGTCTGGATGTATCCTTAGGTTCAAAATGGGTCTCTTGTAGACAACATATTTATGGGTCCTGTTGTTTTATCCAGTTTGCAACTTTGTGCCATTTATGAGAACTTTTAGGCCATTCACTTTGAGAGTGATTATTGAAAGATATGTTTTTATTGACATCATGTTGCCTGTGAAGTCTTTATTTCTATAGATTGTCTCTGTAAATTTCTGTTCTATGTTACTCTTGGATTCCTTCTTCTTTTATAGAACCCCCCTTAATATTTCTTGTAGTGCCCCCCTTAATATTTCTTGTAGTGCCAGCTTGGTGGTCTTATACTCTTTTAAATCTTGCTGGTTTTAGAAGATTTTTATCTCTCCATCCAATATGAATGTCAGCTTCACTGGATAAATTATTCTTGGCTGCATTTTCTTTTCATTTAGTGCCCTGAACACATCTTACCAGCCCTTTCTGGCTTCCTAGGTTTCTGTGGGCAGGTCTGATGTTATTCTGATGGGTCTTACTCTGTACATAAGGAATCTCTTCCCCCAGCTGCTCTAAAGAGCTCCTGTCAAAAATTCTGATTCATCAGTTTCACAATCAGGTGTCTAGAGGTCTTTCTAGATTATGTGACCTTTCTACCTCTAGGACACGAACGCTTGTTCCAGTCCCCAGATTGGGAAAATTTTCATGGAGAATTTGTTCAACTATATCTCCTAATCTTCCTTATTTCTCCTCCCCCCTCAGGAATTCCTATAATGCTGATGTTGGAACGTTTCATGGCATCATTTGTTTCCCTAATTCTGTTTTCATGGCTTCTAAGCTGTTGTTTCCAGCCTCCTCCTGATCCTTTTTCTCTATCAGTTTGTCCTCTAGATCACTAATTCTATTTTCTGCCTCAGTTACCCTACCTGTTAGAGAATTTAGATTAGATTGGAACTCATTGATAGCATTTTTAACTTCTTCTGGGTGGCTTTCACTTCTGTCCTAATCGATTCCATGTTGTCATTGATGGTTTTATCCACTCCATCCTAGCCATTACCTGGATAAAAGTTACCCTGAAGTCCCTTTCCAACATACTGTTTAGGTCCATATCCAATAGCTCTGATGGAGAGGGCACAGTCTCTGAATTGTTCCTCCTCCTAGACATTTTGGTGAGAGATGACTGAGAGGATGTGTAGCTGAATGTATCAACAATGATCCAAGCAAGGTGTACCCTGAAATGCTTCTAAGCAATTGGGAGTCCCCACCAAAAAGAAAGAAAAAAGGGGGTAAAAAGGAGAAAGAGAGAGACAGAAAAAAGATAAAAAAGAGAAGATGCATCTAGAATGGGCCCCAAAACTAAGATTTATAAAGTATACAAACAAAAACATACAAAGAAACCAACAAGATAAATGACAAGAAAAAGAGAACCCAGCCAAAATGAACCCCAAGTATAAGATTTATAGAATACCAGAACAAAAGCAAATACAGAGAAACTCTGACAGAATAAAAAAATAGGAGGGTGGTTATAAATCCTCAGTGGGGGTGATGAAGGTTATTTTGATTCTTCCTGGGTGTATCTTGATATCTTTTTAAAGGACTCAACTTTCCTGAAATAAAGGGGGATTAAAACTGGTTTATATATAGAGTAGTATTGATTGGGGAAAGAGGATTACCTTGAAGCTTATCTCTACATGTATATTAAAAAAATATAAAAACAAAAGAAAAACACAGGTATATGTATCAAAAAAGTTTAAAAGTTTATTATGGAATTTGTTGTATTGAGCCTCTCATTTTTGTGATGATAAATAGGTTAAGAAAATTTTTAAAAAATTAAAAAGAAGGAGAATAGTGGGAATGAATTTAAAAAGGAATTCATAACATAGGAAGTTGTTTGAAAAAGAAAGAAAAAAAGTAACAAAAAAGGGGGAGTGACTGGGTGGCTCAGTGAGTTAAAGCCTCTGACTTTGGCTCAGGTCATGATCCCAGGGTCCTGGGATCAAGCCCTGTATTGGGCTCTCTGCTCAGCAGGGAGCCTGCTTCCTCCTCTCTCTGCCTTTCTGCCTACTTGTGATCTCTGCCAAATAAATAAGTAAAATCTTTAAAAAAAGGGGGGGGGATGTGATCAGCCAGAAGGCTAGAACAAAGCCATATACCAGATTTAGGGTATATTTTGGTCTGTTAGAAGAAATTATATCTCAAATTTTAAACTAATAAAAATATGTATATATGTATATATATATATATTATTTGTGTGTGTGTGCGTGTGTGTATATATATATGTATATGTATATATATGTATATGTATATACATATATATACATATACACACACGCACACACACACAAATAATTTTAAATACAATGAAGGGCTAGAACATGACTAAAAATGAAAATTGAAAAAAGATCTTTTTGGTTTTATTTAGTTTTTATTATGTTATGTTAGACACCATACAGCATGTCATTAGTTGCTTTTTTTTTTAACTTTTATTTATTTTTTAAAAGTTTCTTTTCAGTGTTCCAGAATTCATTGTTTATGCACCCCACCCAGTACTCCATGCAATATGTGCCCTCCATAGTACCCACCACCAGGTTCATCCAAACTCCCCCCTCAAAACCCTCCATATGTTTCTCAGAGTCCACAGGCTCTCATGGCTCATCTCCCCCTCCAATTTCCTCCAACTCCCCTCTCCTCTCCATCTCCCCATGTCTTCCATATTATTCCTTATGCTCCACAAATAAGCAAAACCATATGATAATTGACTCTCTCTGCTTGACTTATTTCACTCAGCATAATCTCTTCCAGTCCCATCTATATTGATACAAAAGTTGGGTATTCATCCTTTCTGAAGGAGGCATAATACTCCATAGTATATATGGGCCATATCTTCTTTATCCATTTGTCTGTTGAAGGGCATCTTGGTTCTTTCCACAGTTTGTGACTGTGGCCATTGCTGCTAGTTTTTATGTAGTATTCCATGATACATTGTTTATGTATAACACCCAGTGCTCCATGCAATATGTGCCCTCCTTAATAAAAAGGGAATTGATAAAATAAGATGTTGATTAATCTAAGAAAGAAGAAAAATTAAATATATATATATATATGAAAAAATAAAGAAAAATTAAAAATTGACTTCAGAAGACTAAAGAATCATGGGGAAAAAGCCATGAATTATAGGTACTGTGTTTCCCTAGCATGGAGTTTTTCTGTTCTTGATCAGTAAACTTAGCTTGTTTGGGTTTTCTGACAGATCTTCTGACGGGGGGGGGGGGGGCTGATGCAGTGTTTCTCAAATGTCTTTGTCCAAGGTGGAATTACACTACCTCTGCTAGGAGCCAACCTAACTAATCTGCTCAGGTTTGCCCTAGGTAGCTTTGGTTTCCTGAAAGCTTTCTGTACACCTTTGTAGGAGGAGAATGAAAATGGCAGGCTCCCAGTCTCTGGCCACAGAGGAGCTGAGAACTTGGGGGCCCCACTCCTCAGTGAGCTCTCAGAGAAAAGCAGTCAATTACTGCTGTCTCCCTGGTCTCTGACTGCACTCTGTGCTCACCCTTCCTGTGACCAAGTGTTTCTTTCTCTGGCACACAATCTCATTTGGGGTTTCCAAACCCAGTAGATTCCTGTGGTGGACTCCCGTGCCACTCCTGGGGGAGGGAGGTGCATCTCCTCAGATCTGCCTTTATTGGGTTCCTGCTCGAAGAGTCGTGGCCTGACTGTGCCATGGATTATGGTTTATTGCAACCCTGAGCTGAGAGCTCACTCCCTGGCTCCTTTTTGCATCCAGTTTCCCTGCTTTGACACCTGAGACCTCTGCCACACTAGAGTACCCCTGGTTTTTTTGTGTCATTGAGTGTCCTGAGGCCACACTGTGCCCGTGAATGTTACACCCCCTCTTAGCCACTGGAGTGATGTCCCTCAGTGTAGCATACTTCTAAACGTTCTGATTTTGTGCTCTGATGCTCTATCATTTGCCAGTAGCCAGCTGACCAAGGCTTCCTCCCACCATGGTCTATCTTCCCAAATATCACCTTGGATTCACAACTTCACATGTCCTACTTTCCAGAAAGTTGTTGCTTTTCTGTTTATATAATTGATGTTATTCTTTTCTTTGATCTCCTTTTGAGTTTGTATGGGCTCACAGTGGTTTGGTATCTAGCTGAGTTCCTCAGACCAGATGACATTTAGGTCTCCAACTTCTCTGCCATCATGTTGCTCCCTCAATCATAATATTCTCATAATTGTTTGTATTTCTTCAGTGTTGATTGTGATAGCTCCTCTTTAATTCATGATTTTATTTATTTGGGTCCCCCCTCTCTCATTTTGATAAGTCTGTTTAGAGATGTATCAATCTTACTATTTCTTTCAAAGAACCAATTACTAGCTTCATTGATCTGTTCTATAGGTTTTTTTTTTATTTCTATATCTTTGACATTTTCTCTCAATTTTATTATCTCTCTTATTCTGCTGGATTTAGCTTTGTTTGCTCATCTTTTCCAGTTCCTTTAGGTATAAGTTTAGGTTGTGTATTTCAGACTTTTCTTGCTTCTTGAGAAAGCCCTGCATTGCTATATTCTTCCCTCTTAGGACCATCATTGCTGCATCCTAAAAGTTCTTAACAGTGTTGATTTCATTTTCATTTGCCTCATTTATTCTTTAGTACGCTGCTCTTTAACCTCTATGTATTTCTGTTCTTTCAAAATTTTTTTATTGTGATTGACTTCATGTTTTATTTTTTAAGATTTTATTTATTTATTTGACAGAGAGAGAGAAAGAGATCACAAGTAGGCAGAGAGGCAGGCAGAGAGAGGGGGAAGCAGGATCCCTGCTGAACAGAGAGCCCAATGTGGGACTCAATCCCAGGACCCTGAGATCATGACCTGAGCCAAAGGCAGAGGTTTTAACCATTGAGCCACCCAGGCGCCCTGGCTTCATGTTTTAAAACATTGTGGTCAAAAATATGCATTGAATATTCTCAATCTTTTTGTACCATTTGAGACCTTATTTTTGACCTAGGATGTGATTTGTTCTGACAAATATTCCATGTGTACTCGAGAAAAATGTGTATTCTGTTGCTTTAAGATGAAATGCTCTTAATATATCTGTTAAGTCTATTTGATCCAGTGTGTCAATTAAAGTCCTTGTTTCCTTGTTAATCTTCTTCTTAGATGATCTGTCCATGGCTCTGAGTGTGGTCTTAAAATCCCCTGCATGATTGTATTATTATCAATGAGTTTCTTTAATTTTGTTATTAATTTTTTATACATCTTGCTGCTTCCAGTTTAGGGGCATATTGTACATGTAAAATTAGTTTTATACTGTATGTTAACTAATCAGAATTAAAAACTGTAAAAAAGAGGGGCGCCTGGGTGGCTCAGTGGGTTAAAGCCTCTGCCTTTGGCTCAGGTCATGATCCCAGGGTCCTGGGATCGAGCCCCGCATCGGGCTCTCTGCTCAGCAGGGAGCCTGCTTCCCCTTCTCTCTCTGCCTGCCTCTCTGCCTACTTGTGATCTCTATCTGTCAAATAAATAAATAAAATCTTTAAAAAAAACTGTAAAAAAGAAATATAAGATGATACTTTGAGGAGTTAACATTCTATTAGGATTAAATGATATATCCAAATAAAATGTCCAATACAGTCTGGTACCTAAGTAATATTTAACAAATTTTAATTGGTTTCATAATTAATATTAAAAATATACTGTACACCCACATTTAAATACCAAATCTGTGAGAAAAGGAGTTAAGATGGCAGGGGAGTAGGGAACCCTAAGTTTGTCTGGTTCCTGGAATTCAGCTAGATAGTTATCAAATAATTCTGAACACCTTTAAAACCAATCAGAGATCTATAAAAGAAATGCCGCATTTCTAGAAATAGAAAAGTGACCACTTTTTGGAAGGTAGGAAGTCTGGAGAATTGAATTTGGGGTGACACACTGAGGCTATGGGAGAAGGAAGGGAGCTGCCTTAAGGAGGCTACTGCAAAGTATTATAAACATCAGAGTACAAAACTGGAACTTTTTGAACTGTGAAGATATTCTCCTCCATACCCTGGGAGGAACACTGTGGGTCCATGCTGCCAGAATCCATAAAATATGGAGACTTGAAACTCAGTTGTGTGTCTGAGATAAAAATGTTCATTCACAGGCTGGGTGAACACCAAGTTATGATGGAAACCAGAGAGACAAGAATGATTGGCTGTTTTTCTGTGAGGACTTACTGTAGAGTAGAGGGTGCAAAATTTTAGGTCCAGGGATAGAGAGTGGGACCCTGCCATTTTCATCCTGCCAATAAGTGCTGAAAACCTTCAAGGAGCATAACAGCACCACATTGTGAACTCCACAGCCACTGTCAATGAGTCTGGCCCTCTGGCAAGAGAGATACACTTCCACAAGTTTGAGGGAACCTGAGATTCAGCACAGCATGCCTCTCCCCCAGAAGACTAGATAGATAGAAGATAGATGATAGATAGATAGATAGATAGATAGATGATACAGATATCCACATACCAACCAGTGCTCAATAGGAAAAATGCACTCCTTAATATTCATCACTTGTTTTTTTGTTTTGTTTTGTTTTGTTTTGTTTTGCCAGAGAGGTTTAATTTATTGAAGAAACTGAAAAAGTTGGAGATAAATGGATTGTGGAGTACAAGAGAGGTTTACCTTTGGGGTGAGCATTATGCATACAAATTTAATTCCTATTTTATAAATTTCTATTTTTGTTGGCAGACATGTTCATATTAAACAACAAATAATTAAGAAATTAGCTAAAATTGATCACAAAATAATGAGACATTTAAAATATGATACAGGGAAATAACAAAACAAAAGAGGTTGCAAACAATTAAGTTGAAGCCGAAAACAAAAGGATAACACATACTATGTATACTTCCTTCACTTTCTGAATTGGAGAGGAGTACAGTGATTTTAGAAGATATTTATAATAGACTTAAATAGAAACATTATATAAAAACAAAATAGTGCACATCTTTTAAAAATAAGATTCTTATTCTATAAGGACCCACAGGAATATTTGTACCAACATTTCTTTGAAACACTTAGCTGACCTTCTTTCAGTGATTCTTTTAAGGTCTCACATGTCCAGGTAGATTTCTTGAGGCAAAAGCAGAACCCAAAGTTTATATTAGTGTTTTTTTACTCATTTTTTCCAGTCCAATTTTATTTTCTGTAATCCTTTCCAAAGGGATAGATGAGTAGTTCTAAACCTTGTCTTCATGTTAGAATCACCAGGAGAGATTTTAAAAAATGTGATGTTCATGCCCACTTCAGGTCAATTAAATCATTATATCTGGCATTGGGTCATCACTTGTTTAACCCATCACTCAACCCCTCCTGCCTAACTCTGGTAACCATCAGGTTTTTTCTCTAAAATCAAGAGTCTGTTTCTGGATTTCTTTCTCTCTTTCATTCCCTTTGCTCAATGTTTTGTTCTTAAAGTTCCCCATAAGTGATATTATATGTAGTTCTCTCTCTTATTTTGCTTAACATAATACTCTCTAGCTGAATCCATGCTGTTGCAAATAGCAAGATTTCATTCTTTTCATGGCTACATAATATTTCATTATATATTCTTATGTATTCAGGTTTCTCTCTTTTTTAATTTATTTTTTATTTGTTTTCAGCATAACAATATTACTTTTGCACCACACCCAGTGCTCCATGCAATCCATGCCCTCTATAATAACCACCACCTGGTACACGACCTCCCACTCCCCGCCCCTTCAAAACCCTCAGATTGTTTTTCAGAGTCCATAGTCTCTCATGGTTCACCTCCCCTTCCAATTTCCCACAACTCCCTTCTCCTCTCTATCTCCCCTTGTCCTCCATGCTATTTGTTATGCTCCACAAATAAGTGAAACCATATGATAATTGACTCTCTCTGATTGACTTATTTCACTCAGCATAATCTCTTCCAGTCCTGTCCATGTTGCAACAAAAGTTGGGTATTCGTCCTTTCTGATGGAGGCATAATACTCCATAGTGTATATGGACCACATCTCCCTTATCCATTCGTCCATTGAAGGGCATCTTGCTTCTTTCCACAGTTTGGCGACTGTGACCATTGCTGCTAAAAACATTTGGGTACAGATGGCCTTTCTTTTCTCTACATCTGTATCTTTGGGGTAAATACCCAGTAGTGCAATGGCAGGGTCATAGGGAAGTTCTATTTTAAATTTCTTGAGGAATCTCCACACTGTTCTCCAAAGAGGCTGCACCAACTTGCATTCCCACCAACAGTGGAAGAGGGTTCCCCTTTCTCCACATCCCCTCCAACACATGTTGTTTCCTGTCTTGCTAATTTTGGCCATTCTAACTGGTGTAAGGTGATATCTCAATGTGGTTTTAATTTGAATCTCCCTGAGTGCTAGTGATAATGAACATTTCTTCATGTGTCTGGTCTCTTTGATTCGTTTTGAGTTATTTTTGTTCATATCCTAAGAAAGTAGTCCAGTCTCTTTCTTTTACATGTTGGTGTCCTGTCTTCCCAACACTATTTTTTGAAGAAACTCTTTTTCCTTTGGACATTATTTCCTGATTTGTTAGAAATTAATTGACCATATAGTTTTGGGTTCATTTCTGGATTTTCTATCCTGTTCCATTGACCTATGTGTCTGTTTTTGTGCCAGTGCCATACTGTCTTGATCACTACAACTTTGTAATATTACTTGAAGTCCAAAATTGACATACTTTCAGATTTGCTTTTTTTTTTCTAGATTGCTATGGCTATTCAGCATCTTTTGTGGTTCTCTACACATTTTAAGATTATTTGTTCTAGTCTTTGAAATATGCTGTTTCTATTTTTTTTAAGAATTTTATTTATTTATTTGACAGAGAGAGATCACAAGTAGGCAGAGAGCCAGGCAGAAAGAGAGGAAGGGAAGCAGGCCCCCGCTGAGCAGAGAGCCCGATGTGGGACTCGATCCCAGGACCCTGAGATCATGACCCGAGTCGAAGGCAGTGGCTTAACCCACTGAGCCACCCAGGTGCCCTGCTGTTTCTATTTTGATAGGAATGTCATTAAATGTGTACATTGCCTTGGGCAGTATAGACATTTTAACAATATTTGTTCTTACAAGCCATGAACATGGAATGTCTTTCCATTTCTTTGTGTCATCTTCAATTTCTTTCATCAGTCTTTCATAGTTTTTAGTGTACTGGTCTTTCACCTATTTAATTAGGTTTGTTCCTGTATGTCTTTTTTTTTGCTGCAATTATAAATCAGATTGCTTTTTTAGTTTATCTTTCTGCTACTTCATTATTGGTATATAGAAATGCAACAGATTCTGTCTACTGATTTTTTTATTCTGTGACATTACTGAATTCATTTATCACTTCTAGCAGTTTTTTCATGGGTTCTTTCAGATTTTCTATATATAGTATCATGTTATCTGCAAATAGTGGAAGGTAGACTTTTTCCATACTGATTTGGATTCCTTTTATTTCTTTTTGTTGTCTTATTGCTGTGGCTAGGACTTCCAGTATTGTGCTGAATAATAGTGATGAGAGTGGATATAATTGTCTTGTTCCTTACTGAGTGAAAGCTCTTATTTTTTCCTTTTTGAGGATCATATTAGTTGTGCATTTTTTATATACAGATTTTATTATATAGAGGTTTATTCCTTCTAAACCTACTTTGTTGAGGTTTTATATCATGAATAGATGTTGTATATTGTCAAATACTTTTAGTGCATCTATTGAAATGACCATATGGTTCTTACCCTGTCTTTACTGATATGATGTGTCATGTTGATTGATTTGTAAATATTGAGCCACATTTGCAACACAGGAATAAATCCCACTTGATTGTGGCGAATGATTATATAATTGTATATATTATTGTATATATATATTGTATATTGTATATATTATGTAATTGTATTTATTGAATTTTGTTCCTGAGTATTTTATTGTGCTTTTTGCATCTATATTCATTAAGGATATTGGCCTGCATTTCTCCTTTTTTTGTGGTGTTTTTATTTGCTTTTGGTATCAGGATAATGCTGATCTCATAATTGACTTTAAGTCTTCCCCCCTTGTCTATCCTTTGTAATTTTTTGAGAAGAATATGCATTAAATCTTCTTTGAATGTTTAGTAGAATACCCCTGGTAGGCTATCTGATCCTGGAGTTTTATTTGTTGGGAGGTTTTTTGTTTTTTGTTTTTTGAATACTAATTTAATTTATTTGCTCATTATTGGTCTGCCATGTTTTTGTCTTTCTTCCTTTTTCAATTTTAGTAGTTTATATAATTCTAGGGATTTATTTCTTCTTCTTCTTTTTTAAAGATCTTATTTATTTATTTGACAGAGATATCACAAGGAGGAAGAGAGGCAGTAAGAGAGAGAGGGAGGAATCAGGCTCCCTGCTGAGCAGAGGGCCCGATGTGGGGCTCGATCCCAGGACCCTGAGACCATGACCTGAGCTGAACGCAGAGGTTTTAATCCACTGAGCCACCCAGGCGCCTCAGGATTTATTTCTTCTTGATTGTCTAATTTGTTGAAATATAGTTGTCATATTATTCTTCTCTAATTGTTTGCATTTTTGTTGTGTTTGTTGTTATTTCTCCTCTCTCAATTCTGGCTTTATTTATTTGAGGCTTTTTTTCTTTTTGATAAGTCTGGCTAGAATTTTGTCTATTTGATTGATCTTTTCAAAGAACCAGCTCCTGGTTTCATTTATCTGTTCTATTGTGGGCTTTTGTTGTTGTTGTTGTTTTGTTATTTTTATTTTTATTTTCTATATCATTTGCTTCTGCTCTAATCTTTATTGTTTCCTTTCTTCTTCATGTTTTAGGTTTTGTTTGTTGTTATTTTTCTAGTTCCTTTACATATTAGGGTAAGTTTTTTCTTTGAGTATTTTCTTCATTCTTGAGTCAGGCCTGTATTGCTACGAGTTTCCCTCTTAGAACTTCTTTTGTTGCATCCTAAAGGTTTCAAACTGTTCTGTTTTCATTTTCACTTGTTTCCATGTACTTTTTAAAATGTATTCTTTGTTTTCCTGGTTGAGCCATTCATGGTTAATAGCCTGTTATTTAACTTCAATTTACTTCTGGACTTTTCACATTTTTTCTTGTGGTGACTTCTATTTTCATAGCATTGTGGTCAGAAAAGATGAGGAGATGTAGAGAAAGGGGAACCCTCTTCCACTGTTGGTGGGAATGCAAGTTGGTGCAGCCTCTTTGGAGAACAGTGTGGAGATTCCTCAAGAAATTTAAAATAGAACTTCCCTATGACCCTGCCATTGCACTACTGGGTATTTACCCCAAAGATACAGATGTAGAGAAAAGAAAGGCCATCTGTACCCCAATGTTTATAGCAGCAATGGCCATGGTCGCCAAACTGTGGAAAGAACCAAGATGCCCTTCAACGGACGAATGGATAAGGAAGATGTGGTCCATATACACTATGGAGTATTATGCCTCCATCAGAAAGGATGAATACCCAACTTCTGTAGCAACATGGACAGGACTGGAAGAGATTATGCTGAGTGAAATAAGTCAATCAGAGAGAGTCAATTATCATATGGTTTCACTTATTTGTGGAGCATAGCAAATAGCATGGAGGACATGGGGAGTTAGAGAGGAGAAGGGAGTTGTGGGAAATTGGAAGGGGAGGTGAACCATGACAGACGATGGACTCTGAAAAACAGTCAGAGGGGTTTGAAGTGGCGAGTGGGTGGGAGGTTGGGGAAACCAGGTGGTGGGTATTAGAGAGCCTACAGATGGCATGGAGTACTGGGTGTGGTGCAAAAATAATGAATACTGTTATGCTGAAAACAAATAAAAAATAAATTAAAAAAAGAAAAGATATATGGTAGGATTTTTATTCTTATTTTGTTGAGGTTTGTTTTATTGGCTAACATGTGACCTATTCTGGAGAATGTTCCATGTGCGCTTGAAAAGATTGTGATATCTGCTGTTATAAAGTGGAATGTTTTGAATATATCTGTCAAGACATACTGGTGCAGTTTTTATGCAAAACCATTGTTTACTTGTTTATATTCTGTTTAGATAATCTGTCTTTTTATGTAAGTGGGATATTAAATTCCCCTATTATTGTATTATTATCAAGCAGTTCCTAGTGTTTGTTATTAACCCTTTTATGTACTTGATTGCTCCTATATTGGGTGCACAAATTTTGCATTCTTGTATCTTCTTTGCAGATTGTCCCTTTCATTATTATATAATGCTCTTCTTCGTCTCTTGTTTTAAACTCTAGTCACAGTCTTTGTTTTAAAATCTAGTTTGTCTGATATAAGTATTGTTACTCTGGCTTTATTTTAACAGCCATTTGCATGATAAATGTTTCTCTATCCCCTCACTTTCCTGTGGTGTCTTTAAGTCTAAAATAAGTCTCTTGTAGGCAGCATATGAGTGGGTTTTGTTTTGTTATCCATTCTGACACCCTATGTATTTTGATTGCAGCGTTCTGTCCATTTACAAAGTAATTAATTATAACCATGTATTTATTGACATTTTATTACCTATTTTTAGCTGTTTTTAAAGATTTTCTCTGATCCTGTCTTGTTTTATTCTATTTATTCCACTTTATTTATATTCTATTGTTTAATAATAATGTGCTTTCAGGAAGATACAATTTACAAAATGGAGAGAAAATATGCTTTGCTTTATTTCCAAGATGTCTATATACATCTTTATTTCCTTGTTTTCATACATCAATATCCATTTGTGAAAGTTTTTCTAGAATTAAGTATATAATCTATTATAAAAGAAGTGTTCTTTGTGTTTAATCAACAGAATTACATGGGAAAAATCAATTTTCTTAAACTGACTAGAAAATTATGCTTTTGTCAATATATCTAGCTAAAACCAATCTGAAGAAAGTTATTGAAATTGAAATTATGTTTCTCACACATAAGTGAAAACAAAGTGAAGAATGAAAGAAAAAATTAGGCTGAGTTCATCAGGAAAGTTCTTTGGTTAAGATTAAATTTGAAGGGAACTCTTCAGTAATCATTATCAATTATAATAAATTAAAATGATGATGGTAGTGTTTATGGTTCTATGAACAAAATGTAGTCATTTTCTATCATATAGTGATTCTTAAAAGCTGAATAAGAAACAATTTTATATAACTTTTCTTGGTCACAGATTGTTTTAAATCTATATGATACAAAACCTGGAACATGAAACATTAGATCAAGCTAATTACCTGATAAGTTTTAACCAAACATAAGTATTTAAATTTAATTTTATAAAAAATAAGTTATAGTCAGATGGCTTTGTATAGTCATTTAAGGAATAATCAATTAATGGACAATCTGGCTTTCTATGAAAAATAAAATAAAATGTGAAGGTAAATAATAGACCTGTTACACTGATGACTGTATCAACATATTATATCACTTCATTTTTTAGTGTTCCATTTTATGAAACTAGAATTCAATTAACCTTCCATGCTTTTCTTTATTTGAGTATGATGATGACATAAGTCATTCCAAAGGTATGTTTGTTTATTGAGTTTAATTTTAACAAAACTTCTGATGTTGATAGACTGATTCTTCCATTATGAATTTACCCATCAACCTTTCACTTAATGATAAGAGCTACCAATGACCTTATAATATATTATGTGAACTGGGAACCTATGAGAATGAAAGAGGATACTAAAATTAGCAAATACTGGATATTTTAAAAAATAGTTATTTATAACAATACTGGTTACTTTTATTGATAATCTATACACAATTTTTCCATTGAAAAATATTATTAAAATAAAATTCTTTCTAAAAATTTTAAAACAAATATTTTATTTATGTATTACTTTTTCTAAATTTTTTCAGTGTTCCAAGATTCACTGTTTATGCACTACACCCAGTGCTCCATGCAATATGAGCCCTCCTTAATACCACCCACCAGGTTTCCCAATCTTCCCGCATCCCTACCTTCCAAACTCATGTTTGTTTCTCAGAGTCCACAGTCTCTCATGCTTCATCTCTCCCTTCAATTTACCCCAATTCACTTTTCCTTTCCTTTTCCTTATGTCCTCCTTGTTATACCTTATGCTCCACAAGTGAATGAAGCTATATGATACTTGACTCTCTCTGCTTGATTTATTTCACTCAGCATAATCCCCCCCAAGTAATGTCCATGTTGAAACAAAAGTTGGGTATTCATCCTTTCTAATGGAGGTGTAATATTCCTTTGTATATATGGACTATATCTTCTTTATCCATTCGTCTCTTGAAGGGCATTGTGTCTATTTCCACAGTTTCCAAATTGTGAACATTGCTGCAATGAATATTGGGGTACAGATGGCCCCTCTTTTCACAACATCTGTATCTTTGGGGTAAATAACCAGTAGTGCAATTACAGTTAATTACAAGTGTAATTATAGTGCAATAATTTCTGTAAATAAAAATTGACAGAAATTTTTAATTTCTTTTTTTTATTAAATTTATTTATTTTCAGCATAACAGTATTCATTATTTTTTCACTACACCCAGTGCTCCATGAAATCCGTGCCCTCTATAATACCCACCACCTGGTACATTTAAGGAATCTCCACACTGTTTTCCAAAGTGGATGCACGAACTTGCATTCCCACCAACAGTGTAAGAGGGTTCCTCTTTCTCCACATCCTCTCTAGCACGTTGTTTAGTTTCTTGTTAATTTTGGCCATTCTAACTGGTATAAGGTGGTATCTTGATGTGCTTTTGATTTGAATCTCCCTGATGGCTATTGATGATCTGTTAGCCATCTGTATGTCTTCTTTGGAGAAGTGTCTGTTCATGTCTTCTGCCCATTTTTTGACGTGATTATCTGTTTTTTGTGTGTTGAGTTTGATGAGTTATTTATAGATCTTAGATATCAGCCCTTTGTCTGTAGTTTCATTTGCAAATACCTTCTCCCATTCTGTGGGTTGCCTCCTTGTTTTCTTGACTATTTACTTTGCTGTGCAGAAGCTTTTGATCTTGATGAAGTCCCAAAGGTTCTTTTTTGCTTTTGTTTCCTTTGCCTTTGGAGACTTTTTTTTGAAAGAAGGTGCAGTGGCCTATGTCAAAGAGGATACTGTCTATGTTTTCCTCTAGTATTTTGATAGATTCCTGCCTCACATTAAGGCCTTTTATCCATTAGGAGTTTATCTTTGTGTATGGCATAAGAGAATGGTCAAGTTTCATTCTTCTATACATAGCTGCCCAATTTTCCCAGAACAACTTTTCCATTGGATATTTTTTCCTGCTTTGTCAAAGATTAGTTGACCATAGTTTTGCAGGTCCACATATGTATGCTCTACTCTGTTCCAGTGGTCTGTGTCTGTTTTTGTGCCAGTACCATGCCGTCTTGGTGATTATAGCTTTGTAGTAAAGCTTGAAAAAAGTTAATGTGATGCTCCCAGTTTTGTTTTTCTTTTTCAACATTTTCTTAGCAATTCAGAGTATTTTTTGATTCCATACAAATTTTATGATTGTTTGTTCAAGCTCTTTGAGAAATGCCAGTGCAGTTTTGATCGGGATGGCATTGAAAGTATAGACTGCTCTGGGCAGTATAGACATTTTAACAATGTTTGTTCTTCTGATCCATGGCCATGTTTTTTTTTTTTTTTTCCTGCCTTTTTGTGTCTTCAATTTCTATCATGAGTGTTCTGTAGTTCCTTGAGTACAGAACCTTAATCTTTGGGTTAGATTTATTCCCAGGTGTCTTAAGGTTCTTAGTACTATAGTAAATGGAATCAATTCTTTAATTTCCCTTTCTATATTTTCATTGTTAGTGTATAAGAAAACAACTGATTTCAGTGAATTGATTTTGTGCCCTGCCACATTACTGAATTGTTCTATGAGTTCTACTAGTTTGGGGGCAGAGTATTTTGGGTTTTCCATATAAAGTATCATGTCTTCTACTAATAGAGAGAGTTTGACTTATTTCTTGACAATTTTAATACCTTTTATTTCATTTTGTTCTCTGATTGCTATTGCTAGGACCTCTAGTACTATGTTGAACAAAAGTGATGAGAGTGGGCATATTTGTTGTGTTCCTTATTTAAAAGGGAAGGCTGCCACGTTTTCTCCATTGAGAATGATATTCATTGTGAGTTTTTCATGGGTAGGTTTTATGAAGTTGAGGAATGTTCCCTCTATCCCTGAACTTTGAAGAATTTTAATCAGGAATGGATGCAGTATGTTGTCAAGTACTTTTTCTGAATTAATCAAGAGGACCATGTGGTTCTTCTCTCTTCTCTTATTGATTTGTTCTATCACATTGATTGATTTTTAAATGCCGAACCACCCTTTCATTCCAGGGATAAAACTCCCCTGGTCATGGTGGATAATCTTTTTAATGTACTGTTGGATCCTATTAGTTAGGATCCTGTTGAAAATCTTGGCATCTGTATTCATCAGGGATATTGTTATGAAATTTTATTTTTGATGGGGGCTTTCCCTGGTTTGGGGATCAAGTTAATGCTAGCCTAATAAAAACAGGCTGGAAGTTTCCCCATGTTTCTATTTTTTGAAAAACATCGGGAGACAAGGTAGTATTTCTTCTTTGAATGTTTAGTAGAATTTTCCAGGGAATCCATCAGCTCTTGAGCTCTTGTTTTCTGGCAGGTTTTTGACCACTGCTTCAATTTCGTTACTATATATTGGTCCATTCAGGTTGTCAATTTCTTCCTGTTTCAGTCTTGGAAGTTTATAGGTTTCTAGGAACGCATCCATTTATTGTAGGTTGCTTAACTTATTGGCATATAACTGTTGATAATAATTTCTGATGATTTCTTCTAAATTTTTTTGGTGTTAGTTACAATCTCTCCCTTTTCATTCATAATTTTTTAAAATTTATTTTTTATTTATTTTCAGAATAACAGTATTCATTATTTTTGCACACAACCCAGTGCTCCATGCAATCCGTGCTCTCTATAATACTCACCAACTGGTACCCCGACCTCCCACTCCCCGCCCCTTCAAAACCCTCAGATTGTTTTTCAGAGTCCATACTCTCTCATGGCTCACCTCCCCTTCCAATATCCCGCAACTCTCTTCTCCTCTCTAACTCCCCATGTCCTCCATGCTATTTGTTATGCTCAACAAATAAGTGAAACCATATGATAATTGACTCTCTCTGATTGACTTATTTCACTCAGCATAATCTCTTCCAGTCCTGTCCATGTTGCTACAGAAGTTGGGTATTCATCCTTTCTGATGGAGGCATAATACTCCATAGTGTATATAGACCACATCTTCCTTATCCATTCGTCCGTTGAAGGGCATCTTGGTTCTTTCCACAGTTTAGCAACTGTGACCAATGCTGCTATAAACATTTGGGTACAGATGGTCCTTGTTTTCACTACATCTGTATCTTTGGGGTAAATACCCAGTAGTGCAATGGCAGGGTTATAAGGAAGTTGTATTTTAAATTTCTTGAGGAATCTCCACACTGTTCTCCAAAGAGGCTGCACCAACTTGCATTCCCACCAACAGTGGAAGAGGGTTCCCCTTTCTCCACATCCCCTCCAACACATGTTGTTTCCTGTCTTGCTAATTTTGGCCATTCTAACTGGTGTAAGGGGATATCTCAATGTGGTTTTAATTTGAATCTCCCTGAGTGCTAGTGATGATGAACATTTTTTCATGTGTCTGATAGCCATTTTTGTGTCTTCATTGGAGATGTGTCTGTTCATATCTTCTGCCCATTTTTTGATATGATTGTCTGTTTTGTGTGTGTTGAGTTTGAGGAGTTCTTTATACATCCTGGATATCAACCTTTTGTCTGTACTGTCATTTGCAATTATCTTCTCCCATTCCATGGGTTGCCTCTTTGTTTTTTTGACTGTTTCCTTTGCTGCTCAGGAGCTCTTGATTTTGAACAAGTCCCAAAAGTTTATTTTCGCTTTTGTTTTCTTTGCCTTTGGAGACATATCTTGAAAGAAGTTGCTGTGTCTAATATGGAAGAGATTACTGCCTATGTTCTCCTCTAGGATTCTGAAGGATTCCTGTCTCACGTTGAGGTCTTTTATCCATTTTGAGTGCTCAGGACCTGACAGATTCTCTAAGGAATTCTACCAAACTTTCAAAGAAGAAACAACACCTATTCTCCTTAAGCTGTTTCAAAAAATTGAAGCAGAAGGAAAACTTCCAGACTCTTTCTATGAAGCCAGCATTACCCTGATCCCTAAACCAGGCAAAGATAGTACCAAAAAGGAGAATTTCACACCAATATCACTGATGAATATGGATGTTAAGATTCTCAAGAAGATCCTAGCAAACAGGATCCAATAGCACATTAAAAAGATTATCCACCATGACCAGGTGGGATTCATCCCGGGGCTACAAGGATAGTTCAACATTCACAAATCAATCAATGTGATAGAACAAATTAATATGAGAAGAGAAAAGAACCACATTGTCCTCTCAATCAATGCAGAAAAAGCATTTGACAAAATTCAGCATCTCTTCCTGATGAAAACACTTCAAAATATAGGGATAGAGGGAACATTCTTGAACTTCATAAAATCTATCTATGAAAGACACACAGCAAATATCATCCTCAATGGGAAAAAGCTTGCATCCTTCCCGATGAGATCAGGAACACGACAAGGATGCCCACTTTCACCACTCTTGTTCAACATAGTATTGGAAGTCCTAGCAACAACAATCAGACAACAAAGAGAAATAAAAGGTATCCAAATTGGCAATGAAGAAGTCAAACTCTCTCTCTTCGCAGATGACATGATGCTTTATAAGGAAAACCCAAAAGACTCCACCCCCAAACTACTGGAATTCATACAGCAATTCAGCAACATGGCAGGATACAAAGTCAATGGCTTTCTTATACACTAACAATGAAAATACAGAAAGGGAAATTAGAGAATAGATTCCATTTATTATAGCACCAAGAACCATAAGATACCTGGAAATAAACCTAACCAAAGAGGTAGAGGATCTGTATTCGAGGAACTACAGAACACTCATGAAAGAAATTGAAGAAGGCACAAAAAGATGGAAGACCATTCCATGCTCTTGGATTGGAAGAATAAACATTGTTAAAATGTCTATACTGCCTAGAGCAATCTATAATTTTAATGCCATTCCGATCAAAATTCCACTGGTATTCTCCAAGGAGCTGGAGCAAATAATCCAAAAATTTGTATGGAATCAGAAGAGACCCCGAATCGCTAAGGAAATGCTGAAAAAAAAAAAAAACTGGGAGCATCACACTACCTGATTTCAAGCTTTACTACAAAGCTGTGATCACCAAGACAGCATGGTGCTGGCATAAAAACAGATGCATGGACCAGTGGAAAAGAGTAGAGAGCCCAGATATGGACCTTCAACTCTATGGTCAAATAATCTTCGACAAAACAGGAAAAAATATACAGTGGAAAAAAGAGAGCCTCTTCAATAAATGGTGCTGGGAAAACTGGGCAGCTGTATGTAGAAGAAAGAAACTTGACCATCCTCTTACACCGTTTGCAAAGATAAACTCAAAATGGATAAAAGACCTCATTCATAATTTTATTTATTTGGGTCCTCTCTCTTTTCTTTCAGATAGTTTGGTCAATGGTTTATCTAACTCATTGATCTCTGCCTAATCTTGATTATTTCCCTCCTTTTCCATGAGGTTGGCTTAACTTGTTGTTAATTTTCCAGTTCTTTAAGGTGTAAAGAGTGTTGGTGTATTCGGGATGTTTAAATTTTTTTGAGTGAGGCTTGGATGTCTGTTTCCCCTTGGGACTGCCTCTTTTGTCTTGAATAAGTTTCAGACTGATGTGTGTTCATTCTCATTGATTTCTGTGAATTTTTAAGTTCTTCTTTGATTTCCTGTTTGACTCAAACGTTCTTTTTATTTTTATGAATACACTTTTTTTTAAAGATTTTATTTATTCATTTGACAGACAGAGATCACAAGTAGGCAGAGAGGGAGGCAGAGAGAGAGAGAGGAGGAAGCAGGCCCTCCACAGAGCAGAGAGCCTGATGTGGGGCTCGATCCCATGACCCTGGGATCATGACCCAAGCTGAAGGCAGAGGCTTTAACCCATTGAGCCACCCAGGTGCCCCTGACTCAAACATTCTTGAACGGAATGTTCTTTAGCTTCCAGATCTTCAAATTCTTTCCAAACTCTTTCTTGTGGCTGAGTTCCAGTTTCAAAACACTGTGATCTGAGAATATGCAGGGAATAATCACAATCTTTTGGAATTGGTTGAGCACTTCTATGCAATGTAGTATGTGGTCTATTCTGGAGCAAGTTCCATGTGTGCTCAAGAAGATTGAGTATAGTGTTGTTTTAAGGTGGAATGTTCTGAATATATCTATGAGGTCCATCTGGTCCAATGTGTCATTCAAAGCTCTTCTTTATTGATCATCTGCTTGGATCATCTGCCTGTTAATGAGAGTGGTATGTTACGATCACCTACAAATTACGTATTCTTATAAATGTGTCTCTTTGTATTGATTAACAGTTGGCTTATTTTGTTGGCTGCTCCCATGTTGGGGGCATAGATATTTGCAATTCATAGACCTTCTTGGTGGACTGACACTTTAAGAATGATGTAGCGTCCTTCTTAAACTCTGACTACAGTCTTTTGATTAAAATCTAATTGGGGGGAATCTGGTTGGATCAGTGGGTTAAGCCTCTGCCTTTGTCTCAGGTCATGATCTCAGGGTCCTGGGATCAAGCCCCACATTGGGCTCTCTGCTCAGTGGCGAGCCTGCTTCCCTCTCTCTCTGCCTCTCTGCCTACTTGTGATCTTTGTCAAGTAAATAAATAAAATCTTTGAAAACAAAAATCTAATTTGTCTGATATGAGAATTGCTACCCCAGCTTTCTTTTGTGGCCCCTTGGCATGAAAGATGGTTCTCCATCCCTTCACTTTCAGTCTGGATGTATATTTACGTTCCAAATGGGTCTCTTGTAGACAGCATATGGACAGGTCCTGTCGTTTTATGCAGTCTGAAACCTTGTGCTGTTTTATGGAAACATTTAGGCCCTTCATGTTGAGCATGGCTATTGAAAGATAAGTTTTTATTGACATCATGTTGCCTGGGAAGCCTTCTTTCTACAGATTGTCTCTGTAAATTTCTGTTCTATGTCACTCTTGGGTTCTTTCTTCTTTTATAGAACCCCTCTTAATATTTCCTGTAGTGCCAGCTTGGTGCCCTTTTATTATATACTTTATATTTTTTTTATTTGATTTTATTTTTTTCAGTGTTCCAAGATTCATTGTTTATATACCATACCCAGTGTTACATTCAATATGTGCCCTCCTTAACACCCACCACCAGGCTCTCCCAAGACCCCACCCCTCGTCCCTCCAAAACCCTCAGTTTGTTTCTCAGAGTCCTAGTCTCTCATGGTTTGTTCATACGCTTTTAAACCTTGCCAGTCTTGGAAGCTCTTTATACCTCCAACCATTCTAAATGCCAGCCTTGCTGGATAACATGCTCTTGGCTGCACATTCTTCTCATTTAGTGCCCTAAATATGTCTTGCTAGCTCTTTTGGCTTGCCAGGATTCTGTGGACAGGTCTGATGTGATTCTGACGGTCCTTACTCAGTACATAAGGAATGTCTTACCCCTAGCTGCCTTTAAGCTCTCTTGTCTGAAATTATGTTTTATGAATTTCAGTATTAAGTCTCTGAAAGTCTTTCTAGGCTCCTTGATCTTGGGGGTATCTGTTCTGTCTCTAGGACACAAACACAAACACAAACATTTGTTCCATTCCCCAAATATTAGGGAAATTTTTATCCAGAATTTGTTCAACTGTATCTTCTAGTCTTCTGTTATTCTCCACCACCTCGGGGATCCCAATAATTTTGAAGTTGGAATGTTACATGTCATCATTTATTTCCCTAATTCTGTTTTCACAGCTTCTAAGCTGTTTGTTCCAGGCCTTCTCCTGATCCTTCTTTTCTATCAGTTTGTCTTCTAGTCACTAATTCTATCTTCTGCCTTGGTTACCTTAGCTGTTAGAATATTTAGATTAGATCGTATCTCACTGATAACATTTTAACTCTGCCAGATTGACTCTCACTTCCGCCCTTAGAGAGTCTATGTTTTCACTAATGGTCTTCTCCAATCTAGCCTTTGCCTGGATAATTTTTACCCTGAATTCCCTTTCCCACATACTATTTATGTCCATATCCAATAGTTCTGTGACAGAGGGCACAATCTCTGAATTTTTCATCTGTTGAGTGTTCCTCCTCCTATTCATTTTGGTGAGAGATGGTAGAGGGGATGCATAGCTGAATATAGCAAACACAATCCAGGAAATGTGCACCCTGGATAGTTTCAGAACAATCAAAAGTCACCACCAAAAGTATATGGAAAAAGAGAGAGAAAGAGAGAGAGAGAGGGAGCAAGCAAGCAGTAGAGAAAGAAAGAGGCAACCCAATCAAAATGAGCCCCCAAAGTAAGATTTATAAGGTACACAAACAAGAATAAACAAACAAAAGACCAACAAAAGTTAATGACAAAAAAAAAGAAAAAGTGTAGCCAAAATGAACCTCAAGAATGAGATTTATATTATGCAAGGAAAAAAACAAAAACAAAAACAAAATACACAGAAACACTGAGAAGAATAAGATGGGAAGGTGGTTATAAATGCTCAATGTGGGCCAAGAAAGTTGTTTCAGGGTTCTTCCTGGGTGTATCTTATTTTTTGGAGGACTCATCTTTCCAGAGATATAGGGAGATTAAACCTGGTTTATGTATAGGGGTATTATTGAATGGAGAAAAAGAATTACTTTGAAGCTTATATCTATATGAATATTTAAAAAAAGAAAAGGAAAATAAAAAGGTATATGAAAAAAGTTCAAGTTAAAATGTCATTATGGAATATGTCATATTAAACCTCTAGTTGTAGTGATAAGTAGATTAAAGAAATTGAAAGAACAGGAGTTGTGCAAACGAATTTAGGGGAAAAAAAGGAAAGAAAGAAAAGTTGTATCTGTGAAATATATAGTTTTGGGGGCCCTACTGGTGGCTTAATATATTGTTTTCCCTGATGTTGGGATTTTACAGTTTTATGAGGACCTAGTGTTGGTTGTCCTCTTGTTCTTTTGGCTTGTCTTCTGGGGGCGGACGCTGCCTCATTGTTTTCTAGTCAGTCATCCTTGGGTTGAGTTGCCCTCCTGGGGGCTGGGCTCTGTAGAAACTGGATTTTTAGGCTTTTGTTCTCAGGAGGTTTTCGTTCTTTGGCGGTTTTTTGTGGCTTTTCAGAGGGTCAGAGAAAAGAATCTGCATCCAGACCTCTGCCTCAGAGAGAAGCCTCAGTCTGATCTCCTATGGGTGGTCCAGAACACACAGACTTCCCCTCTGCAACCTCTGCTCTACATTGCAGCCTCCCACAGGTAGTGTGCAAGCCAGCCACTGTCCCAGTGGTCACCCAAGGCCCCCGCTTGTCTCTGCACCCTTGCACCACTATAACCACGAACAATATCTATCCAGGGAGCTCGCTTCTGGTGGCTGCCTTTGCCAAGACTGCTGTCTGGAGTCTAGGCCCACACCAGGTGCACTCAGACCCTGTGGCCACACCGGTCACAGAAGGCTGTGGGCCCGAAGGCTGCAGGCCAAGGGATCCCAACTGGAGCTCATTCCAGGTTCTCTCAGGCACAGGCTTGGAGTGTTCGGAACCCGTGGTCATATAGGTCATGGAAGGCTGCAGGCCATGGAAGGCTGCGGGCCCAAGGATCCCAACCAGAGTTCATGCCAGGCTTTCTCAGGCACAGGCAGGAGTGTGGCCAGCCTGAGTGGTGTTTCAAGTAGCAAAATTCCACAGGTTCAGGGACCATGGACTGGAGGCCCCACTGGACTCTCTCTGGCAGTGGTGGTCACCAGCGGTGACCATCCTGGGAACATGGGCTTAGGCGCATGCCTATGATGGCCCAATTCCACCAGTTTCCCCTTAGGATCTTTTGCTCTTTTTGAGTGCTTTTAACCAGACTCCAAGTTAATGTTCATCCCCACTCACAGGACACTTTTATATTGTTTATTACTTTCCAATGGGTCGCTTCTGGTGGCTCCCTCCCCCTTCTGTTTATCCTCCAATATCATTCCCAGCACTCACACTCTGCTTTACCTCTCCACTGATGCCTTCTGCCCCCATAGAGATCCAGACGTATATAATCTTTCAAATCTGGTTGATTTCTTGGGTGTTCAGAGTGTTCGGGTATATATTTAGCTCCCTTAAGGGACCGGTTGAAACAGGGTCTCCTAAATCTCCACCATCTTGCCCCTCCTCCTATTTATTATTTTTTTAAGATTTTATTTATTGGAGAGAGAGAGAGAGTGAGAGAGAGAGCATGCTCAAGCAGATGGGGGGGGGTAGAGGGAGAGGGAGAAGCAGGCTCCCCCTGAGCGTGGAGCCCTATGTGTGTTTGATCCCAGGATTATGGGATCATGACCTGAGCCAAAGGCAGATGTTTAACAGACTGACCACCCAGGTGCCACAAAGCAAATATGTTATTTATACAAATTAACTAAATATTAAAATTATCATTCTATAGCTATTATAATTAGTACATAGTCATAAACTTAGTTCATTAGCTCTGTTTCTCTTTTACATCATATGAATTTTTTTCTGAATTATATATTTTATGTGGCCTTTAATTTTTTCATAAAATTTCATTTATTCTTCATTAAATTCCATTTTATAATTAGTAAAGCTGAAATTTTGGGACCATTAATTGACTTCTTTGTAGGACAAAATGTATTTAAAGTGAATACATCTATAGTTATAAGGTACTTGATAAGCTCAGAACAAAAGCTTGTTGACTGAAGGACGTTTTCAATTTGACCTTTACTTTTTTTGAATTGTAGAAAAATTGTGTCTCAAATATTTTTAAGTTACTTTCTTATAAACCTTGTGCTTCTCTCAATCTCATTAGATCTCACTCCATTAGGCAAAAATCAAACAGAAATCTTTTCAAGATCAGCCTTTCTCTATTTTGGCACTCTACTCACTATAGTTCAAGACTTTTTTTTTTTCCCCTGCTGTATCAATTGAAAACTTTGATTTAATATTCCTGAATTGTTTTGAACTAAGAGCAAGCAATATTTAGACAATTAATTTACAAAAACTAATTCAACACAACTATATGGCACTGAGGGTGATTTAAAAATAGTTAAAAGTGGTTCCTTATTTGAAAATTCAGTTGCTCATGGGCAGCTCAGAATATTCATTCTGACATGTGAAAGATGAAAGAATATTTTGCATTCAAAATCAACTTCAGCATTAAAACTATGTAGTTTCTTTAATCTATTTTGAACATATTAAAACACTGGTACATTTTGACAACTACAACCTATATTTGGATATAATGTTATAATTAGCTTAGATACATGAATGAAGTAACATTATATAAATGCCAAATCTAAGTGTTCTACTTTTTCATAGGTGTCTTAAACAAATAAATATTTTTACCACATGTTGTACTCCAACAAAATTTGTATTACACTATTTCTGCATGATTAATATTTCTATAATTGTTGGATTTTTTAACTGATTTTCCCAACTGATATACAGTGAAACTCACACATTACAGTTTGTAATGAATGTAATTGTAATGTATGTAATGTAATGAATGTAACTATAATTTGGTTTGAATTTTTGGAAAGGCTTGGGATTTTTCTTTTTGGTTTTAAATTAGATGGATCCATAAGGAAAACTAAACCAAGAAACAATGAATGAGAGAATAGCATGTAAGTAGCAGAGTAGGAGGACCCTAGGCTTGTCTTGCCCCATAAACACAACTAGATAACTATCAAATCACCTTCAATACCACCAAAATTTACATAAAGAATGATAGAACAAACACCATAAATGAAGAGTGAGAAAAGGCAGCATTGAAGAAGGTAGGAACCGTGGGGACATGGTTTATGGGAGAAATGGATCATAGGTGCTGTAGAGGGGAGGGAACTATGGTCATGGAGAAGGGCAAGAGAGAGAGGAGCACCCAGGGGAATACACAAAGAAAATGTTTCTCCAAAGACATTGGCTTGGAAAATGAGAAGGGCTGAATTTCATGAGTTCTTGCAAACAAGTAGGGCTTAATCCTGGTGTTTTAAAGATTATCAGGCTTGGCTGGGATAGAACCTGGAAAGCACTGTTCTGCTCCTGGAGAGCAGGCATGCCTCTCCTGGAACAAAGGAGCTTGCCATCACCATTCCCTTCCCAAACCCCTCAGCATAAACACAGAACTACCTGCAAGAAGCAGTGTAGCTTGGGCATTGGCTGCTTAATGTGCTTACACCACAACTTACCCTCTGTCCTCTGGAAGGAGAACAGTCAAACTTTCCTCAGTCCCAGATACCCTCCCTCAAAGACCAGCACAAACCCCTGCCCACACCATGTCTAAAACAGAGAGTTCTGCATGGGCCCAGCTCTGATGGAGTTGGTGTCAGGTCTCAAATCACAAGCAGACCAGAACACACCGAATTAAACATCACCACATTCAAGCCAATGACCAAAAACTTCCTATGAGAAGCAAGGAGAGCCTCTGAAGACAAATAGCCTGAAGGATAGATCAGCCAGAGCACAATAACAGAGTGCATGCAATACATCAGAGGCACTTTCTGAAGCACCAGGGCTTGGGAACTATATTACCTCTTCCTCATAAGTCCATTATTTTCTGGAGCAGGAGATATTACTGGCTTGCTTAACACAGAGAAATTGGAGCCTTAGAAACAGGGCTTGATAAAAGAAGACATTAATGAGACCCTTACCACAGAGAAAAAAGACATAAAAAAAAAACCCTTAGTCACTGTTGAAGAGTGCAATAAATGAGATTGGAAACAGGAAAATGCAATGAATAGGCAGCCAGAGGAAGCAGAAGAATGAATTAGGGGTCTAGAGTACAAAATATTGGAAAATAGTGATGTTGAAAAAAAATTATGCAACATAAGGATAGATTTAAGGAAATCAGTGATTCCATCAAACATAATAGAATTCATATTATAGGAGTTTCAGAAGAAAGAGATAAAAGGTAATAGAATATATATTTGAAGAAATAATAGTTGAAAAATTTCTGAATCTGGGAAAGGAAACAGACGTCCAGATCCAAAAGGCACAGAGAACTCCCATAAAAATCAAAAGCAGGCCAACACCAAGAAATATTGTAATTAAACTGGCAAAAATTCATGATAAGGAAAAATCTTAAAAAAAAAAAAAACAGCAGAATATGGTATAAGGGAATGGTCCAGTTTCTTTCTTCTATACATAGCTGTCCAGTTTTCCCAGCAACATTTATTGAAGAGAATGTCTTTTTTCACTATACATTTTTTCCTGCTTTGTCGAAGATTAGATGGATCCATAGAATTGCAGACCTCAACATGAGGCCGGAATCTATCAAAATCCTAGAGAAAAACATAGATGTAACCTCTTTGACATCAGTGACAGCAACTTCTCTGAAGACATGTCTCCAAAGGGAAAGGAAAAAAAAGCGAAAATGAACTTTTGGGACTTCATCAAGATAGAAAGCTTCTAAACAGCAAAGAAAACAATAAAACAAAGAGCCGGGGAGTCTGAGTGGTTCAGTGGGTTAAAGCCTCTGCCTTCAGTTCAGGTCATGATCCCAGGGTCCTGGGATCAAGCCCCACATCAGGCTCTCTGCTCGGTGGGGAGCCTGTTTCCTCCTATCTCTCTCTCTGCCTGTCTATCTGCCTACTTGTGATCTGCCTGTAAAATAAATAAATAAATAAATAAACAAAACAAAACAACAACAACAACAAACTAAGAGGCAACCCACTGGATGGGAGAAGACATTTGCAGATGACACTAAAAAGGGGTTGATATCCAAATCTATAAAGAACTCCTCCAACTCAGCACACAGAAAACAGATAATAATGTCAAAAAATGGGCAGAAGACATGAACAGACACTTCTCCAAAGAAGACATATAAATGACTAACAGACACATGAAAAAAAATGTTCATCATCACTAGCCATCAGGGAGATTCAAATGAAAACCACATTGAGATGCCACCTTACACCAGTTAGAATGGTCAAAATTAACAAAACAAGAAACAAGTGTTGGGAAGGATGTGGAGAAAGGGGAACCCTCTTACACTGTTGGTGAGAATGCAGTTTGGTGCAGCCACTTTGGAAAACAGTGTGGAGATTCCTTAAGAAATTAAAATAGAGGTACCCTATGACCCTGCAATTGCATTACTGGGTATTTGCCCCAAAGATACAGATGTAGTGAAAAGAAGGGCCATCTGTATGGGCCAATGTTCAAAGCAGCAATGGCCACAGTCACCAAACTTTGGAAAGAGCCAAGATGCTCTTCAACAGACAAATGGATAAAGAAGATATGGTCCAATATACAATGCAGTATCATGCTTCCATCGGAAAGGATGAATACCCAACTTTTGTATCAACATGGATGAAACTGGAGGAGATTATGATGAGTGAAATAAGTCAAGCAGAGAGAGTCAAGTATCATATGGTTTCAATTACTTGTGGAACTAAGGAATGACACAGAGCATATTGGGTGAAGGAGAGGAGAAGTGAGTTGGGGGAAATTGGAGGTGGAGATGAACAATGAGAAACTGTGGAATCTGAGAAACAATCTGAGGGTTCTGAAGGGGACGAATGGGAGGTTGGGAGGGCCTGGCAGTGAGTATTAAAGAGGGCACATATTGCATGGGGCACTGGGGGTGGTGCATAAACAATGAATCTTGGAACACTGAAAATATTAAATAAATTTAAATAAAAGTAATGTAAATAATAATAATAATAATAAAGCAGAATAAAAGAAGTCCTTAACTTACAAGGGAACACCCATAAGGCTAGCTGGAATTTTGTCAACAAAAACATGGAAAATCAGAAGGGTATGGCATGATATACACAAAGTGCTGAATAGTGGGGGGGGGGGGGTGCTGCAGCCAGAAATAATGGATCCAGCAAGATTATCATTCAGAATCGAAAGATATAGAGTTTCCCAGACAAACAAAAACTAAAAGAATTCATGACCACTAAAGTAGCCCTGCAAGAAATATTTAAGGAGACTCGCTCTTTGGGTGCTAAAAGGAGAGCAAAAGTGACAAAGACAAATAAGGATCAGAGAAAACCTCCAGAAACAACCACAAAACAAGGTGAAATGTCAGTCAATATATTACCTATCAAAAATTATTTTGAGGGGCACCTGAGTGGCTCAGTGGGTTAAGCCTCTGCCTTTGGCTCAGGTCATGGTCTCAGGATCTGGGGATTGAGCCCCCCATTAGGCTCTTTGCTCAGCAGGGAGCCTGCTTCCCCCTCTTTCTCTGTGTGCCTCACTGCCTACTTGTGATCTCTCTCTCTCTCTGTCAAATAAATAAATAAACTAAATAAAACACTTTGAATGTAAATGATGGAACACTGAAATAAAAAGAGGGTATCAAAATGGATTTAAAAAAATCTGTTACTGCCTACAAGAAACTCAATTTAGATCTAATGACACCTGCAGATTGAAAGTGAGGGGATAGAGAAACATTGGTCATGTAAATGGATGTAAAATGAAACCAGAATAGCAGTATTTATATCAGATAAAGTAGACTTTAAAACAAAGAATGTAACAAGAGACAAAGAAGTACACAATATAATAACACAGGGGACAGTTCAATAGGAAGATCAAACTATTGTAAATATTTATGCACCCAACATGGGAGAATTCAAATACATAAAAGTATTAATAACAAAGATAAAGGAACTAGTTGATAGCTGTACAATAATAACAGGGGACTTTAACACACCACTTACATCAAGAGACAGATTATCTAAACATAAAGTAGAGAAGAAACAATGGCTTTGAATGACACCCTGGACCAGATATATTGAACTGATATACTCCAATAATTCCATCCTAAAACAGCAGAGTACACATTCTTTTAAATGCACAAGGAACACTCTGCTGAATAGACCACATATTAGGTCACAGAAGAGACCTTCACAAATATAAGAAAATTTAAATCATACAAAGAATTTTTTCTGACTATAACACTGTGAATCTAGAAGTCACCACAAGAATAAAATCTGGAAAGACTACAAATACATGGAAGTTAACTAACATGCTACTAAACAATGAAGGGATCAACCAGAAAATCAAAGAAGTTTTAAAAAATACATAGAAATAACTATGAGAGACCATGGACTCTGAAAAACAATCTGAGGGTTTTGAAGGGGTGGGGGGTGGGAGGTTGGGGTACCAGGTGGTGGGTATTATAGAGGGCACAGATTGCATGGAGCACTGGGTGTGGTGCAAAAATAATGAATACTGTTCTGCTGAAAATAAAAAAAAATAATAAAAAAAAGAAGGAAATGAAAATGAAAACAGAATAGTTTTAAATCCTTTGAGATGCTGCAAAAGCACTCCTAAGAGGGTAGTACATAGCAATACATGCCTAACTGAAGAATCAAGAAAAGTCTCAAAGAAACAACCCAACCTTACACCTAAAGGAGCTATAGAAAGAACAACAAAGCCTAAAGTTATCAGAAGGAGGGACATAGTAAAGGTTAGAACAGAAACACATGATACAGAAATTAAAAAAAAAAGAAAGAAAGAAACAAACAAACAAACAAAAAACAACACAATAGATCAGATCAATGAAACCAAGAGCTAGTTCTTTGAAAAAAAAATCAATAAAATCGGCAAAACTATTGCCTGATTTTGCAAAAAGAAACGAGAAAAGACACAAATAAATAAAATCAGAAATGAGAGAGGAGAAACAACAAGCACCACCACACAAATACAATTATAAAATTATTATGAAAAAATATATGCCTATTGATTGGAAAGCCTAGAGGAAATGGATAAATTCCTAGAAACATGTAACCTAACAAATTTAGAGCATGAAGAAATAGGAAATTGGGATAGATCATTTACCAGCAAGGATATCAAATCAGTAATCCCAATGAACAAAACCCCAGGATCAGATGTCTACATAGATAAATTCTACCAAACATTTAAAGAAGGGTTAAGATCTATTTATCTCAAACTATTTCAGAAATAGGAAAGGAAGGAAAACCTAAATTAATTCTATGAGGCCAGAATTACCCTGATACCCAAACCAGATAAAGACACCCAAAGAGAGAGAACTATACTAAGAGTGCAAGAAGGTTCCCCTTTGACCACGTCCTCACCAACACCTGTTGTTTCTTGTGTTGTTAATTTCAGCCATTCTAACAGGGATGAGGTGATATCTTATCGTAGTTTTGATTTGTATTTCCACAATCATGGGTGATACTGAGAATTTTTTCATGTGTCTGTCATCTGTAGGTCTTCCTTGAAAAATTAAAAAAAAAAAGGTCTATTCATGTCTTCTGCCCATTTTTTTTTAACCTGGATCATTTACTTTTGAATGTTGAGTTTAATAAGTTCTTTATATATTTTGAAAACTATTCCGTAATCAGATATTTCATTTTCAAATATCTTATTCCATTCCATAGATGGTGTATGGGGAGATGGGTGAAATAGGTGAAGGAGATTAAGGAGTACACGTGGTGTAATGCAATCAGTAAACACAAAGATTTTGTATCCTGCCATGTTGCTGAATTGTTGTATGAGTTCAAGTAATTTTGGGGTGGAGTCTTTTGGGTTTTCCACATAAAGTATCATGTCATCTGTGAAGAGAGAGAGTTTGAGATTTTCTTTGCCTCTGTGAATGCATTTTATTTCTTTTTGTTTTCTGATTGCTGAAGCTAAGACTTCTAGTACTATGTTGAACAATAGTGGTGAGAGTGGGCACCCTTGTCGTGTTCCCAACCTTAATGGAAAAGCTCTCAGTTTTTCCCCACTGAGAATGATATTCACTGTGGGATTTTTAGAGATGGCTTTTACAAAATTGAGGAATGTTCCCTCTATCCCTATATTCTGAAGAGTTTTTATCAGGAAAGGATGCTGTATTTTGTCAAATGCTTTTTCTGTGTCAGTTGAAAGGATCATATGGTTCTTGTCTCTTGTTAATGTGCTCTATCACAGTGATTTGTGAATGTTGAACCACCCTTGCATCCCCAAAATAAGCCCACTTGGTCGTGTTGAATAATTCTTTTAATGTCTGATGGATGCTATTGTCCAGGACTGTGGGGAGTATTTTGGCATCCATGTTCATCAGAGATATTGCTGTGTAATTTTCCTTTTTAATGGGGTCTTTGTCTTGTTTTGGGATCACAGTAATGCTGGCCTCATGGACAAGTTTTAGCATTTTCCTTCCATTTCTATTTTCAAAACAGCTCCAGTAGAATAGGTATTATGTCTTCTTTAAATGTTTGATAGAATTCTCCTGGGAGGCCATCTGGCCTAGACCCTTGATTTTTGGAAGTTTTTGATCACTGCTTCAATCTCGCTACTAGTTATTGGTCTATTCAGATTGTCTATTTCTTCCTATTTCAATCTTGGTAGTTTATAAGTTTCCAGGAATGTGTCCATTTCTTCTAGATTGCTTAAGTTGTTGTCATACAGTTGCAGTAACAATTTCTAGTAGATGTTTCTATTTCCTTGGTGGTAGTCATGATCTATCCCCTTTCATTCATGATTTTATTAACTGAGGTCCTTTTTTTTTTTCCTTTTGGATAAGTCTGGACAGTGGTTTACCAATATTATTAATGCTTTCAGAGAATCAGCTTCCAGTTGGATTGATCTGTTCTACTGTTCTTCTAGTTTCCATTTCATTGTTTTCTGCACAGAAATTAATTGCATTTCTATACACTAACAATGTGACTGAAGAAAGAGAAATTAAGGAATCTATTCTATTTACAATAGCACCAAAGACCTTAAGATACTGAGGAATAAGCCTAACCAATAATCCATATTCAAGAAACTACAAAACACTTATGAAAGAAATTGAAGAAAACACAAAGAGATGGAAAAATATCCCATGGTCATGGTTTGGAAGAATAAATATTGTTAAAATATCTATGCTGCCCAGAGCAATCTACACATTCAATGACATTTCTATCAAAACACCATTGACATTTTTCACAGTTCTGGAACAAACAATCCTGAAATTTGTAGAGAATGTAAAATCAAACAAACAAACAAACAATGAAAGCAAAGCAAAACAAAAAACAGAAAAAAAAAAACCACACTGAATTGCCATGGTAGTGTTGAAAAAGAAAACCAAAGATGGAGGCATCACAAAGCCTGACTTCAAGCTATATTACAAAGATGTTATCTCGAAGACAGCATGGTTTTGGCACAAAACAGACACGTAGATCAATGGAACAGAATGGAGAATAGAATAGACCCCAGGAATGGACCCTCTACTCTATGGTCAACTAATCTTTGACAAAGCAGGAATGACTATCCATCCAATTGGGGGTGGGAACATTTCTTTGATAAATGCTGGGAAAATTGGACAACTACGTATAGAAAAATGAAATAGGACCACTTGCTTACACCATGCATGATGATAAACTCAAAATGGATGAAAGACCTCAGTGTGAGACAGGAATCCATCAAAAGCCTGGAAAAGAACATGGGCAGTAACCTCTTTGACAAGGGCCACAAAAATTTCCTTTAAGACATGTCTCTCGTGTAAGTAAAACAAAAGCAAAAATGGACTTTTGAGATTTCATCAAGATCAAACACTTTTGCACAGCAAAGAAACAGTCAACAAAACTAAAAGGCATCTGTATCTTTGGGGTACAGATAGCCCTTCTTTTCACTACAACTATATCTTTGAAGTAAATACCCAGTAGTGCAATGGCAGGGTCATAGGGAAGTTCTATTTTAAATTTCTTGAGGAACCTACCACTGCAAGAGGCTGCACCAACTTGCATTCCCACCAACAGTGGAAGAGAGTTCCCATTTCTCCTCATCCTCTCCAACACATGTTTTTTCCTGTTTTGTTAATTTTGGTCATTCTAACTGGTGTAAGGTGATATCTCAATGTGGTTTTCATTTGAATCTCCCTGAGGGCGAATGATGATGAACATTTTTTCATGTGTCTGATAGCCATTTGTATGTCTTGATTGGAGACCTGTCTATTCATATCTTCTTCCCATTTCTTGATATGTTTGCCTGTTTTTTGTGTGTTGAGTTTCAGGAGTTCATTATAGATCCTAGATATCAACCTTTTGTCTGTACTGTCATTTGCAAATATCTTCTCCCATTCCTTGGGTGGCCTCTTTGTTTTTTTTAACTGTTTCCTTTGCTGTGCAGAAGCTTTTGATTTTGATGAAGTCCCAAAAGTTTATTTTCGCTTTTGTTTCCTTTGCCTTTGGAGACATATCTTGAAAGAAGTTGCTGTGGCTGATATCGAAGAGATTACTGCCTATGTTCTTTTCTAGGATTCTGATGGATTCCTGTCTCACATTGAGGTCTTTTATCCATTTTGAGTTTATCTCATGTACGGTGTAAGAGAATGGTCGAGTTTTATTCTTCTGCATAAAGATGTCCAGTTTTTCCAGCACAATTTATTGAAGAGACTGTCTTTTTTCCACTGTATATTTTTTCCTTTTTGTCGAAGATTAATTGACCATAGAGTTGAGGGTCCATATCTGGGCTCTCTACTCTGTTCCACTGGTCTATGTATCTGTTTTTATGCCAGTACCATGCTGTCTTGGTGATCACAGCTTTGTAATAAAGCTTGAAATCAGGTAACGTGATGCCCCCAGCTTTATTTTTGTTTTACAACATTTCCTTAGTGATTCGGGGTCTCCTCTGATTCCATACAAATTTTTGGATTATTTGCTCCAGCTCTTTGAAGAATACTGGTGGAATTTTGATCGGAATGGCATTAAAAGTATATATTGCTCTAGGCAGTATAGACATTTTAACAATGTTTATTCTTCCGATCCAAGAGCATGGAATGGTCTTCCATCTTTTTGTGTCTTCTTCAATTTCTTTCATGAGTGTTCTGTAGTTCCTCGAGTACAGATCCTTTACCTCTTTGGTTAGGTTTATTCCCAGGTACATTATGGTTCTTGGTGCTATAATAAATGGAATCAATTCTCTAATTTCCCTTTCTGTATTTTTATTGTTAGTGTATAAGAATGCCACTGATTTCTGCACATTGACTTTGTATCCTGCCACGATGCTGAATTGATGTATGAGTTCTAGTAGTTTGGGGGTGGAGTCTTTTGGGTTTTCCATATAAAGAATCATGTCATCTGCGAAGAGAGAGAGTTTTACTTCTTCATTACCAATTTGGATACCTTTTATTTCTCTTTGTTGTCTGATTGCTGTTGCTAGGACTTCTAATACTATGTTGAACAGAGTGGCGAAAGTGGGCATCTTTGTCTTGTTCCTGATCTCAACGGGAAGGCTGCAAGCTTTTTCCCATTGAGGATGATATTTGCTGTGGGTCTTTCATAGATAGATTTGATGAGGTTCAGGAATGTTCCCTCTATTCATATACTTTGAAGCATTTTAATCAGGAACTGATGCTGGATTTTGTCAAATGCTTTTTCTGCATCAATTGAGAGGACCATGTGGTTCTTCTCTCTTCTCTTATTAATTTGTTCTATCACATTGATTGATTTACGAATGTTGAACCATCCTTGTAGCCCAGGGATGAATCCCACCTGGTCATGGTGGATAATCTTTTTAATGTGCTGTTGGATCCTCTTTGCTCTGAGCTTATTGAGAATCTTAGCATCCATATTCATCACGGATATTGGTCTTACATTCTCAGTTTTGGTGGGGTCTTTGTCTTGTTTGGGGATCAGGGTAATGCTGGCTTCATAAAAAGAGTCTGGAAGTTTTCCTTCTGCTTCAATTTTTTGAAACAGCTTCAGGAGAATAGGTGTTATTCCTTCTTTGAAAGTTTGGTAGAATTCCCCAGCGAATCCGTCAGGTCCTGGGCTCTTGTTTTTTGGGAGGTTTTTGATCACTGCTTCAATATCGTTACTCGATATCAGTCTATTCAGGTTGTCAATTTTTTCCTGGTTAAATTTTGGTAGTTTATAGTTTTCCAGGAATGCATCCATTTCATCTAGGTTGCTTAGCTTATTAGCATATAACTGTTGATAATAACTTCTGATGATTCTTTCTACTTCCTTGCGGTTAGTTGTGATCTCTCCCTTTTCATTCATAATTTTATGAATTTAGGCTTTCTCTCTTTTCTTTTGGATTAGTGTGGCCCATGGTTTATCGATCTTATTGATTCTTTCAAAAAAACAGATTCTAGTTTCATTGATATGTTCTACTGTATCTCTGGTTTCTACCTCATTGATCTCAGCTCTAATCTTGATGTTTTCCCTTCTTATGTGTGGAGTTGGTTTGATTTGTTGTTGATTCTCCAGTTCTTTAAGGTGTAGAGTCAGCTGGTGTATTCTGGATTTTTCAATATTTTTGAGGGAGGCTTGGATGGCTATGTATTTCCCCCTTAGGACCGCCTTTGCTGTATCCCATAGGTTTTGGATTGAAGTCTCTTCCTTCTCATTGGTTTCCATGAATTGTTTCAGTTCTTCTTTGATATTCTGGTTGATCCAAGCATTCTTAAGAAGGTGGCCTTCAGCTTCCAGCTGTTTGAGTTACTTCTGAACTTTTCCTTGTGATTGAGCTCCAGTTTCAAAGCATTGTGATCTGAGAATATGCTGGGAATCATCTTAGTCTTTTGGTATTGGTTGAGTCCTGATTTGTGACGCAGTATGTGGTTTATTTTGGAGAAGGTTCCATGTGTACTTGAGAAGAATGGGTATTCTGTTGTTTTATGGTGGAATGTTCTGTATATATCTATGAGGTCCATCTGGTCCAATGTGTCATTCAATGCTCTTGTTTATTGATTTTCTGCTTTGATGATCTATTTCTGAGAGAGGTGTGTTAAGATTTCCTACAATTACTGTATTCATATCAATATAACTTTTATCTTGATTAACAATTTTCTTAAGTAATTCACTGCTCCCATATTGGGAGCATCAATATTTACAATTGTTAGATCATCTCGGCGGATAGTCCCTTTAAGGATTATGTAGTGTCCTTCTGTATCTCTGACTACAGTCTTTAGTTTAAATTCTAATTTATCTGATATGAGAATCACTACCCCAGCCTTCTTTTGAGCCCCATTGGCATGAAAGATGCTTCTCCATCCCTTCACTTTGAGTCTGTGTGTATCTTTAGGTTCAAAATGGGTCTCTTGTAGACAACATATGGATGGGTCCTGTCGTTTTATCCAATCTGCAACCCTGTGCCATTTTCTGGGCACATTATGCCATTCACAATGAGAGTGATTATTGATAGATATGCTTTTATTGACATCGAGTTACCTTTTAAGTTTTTCTTTCTGTAGACTGTCTCTATATTTCTGTTCAATGCTACTCTTAGGATTTTTCCTCTTTTATAGAACTCCCCTTAAGATTTCCTGCAGTGTCGGCTTGGTGGTTGCATAGTCTTTTAAGCCTTGCTGGTCGTGGAAACTCTTTATCTCTCCATCTATTTTGAATGTCAGTCTTGCTGGATAAAGTATTCTTGGCTGCATGTTCTTCTCATTTAGTGCCCTGAATATATCTTTCTATCCCTTTCTGGCTTGCCAGGTCTCTGTGGACAGGTCTGACGTTATTCTGATGGTCTTGCTTCTGTAAGTAAGGTGACTTTTTGCCCTGGCGGCTTTCAAGAGATTATACCTACAATTATAATTCCTCAATTTGACTATCAGGTGTCGTGATTTTTTTTGGAATATATAATCTTGGGTGGAGACCATTCAGTCTCTAGTACATGAACGCTGGTTCCATTCGCGAGATTGGGAAAATTTTCATGAAGGACTTGTTCCACTATATCTTCTAGACTTCTTTCTTTCTCCTCCCCTTCAGGTATTCCAATAATTCTGACTTTGGAACACTTCATGGCATCATTTATTTCCCTGATTCTGTTTTCGTGGTTTCTAAGCTGTTCCAGGCTTCCTCCTGATCCTTTCTATCTGTTTGTCCTCAAGATCTTCTCTCTCAGTTTCCCTAGCTTTGAGAGAGTTTAGATTAGATTGGAGCTTATTGAGAGCATTGTGAACCTCCTCCTCGTAGCCTTAAGCTCTGCCCTAACATTGTGAACATCCTGCCTGGTCGCTTTCAGTTCAGCCCTAATCAATTCCATTTGGTCATCCATGGCTTTCTCCAACCTAGCTATTGCCTGGAAAATTGTTAGCCTGAATTCTCTTTCCAACATATTGTCTATGTTGATAGCTGTTAGCTCTCTTGCAGAAGGTCCATCCTCTGTATTTTTCTTCTTTTGGGCTTTCCTCCTCCTAGTCATTTTGGTGAGAGATGACTGAACAGATGTAGCTGGATGTATCAACTGTGGTGCAGTCAACCACTTCTGAGCAATCAGGATTCCCCACCCAAACGAGAGACAAAAGGAAAGGAAAAGAAAAAGAAAAAAGAAAGAAAAGAAAAGAAAAAAAAAAAGAAAGAGAGACAGGAAATAAAGGGAAGATGATAGAGAAGGTTCAGCCCAGATGGGCCCCAAGGTAAGATTTATGAAGTAGACAAACAAAAAGAGACAAAAAGACTGATACAAGTATATGACAAAAGAAAAAAATATATATATATGCAAATAAAGGAAGAACCTCGTTAAAAAGAACCCCAAGTTTAAGATTTATATGCTATCAGGACAAACACGAAAACACAGAAACATTGGTGGAAGAAGAAGATGGGAGAGTTCTTATAAATTCTCAGTGTGCGAGGAAGGTTGTTTTGATTCTTCCTGGATGTATCTTGATATCTTTGTTAATGGACTCAACTTTCCTAAGATAAATGGGATTAAAAATTGGTTTACCTATAGGGGTAGTATTGATTGGGGAAATGGGATTACTTTGAAGTTTAACTCTATATGAATATTAGCGGATAAAAATAAAAAGGAATAAACTAGACTAAGCTAAACTAAAATTTAAAAGAAGGAATTGAAAAAATAAAAATGCAAAAGAAAAACATAGGTGTATGTATCAAAAAGTTCAGGTTAGAAGGGTATTATGGAATTTGATGTACTGTACAGCTCGCTGTGATGATAAATAGGTTAAAAAATGTACTTATGTGTTAAAAAAAAATGAACCAGAATAGTGGGAACGAGTGAACAATAAAAGTTTTCCTATGAAGTAGTGGTTGTTCTCTTATAGTCCTTTTTTTTTTTTCCTCCTTTTTTTTTTCTTTCTTGGTTTGTTTTCTGGGGGAGGGGCCTTCCACGTGGGTTGTCAGTCAATGATGTTTCCTGAGTTAAGTCCTCCCGCCCCCCTCAAGCCCCCCTCAAGGGGGTGGGCTCTGAGGAAACTGTTTTTTTTCAGGCTTTTGTTCTTTGGCAGATTTTATGTTTCTTCACTTTTTTTTTTTTCTCTCACCTTGACCGCTTTTGATGGTTTTTGTAGTTTTAGAGGAAAACAAACTACACCCTGATCTCCCTTTCAGAGAGAAGCCTCAGTCTGGGTGCAGAGCCTAAATAAGTTGCCCCTTGGCCGCTGGCAGAGCAGGTTCAAATTTGCAGACCCTGGGGATGCAGGATCTTTTGCTCCTACCCAAAGCCAAGGCAGTAGCGGCTGTCTGGGAGCTCCCGACCGCCAGAGAGGTTCCACGCAGCAATCACACACTGAGATTTTTCCTCTGGCCTGGTCTGGGAGTGCCTGATCTTGCTGGGTCTAAGAGTGCCTGGCTTGCATGCACCTCTTTCAGGGGCGGCTATGGGTCGCGCGCGCATGTCTCAGGCACTGAGAATGGGGCGCAGGTCTGAAAGCACCAGGCTGGCCTTTTGCGCACCTGTCAGGGGAGAGTTTGGGGTGCGCGGCTTAGGCTCTGAAACAATGGCGCTGGTCAAAGAGCACTGGCTGGGCCTTTGTAACTCTCTCAGGGGAGCATGAGGGACGTTCGCGCTTATCTCAGGCTTTGTAGTAGGGCTTGCGTGTTCTGCCGACTGGCGTGGCTCCCATCCCCTCACAGGAGCTAGAACCCATGCATTCTCAGGTGCGCTGGCGTCTTAGGGACCAAGACCTGGTTTCTCCACCACACTCTCTCTGCCTCAGTGCTGGGGAGGCTGTCCTGGGACTGGGGACTTAAATCCCTGTCCCTAGTCGCCCTAATTCCCACAATTTCCCCCTGGTGATCCTTTGCTCTTTTGGAGTGCTTTCAACCAGTCTCCAAGTTAATGCTGGTCCCCAGATGCAGGACACTCTCGCTCATATTGGGGTATTACTTTCCAACTGGTCACTTCTGGAGGCTCCCTCCCCCTTTTGTTTATCTTCTGATATCAGTCAGCCTTCCCACTCCGCTTTACCTGCCCACTGGCATCTTCTGCCCCTGTAGAGATCCAGACATTTATAATTCTGATCTCAGGCTGATTTCATGGGTTAATGGAGTTCTTTGGTAGGTAATCAGCTCACTTTGGGGTACAGGCTGAAAAGGCGCCTCCTCCTACTTCCCCGCCATCTTGTCCCCCGCTGAAATTCTCCTTTTTGATGGGGTCTTTGCCTGGTTTCAGAATCAAGGTTCCAGAAAAAATTTAAAAATAGTGTTACCTTATGACCCAGCAATTGTACTACTGGGTATTTGTCCCAAAGGTAGAGATATAGTGGAAAGAAGGGGCATATGCACCCCAATGTTCATAACATCAATACCCACAATAGTCGAAATGTGAGAAGAGATGAAATGCCCTTCAGAAGATGAATGGATAAAGAATATGTGGTCCATATATACAATGGAATATTTCTCAGCCATCAAAAAGGATGAGTACCCAAATTTCGCATCAACTTGGATGGGCCTGGAGGAGATTATGCTGAGTGAAATAAATCAAACAGAAAAAGTCAATTATCATATGGTTTTACCTATTTGTGGAAAATAAGGAATAGCATAAAGGACATTAGGAGAAGGGAGAAATGAAGGGGAGAAATCAGAATGGGAGATGAATTATGAGAGACTATGGACTCTGAGAAATAAACAGAGTTTTATAAGGGAAGGGAGTGAGAGGATGGGTGAGCCTGGTGATGGGTATTACAGAGGGCATGGATTGCATGGAGCACTGGGTGTTATATGCAAACAATGAATTATGGAACACTGTATCAAAAACTAATGATATACTGTATGGTAACTAACATAGCAATAAAAAATATTGGAAAAAAATAAATAAAGGTAAATAAATAGAATATTGGTGATATAATTCAACCTTTTTACAAAGGAAATAAAGACCTCAATGTGAAGGAGTGACTTACACAAGGTCCTAAGTTAATAGCAGAACTGGTACATGAGAATCAGCTGATAGAATGAACAATGGTCAAACTTGGATTTGAATCCCACCAATGTCATTGACTAGACATTTGGTTTTAAATTTTTTGAGAGCCTCATTTCTTCTCATCTATAAAAAGGGAATAATAACTACCTCACAGAATCACTGAAATAGAGTTAATGTATACAAATTCCTTAGTGTTTTATGTGAAATATATTATGTCTTCATAATAAATGTGAGTACATCTCCATAAAACTTCTAAACTTCCCACTAAATACACCTCTCTAAATACACTTTCAAGAAAATTGGCCCAACAGGATCTTTCCTCTGTAAGCCATTTCATGCAACAAATGGTATAAGAAAAGCCAAATTTGCTAACCTGAATGGGCACAAAGATAGCTAATAATTTCTGAGATGGCTTGGCATTAACCCTCCCACAGTGAGTGGTAACAAACAAACTAGTCAAAACACCTTTCTGGAAGCATAAATGTTAGATGAATAAAAAGAGGTGTATTACTCAGCTTAGGCAGCTGTTCCAAATAATAATGAATAATGTATCCTGTTTACTTCAAAAACCAATATACATCATTATGCTAAAAAATCTGAACTCTCACACCAGTCAGAATGGCTATAATTAACAAGTCAGGAAATGAAAGATGTTGCAGAGGATGCAGAGAAAGGGGAAACCCTCCTACACTGTTGGTAGGAATGCAAGCTGGTACAGACACTCTGGAAAACAGTATGGAGATTCCTCAAAAAGTGAAAATATAGCTATCCTATGACCCAGCAATCACACTACTGGGTATTTACCTTAAAGATTTAAATGTAGTGATCTGAAGTGGCACATGCACCCAATTGTTTCAGCAGCAATGTCCACAATAGCCAAACTATGGAAAGAATCTAGATGTCCATCAACAGATGACTGGATAAAGAAGGTATAAAGATTATATATATACATATATATATATGTATATATATAATGGGATACTATGCAGCCCTCAAAAGAAATGAAATCTTGCCATTTGCAATAATGTGGATGGAACTAGAGGGTATCATGTTAAGCAAAATAAGTCAATCAGAGAAAGACAATTTTTATATGATCTGTCTGGTATGAGGAATTCGAGGCAGGGCGGGGTATCATGGAGGGTAGGGAGGGAAAAAATGAAACAAGATGGGACTTGGAGGGAGAGAAACCATAAGAAACTTAATCTCACAAAACAAACTGGGTTGCTGGAGGGTGGGGGAGTAGGGATAGGGTGTCTGGGTTATGGACATTGGGGAGTGTATGTGCTATGATGAGTGCTATGAAATGTGTAAGCTTGATAATTCACAGATCTGTACCCCTGGGGCAAATAATGCATTATATGTTAATTTAAAAAATCCTAGATCTATGTTGACAATGTGACAAGTGAGATTATTTCTTCTATGCCCTTGTAATAAATGTCTATCACTAAAGGTGATCTGTGATTTTATTTTCCTTGAAACTCAAAAATTTTATAGCTTGACCCATTTGTTCTCATTAAATGGCACAAATATAGTAGTAGTAGTAGTAGTAGTAGTAGTAGTAGTAGTAGGTATAAGTATATAGCAGAAACAATGGAGACAGAAGAATCAAAATAATGTGAAGTAAAATTACATATGAGTACTCGTTATATCCCAGAACAACTCATGCTATCCTAAATCTTCAAAGCCACCCTGTGAGATAGGGTTCATTTTGTAGGTGAAAAATCTGTATCTTAAGTAGTAAACTATCTTCACATACAGCTCAGAAGAGGGGAGTCATTTTCTTTCCACCATATCATGCAGTATAAGTGAGTATTTTTCTTCTTTTAGTTTTGTGTGAGATTAAACTACAACCAAACTGGTCTTAGTTTTCTCTTGCTTTCTAGGATATCAACCTCTTACTCCCCAGCTGATGTTTACTCTCATCACTACCTTTCAAAGGCTATCATCCTGTATTAAGCTGCAGATCATTTGTGGTGAATCAAAGCTTAACAGATTAGTCATTGCTAATTAAATAGCTTGATTCTGTCCACTGAAGTTAATGCATTAAAGTATTTAATGTTTGTTTGGTAAACTGCTTTACTAAATGCTCCTTTGACTTTTATTGGTAATAAACATTAAGCATTTATGGCCTGTGAAAGCAACTTTCCATCCAGCTTATGCTGTTACTACTTACAGTTAGTTAATGAAATGTCATTAACTTCCTTCAAATCAAAAGTTGTTTTTGTTCTCCTCTTTAACTTTTATTGTATGGCATGAAGAATAATTCACTAAAATTTAAAAATAACTATGGTTTTACTAGTGGTTTTTCTATAAAGACAATGATACTGTGCTAAACACAGCACATTTCAGGATTCATGACAGGCCTAAAGACCAGACATAGTTCTAATTCCCTTTCTTTATCTTAAACCCTCTTCTAACTGCACTTCGATCTCGCTTGGGTACTTCCATGTTTCAGCACTAATAACAAAGCCAAATGATTCTGATTTCCTCACTTTTATGTGATCTGACTCCTGTTAATCTGAATTGTTCATTTAACCTTTTTGACAGATTTCTTAGAGTCCGATTAATTTTATTCAGGTTGAACTCTTCTCTTCTAGGAGGAAGAAAATGGTTCTGGTGTAGAAGGAAGTTTGGGACACATGGAGCTTTTTAAAAAATAAATACTATGTAGAAGAAAAACATTTTTCCAAGCTTTCTAATTTTTTTCACTTTGATTACTTGGCTCATTTGATCTTTCTGCCCCTTGTTTCAAAAATGTTATTTCTAGGGGCAGAAAGATCAAATGAGTCAAGTAATCAAAACGAAAATAAAATTGGAAAGCTTGGGAAAATGTTTCTCTTCTATATTGTATTTTATTTTTTAAAAAGCTCCATTCAATGCGTTCATTAATGAATGGAGGAGATAATGCTGAGTGAAATAAGTCAAGCAGAGAGTCAATTATCATATAGTTTCACTTACTTGTGAAGCATAAGTAATAACACAGAGAACATTGGGTGAAGGAGAGGAGAAGTGAGTTGGGGGAAATCAGAGGTGGAGACGAATCAGGAGCAACTGTGGACTCTGAGAAACAAACTGAGGGTTTTGGAGGGGAGGGGAGTGGAGGCCTAGGAAGGCCTGGTCATGGGTATTAAGGAGGGCATGTATTGCATGGAGCACTGGCTGTAATGCATAAACAATCTTGTAACACTGAAAAAATAAAATAAAATAATAAAATAAAATAAAATAAAATGTGAATCCTAAAAATGACCAGTGAATATACTCAAAATGAGGAAACAAAGCTAATGCCAAAATGACAAATTCAAATAATCAATATATAGAACATCATTAGTTTTTGATGTTGTGTTCAGTGATTCATTAGTTGTGTATAACATGCAGTGCTCATCACAACACATGCCCTTCTTAATATCCATCACCCAGTTATCTCATTCCCCCACCCTCTTCCTTCTGTAAACCTCAGTTTGTTTCCCAGAATCAAAAGTCTCTCATGGTGTGTCTTCCTCTCTGATTTCTTTCCATTCAGTTTACCTCCCTTCCCCTGTGGTTCTCTGTCCCATTCCTTAAATTACACATATGATGAACCAATAAACTTGTCTTTCTTTGCCTGACTTATTTCACTTAGCATAATATCCTCCAATTCCATCCATATTGATGCAAATGATAGCCATTAATCCTTTCTGATGGTTGAGTAATATTCCATTGCATATACGAATGACATCTTCTTTATCCATTCATCCATTGAAGGACATCTCAACTCCTTATGGTTTGCCTATTGTGGACATTGCTGCTATGAACACTGGGGTGCATGTGCCCCTTCTTTTTACTACATCTTTATCTTTGGGGTAAATACACAGTAGTGAAACTTCTGGGTTATAATTTAGCTCTATTTTTAAGGTCTTGAGGAACTTCCATACAGTTTTCCAGAGTGGCTGTATAAGCTTGTATTCCCACCAACAGTGTAAGAGGGCCCCCCTTTCTCCACATCATCACCAACATTTCTTGTCCCCTGTCTTGTTAATTTTAGCCATTCTAATTGGTGTAAGGTGGTATCTCATAGTGGTTTTGATTTGTACTTCTCTGATGGCAAGTTATGTGGAGCATTTTTTCATGTGTTTGTTGGCCATTTGTATGTTTTCGTTGGAGATGTATCTATCTGTTCATGCCTTCTGCCCATGGGAGAAGATGTTTGCAAATGACATAACAGATAAAGGGTTGGTATCCAAGATCTATAAAGATCTTATCAAACTCAACACCCAAAAAACGAATAATCCAGTCAAGAATTTATTCATATTGATAACAGAGAAGGAAAGATTTATCCTAGGAATATCAACTACTTATCTGTGTATTTGTAAAGTGTCTCTGTCTACTATGTGCAGTCATTAGGTAGTAAAAATGAAGCAAAAGCACTCAGATGTGAAAAAGAAAAGAAGTATATTTATTTTCTTTTTAAACACACTTTTGCCAATGAGAAAGCTGTCCTTGTCTTATGTTGATCTTAAGGAAAAACTTCCTCTAAACATCTGACATAAATCATAGGAACAGTGGGTGTTTGTTGTTTTGTTTTGCATGCAAAGTTAGTAATCAACAAAAATATTCATTTTCCATATTTATCAGTTTATGTAATAAATAGTACTGAGGTAACAATTCATAGATTTTATTTGTTGAAAATGAAAGAAGAAAATGTAAGTGAAGAAAAAAATCCTGTGGGTTACTTTATTATTTGCTATTAAAATGCTGAAATAAAGTTTCTTCCTCTGTATCTTTGTATTTGAGAATCGAAAATCTCATTTCTCTTTTTAACCACAAGAATCCAAGAAGTTAAGAATACTTTTTAAAGCATATGTTTATCACAACTAAATTCCTCATGGTTTTTGTTGCCTATTATATACTTTAGAAATTTTATTCAGAAACCCTCACAATGTTTTAGAAAGTCTGGTAGTCTTGTGTCATTCTATAATGTAGGCCTAATCCTACAAATCTCATTGTAAGATAACTGACTAACAAATTCATCCATATTATATACACAAGTTGCCTACTCCATCCCCTCTTCTTCCATTCTAGGAGCTAGGAGGTTGTTTTTCAATCAGCTTAATGTATTAAGTCATTCTTTGAGTGCTTCCTCTTTATTTGACCTACTACATAGTAGTTGCCTAGGGCCACTAAAATTCATCAATCTCCTACAGAACATGAGACTCTTCCTACTGACTCATTTTCTCCCCTGCATAGTAAAACTAGTATTAAACATGCTATTAATGAATGACTAAAAAAACACAGTATAATACCAATATTTGTGTATAATACTCAGCAAAATTATACCAAACTCCACTTTCAATCCCTCCCCCACCTCTTTCATCTTATGCTTTTGTTTTGTTTTTGCTTATTCACATTATTTGGCTTAATTTGATCCCCCTCCAAATCTTCTTTACCTTGACTGGAAGGACTTTTCGGGGATGGAACTATACAATTTTACTTACCATTCCACTATCCTCAGTATTTAGCTTTTTGTTTCACATTTTTCTTTATGTCTCTTTTTCTTTATTATATATTATTTATTTATTTTATACACATTACATATGTAATATTTGTGAATGACAGTAATAATTACTATTATCAATATCATACTAACACTTTCACAGAACACATTAACTGAAGGATATTTTAAGTATAAAATTGATATTAAACAAATTATTGCTTACAAGAATCCTGTGAGGTAGGAACAATATTAATCCTCATTTTACACATGGAAAAACTGATACATGATACTTACATATACATATGTATTTATGAAATTAATTCTTCCCTAATTGGAATCCTACTTAGAATATTTACTTGCTTTCTTTACAGTTTTGGATAAAGTCAAAATAACAAATTAATATTTTTGCTTAACCACAGTTTATATTTAATGATTTAAATGCAACCTTTGTCTATAATGTGTTTTTATGCTCTCCTATTATTGATGGCATTTCAGCATGTTCCAACAAACAACGCTTTATAATAATAATTTTTTGAAATCCACATTTTTTCAGAGTAAGGAATAGTCACATGATATTAACAATGTCCATGTAGTAATGTTCACTAATATTTTTATTTGAATAAAACTTGTCTTTGATGTGTTCATATATTTAATTTTACTTAAATGGAATTATTCCAGATAGAATGCCCAGTGTTTAGCTTCTATTCTTTCAATAGTTGCTGATTAAAACCTATTTCCATATATAGTGAGATAACATATTTATGGCTATAAAGTATTCCACTCCATGTATATAAAATAATTCAGTTAATGTGACCTAAAAAAAAGGAATATGGAAGGTTCCCAATTTAAAACTACTATGCAAATGACGTTTACATTTTATTATGTTAGCATTCACACAAAATTTTCTACCTCAAAGTGTTATTGAAATTATTGAAAATATATGGATCTAAAACATTTTAATAAATTTTAAAACATAAATTATATCAGAAGCAGGCAATAAAACTTTAAAAAATTATGGAAAATAAAAAGCAAATAGGGAAATTCCATGTTGTTTTCTGGAGTGGCTACATCAATTTGCATTCTCACTAAAAATGCAAGACGGTTCCCCTTTCTCCACATCCTCACAAACACTTGTTTTGTTGTTGTTGCCAACTTTAGCCATTCTGACAGGTATGAGGTGATATCTCATTGTAGTTTTTTTGATTTGCATTTCCCTGATGATTGGCCATCTGTAAGTCTTCTTTGGAAAAATGTCTATTCATGTCCTCTGCCCATTTCTTAATTTAATTATTCATTTTTTGGTGTTGAGTTTTATAAGTTTTGATGATGATGATGAGGATGATGATTTTTAACATATAGTACATTATTTTTTAATGTAATGTTCAATGATTCATTTGTTGCATATAACAACCTGTGCCCATCACAACATATTCTTATATTTTGGATACTGACCCTTTATAAGAGAAGTCATTTGGAAAAATCTTTTCCCATTCCATAGGTTGCCTTTTAGTTTTGCCAATTGTTTCCTTCACAGCATAGATTTTTATTCTGATGATGTCCCAATAATTTGTTTTTGTTTTGTTTCCCTGGCCTCAGGAGACATACCTAAAAAGAAGTTCCTATGCTTGCTGTCAAAGAAGATACTTCCTATATATACACATATGTATATCTTCTTTATTCATCATCAGCCAATGGACACTTGTGCTGTTTCCATTACATATATATATATATATATATATATATATATATATATTCATTATACACATATACGTGTGTGTATATATACATATAGATAGATAGATAGATAGATAGATAGATGAATATCACTCAGTCATAAAAAAATGAAGTCTTGTCATTTGCAATGATGTGAATGGAGCTAGACAGTATTACGCTAAGCTAAATAAGTCACTTAGAGAAAGACAAATACAATATGTTTTCATGCAAATGAGGAATTTAAAAAATAGACCAAATGTTCATGAAGGGGAGTGGAAAGACAAAGAACAACAATAAAGAACAACAAATAAAACCCAGACTCTTAACCATAGAAAACAAATTGATGGTCATTGGAGGGGAGGGGAATAGGGGAATGGGTTAAATAGGTAATGGGGATTAAGAGTGCACTTGTGATGGGCACCAAGTTTGGTATGAAAGTGTTGAATCACTATACTGTACACCTGAAACTAATATTACATTGTATGTTAACTGACTGGAATTTAAATAAATACTTTCAAAAAAAGCAAATGGGTTTTAATTGAAATATAATGGCTTTATGCACCTATAAAGGAAAATGTCTAAGGATAAAAAGAGTTATTTCTTATGAAACTATTGAGGACTACAAAACTTGGGTCAACAAATGAATAGAATAGGATGGGCCATTGTCATACACATATCCATAGTTTATTAAAGGGACTGAATTCAGATCATCTGGATCAGTCAAGTAACTTTCTGTTTCTAAATTATACCACAAAATGTAGAGGCTTTCCCATAGATAAAAACCCACAGCTATTTTCTAAATAAAATAAAATATGAACCTGAGGTATATTTTTAGGAAGGGTACTGTGTGGGGAAGGGAAGTTAAACACTTTTTGTGATAATTCTGGATCTTCTTAGGTATAACTGAAATAAAACAAAACCAAGGAAAATAAAGAAACTAAGTAGATGAAGTAGTAACTGAAATTGTTCAGTTGACTAAAAGTAAGAGAAAGAGTCTCTGAAAATATGGAGACCAGATAATAAGTACAGTGTGGTGAGTAATTTGTCATAGCCAAAAGGAACATGTGATCTTATAAGTAAAGGGTACACTACTTTATGCCCTCCCTAGGACAAACAACTTGTTCTTTTTCCATAATCACTTGAATTGGGCTCCAGTAATCTGGAACTGCATCCATGAAGAGGTGAACAATTTTTATTTTGCTGAAGAAGTTTTATGGATTAATATTTCTAACAATATAGAAGACTACATATAATGAATAAACCTCAGGCTATAGAATGATTTAAAACACTGGATAGTTTAAAATACATTAAAATGCATAGCTGAGATGTCAGGAAAGTATATTTTTAATATATTTTTTTAATTTTTAAATAAACATGTAATGTATTTTTATCCCCAGGGGAACAGGTCTGTGAATTCCCAGATTTACACACTTTATAGCAATCACATAGCACATACCTTCCCCAATGTCCATAACCCCACCACCCTCTTCCAACCCCCCAACCCCCAGCAACCCTCAGTTTGTTTTGTGAGATTAAGAGTCTCTGACGGTTTGTCTCCCTCCTGATCTCATCTTGTTTTATTTATTCTTTTCTTACCCCCCAAACCCACCATGTTGCATCTCCACTTCCTCATATCAGGGAGATCATATGATACTTGTCTTTCTCCGATTGACTTATTTCGCTAAGCATGATACCCTCTAGTTCCATCCACGTCATCGCAAATGTCAAGATTTCATTTCTTTTGATGGCTGCATAGTTCTCCATTGTGTATATATACCACCTCTTCTTTATTCACTCATCTGTTGATGGACATCTAGGTTCTTTCTATAGTTTGGCTATTGTGGACATTGCTGCTATAAACATTTGGGTACACGTGCCCCTTTGGATCACTATGTTTGTACCATTAGGGTAAATATCCAGTAGTGCAATTGCTGGGTCATAGGGTCGTTCTATTTTCAACTTTTTGAGGAACCTCCATGCTGTTTTCTAGAGTGACTGCACCAGGTTGCATTCCCACCAACAGTGTAGGAGGGTTCCTCTTTCTCCACATCCTCGCTAGCATCTGTCATTTCCTGACTTGTTAATTTTAGCCATTCTGACCGGTGAGGTGGTATCTCTTTGCAGTTTTGATTTTTATTTCCCTGACGTCAAGTGATATGGAGCACTTTGTTGGCCATCTGGATGTCTTCTTTGCAGAAAAGTCTGTTCATGTCCTCTTCCCATTTCTTGATTGGATTATTTGTCCTTTGGGTGTTGAGTTTGCTAAGTTCTTTATAGATTTTGGATACTAGCCCTTTATCTGATATGTCGTTTACAAATATCTTCTCCCATTCTGTTACTTGTCTTTTGGTTTTATTGACTGTTTCCTTTGCTGAGGAAAAGATTTTGATCTTGATGAAATTCCAATAGTTCATTTTTGCCCTTGCTTCCCTTGCCTTTGGCAATGTTCCTAGGAAGAAGTTGCTGCGGCTGAGGTCGAAGAGGTTTCTGCCTGTGTTCTCCTCAAGGATTTTGATGGATTCCTTTCCCACATTGAAGTCCTTCATCCATTTTGAGTCTCTTTTTTCCATTGGACATTCCTTTCTGCTTTGTTGAAGATTAGTTGACCATTGAGATGAGAGTCTATTTCTGGGCTCTCTATTCTGTTCTATTGATCTATGTGTCTGTTTTTGTGCTAGTATAATATTGTCTTGATGATGACAGCTTAGTAATAGAGCTTGAAGTCCAGAATTGTGATGCCACCAACTTTGGCTTTCTTTTTCAGTATTCCTTTGGCTATTCGAAGTCTTTTCTTGTTTCTTATAAATTTTAGGATTATTTGTTCCATTTCTTTGAAAAAGATGGATGGTACTTTGATAGGGATTGCATTAAATGTCAAGAATGCTTTAGGTAGCATAGACATTTTCACAATATTTGTTCTTCCAATCCAGGGGCATGGAACATTTTTTTATTTCATTGTGTCTTCCTCAATTTCTTCATAAGTACTTTACAGTTTTCTGAGTATAGATTCTTAGCTTCTTTGATTAGGTTTATTCCTAGGTATCTTATAGTTTTGGGTGCAATTGTCAATGGGAATGACTCCTTAATTTCTCCTTCTTCTGTATTGTTGTTGGTGTAAAGTAATGCAACTGATATCTGTGCATTGATTTTATATCCTGACACTTCACTGAATTCCTGTACAAGTTCTAGCAGTTTTGGAGTGGCGTCTTTTGGGTTTTCCACATACAGTATCATATCATCTGCAAAGAGTGAGAGTTTGGCTTCTTCTTAGCTGATTTGGATGCCTTCAATTTCTTTTTGTTGTCTGATTGCTGAGGCTAGGACTTCTAGTACTATGTTGAATAGCAGTGGTGATAATGAACATCCCTGCCATGTTCGTGACCTTAGCGGAAAGCTTTCAGTTTTTCTCCATTAAGAATGATATTTGTGGTGGGTTTTTCATAGAGGGCTTTGATAATATTGAGGTATGTGCCCTCTATCCCTACACTTTGAAGAGTTTTGATCACGAAGGGATGCTGTACTTTGCCAAATGCTTTCCCAGCATCTATTGAGAGTATTATATGGTTCTTGTAATTTCTTTTATTAATGTGTTGTATCATATTCATTGATTTGTGGATGTTGAACCAACCTTGCAGCCCTGGAATAAATCCCACTTGGTTGTGGTGAATAATCCTTTTAACATACTGTTTAATCGTATTGCCTAGTATTTTGGTGAGAATTTTCGCATATGTGATCATCAGGATATTGGTCTGTAATTATCTTTTTTGATGGGATCCTTGTCTGTTTTTTTTTTTTTAAGATTTTTATTTATTTATTTGACAGAGAGAGATCACAAGTAGACAGAGAGGCAGGCAGAGAGAGAGAGAGGAAAGGAAGGAAGCAGGCTCCCCGCCGAGCAGAGAGCCCGATGTGGGACTCGATCCCAGGACCCTGAGATCATGACCTGAGCCGAAGGCAGCAGCCCAACCCACTGAGCCACCCAGGCGCCCCCTTGTCTGGTTTTGTCATCAAGGTGATGCTGGCCTCATAAAATGAGTTTGGAAGTTTTCCTGCCATTTCTATTTTTTGCAAGAGTTTCAGGAAAATAGGAATTAATTCTTCTTTAAATGTTTGGTATAATTCCCCTGGGAAGCTGTCTGGCCCTGGGCTTTTGTTTGGAGATTGTTGACGACTGTGTCAATCTCCTTACTGGTTATGGGTCTGTTCAGGTTTTCTATTTCTTCCTGTTTCAGTTGTGGTAGTTTATATGTCTCTAGGAATGCATCCATTTCCTCCAGATTGTCAAATTTGTTGGTGTAGAGTTGCTCATAGTATGTTTTTATAATTGTTCATATTTTATTGTTGTTGGTTGTGATCTCTCCTCTTTCATTCATGGTTTTATTTATTTGGGTCCATTATCTTTTCTTTTTCATAAGTCTGGCCAGGGGTTTCTCAAGCTTATTAATTCTTTCAATGAACAAGCTCCTGGATCCATTGATTTGTTCTATTGTTTTTTGGTTTCTATTTCATTGATTTCTGCTCTGATCTTTATGATTTCTCTTCTTCTGCTGGGTTTAGGCTTTCTTTGTTGTTCTTTCTCAAGCTCCTTTAGGTGTAGGGTTAGGTTGTGTATTTGAGACCTTCCTTGTTTCTTGAGAAAGGCTTGTACCACTATGTATTTTTCTCTCAGGACTGCCTTTGCTCTGTACCACAGATTTTGAACTGTGATGTTTTCATCATCATTTTTTTCCATGAAGTTTTTCAATTATTCTTTAATTTCCTGGCTGGCCCATTCATTCTTTAGAAGGATGCTCTTTAGTCTCCATGAATTTGGGTTCTTTCCAAATGTCCTCTTGTGATTGAGTTGTAGCTTCCAGCATTGTGGTCTGAAAATATGCAGGGAATGATCCCAATCTTCTGATACCAGTTGGGACCTGATTTATGACCTGTGATATGATCTATTCTGGAGAATGTTCCATGTGCATTAGAGAAGAATGTGTATTCTGTTGCTTTGGGATAGATGTTCTGAATATATCTATGATGTCCATCTGGTCCAGATGGACCAGATCATTTAAGGTCTTTATTTCCTTGTTGATCTTTTGCTTGGATTATCTGTCCATTTCAGTGAGGGGAGTGTTAAAGCTCCCTATTACTGTAATATTGTTGATGTGTTTCTTTGATTTTGTTATTAATTGGTTTATAAATTTGGCTGCTCCCACATTAGGGGCATAGATATTTAAAATTGTTGGGATGCCTGGGTGGCTCAGTTGGTTAAGCAGCTGCCTTCAGCTCAGGTCATGATCCCAGCATCCTGGGATTGAGTTCCACATTGGGCTCCTTGCTCAGCAAGGAGCCTGCTTCTCCCTCTTCCTCTGCCTGCCTGTGCTCGCTTTCTTGCTCTCCCTCTCTCTGACAAATAAATAAATAAAATCTTTAAAATTGTTAGGTTTTCTTGTTGGACAGACCATTTGAGTATGAGATAGTGTTGTTCCTCATTTCTTATTATAATCCTTGGCTTAAAATCTAATTGATCTGATATAAGGATTGCCACCCCAGCTTTCTTCTGATGTCCATTAGCATGGTAAATTGTTTTCCACCCCCTCACTTTAAATCTGGAGGTATCTTCAGGTCTAAAATGAGTTTCTTGTAGGCAACATATTGATGGTTTTTGTTTTTTTATCCATTTTGATACACTGTCTTTTGATTGGGGCATTTAGCCCATTAACATTCAGGGTAACTATTGAGAGATATGAATTTAGTGTGATTGTATTGCCTGTAAGGTGACTGTTACTGTATATTGTCTCTGTTCCTTTTTGATCTACTACTTTTAGGCTCTCTCTTTGCTTAGAGGACTCCTTTCCATATTTCCTGGAGAGTTGGTATGGTGTGTGCAAATTCTTTCAGTTTTTGTTTGTCCTGGAAGCTTTTAATTTCTCCTTCTATTTTCAACGATAGCCTAGATGGATATAGTATTCTTGGTTGCATGTTTTTCTCATTTAGTGCTCTGAGTATACTCTGCCAGTTCTTTCTGGCCTGCAATGTCTCTGTGGATAAGTCTGCTGCCAATCTAATATTTTTACCATTGTATGTTACAGACTTCTTGTCCCAAGCTGCTGTCAGGATTTTCTCTTTGTCACTAAGACTTGTAAGTTTTACTATTAGGTGACAGGTTGTGGACCTATTCTTGTTGATTTTGAGTGGGGTTCTCTGCACTTCCTGGATTTTGATGTTTGTTCCCTTCGCCATATTAGGGAAATTCTCTACAATAATTCTCTCTTATATACCTTCTGTTCCCGTCTCTCTTTCTTCTTCATCTGGAAACCCAAATATTCTAATGTTGTTTCATCTTATGGTGTCACTTATCTCTCTAGTTCTCCCCTCATAATCCAGTAGCTGTTTGTCCCTCTTTTTTTTTTAGCTTCTTTTTTCTCTGTCCTTTGCTCTTCTATATCACTAATTCTTTCTTCTGCCTAATTTATCCTAGCAGTAAGAGCCTCCATTTTTTATTGCACCTCATTAATAGCTTTTTTGATTTCAATTTGGTTAGACTTTAGTTCTTTCATTTCTCCAGAAAGGGCTTTTATATATCCAGAGAGGGTTTCTCTAATATCTTCCATGTGTTTTTCAAGCCCAGCTGGAACCTTGAGAATTGTCATTCTGAACTCTAGATCTGACTTATTACCAATGTCTGTATTGATTAGGTCCCTAGCCTTTGGTACTGCCTCTTCTTTTTTTTTGTGGTGAGTTTTTCCTCCTTGTCATTTTGTCCAGATAAGAGTATATGAAGGAGCAAATAAAATACTAAAAGGGTGGCAAAGACCCCAGGGAAATGCACTTTAACCAAATCAGAAGAGACCCCTAATCATGGGGGAGGGGAAGAGGATAAAAAGAAATTCAGAAAAAAAAATAAAAAAAGAAAACAAAGAAAAATATAGAAAAGAAAAAAAAAATATATATATATATATATTAAACTGGTGACTAGAACAGTGTCACCCACTTAATTTTGGGAGTATTTTGGTCTCTTAGAAGAAACTACCTCTCAAATTTTAAAGACTGAAAAACGTATATAAGGGTAAACATAATGAAGGGATGGAATATGCTTATAAAGATGAAAAAAATTGTTTTAATTTCTAAAAAGTGAGTTGATAAAGTAACTTGGTTGGGAGAATAAAGAAAAAGAAAGTGGGGAGAATTTGCTTGGACTGGAGACTATATTAAGCCCAGAGCTAGATTTAGGGTATATTTTGATCTATTAGAAGGAGTTTTATCCCAAATTTTTTAGAAGAAAAAACCCTATGTGTATACAAAAAATAAAATTAAATATAATGAAGGATAAAATATGACTATAATAATGAAGTTTCAAAAAAGAATTTTTTATGAAATATATTGTTAAGAAAAGCTATTTAAAAAACGTTAAAAATGAAAAGGGTAAAAGTTAAAAAAATAGCAGAAGGAAAAAAAATTAAAAATATTAAATTAACTGCAAGACTAAAGAATCATGGGGAGAAAGCCATGAGTTTCATGCTTTGCTTTCTCCTCCTCTGGAATTCTGCTGCTCTCCTTGGTAAATGAACTTGGTTTTGGCTGGATTTCTTGTTGATCTTCTGGGGGAGTGGTCTCTTGTAGTGATTCTCAGGTGTTTTTGCCCGAGGCAGAATTGCACTGCCCTTAATAGGGACCGGGCTAAGTAATCTGCTCGGGTTCACGTTCCTGAACTTTTGTTCCCTGAATGCTTTCCGTAGAGTTCCGGAGGACAGGAATGAAAATGTCGGCCTCCCAATCTCTGGCCTGGAGGAGGCAAGAGGTGGGAGCCCCACTCTTCAGTGTGCCCTCAGAGAAAAGCGCTCAATCAGTCCCGTCTCCCTGGCCTCCAGCCGTGCTCTGACCTCACCCAGCCTGCGACCAGTTCAAGGTAACCCTGAGCTGAGAACTCACTCCTCGGCTCTGTCTCTGTATCCAGCTTCCCCATTCTAATACCTGCGAACTCTACAACACTCAGACACCTCCAATCCTTCTGTGACCCTGCGGGACTTGGGGCCATGCTGACTCCCCATGGGCTTCACCCTGCTTTAGCCTCTGGAGCGATGTCCCTCAGTGGAGCAGACTTTTAAAAGTCCTATTTTTGTGCTCCATTGCTCCGCCCCTTGCTGGAAGCCAGCCCCTAGCCCCGTGGTCTATCTTCCTGTCACTTTGGATTCACTTCTGCACTGGTCCTACCTTTCCAAAGGTGGTCGATTTTCTGTTTCTAGAATTGCTGTTCTTCTTCTCTTTGATCTCCCTTTGGATTTGTAGGTGTTTGCAATATTAGATAAGCTATCTAGCTGATCTCCTGCTACTTGATGTAGTCTCAGCCTGCTAATTCTCTGCCATTTTGACTCCTCCCTAAAGTGAGTAATATATTTTTAAGCTAATATCAGCGTCCCATAGTTGTCATAGCAAATTACTACAAAATTATTGCCTTTACATCACACAAATGTATCATTTTACATTTATAAATGTGATAAGTCTGAAATGTATCTTACTAGCCTATAATCAAGATGTCAAAAATACTGTGCCTCTTTCTGGTGGTTCTAAATAATATATTTATTTGACTTTCCTAGCTTCTGGTAGCTGCCTTCATTCCTTGATTCTTGGCTCCATCTTCAAAGCCACCATCTTCAAATCCAGCATCAGTGCACAGAGTCGTATGCTGCCATCTGTCTGGATCTTTGGATTCTACCTTGCTCTTTCCTTTACAAAGGCTCCTCTTATGACACTGGGCCGGCATGGGTAATCCAGGATAATCTGCCCATCTCAAAGTCAACTGATATTAGCAAATTTAATTTTTCTTTGTCATATAACTTATCATATTCACAGCTTACAGAAATTGGGATATGGGTATTTTATCAGAGCTATTATTCTGCTTAATGTAAGACCAAAATAATGAGAAAGCATAAATACAGAAAGACAAGCCAGATCTTCAGCATACTGCTTCCCTGATGGTATCTGCAGATCTATGTTATCCTGGTGATTTCAAATATCAAGGCATGATAGGAAACAGGAAACTAAAAGGATATTCTTGCAAAAGTCAGAGCCTTAAAAGGCTTATTGAAACAGAGAATAAGAGAAAAACATTCCATACAAGAATCAAAAGTAATTCAAGTATGTCCCTGGGTAAAAGAGAAAAGATATCTTTCTTTGAAAATCTTTAACACCAAAATAATAATATGATCCTAAGAATTAAAGACAGAAAGTTTAGTTGAAAATATTTCTGAGTTCATATTGTTTCCAGGCAAATGGTTGAAGAAAATTAAAATATTCTTTAGAAGAAAGCAATTAAATCTAAGCTTCAAAGAATTCTTAAAAATCTCCTTAATCTTTACCTTATAATAAAAATATGTCAACAAAATGATATGAGAAAATACCAGGAGCAATATCTAATATTAATAAAATACAAAATCAGACTAACAGAAGAAGGTTTTCTAGAATGGCAGAATGAAGGGCTCAGCAATCATCTCCCTTCAAACTATGATAAATTTGGACAAAATTGTCAAAAACTACCTGAAATGGTAGTTTTTTCCAGGACTCTGGAAATCCTCCCAGGGCATACAACAAATTAAAAACCATTTACTACAAGAAAAAAATATTGACCCTTAGGTTACTGTAGCACAAATATATAAGGATTTTTATCCGGATATACTCTGATCCCTCCATTCCATACCAAATAGATTGCTGATATAACTCAATGAAGGTGCAATATCTATGAAAATGAGCAACTTCTCTACCAGAGGAGTATAGCATTATGTCCATGCACAAGGGTAGAGTAGAAAACCCTTGTTACAATATTGGCATGCAACTGGGGAAGACCAATGTAACAGTTTGCCTAGGGTTTTAGTGCTGGTTGAAGTAAACAATATGCCAGATTAGCCAAAAATAAATAAAAAGGATATCTAGAAAATGAGACAGCTGTAGTTAACTTCTAGTTAAGTTCTTATTAAGCTTTTACATATTTACAGTTTTCTGGATAGTTCTGAAAATACACAAGGCTGGACATGTTTACAGGAGGAACTGGAGAAGACCCTAGTGACTTTTCAGCCTAGCTGAGACTAAAGCTTTATGAATGTTGAAAATTAACCTCAAGCATATATGTAAACACTTTTAAACTGCCTGAAACTTGAAAGTATTCTCAAGCTACTATTAGACCACTGGAAAATGGTGGAAGTCTCAGCATCTCAAATTAATGAGGCCTAAACTCTGCTCACACAGAAGCTACACTGACATAAGATGTTATTCTTCTGAAGCAAAGTTTAAAATAAAAAGAATTATTAATGTAGATACTTCAGTGGCCACATTTTGTGGAGAAAGGAATCTAAAAAGAATGAGCCAAGTAGAGCTACTAAACAAACAAATACGATAATAACAAAAGCATCAGGAAGGGATCAGAATTCAGAGTTGTTTAAACATATTATCTGAAATTTCAAGCTCTTAATAATAAATTATGACATGTGCAAGAAAACAAGAAAATATGGCCCATATTTAGGAAAAGCAAAACAGGTGATGGAAATTTTCTTATGAGACAAAAAAGTTGGGTTTAGCAGAAAAATACTTCAACTTAATAAAGACTGCTATTTGCAGATCAGGTTATATACAAACCTAATGGTAACCATATTAGAAACCACTAATAAAAATGCAAAGAATAAAGAGAAAGAAATCCAAATATACCAGAAAATTCAGCAAAATATGATGGACAGAAAGACAAGAAAAGATCAGAGAAAAACTCCAGAAACAAACACAAAATAAGTAACAAATGTTGACAAATACATATCAATAAATATTGTGAATGTAAATGAGCTAAATGCTGCAAGCAAAACACTTAGTGTGTCAGAATGGATTTAAAAAAAAAATTATATGCTGCATATAGGAGACTAATGTCAGCCAAAAGACACCTCCAGATCAAAAGAGTGGGGATGGAGAAACATTTATCATGCAAATGGCTGTCAAAAGAAAGCTAGAGGAGCAATACTTACATCATACAAAATAGACTTTAAAACAAAGTCCATAAAAAGATACAAAGAAGGACATTATATAATCATAAAGGGAACAATTCAAAAAAAGATATAATAACTGTAAATATCATTGGGTTATTATACATGCAATGAGGGATCACCCAAATACATAAAACAATTAATAATCAACATAAAGAAACTGCAAAAAATATAGTAATAGTAATAGACATTAACATCTCACTTAGAGCAATGGGTACATTATTTAAACAGAAAATCATCAAGGAAACAATGCCTTTGGGTGACACATTAGATCATATGGACTTAGCAGACATACTCAGAACATTCCATCTTAAAACAGCAGAATACACATCATTTTCAAGTGCACATGAAATATTCTCCAGAATATTCACATATTAGGTCACAATAAAGGCATTAACAAATACAAAATGATTGAAGTTATACCTCACAGGATTCTTGTATGCAATAATCTGTTTAATATCAATTTTATACTTAAAATATCACTCAGTGTGTTCTGTAAAAGTGTTAGTATGATATTGATAATAGTAATTATTACTGTCATTCACAAATATTACATATGTAATGTGTATATAATAAATAAATAATATATAATAAAGAAAAAGAGACATAAAGAAAAATAAAGTGACACCAGAAAAGAGAGAGAAAGAGAAAGAGAAAGAGCGAACTGTAAGTCAATTTCCTTAATGAACATAGATGCAAAAACCCTTAATAAAATAGTTGGGAACCGAATTCAACAATACAATAAAAAAGAAATCATCCAGGGAGGAGACAAGATGGAGGGGAAGTAGGAGGAGACGCCTTTTCAGCCTGTACCCCAAAGTGATCTGATTACCTTCCAAAGATCTCCAATCACCCATGAAATCAGCCTGAGATCAGAATTATACACGTCTGGATCTCTACTGGAGCAGAAGACGCCAGTGGGCAGGTAAAGGGAGTGGGAAAGTTGGACAGATATCAGAAGATAAACAAAAGGGGGAGGGAGCCACCAGAGGTGACCCGTTGGAAAGTAATATCCCAATACAAGAGTGCCCTGCACCTGGGGACCAGCATTAACTGGGGAGTCTGGTAGAAAGCACTCAAAAATAGCAAAGGATCACCGGGGGGAAATTGCGGGAATCCGGGTGTTAGGGTCAGGGGCTTAAGTCCCCAGGCCCAGGACACCCCTGGCGCAGAGACAGAGAGTGGGGCAGAGAAACCAGGTCTCTGTCCCTCAACCACCAGCGCGCCTGAGAGTGCATGGCGCCCGGCTCCCCTGAGGGGCTGGGAGCCTCGCCAGCCAACAGAAGCACAGCCTTTTTGCAGTCCCCACTCGAGTGCCCTGCTGTGCCATCAGAGTCCTAGACCTGCCCTGCGCCCTCCCCTGAGAGAGGTGCACACAAACACCAGCCTGGTGCTCTTGGACTGGAAAGACCAGGCACTCCCAGCCCGGGACAGCGGGAAAATCTCAGTGTGTGATCTCTGCTTGGAACTTCTCTGGCAGTCTGGAGCTGCCCAGATGACTGCCGCTGCTGTGGTTTGGGGTATAAGCAAAAAATCCTGAGTCCCCAGGGACCACGATTGGGAACCTGCTCTGCCAGCAGCCAAGGGGGGATTTATATGGGCTCTGCAGCGGGACTGAGGCTTCTCTCTGAGAGGGAGGTCAGGGTGCAGTCTGCTTTCCTCTAAACCTACAAAAACCATCAAAAGTGGTCAAGGCTAGAGAGAAAAACAAGTGAACAAATATAAAAACCTCCAGAGAACAAAAGCCTGAAAAAACCAGTTTCCTCAGAGCCCACCCCCTTGAGGGGGGCGGGAGGACTTAGCTGAGAGAACTTCAGGGACTGAAAACCCACCTGGCAGTCCCCTCCCCCAGAAAACCAACCTGGATAGGAAAAAAAAGAAAAAAAAAAAGATGACAAGAGAACAACCACCATTACTTCATGGGACAATTTTTATTATTAATTCAATCCCACTATTCCAGCTTATCTTTTTATATAGTTAATTTTTTATTATTATATAGATAATTTTTAACATGTTTACCATCACAGTGAGATGTCCAGTACATCAAATTCCATAATAACCTTCTAACCTGAACTTTTTGATACATACACCTGTGTTTTCCTTTTGCATTTCTATTTTTTAAATTTCTTTTTTTAAAATTTTAGTTTAGTTTAGTTTATTCCTTTTTTAAATTTTTATTTTCTAATATTCATATAGAGTTAAACTTCAAGGTAATCCCCTTTCCCCAATCAATGCCACCACTATAGGTAAATCAATTCCTAATCCCCCCTTATCTTAGGAAAGTTGAGTCCTTTAACAAAGATATCAAGATACATCCAGGAAGAATCAAAACAACCATCCTCACCCACACTGAGAATTTACAACCACTCTCCCATCTTTTTCTTCCACCAGTGTTTCTGTGTTTTTGTGTTTGTCCTGATAGTATATAAATCTTACACTCAGGGTTCTTTTTGACGAGGTTCTTCCTTTATTTGCATATATATATATATTTTTTTCTCTTGTCATACACTTTTATCAGTGTTTTTGTTTGGATCTGTTTGTATACTTCATAAATCTTACCTTGGGGCCCATTTGGACTAAATCTTCTTTTTTATCTCACCTCTCTTTCCTGTCTCTCTCCCTCTATCTTTTTATTTTTATTTTTATTTTCTTTTTCCTCTCATTTGGGTGGGGAACCCTGATTGCTCAGAAGCATTCCAGGGTGCACCTTGACTGCACCACAGTCAATACACCCAGCTACACCTGTTCAGCCATCTCTCATCAAAATGACTAGGAGGAGGAATGCCCAACAGAAGAAAAATACAGAGCATGGACCTTCTGCAACAGAGCTAATGGCTATCAACATAGACAATATGTTGGAAAGAGAATTCAGGCTAACAATAATCCAAGCAATAGCTAGGTTGGAGAAAGCCATGGGTGACCAAATGGAATTGATTAGGGCCGAACTGAAAACGACCAGAGATCATGTTTTCAATATTAGGGAAGAGCTGGAAGCTACCAGGGATGAGCTTCACAATGCTCTCAATGAGTTCCAATCTAATCTAAATTCTCTCAATGCTAGAGTAACTGAGACAGAAGATAGAATTAGTGATCTTGAGGACAAACAGATAGAGAGAAAGGATCAGGAGGAAGCCTGGAACAAACAGCTTAGAAGCCACGAAAACAGAATCAGGGAAATAAATGATGTCATGAAATGTTTCAATGTCAGAATTATTGGAATCCCTCAAGGGGAGGAAAAAGAAAGAAGTCTAGAAGATATAGTGGAACAAGTTTTTCATGAAAATTTTCCAAATCTCGTGAATGGAACCAGCGTTTATGTCCTAGAGGCTGAAAGGTTTTCCCCCAAGATTACAGATTATCTAAAGTCCTCGAGACACCTAATAGTAAGAATGAAGAATTATAATTGTAGGCAGAACCTCTTGAAAGCAGCTAGGATAAAAAAGATCCTTACGAAAAGAGGAAAGCCCATCAGAATAACATCAGATCTGTCCACAGAGACTTAGCAAGCCAGAAATGGCTGGCAAGATACATTCATGGCACTGAATGAGAAGAACATGCAGCCAAGAATACTTTATCCAGCAAGACTGACATTCAAAATGGATGGAGAGATAAAGAGTTTCCTAGACCAGCAAGGCTTAAAGACTATGCAACCACCAAGCCGACACTGCAGGAAATATTAAGGGGGCTTCTTTAAAGGAGGAAAAAGCCCAAGAATAACATTGAACAGAAATATAGAAACAATATAAAGAAATAAATACTTCAAAGGTAACACTATGTCAATAAAAACGTATCTATCATTAATCACCCTCAATGTGAATGGCCTAAATGTGCCCATAAAACGGCACAGGATTGCACACTGGATAAAACGACAGGACCCATCCATATGTTGTCTACAAGAGAACAATTTTGAGCCTAAAGATAAACCCAGACTGAAAGTGAAGGAATGAAGAAGAATCTTTCATGCCAATGGGCCTCAAAAAAAGGCTGGGTTAGAGATTCTCATAACAGACAAATTAGATTTTAAACTAAAAACTGTAGTCAGAGATACAGAAGGACACTACATAATTCTTAAAGAGACTATCCACCAAGATGATCTAACAATTGTAAATATCTATGGTCCCAATATGGGAGCAGCCAATTACATAAGAAAACTGTTAATCAAGATAAAGAGTCATATTGATATAAATACAGTAATCGTTGGAGATCTTAACACACCTCTCTCAGAAATAGACAGATCATCGAAACAGAAAATCAATAAAGAAACAAAAGCATTGAATGACACATTGGACCAGATGGACCTCATAGATATATACAAAATATTCCACCCTAAAACAACATAATACTCATTCTTCTCAAGTGCACATGGAACTTTCTCCAGAATAGAGCACATACTGGGTCACAAATCAGGACACAGCCGATACCAATAGACCGAGATTATTCCCTGCTTATTCTCAGATCATAATGCTTTGAAACTGGAGCTCAATCACAAGGAAAAGTTCAGAAGTAACTCAAACAATTGGAAGCTAAAGACCACCTTTCTTAAGAATGCTTGGATCAACCAGGATATCAAAGAAGAACTGAAACAATTCATGGAAACCAATGAGAAGGAAGAGACTTCAGTCCAAAACCTGTGGGATACAGCAAAGGCGGTCCTAAGGGGGAAATACATAGCCATCCAAGCCTCCCTCAAAAAAATTGAAAAATCCAGAATACACCAGCTGGCTCTACACCTTAAAGAACTGGAGAATCAACATCAAATCAAACCAACTCACACTTAAGAAGAGAAATAATCAAGAAGAGCTGAGATCGATGAGGTAGAAACCAGAGATACAGTAGAACATATCAATAAAACTACAAGCTGGTTTTTTTAAAGAATCAGTAAGATCAATAAACCATTGGCGACACTAATCCAAAAGAAAAGAGAGAAAGCCCAAATTCATAAAATTATGAGTGAAAAGGGAGAGATCACAATGAACACCAAGGAAGTAGAAAGAATCATCAGAAGTTATTATCAACAGTCATATGCCAATAAGCTAAGCAACCAAGATGAAATGGATGCATTCCTGGAAAACTATAAACTCCCAAAATGGAATCAGGAAGAAATGGACAACCTGAATAGACCAATATCTAGTAACGAGATTGAAGCAGTGATCAAAAACCTCCCAAAAAACAAGAGCCCAGGACCTGATGGATTCCCTGGGGAATTCTAGCAAACTTTCAAAGAAGAAATAACACCTATTCTCCTGAAGCTGGTTCAAAAATTTGAAGCAGAAGGAAAACTTTCTGATTCTTTCTATGAAGCCAGCATTACCCTGATCCCCAAACCAGGCAAAAACCCTACCAGAAAGGAGAATTTCAGACCAATATCGCTGATGAATATGGATGCTAAGATTCTCAACAAGATCCTACCAAACAGGATCCAACAGCACATTAAAAAGGTTATCCACCATGACCAGGTGGGATTCATCCCTGGGCTACAAGGATGGTTCAACATTCACAAATCAATCAGTGTGATAGAAGAAATTAATAAGAGAAGAGAAAAGAACCACATGGTCCTCTCAATTGATGTAGAAAAAGCATTTGACAAAATCCAGCATCCGTTCTTGATTAAAATGCTTCAGAGTATAGGGATAGAGGGAACATTCCTGAACTTCATAAAATCTATCTGTCAAAGACCCACAGCCAATATCATCCTCAATGGGAAAAAGCTTGCAGCCTTCCCATTGAGATCAGGAACAAGACAAAGATGCCCACTCTCACCACTCTTGTTCAACATAGTATTGGAAGTCCTAGCAACAGCAATCAGACAACAAAGAGAAATAAATGTATCCAAATTGGTAATGAAGAAGTCAAACTCTCTCTCTTTGCAGATGACATGATTCTTTATATGGAAAACCCAAAAGACTCCACCCCCAAACTACTAGAACTCATACAGCAATTCAGCAATGTGGCAGGATACAAAGTCAATGTGCAGAAATCAGTGGCTTTCTTATACACTAACAATGAAAATACAGAAAGGGAAATTAGAGAATTGATTCCATTTACTATAGCACCAAGAACCATAAGATACCTGGGAATAAACCTAACCAAAGAGGTAAAGGATCTGTACTCAAGGAACTACAGAACACTCATGAAAGAAATTGAAGAAGACACAAAAAGATGGAAGACAATTCCATGCTCTTGGATTAGAAGAATAAATATTGTTAAAATGTCTATACTGCCTAGAGTAATCTATACTTTTAATGCCATTCCGATCAAAATTCCACCGGTATTCTTCAAAGAGCTGGAGCAAATAATCCAAAATTTGTATGGAATCAGAAAAGACCCTGAATCACTAAGAAAATGTTGAAAAACAAAAATAAAACTGGGGGCATCACGGTACCTGATTTCAAGCTTTACTACAAAGCTGTGATCACAAGACAGCATGGTACTGGCATAAAAACAGACATATAGACCAGTGGAACAGAGTAGAGAGTCCAGATATGGACCCTCAACTCTATGGTCAATTAATCTTCGACAAAACAGGAAAAAATATACAGTGGAAAAAAGACAATCTCTTCAATAAATGGTGCTGGGAAAAGTGGGCCGCTATATGTAGAAGAATGAAACTCAACCATTCTCTTACACCGTACACAAAAATAAACTCAAAATGGATAAAAGACCTCAACGTGAGACAGGAATCCATCAGAATCCTAGAGGAGAACATAGGCAGTAATCTCTACGATATCAGCCACAGCAAGTTCTTTCAAGATATGTCTCCAACAGCAAAGGAAACAAAAGCGAAAATAAACTTTTGGGACTTCATCAAAATCAAAAGCTTCTGCACAGCAAAGGAACCAGTCAAGAAAACAACAAGGTAACCCACGGAATGGGAGAAGATATTTGCAAATGACAGTACAGACAAAAGGTTGATATCCAGGATCTATAAAGAACTCCTCAAACTCAACACACACAAAACAGACAATCATATCAAAAAATGGGCTGAAGATATGCACAGACACTTCTCCAATAAAGACATACAAATGGCTATCAGACACATGAAAAAATGTTCATCATCATTCGCCCTCAGGGAGATTCGAATTAAAACCACATTGAGATATCCCCTTACACCAGTTAGAATAGCCAAAATTAGCAAGACAGGAAACAACATGTGTTGGAGAGGATATGAAGAAAGGGGAACCTTCTTACACTGTTGGTGGGAATGTAAGTAGGTGTAGCCACTTTGGAGAACAGTGTGGAGATTCCTCAAGAAATTAAAAATAGAACTTCCCTATGACCCTGCCATTGCACTACTGGGTATTTACTCCAAAGATATAGTTGTAGTGAAAAGAAGGGCCATCTGTACCCCAATGTTTATAGCAGCAATTGCCACGGTCGCCAAACTGTGGAAAGAACTAAGGTGCCCTTCAACTGATGAATGGTTAAGGAAGATGTAGTCCATATACACTATGGAGTATTATGCCTCCATCAGAAAGGACGAATACCCAACTTTTGTAGCAACATGGATGGGACTGGAAGATATTATGCTGAGTGAAATAAGTCAAGCAGAGAGAGTCAATTATCATATGGTTTCACTTATTTGTGGAGCATAACAAAAAGCATGGAGGACATGGGGAGTTAGAGAGAAGGGGGTTGGGGTAAATTGGAAGGGGAGGTGAATCATGCGAGACTATAGACTCTGAAAAACAATATGAGGGATTTGAAGTGGTGGGAGGGTGGGAGGTCGGGGTACAAGGTGGTGGGTATTATAGAGGGCTCATATTGCATGGAGCACTGGGTGTGGTGAACAAATAATGATACTGTTATGCTGAAAATAAATTATAAAACATTATCCACTTTGATCAAGTGGAATTTATTCCTGGGTTGCAAGTGTGGTTCAATATTAACAAATCAATCAACATGATACATTACATCAGTGATAGACAGGGTAAGAACAATATAATAATTACAATAGATGCAGAAAAATTATTTGATAATGTACATCATCCATTCATAATGAAAACCCTCAACAAACTATGCTTGAGGGAACTTACCTCATCATAATAAAGGCATATATGGAAATGCTTAAAGGTAAATCATGAACATCATGAAGGTATATAGGAGAGAATTACTGTAGAGAATTTCCCTAATATGGCAAAGAGAACAAACATCAAAATCCAGGAGGTACAGAGAACCTCCCTCAAAATCAATAAGAATAGGTCCACACCTCATCACCTAATAGTAAAATTTTCAAGTCTTAGCAACAAAGAGAAAATCCTGAAAGCAGCCCGGGAAAAGAAGTCTGTAACATACAATGGTAAAAATATTAGATTGTCAGAAGACTTATCCACAGAGACCTGGCAGGCCAGAAAGAACTGACATGACATATTCAGAGAACTAAATGATAAAAACATGCAGCCAAGAATACTATATCCATCTAGGCTATCACTGAAAATAGAAGGAGAGATAAAAAGCTTCCAGGACAAACAAAAGCTGAAAGAATTTGCAATCACCAAACCAGCTCTACAGGAAATATGGAAAGAGGTCGTCTAAGCAAAGATGTACTACTCTAAAGGAAGTAGATCAGAAAGGATCAGAGACAATATACAGTAACAGTCACCTTACAGGCAATACAATCACACTAAATTCATATCTCTCAATAGTTACCCTGAATGTTAATGGGCTAAATGCCCCAATCAAAAGACATAGGGTATCAGAATGGATAAAAACATAAAACCCATCAATATGTTGCCTACAAGAAACTCATTTTAAACCTGAAGACACCTCCAGATTTAAAGTGAGGGGCAGGAAAACAATTTACCATGCTAATGGGCATCAGAAGAAAGCTGGGGTGGCAATCCTTAGATTTTAAGCCAAGGACTCTAATAAGAGATGAGGAAGGACACTATCTCATACTGAAAGGGTATGTACAACAAGAAAACCTAACAATTTTAAATATCTATGCCCCTAACGTGGGAGCAGCCAAATATATAAACCAATTAATAACAAAATCAAAGAAACACATTAACAATAGTACAGTAATAGGGGACTTTAACACTCCCCTCACTGAAATGGACAGATCATCCAAGCAAAAGATCAACAAGGAAATAAAGACCTTAAATGACACACTGGACCAGATGGTCATCACAGATATATTCAGAACATTCCATCCCAAAGAAACAGAATACACATTCTTCTTTAGTGCACATGGAACATTCTCCAGAATAGATCACATCCCACGTCATAAATCAGGTCTCAACCGGTATAAAAAGATTGGGATCATTCCCGGCATATTTTCAGACCACAGTGCTCTGAAGCTACAACACAGTCACAAGAGGACATTTGGAAAGAACCCAAATTCATGGAGACTAAAGAACATCCTTCTAAAGAATGAATGGGTCAAACATGAAATTAAAGAAGAATTGAAAAAAATTCATGGAAAAAATGATGATGACAACACAACAGTTCAAAATGTGTGGGACACAGCAAAGGCAGGCCTGAGAGAAAAATACATAGCGGTATAAGCCTTTCTCAAGAAACAAGGAAGGTCTCAAATACACAACCTAACCCTACACTTAAAGGAGCTCGAGAAAGAACAACAAAGAAAGCCTGAACCCAGCAGGAGAAGAAGAATCCTAAAGATCAGAGCAGAAATCAATGAAATAGAAACCAAACCAAACAAAAGAAAACAAACAAAACAAACAAACAAAAAAACAATAAAAGAACAAATCAATGAATCTAGGAGCTTGTTCAGTGAAAGAATTAATAAGCTTGAGAAACCCCTGGCAAGACTTATCAAAAAGAAAAGAGAATGGATCCAAATAAATAAAACTATGAATTAAAGAGGAGAGATCACAACCAAAACCAATGAAATATGAACAATTATAAAAACATACTATGAGCAACTCTACACCAAAAAATTTGACAATCTGGAGGAAATGGATGCATTCCTAGAGACATATAAACTACCACAACTGAATCAGGAAGGAATAAAAAACCTGAACAAACCCATAACCAGTACGGAGATTGAAACAGTCATCAAAAATCTCCAAACAAACAAAATCCCAGGGCCAGAGAGCTTCCCAGGGGAATTCTACCAACCATTTAAAGAAGAATTAATTCCTATCCCCCTAATACTGTTGCAAAGAATTAAAATGGCAGGAAAACTTCCAAACTCATTTTATGAGACCAGCATCACCTTGATCCCCAAACCAGACAAGGATCCCATCCAAAAAGATTACAGACCAATATCCTTGATGATCACATATGCAAAAATTCTCACCAAAATACTAGCCAATACGATTGAACAGTACATTAAAAGGATTATTCACCACGACCAAGTGGGATTCATTCCAGGCTTTCAAGTTTGGTTCAACATCTGCAGATCAATCAATGTGATACAATACATTAATAAAAGAAAGAACAAGAAACATATGATACTCTCAATAGATGTGGGAAAAGCATTTGACAAAGTACTGCATCCCTTCCTGATCAATATTCTTCAAAGTGTAGGGACAGAAGGCACATACCTCAATATTATCAAAGCCACCTATGAAAAATCCACCATCAATATCATTCTCAATGGAGAAAAACTGAAAGCTTTACCGCTAAGGTCAGGAACATGGCAGGGATGTCCATTATCACCACTGCTATTCAACATAGTACTAGAAATCCTAGCCTCAGCAATCAGACAACAAAAAGAAATTAAAGGCATCCAAATCCGCAAAGAAGAAGTCAAACTGTCACTCTTTGCAGATGATATGATACAATATGTGGAAAACCCAAAAGACTCTACTCCAAAACTGCTAGAACTTGTACAGGAATTCAGTGAATTGTCAGGATATAAAATCAATGCACAGAAATCATTTGCATGATGAGACATAAGAAAGAGAAATTAAGGAGTCAATCCCATTTAAAATTGCACCCAAAACCGTAAGATATCTAGGAGTAAACCTAACCAAATAGTAAAAGAATCTATTTTCAGAAAACTATAAAGCACTCATGAAAGAAATTGAGGAAGACACAAAGAAATGGAAAAACATTCCACGCTCCTGGATTGGAAGAACAAATATTGTGAAAATGTCTATGCTATCTAAAGCATTCTTGACATTTAATGCAATCCCTATCAAAATCCCACTCATTTTTTTTCAAAGAAATGGAACAAACAATCCTAAAATGTATATGGAACCAGAACAGACCTTGAATAGCCAAAGGAATATTGAAAAAGAAAACCAAATTTGGTGGCATCACAGTTCTGGACTTCAAGCTCTATAACAAAGCTGTCATCATCAAGACAGTATGGTACTGGCACAAAAACAGACACATAGATAAATGGAAGAGAATAGAGAGCCCAGAAATTGACCCTCAACTCTATGGTCAACTAATCTTAGACAAAGCAGGAAAGAATGGCCAGTTGAAAAAAAGACAGCCTCTTCAACAAATGGTGATGGGAAAATTGGGCAGCCACATGCAGAAAAATGAAACTGGACCATTTCCTTACACCACACATGATAATACTCAAAATGGATGAAGGACTTCAATGTGAGACAGGAATACATCAAAACCCTTGAGGAGAACATAGGCAGCAACCTCTTCTACCTCAGCCAAAACAACTTCTTCCTAGGAACATCGCCAATGGCAAGGGAAGGAAGGGCAAAAATGAACTATTGGGATTTCATCAAGATCAAAATCTTTTGCTCAGCAAAGGAAACAGTTAACAAAACCAGAAGACAACTGACAGAATGGAAGAAGATATTTGCAAATGACATATCAGATAAAGGGCTAGTATCCAAAATCTCTAAAGAGCTTAGCAAACTCAACACCCAAAGAACAAATAATCCAATCAAGAAATGGGCAGAGGACATGAACAGACATTTCTGCAAAGAAGACATCCAGATGGCCAACAGACACATGAAAAAATACTCCACATCACTGGGCATCAGGGAAATAAAAATCAAAACCACAATGAGAAACCACCGCACACCAGTTACAATGGCCAAAATTAACAAGTCAGGAAATGACAGATGCTGGTGAGGATGTGGAGAAAGGGGAACCCTCCTACACTATTGGTGGGAATGCAAGCTGGTGCAACCACTCTGGAAAACAACGTGGAGGTTCCTCAAAATGTTGAAAATAGAACTACCCTATGAGCCAGCAATTGCACTACTGGATATTTACCATAAAGATACAAACATAGTGATCCAAAGGGGCACATGCACCCGAATGTTTATCGCAGCAATGTCCACAATAGCCAAACTATGGATAGAACCTAGATTTCCATCAACAGATAAATGCATAAAGACGAAGAAGTGGTACACACATACACACACACACACACACACACACACACACACACACACACACAATGGAATACTATGCAGCCACCAAAAGAAATGAAATCTTGCTATTTGCAACGATGTAGATGGAATTAGAGGGTATTATGCTTAGCAAAATAAGTCAATCAGAGAAAGACAACTATCATCTGATCTCCCTGATATGAGGAAGTGGAGATACAATGTGGGGGGTTTGAGGGGTTGGAAAAGAATAAATGAAACAAGATGGCATCAGGAGGGAAACAAACCATCAGAGACTCTTAATCTTACAATACAAACTTTGGGTTGCTGGGGGGATCAGAGAGGGTGGTGGAGTTATGGACATCGGGGAGGGTATGTGCTATGGTGAGTGCTATTAAGTGTGTAAACTGGTGATTCACAGACCTGAACCCTTGGGGCTAAAAATCCATTATTTGTGTATTAAAAAATAAAAAAAATATATTCTAAAAAAGATTCTGTTGATGGTTGAACAACTCTGTACTAATCATAAAATCCTTATATTTCACACTTAAATTGGTAATTATAACTATAACTCATACATAATGGAAATTATAGCTCAATAAAGTAAAACAAGAGAAAGCACATCTTGAACTGATCTTGAACTGATCCTGAACTGCAGATCTTGAACTGCAATATTTAATAGGTTTAATGGAATTAGAGAATTTCTAGTATGAACTAATATGAATATGAACTAACATGAACTATTTTAATTAACTGGGTACATTTAGAAACAAAACAAATACAGTTTCTAGAAATAGAAAACAATAATGGAAACTATAACTCAGTGGATGAGTTAAACACGATATACATGAACAAATATATATTGAAGTAGAAGGAAGAGAAAAAGAGAAATATAGACTTCGAAAATGTGAGAGAGGCTAAAATTCATGGAAAATAGATTAAAAACATCTAGCAATTTTTCTTAGATGATATATGATGGCATACATATATGACATATGATGGCATATATATGTATATATACATATATACATATGTATTCTTAGATGATATATGATGGCATATGTATATATGTGTATATATGTGTATAGATATATGATGACATATGTATTTATGTATATATATATATATATATATATATATACACATATATGTATATATACATATATACGTAGATTCTCTAAGGGCAGAAGTGAGAGCTGATATGGCAGAACTTAAAAATGGTATCAATGAGATCCAAACTAATCTAGATACTCTGACAGCTAGGGTAGATGAGGCAGAAGAACGAATAAGTAATCCAGAAGACAAACTGACAGGAAAGAAGGATCATGAGGAGGCCTGAAACAAACAGCTTAGAATCCATGAAAACAGACTTAGAGAAATAAATGGTGACATGAAATGTTCCACTGTCAGAATTATTGGGATCCCTGAGGGGGGGGGGGAGAGGGGTGACTAGAAGATATATTTGAGCAAATCCTAGCTGAGAACTTCCCAAAGGTGGGGAATGAAACATGTACTCATGTGCTAGAGGCAAAGAAAACAACTCCCCAAGATCAAGGAGAGAAGACCGACCTCCAGGCATGCAACAGTGAAACTCAAGAATCTTAAGTCCAGGGAAACCATCTCAAGGACAGCTGGGGGGAAGAGATTCTTTACCTACAGAGGGGACAACATTGGAATAACATCAAACCTGTCCAGAGAAACATGGCATGCCAGAAAGGACTGGCAAGACATATTCAGGGCAGTGAATGAGAATAACATGCAGCCAAGAATACTTTATCTGGCAAGGCTGTCATTTAGAATGAATGGAGAGATAAAGAGCTTCCAAGACTGGCAAAAACTGAGTATGTGACCACTAGGCCAGCCCTGCAAGAAATATTAAGGGGGATTCTATAAAAGGAGAAAGAGCCCCAAAGTGATATAGAACAGTAATTTACAGAGAAAACTATAGAAACAAGGACCTCACAGGCAACATGATGACAATAAAATCACTTGAAATCATGTCCTTCCAATAATCACTCTTAATGTGAATGACCTAAATGCTCCCATTAAATGGCACAGGGCTGTAGATTGGATAAAAAGACAGGGCCCTGGATATCAACCTTTTGTCTGTACTGTCATTTGCAAATATCTTCTCCCATTCCGTGGGTTGCCTCTTTGTTTTTTTTTGTTTTTTTTTTTTTTTTTTTTACTGTTTCCTTTGCTGTGCAGAAGCTTTTGATTTTGATGAAGTCCCAAAAGTTTATTTTCACTTTTGTTTCCTTTGCTGTTGGAGACATATCTTGAAAGAAGTTGCTGTGGCTGATATCAAAGAGATTACTGCCTATGTTCTCCTCTAAGAGTCTGATGGATTCCTGTCTCACATTGAGGTCTTTTATCCATTTTGAGTTGAACTTTGTGTATAGTGTAAGACAATGTTGAGTTTCATTCTTCTACATATAGCTGTCCAGTTTTCCCAGCACCATTTATTGAAGAGACTGTCTTTTTTCCACTGTATATTTTTCCTGTTTTGTCAAAGATTAATTGGCCATAGAGTTGAGGGTCCATATCTGGGCTCTCTACTCTGTTCCACTGGTCTATAATGAACTCCTCAAACTCAACACACACAAAACAGGCAAACATATCAAAAAATGGGAAGAAGATATGAACAGACACTTCTCCAATCAAGACATACAAATGGCTATCAGACACATGAAAAAATGTTCATCATCACTAGCCCTCAGGGAGATTCAAATTAAAACCACATTGAGATATCACCTTACACCAGTTAGAATGGCCAAAATTAACAAAACAGGAAACAACATGTGTTGGAGGGGATGTGGAGAAAGGGGAACCCTCTTCCACTGTTGGTGGAAATGCAAGTTGGTGCAGCCTCTTTGGAGAACAGTGTGGAGATTCCTGAAGAAATTAAAAATAGAACTTCCTTATGACCCTGCCATTGCACTCCTGGGTATTCACCCGAAAGATACAGATGTAGTGAAAAGAAGGTCCATCTGTACCCCAATGTTTATAGCAGCAATGGCCATGGTCACCAAACTATGGAAAGAACCAAGATGCCCTTCAATGGATGAATGGATAAGGAAGATTTGGTCCATATACACTATGGAGTATTATGCCTCCATCTGAAAGAATACCCAACTTTTGTAGCAACATGGACGGGACTGGAAGAGATTATGCTGAGTGAAATAAGTCAAGAAGAGAGAGTCAGTTATCATATGGTTTCACTTATTTGTGGAGCATAACAAATAGCATGGAGGACAAGGGGTGTTAGAGAGGAGAAGGGAGTTGGGGTAAATTGGAAGGGGAGGTGAATCATGAGAGACTATGGACTCTGAAAAACAGTCTGAGGGGTTTAAAGTGGCAGGGGGTGGGAGGTTGGGGTACCAGGTTGGTGGGTATTATAGAGGGCACGGATTGCATGGAACACTGGGTGTGGTGAAAAAATAATGAATACTGTTTTTCTGAAAATAAATAAATTAATTAAAAAAAAAAGACAGGGCCCATCCATATGCTTTCTACAAGAGACTAATTTTAAACCTAAAGATGCATGCAGACTGAAAGTGAAGGGATGGAGAACCCTCTCTCATGCCAAGGGACTCCCAAAAGAAAGCTGGGGTAGCAATTCTCATATCAGGCAAATTAGTTGTTAAGCTAAAGACTGTAGTCAGAGATACAGAAGGACACTACATCATTTGTCTCGGGTCTATATGACAAGAAGATCTAACAATTGTAAATACCTATGCCACCAACATGGGAGCAGCCAACTACCTAAGCCAAATGTTAATCAAAATAAAGAGATACATTGATAAGAGTGCATTAATTGTAAGGGACCTTAACACTCTCCACTCTCAGCAACAGACAGATTGTCTAATCAGAAAATCAAGAAAGAAACAAGAGCTTTGAATGACATATTGGACCAGATGGACCTCATAGATATGTACAGAAAGCCCTGAAACAAAAGAATACTCATTCTTCTTGCGTGCACGCGGAACTTTCTTCAGAATAGGCCACATATTGGGTCACAAATCAGGTCTCAACTGATACCAGAAGACTGAGATAATTCCTTGTATATTCTCAGACCACAATGCTTTGAAACTGGAAGTCAATCACAAGAGAAAGTTTGGAAGGAACTCAAACACTTGGAAGCTAAAGACCACCCTGCTCTAGAATGTTTGGGTCAACCAGGGAATCAAGGAACTTAAACAATTCATGGAAACCAATGAGAACAATAACGCATTGGTCCAAAACCTATGGGATACTGCAAATGTGGTCTTAAGCGGGAAAAAATAGCCATCCAAGCCTCAACTCAAAAAAAAAAAAAAAAGCCTAGTAAAATCCCCAATACATAATTTCTCCTTATACCTTAAATAGCTGGAAAATCAACAACAAATTAAGGCTAACCCACACATGAAAAGGGAAATAATTAAGATTAGAGCAGAGATCAATGAATTAGAAACCAGAGATACAGTAAAACACATCAACGAAACTAGAAGTTGGTTCTTTGAAAGAATTAATAAGATCAATAAGCCACTGACCAGGATATCATTTTTTAAAATTACCTATGGTGGATTTCTTTTCTTATTTTAATGGAGTAAAATCTATTTTATTTTATTACATCTTGAATTAGTTTCCTAGTTCTATGATAACAAATTTAGCAGCATAAAACAAAACCCGTTTCTTATATAATAGTCTTATAGATCAGAAATCCATAATAGGCTCAAAAAATTCCTCTACTTGGGGTTTCTCAATAATAATATCAAGGTCTTTGCTAGCTGGGTTCTTATCTGGAGGATCTGGGGGGAAATTCCTCTTGTATCATAAGTTGTAAGTATCATTCAGTTTCTTGGGGTTGTAGGGTTGTAGCTGAAGTCCCTGTTTTCCTGCTGGCTGCCACCTGGGATCATCTTATATTCTAGAGGCTGCATTAGCTAGTGTTCCATTCCACTTTCAAAATGAGCTTGCACTTTGGATTTCTCTGATATCACTTATTTTAACATTTTTGTGACTTCCTCTTCCAAATTTAAAGGCTCATTTGATTATTTAGGCTCCACTTATATAATTCAAATTAATCTCACAATTTTATAACTGCAAACTACTTTCTGCCATGTATCCTAACATAATCACAGGCATGGCACCAGAGAATAAAGGCCATGGGGGCTGAAATTAATCCAACCACACATCTACATTCTGACTTTCATTAGGAAAGACTTCCTACACTCATTACACAGAGGAAAATATGTCTCTTTTTTCTAGAGATTTTATTGTCTTGTTTCCTACACATATGTGCCCAGCCCATCTGGAATTTATTCTTGTGTATGTTGTGAAAAGTGGATCTAATTTTATTCTTTTTTTTTTAATTTATTTTCAGTGTAACAGTATTCATTGTTTTTGTACCACACCCAGTGCTCTATGCAATCCATGCCCTCTCCAATACCCACCACCTGGTTCCCACAACCTCCCAACCCCTGCCCCTTCAAAAGCCTCAGATTGTTTTTCAGAGTCCATAGTCTTATTTTAAAAGATTTTATTTATATACTTGAGAAAGAGAGAGAGCAGAGAGGGAGAGGGAGAAGCAGACCCACACTGAGCAGGGACTAGATTATTTGTTTTATTGAGTGTTGAGTTTGAGAAGTTCTTTATAGAACTTGGGTATCGGCCATTTGTCTGTAGTGTCATTGGAAAATATCTTCTCCCTTCTTGTGGGTTGCCTTTTAGTTTTGTTGACTGTTTCGTTTGCTGTGCAGAAGCGTTTGATCTTGATGAAGTCTCAAAAGTCCATTTTTGCTTTTGTTTTACTTGTCACGAGAGACATGTCTTAAACGAACTTCTTGTGGCCACTGTCGAAGAGGTTACTGCCTATGTTTTTCTCCAGGCTTTTGATGGATTCCTGTCTCACACTGAGGTCTTTCATCCATTTTGAGTTTATCGTCATGCATAGTGTAAGCAAATGGTCCTGTTTCATTTTTCTATACGTAGTTGTCCAATTTTCCCAGCATTTATCAAAGAACTGTTTTTCCCCCCCATTGGATAGTCATTCCTGCTTTGTCAAAGATTAGTTGACCATAGAGTAGAGGGTCCATTCCTGGGGTCTATTCTATTCTTCATTCTGTTCCATTGATCTGCGTGTCTGTTTTTGTGCCAAAACCATGCTGTATTCGAGATAACATCTTTGTAATATAGCTTGATGTCAGGCTTTGTGATGCCTCCATCTTTGGTTTTCTTTTTCAACACTACCATGGCAATTCAGTGTGTTTTTTTTTTCTGTTTTTTTGTTTTGCTTTGCTTTCATTTTTGTTTGTTTGTTTTTAGATTCTCTACAAATTTTAGGATTGTTTGTTCCAGAACTGTGAAAAATGTCAATGGTTTTTTGATAGAAATGTCATTGAATGTGTAGATTGCTCTGGGCAGCATAGACATATTAACAAAATTTATTCTTCCAAACCATGATCATGGGATATTTTTCCATCTCTTTGTGTTTTCTTCAATTTCTTTCATAAGTGTTTTGTAGTTTCTTGAATATGGATTATTGGTTAGGCTTATTCCTCAGTATCTTAAGGTCTTTGGTGCTATTGTAAATAGAATAGATTCCTTAATTTCTCTTTCTTCAGTCACATTGTTAGTGTATAGAAATGCAATTAATTTCTGTGCAGAAAACAATGAAATGGAAACTAGAAGAACAGTAGAACAGATCAATCCAACTGGAAGCTGATTCTCTGAAAGCATTAATAATATTGGTAAACCACTGTCCAGACTTATCCAAAAGAAAAAAAAAAAAGGACCTCAGTTAATAAAATCATGAATGAAAGGGGACAGATCATGACTACCACCAAGGAAATAGAAACATCTGCTAGAAATTGTTACTGCAACTGTATGACAACAACTTAAGCAATCTAGAAGAAATGGACACATTCCTGGAAACTTATAAACTACCAAGATTGAAATAGGAAGAAATAGGCAATCTGAATAGACCAATAACTAGTAGCGAGATTGAAGCAGTGATCAAAAACTTCCAAAAATCAAGGGTCTAGGCCAGATGGCCTCCCAGGAGAATTCTATCAAACATTTAAAGAAGACATAATACCTATTCTACTGGAGCTGTTTTGAAAATAGAAATGGAAGGAAAATGCTAAAACTCGTCCATGAGGCCAGCATTACTGTGATCCCAAAACAAGACAAAGACCCCATTAAAAAGGAAAATTACACAGCAATATCTCTGATGAACATGGATGCCAAAATACTCCCCACAGTCCTGGACAATAGCATCCATCAGACATTAAAAGGATTATTCAACACGACCAAGTGGGCTTATTTTGGGGATGCAAGGGTGGTTCAACATTCACAAATCACTGTGATAGAGCACATTAACAAGAGACAAGAACCATATGATCCTTTCAACTGACACAGAAAAAGCATTTGACAAAATACAGCATCCTTTCCTGATAAAAACTCTTCAGAATATAGGGATAGAGGGAACGTTCCTCAATTTTGTAAAAGCCATCTCTAAAAATCCCACAGTGAATATCATTCTCAGTGGGGAAAAACTGAGAGCTTTTCCATTAAGGTTGGGAACACGACAAGGGTGCCCACTCTCACCACTATTGTTCAACATAGTACTAGAAGTCTTAGCTTCAGCAATCAGAAAACAAAAAGAAATAAAATGCATTCACAGAGGCAAAGAAAATCTCAAACTCTCTCTCTTCACAGATGACATGATACTTTATGTGGAAAACCCAAAAGACTCCACCCCAAAATTACTTGAACTCATACAACAATTCAGCAACATGGCAGGATACAAAATCTTTGTGTTTACTGATTGCATTACACCACGTGTACTCCTTAATCTCCTTCACCTATTTCACCCATCTCCCCATACACCATCTATGGAATGGAATAAGATATTTGAAAATGAAATATCTGATTACGGAATAGTTTTCAAAATATATAAAGAACTTATTAAACTCAACATTCAAAAGTAAATGATCCAGGTTAAAAAAAAATGGGCAGAAGACATGAATAGACCTTTTTTTTTTTTTAATTTTTCAAGGAAGACCTACAGATGACAGACACATGAAAAAATTCTCAGTATCACCCATGATTGTGGAAATACAAATCAAAACTACGATAAGATATCACCTCATCCCTGTTAGAATGGCTGAAATTAACAACACAAGAAACAACAGGTGTTGGTGAGGACGTGGTCAAAGGGGAACCTTCTTGCACTCTTAGTATAGTTCTCTCTCTTTGGGTGTCTTTATCTGGTTTGGGTATCAGGGTAATTCTGGCCTCATAGAATTAATTTAGGTTTTCCTTCCTTTCCTATTTCTGAAATAGTTTGAGATAAATAGATCTTAACCCTTCTTTAAATGTTTGGTAGAATTCATCTATGTAGACATCTGATCCTGGGGTTTTGTTCATTGGGATTACTGATTTGATATCCTTGCTGGTAAATGATCTATCCCAATTTCCTATTTCTTCATGCTCTAAATTTGTTAGGTTACATGTTTCTAGGAATTTATCCATTTCCTCTAGGCTTTCCAATCAATAGGCATATATTTTTTCATAATATTTTTATAATTGTATTTGTGTGGTGGTGCTTGTTGTTTCTCCTCTCTCATTTCTGATTTTATTTATTTGTGTTTTTTCTCGTTTCTTTTTGCAAAATCAGGCAATAGTTTTGCCGATTTTATTGATTTTTTTTTTCAAAGAACTAGCTCTTGGTTTCATTGATCTGATCTATTGTGTTGTTTTTTGTTTGTTTGTTTGTTTCTTTCTTTCTTTTTTTTTTAATTTCTGTATCATGTGTTTCTGTTCTAACCTTTACTATGTCCCTCCTTCTGATAACTTTAGGCTTTGTTGTTCTTTCTATAGCTCCTTTAGGTGTAAGGTTGGGTTGTTTCTTTGAGACTTTTCTTGATTCTTCAGTTAGGCATGTATTGCTATGTACTACCCTCTTAGGAGTGCTTTTGCAGCATCTCAAAGGATTTAAAACTATTCTGTTTTCATTTTCATTTCCTTCTTTTTTTATTATTTTTTTTTATTTTCAGCAGAACAGTATTCATTATTTTTGCACCACACCCAGTGCTCCATGCAATCTGTGCCCTCTATAATACCCACCACCTGGTACCCCAACCTCCCACCCCCCACCCCTTCAAAACCCTCAGATTGTTTTTCAGAGTCCATGGTCTCTCATAGTTATTTCTATGTATTTTTTAAAACTTCTTTGATTTTCTGGTTGATCCCTTCATTGTTTAGTAGCATGTTACTTAACTTCCATGTATTTGTAGTCTTTCCAGATTTTATTCTTGTGGTGACTTCTAGATTCACAGTGTTATAGTCAGAAAAAATTCTTTGTATGATTTAAATCTTCTTATATTTGTGAAGGTCTCTTCTGTGACCTAATATGTGGTCTATTCAGCAGAGTGTTCCTTGTGCATTTAAAAGAATGTGTACTCTGCTGTTTTAGGATGGAATTATTGGAGTATATCAGTTCAATATATCTGGTCCAGGGTGTCATTCAAAGCCATTGTTTCTTCTCTACTTTATGTTTAGATAATCTGTCTCTTGATGTAAGTGGTGTGTTAAAGTCCCCTGTTATTATTGTACAGCTATCAACTAGTTCCTTTATCTTTGTTATTAATACTTTTATGTATTTGAATTCTCCCATGTTGGGTGCATAAATATTTACAATAGTTTGATCTTCCTATTGAACTGTCCCCTGTGTTATTATATTGTGTACTTCTTTGTCTCTTGTTACATTCTTTGTTTTAAAGTCTACTTTATCTGATATAAATACTGCTATTCTGGTTTCATTTTACATCCATTTACATGACCAATGTTTCTCTATCCCCTCACTTTCAATCTGCAGGTGTCATTAGATCTAAATTGAGTTTCTTGTAGGCAGTAACAGATTTTTTTTAATCCATTTTGATACCCTCTTTTTATTTCAGTGTTCCATCATTTACATTCAAAGTGTTTTATTTAGTTTATTTATTTATTTGACAGAGAGAGAGAGAGATCACAAGTAGGCAGTGAGGCACACAGAGAAAGAGGGGGAAGCAGGCTCCCTGCTGAGCAAAGAGCCTAATGGGGGGCTCAATCCCCAGATCCTGAGACCATGACCTGAGCCAAAGGCAGAGGCTTAACCCACTGAGCCACTCAGGTGCCCCTCAAAATAATTTTTGATAGGTAATATATTGACTGACATTTCACCTTGTTTTGTGGTTGTTTCTGGAGGTTTTCTCTGATCCTTATTTGTCTTTGTCACTTTTGCTCTCCTTTTAGCACCCAAAGAGCGAGTCTCCTTAAATATTTCTTGCAGGGCTACTTTAGTGGTCATGAATTCTTTTAGTTTTTGTTTGTCTGGGAAACTCTATATCTTTCGATTCTGAATGATAATCTTGCTGGATCCATTATTTCTGGCTGCAGCACCCCCCCCCCCGCACTATTCAGCACTTTGTGTATATCATGCCATACCCTTCTGATTTTCCATGTTTTTGTTGACAAAATTCCAGCTAGCCTTATGGGTATTCCCTTGTAAGTTAAGGACTTCTTTTATTCTGCTTTATTATTATTATTATTATTATTATTATTATTTACATTACTTTTATTTAAATTTATTTAATATTTTCAGTGTTCCAAGATTCATTGTTTATGCACCACCCCCAGTGCCCCATGCAATATGTGCCCTCTTTAATACTCACTGCCAGGCCCTCCCAACCTCCCATTCGTCCCCTTCAGAACCCTCAGATTGTTTCTCAGATTCCACAGTTTCTCATTGTTCATCTCCACCTCCAATTTCCCCCAACTCACTTCTCCTCTCCTTCACCCAATATGCTCTGTGTCATTCCTTAGTTCCACAAGTAATTGAAACCATATGATACTTGACTCTCTCTGCTTGACTTATTTCACTCATCATAATCTCCTCCAGTTTCATCCATGTTGATACAAAAGTTGGGTATTCATCCTTTCCGATGGAAGCATGATACTGCATTGTATATTGGACCATATCTTCTTTATCCATTTGTCTGTTGAAGAGCATCTTGGCTCTTTCCAAAGTTTGGTGACTGTGGCCATTGCTGCTTTGAACATTGGCCCATACAGATGGCCCTTCTTTTCACTACATCTGTATCTTTGGGGCAAATACCCAGTAATGCAATTGCAGGGTCATAGGGTACCTCTATTTTAATTTCTTAAGGAATCTCCACACTGTTTTCCAAAGTGGCTGCACCAAACTGCATTCTCACCAACAGTGTAAGAGGGTTCCCCTTTCTCCACATCCTTCCCAACACTTGTTTCTTGTTTTGTTAATTTTGACCATTCTAACTGGTGTAAGGTGGCATCTCAATGTGGTTTTCATTTGAATCTCCCTGATGGCTAGTGATGATGAACATTTTTTTTCATGTGTCTGTTAGTCATTTATATGTCTTCTTTGGAGAAGTGTCTGTTCATGTCTTCTGCCCATTTTTTGACATTATTATCTGTTTTCTGTGTGCTGAGTTGGAGGAGTTCTTTATAGATTTGGATATCAACCCCTTTTTAGTGTCATCTGCAAATGTCTTCTCCCATCCAGTGGGTTGCCTCTTAGTTTGTTGTTGTTGTTGTTTTGTTTTGTTTATTTATTTATTTATTTATTTTACAGGCAGATCACAAGTAGGCAGATAGACAGGCAGAGAGAGAGATAGGAGGAAACAGGCTCCCCACCGAGCAGAGAGCCTGATGTGGGGCTTGATCCCAGGACCCTGGGATCATGACCTGAACTGAAGGCAGAGGCTTTAACCCACTGAACCACTCAGACTCCCCGGCTCTTTGTTTTATTGTTTTCTTTGCTGTTTAGAAGCTTTCTATCTTGATGAAGTCCCAAAAGTTCATTTTCGCTTTTTTTTCCTTTCCCTTTGGAGACATGTCTTCAGAGAAGTTGCTGTCACTGATGTCAAAGAGGTTACATCTATGTTTTTCTCTAGGATTTTGATAGATTCCGGCCTCATGTTGAGGTCTGCAATTCTATGGATCCATCTAATCTTCGACAAAGCAGGAAAAAATGTATAGTGAAAAAAGACATTCTCTTCAATAAATGTTGCTGGGAAAACTGGACAGCTATGTATAGAAGAAAGAAACTGGACCATTCCCTTATACCATATTCTGCTGTTTTTTTTTTTTTTAAGATTTTTCCTTATCATGAATTTTTGCCAGTTTAATTACAATATTTCTTGGTGTTGGCCTGCTTTTGATTTTTATGGGAGTTCTCTGTGCCTTTTGGATCTGGACGTCTGTTTCCTTTCCCAGATTCAGAAATTTTTCAACTATTATTTCTTCAAATATATATTCTATTACCTTTTATCTCTTTCTTCTGAAACTCCTATAATATGAATTCTATTATGTTTGATGGAATCACTGATTTCCTTAAATCTATCCTTATGTTGCATAATTTTTTTTCAACATCACTATTTTCCAATATTTTGTACTCTAGACCCCTAATTCATTCTTCTGCTTCCTCTGGCTGCCTATTCATTGCATTTTCCTGTTTCCAATCTCATTTATTGCACTCTTCAACAGTGACTAAGGGTTTTTTTTTTATGTCTTTTTTCTCTGTGGTAAGGGTCTCATTAATGTCTTCTTTTATCAAGCCCTGTTTCTAAGGCTCCAATTTCTCTGTGTTAAGCAAGCCAGTAATATCTCCTGCTCCAGAAAATAATGGACTTATGAGGAAGAGGTAATATAGTTCCCAAGCCCTGGTGCTTCAGAAAGTGCCTCTGATGTATTGCATGCACTCTGTTATTGTGCTCTGGCTGATCTATCCTTCAGGCTATTTGTCTTCAGAGGCTCTCCTTGCTTCTCATAGGAAGTTTTTGGTCATTGGCTTGAATGTGGTGATGTTTAATTCGGTGTGTTCTGGTCTGCTTGTGATTTGAGACCTGACACCAACTCCATCAGAGCTGGGCCCATGCAGAACTCTCTGTTTTAGACATGGTGTGGGCAGGGGTTTGTGCTGGTCTTTGAGGGAGGGTATCTGGGACTGAGGAAAGTTTGACTGTTCTCCTTCCAGAGGACAGAGGGTAAGTTGTGGTGTAAGCACATTAAGCAGCCAATGCCCAAGCTACACTGCTTCTTGCAGGTAGTTCTGTGTTTATGCTGAGGGGTTTGGGAAGGGAATGGTGATGGCAAGCTCCTTTGTTCCAGGAGAGGCATGCCTGCTCTCCAGGAGCAGAACAGTGCTTTCCAGGTTCTATCCCAGCCAAGCCTGATAATCTTTAAAACACCAGGATTAAGCCCTACTTGTTTGCAAGAACTCATGAAATTCAGCCCTTCTCATTTTCCAAGCCAATGTCTTTGGAGAAACATTTTCTTTGTGTATTCCCCTGGGTGCTCCTCTCTCTCTTGCCCTTCTCCATGACCATAGTTCCCTCCCCTCTACAGCACCTATGATCCATTTCTCCCATAAACCATGTCCCCACGGTTCCTACCTTCTTCAATGCTGCCTTTTCTCACTCTTCATTTATGGTGTTTGTTCTATCATTCTTTATGTAAATTTTGGTGGTATTGAAGGTGATTTGATAGTTATCTAGTTGTGTTTATGGGGCAAGACAAGCCTAGGGTCCTCCTACTCTGCTACTTACATGCTATTCTCTCATTCATTGTTTCTTGGTTTAGTTTTCCTTATGGATCCATCTAATTTAAAACCAAAAAGAAAAATCCCAAGCCTTTCCAAAAATTCAAACCAAATTATAGTTACATTCATTACATTACATACATTACAATTACATTCATTACAAACTGTAATGTGTGAGTTTCACTGTATATCAGTTGGGAAAATCAGTTAAAAAATCCAACAATTATAGAAATATTAATCATGCAGAAATAGTGTAATACAAATTTTGTTGGAGTACAACATGTGGTAAAAATATTTATTTGTTTAAGACACCTATGAAAAAGTAGAACACTTAGATTTGGCATTTATATAATGTTACTTCATTCATGTATCTAAGCTAATTATAACATTATATCCAAATATAGGTTGTAGTTGTCAAAATGTACCAGTGTTTTAATATGTTCAAAATAGATTAAAGAAACTACATAGTTTTAATGCTGAAGTTGATTTTGAATGCAAAATATTCTTTCATCTTTCACATGTCAGAATGAATATTCTGAGCTGCCCATGAGCAACTGAATTTTCAAATAAGGAACCACTTTTAACTATTTTTAAATCACCCTCAGTGCCATATAGTTGTGTTGAATTAGTTTTTGTAAATTAATTGTCTAAATATTGCTTGCTCTTAGTTCAAAACAATTCAGGAATATTAAATCAAAGTTTTCAATTGATACAGCAGGGGAAAAAAAAAAAGTCTTGAACTATAGTGAGTAGAGTGCCAAAATAGAGAAAGGCTGATCTTGAAAAGATTTCTGTTTGATTTTTGCCTAATGGAGTGAGATCTAATGAGATTGAGAGAAGCACAAGGTTTATAAGAAAGTAACTTAAAAATATTTGAGACACAATTTTTCTACAATTCAAAAAAAGTAAAGGTCAAATTGAAAACGTCCTTCAGTCAACAAGCTTTTGTTCTGAGCTTATCAAGTACCTTATAACTATAGATGTATTCACTTTAAATACATTTTGTCCTACAAAGAAGTCAATTAATGGTCCCAAAATTTCAGCTTTACTAATTATAAAATGGAATTTAATGAAGAATAAATGAAATTTTATGAAAAAATTAAAGGCCACATAAAATATATAATTCAGAAAAAAATTCATATGATGTAAAAGAGAAACAGAGCTAATGAACTAAGTTTATGACTATGTACTAATTATAATAGCTATAGAATGATAATTTTAATATTTAGTTAATTTGTATAAATAACATATTTGCTTTGTGGCACCTGGGTGGTCAGTCTGTTAAACATCTGCCTTTGGCTCAGGTCATGATCCCATAGTCCTGGGATCAAACACACATAGGGCTCCACGCTCAGGGGGAGCCTGCTTCTCCCTCTCTCTCTACCCCCCCCATCTGCTTGAGCATGCTCTCTCTCTCACTCTCTCTCTCTCTCCAATAAATAAAATCTTAAAAAAATAATAAATAGGAGGAGGGGCAAGATGGTGGAGATTTAGGAGACCCTGTTTCAACCGGTCCCTTAAGGGAGCTAAATATATACCCGAACACTCTGAACACCCAAGAAATCAACCAGATTTGAAAGATTATATACGTCTGGATCTCTATGGGGGCAGAAGGCATCAGTGGAGAGGTAAAGCAGAGTGTGAGTGCTGGGAATGATATTGGAGGATAAACAGAAGGGGGAGGGAGCCACCAGAAGCGACCCATTGGAAAGTAATAAACAATATAAAAGTGTCCTGTGAGTGGGGATGAACATTAACTTGGAGTCTGGTTAAAAGCACTCAAAAAGAGCAAAAGATCCTAAGGGGAAACTGGTGGAATTGGGCCATCATAGGCATGCGCCTAAGCCCATGTTCCCAGGATGGTCACCGCTGGTGACCACCACTGCCAGAGAGAGTCCAGTGGGGCCTCCAGTCCATGGACCCTGAACCTGTGGAATTTTGCTGCTTGAAACACCACTCAGGCTGGCCACACTCCTGCCTGTGCCTGAGAAAGCCTGGCATGAACTCTGGTTGGGATCCTTGGGCCTGCAGCCTTCCATGGCCTGCAGCCTTCCATGACCTATATGACCACGGGTTCCGAACACTCCAAGCCTGTGCCTGAGAGAACCTGGAATGAGCTCCAGTTGGGATCCCTTGGCCTGCAGCCTTCGGGCCCACAGCCTTCTGTGACCGGTGTGGCCACAGGGTCTGAGTGCACCTGGTGTGGGCCTAGACTCCAGACAGCAGTCTTGGCAAAGGCAGCCACCAGAAGCGAGCTCCCTGGATAGATATTGTTCGTGGTTATAGTGGTGCAAGGGTGCAGAGACAAGCGGGGGCCTTGGGTGACCACTGGGACAGTGGCTGGCTTGCACACTACTTGTGGGAGGCTGCAATGTAGAGCAGAGGTTGCAGAGGGGGAGTCTGTGTGTTCTGGACCACCCATAGGAGATCAGACTGAGGCTTCTCTCTGAGGCAGAGGTCTGGATGCAGATTCTTTTCTCTGACCCTCTGAAAAGCCACAAAAAACCGCCAAAGAACGAAAACCTCCTGAGAACAAAAGCCTAAAAATCCAGTTTCTACAGAGCCCAGCCCCCAGGAGGGCAACTCAACCCAAGGATGACTGACTAGAAAACAATGAGGCAGCGTCCGCCCCCAGAAGACAAGCCAAAAGAACAAGAGGACAACCAACACTAGGTCCTCATAAAATTGTAAAATCCCAACATCAGGGAAAACAATATATTAAGCCACCAGTAGGGCCCCCAAAACTATATATTTCACAGATACAACTTTTCTTTCTTTCCTTTTTTTCCCCTAAATTCGTTTGCACAACTCCTGTTCTTTCAATTTCTTTAATCTACTTATCACTACAACTAGAGGTTTAATATGACATATTCCATAATGACATTTTAACTTGAACTTTTTTCATATACCTTTTTATTTTCCTTTTCTTTTTTTAAATATTCATATAGATATAAGCTTCAAAGTAATTCTTTTTCTCCATTCAATAATACCCCTATACATAAACCAGGTTTAATCTCCCTATATCTCTGGAAAGATGAGTCCTCCAAAAAATAAGATACACCCAGGAAGAACCCTGAAACAACTTTCTTGGCCCACATTGAGCATTTATAACCACCTTCCCATCTTATTCTTCTCAGTGTTTCTGTGTATTTTGTTTTTGTTTTTGTTTTTTTCCTTGCATTATATAAATCTCATTCTTGAGGTTCATTTTGGCTACACTTTTTCTTTTTTTTTTGTCATTAACTTTTGTTGGTCTTTTGTTTGTTTATTCTTGTTTGTGTACCTTATAAATCTTACTTTGGGGGCTCATTTTGATTGGGTTGCCTCTTTCTTTCTCTACTGCTTGCTTGCTCCCTCTCTCTCTCTCTTTCTCTCTCTTTTTCCATATACTTTTGGTGGTGACTTTTGATTGTTCTGAAACTATCCAGGGTGCACATTTCCTGGATTGTGTTTGCTATATTCAGCTATGCATCCCCTCTACCATCTCTCACCAAAATGAATAGGAGGAGGAACACTCAACAGATGAAAAATTCAGAGATTGTGCCCTCTGTCACAGAACTATTGGATATGGACATAAATAGTATGTGGGAAAGGGAATTCAGGGTAAAAATTATCCAGGCAAAGGCTAGATTGGAGAAGACCATTAGTGAAAACATAGACTCTCTAAGGGCGGAAGTGAGAGTCAATCTGGCAGAGTTAAAATGTTATCAGTGAGATACGATCTAATCTAAATATTCTAACAGCTAAGGTAACCAAGGCAGAAGATAGAATTAGTGACTAGAAGACAAACTGATAGAAAAGAAGGATCAGGAGAAGGCCTGGAACAAACAGCTTAGAAGCTGTGAAAACAGAATTAGGGAAATAAATGATGACATGTAACATTCCAACTTCAAAATTATTGGGATCCCCGAGGTGGTGGAGAATAACAGAAGACTAGAAGATACAGTTGAACAAATTCTGGATAAAAATTTCCCTAATATTTGGGGAATGGAACAAATGTTTGTGTTTGTGTTTGTGTCCTAGAGACAGAACAGATACCCCCAAGATCAAGGAGCCTAGAAAGACTTTCAGAGACTTAATACTGAAATTCATAAAACATAATTTCAGACAAGAGAGCTTAAAGGCAGCTAGGGGTAAGACATTCCTTATGTACTGAGTAAGGACCGTCAGAATCACATCAGACCTGTCCACAGAATCCTGGCAAGCCAAAAGAGCTAGCAAGACATATTTAGGGCACTAAATGAGAAGAATGTGCAGCCAAGAGCATGTTATCCAGCAAGGCTGGCATTTAGAATGGTTGGAGGTATAAAGAGCTTCCAAGACTGGCAAGGTTTAAAAGCGTATGAACAAACCATGAGAGACTAGGACTCTGAGAAACAAACTGAGGGTTTTGGAGGGACGAGGGGTGGGGTCTTGGGAGAGCCTGGTGGTGGGTGTTAAGGAGGGCACATATTGAATGTAACACTGGGTATGGTATATAAACAATGAATCTTGGAACACTGAAAAAAATAAAATCAAATAAAAAAAATATAAAGTATATAATAAAAGGGCACCAAGCTGGCACTACAGGAAATATTAAGAGGGGTTCTATAAAAGAAGAAAGAACCCAAGAGTGACATAGAACAGAAATTTACAGAGACAATCTGTAGAAAGAAGGCTTCCCAGGCAACATGATGTCAATAAAAACTTATCTTTCAATAGCCATGCTCAACATGAAGGGCCTAAATGTTTCCATAAAACAGCACAAGGTTTCAGACTGCATAAAACGACAGGACCTGTCCATATGCTGTCTACAAGAGACCCATTTGGAACGTAAATATACATCCAGACTGAAAGTGAAGGGATGGAGAACCATCTTTCATGCCAAGGGGCCACAAAAGAAAGCTGGGGTAGCAATTCTCATATCAGACAAATTAGATTTTTGTTTTCAAAGATTTTATTTATTTACTTGACAAAGATCACAAGTAGGCAGAGAGGCAGAGAGAGAGGGAAGCAGGCTCGCCACTGAGCAGAGAGCCCAATGTGGGGCTTGATCCCAGGACCCTGAGATCATGACCTGAGACAAAGGCAGAGGCTTAACCCACTGATCCAACCAGATTCCCCCCAATTAGATTTTAATCAAAAGACTGTAGTCAGAGTTTAAGAAGGACGCTACATCATTCTTAAAGTGTCAGTCCACCAAGAAGGTCTATGAATTGCAAATATCTATGCCACCAACATGGGAGCAGCCAACAAAATAAGCCAACTGTTAATCAATACAAAGAGACACATTTATAAGAATACGTAATTTGTAGGTGATCGTAACATACCACTCTCATTAACAGGCAGATGATCCAAGCAGATGATCAATAAAGAAGAGCTTTGAATGACACATTTTACCAGATGGATCTCATAGATATATACAAAACATTCCTCCTAATACAACAGAATACACATTCTTCTTGAGTGCACATGGAACTTTCACTAGAATAGGCAACATACCTTGTCACAAATCTTGTATCAACTGGTACCAAAATTTTGAGATTATTTCCTGTATATCCTCAGACCGCACTGTTTTGAAAATGGACGTCAATCACATGAAAAACTTTGGAAGTAATTCAAACACTTGGAAGCTAAAGACCCCTCTGCTCAAGAATGTTTGGGTCAATCAGGAAATCAAGGATCTTAAACAATTCATGGAAACTAATGACAATAATACTTTGGTTCAAAGCCTATGGGATACTGCAAAGGTAGTTGTAAGGGGAAAATACATAGCCATCCAAGCCTCAGTCAATGAACTAGAAAAATCCCTAATACAAACCTCTTTTTACTCCTTAATAAAACTAGAGAATCAAAAACAAATCACTACAAAAAATTGGAGAGTCGACAACAAAGTAAGCCTAACCCCTGCACAAGAAGGTAAATAATTAAGATTAGAGCAGAGAACAATGGCTTAGAAACCAGAAATACAGTAGAGCACATCAACAAAACTAGAAGTTGGTTCTTTGAAAGAATTAATAAGATCGATAAACCACTTGTATGACTTATCCAATGGAAAAGAGAAAGGACTCAAATTAATAAAATTATGAATGAAAGTGGGAAAGATCATGATTAACACCAAGGAAATAGAAACAATCATCAAAAATTATTATCAACAGCTATATGCCAATAAGTTAAATAACCTAGAGGAGATGGATGCATTCCTGGACACCTATAAATGTCCAAGATGGAAACAGGAAGAAATTGAAAATCTGAATAGAGAAAAACCAGTAGTGAGATTGAAGCAGTGATTAAAAACGTCCCCAAAAAACAAAAGCCCAGCACCTGACAGATTCCTTAGGGAATCCTACCAAACATATAAAGAAGAAATAGTACCTATTCTCCTGAAGCTGTTTCAAAAATTAGAAAGAGGAGGAAAACTTCCAGACTCTTTCTATGAGGCCAACATTACCTTCATCCCCAAGCCAGACAAAGACCCAACCAAAAAGGAGAATTTCAGACCAATACCCCTGATGAATATGGATGCTAAGATTCTCAACAAGATCCTAGCTAATAGGACCCAACAGTACATTAAAAAAGATTATCCACCATTACCAGGTGGGATTTATCCCTGGGATGCAAAAGTGGTTAAAAATTTGCAAATCAGTCAGTGTGATAGAACAAATTAATCAGAGAAGAGAGAAGAACCACATGATCCTCTTAATTAATGCAGAAAAATCATTGACAAAATACAACATTGTTTCCAGATCAAAGCTCTTTAGAGTACAGGGATAGAGGGACCATTTTTCAATTTCATTAAATCCATCTGTTAAAAAAGCCACAGAGAATATCATTTTCAATGGGGAAAACCTGAGAGCCTTAAGTTCAGGTATATGATAAGGATGTTCATTCTTGCCACTGTTGTTCAACATAGTACTACATGTTCTAGCAACAGTCATCAGACAATGAAAAGAAAGAAAAGATATTCAAATTGGCAATGAATCAGTCAAACCCTCTCTCTTTACAGATGACATGATACTTTATGTGGAAAGTCCAAAAGACTTCACCCCCAAATTACTAGAACTCATACAGAAAACCAGTAATGTAGCAGGATATGAAATCAATGCAGAGAAATCAGTTGTTTTCTTATACATTGACAAGGAAATTGTAGAAAGAGAAATTAGAGAATCAATTCCATCTATGATAGAACCAAAAACCATATACCTTAGAATAAGCCTAATCAGGGGCGCCTGGGTGGCTCAATTGGTTAAGCAACCCCCTTCGGCTCAGGTCACGGTCCCGGAGTCCCAGGATCAAGTCCCGCATCAGGCTCCCAGCTCCATGGGAGTCTGCTTCTCCCTCTGACCTTCCCGCCTCTCATGCTCTCTCTCACTGTCTCTCTTTCAAATAAATAAATAAAAATCTTTAAAAAAAAGTCAGATGCTCAACAGAATAAGCCTAATCAAAGAGGTAAAGTATCTAAACTCTAGAAAATACAGAACCGTCATGAAAGAAATTGAAGAAAACACCAAAAGATGGAAAAACATTCCATGCTCATGGATCAGAAGAATAAACATTGTTAAAATGTCTATGCTTCCCAGAATGATCTATACTTTCAAAGCAATCCTGATCAATATATCATTTGTATTTTTCAAAGTGCTGGAAAAAAAATTCCTAAAATTTGTATGGATCCAGAAAAGACCCCAAATCACCAAGGAAATGTTGAAAAAGAAAAATAAATCTGGGGGCATCACGTTGCCTGACTTCAAGCTGTATTACAAAACTGTGACCACCAAAAGAGCATAGTCCTGGCACAAAAACAGAAACATGGATCAACAGAATAGAATAGGGAGTTCAGATATGGACCCTCAACTCTATGGTCAACTAATATTTGACAAAGCAGGGAAAAATAGCCAGTGGGAGAAAGACAGTCTCTTCAATAAATGCTGCTGGGAAAATTGGACAGCTATATACAGAAGAATCAAAGTTGACCATTCTCTTACATTATATGCAAAAATAAACTCTAAATGGATGAAAGACCTCGATGTGAGACAGGAGTCCATATCCATAACTGAAAATAGGCAGTAACCTCTTTGACATCAGCCACAGCACTTTCTTTCAAGACATGTCTCCAACAGCAAAGGAAACAAAACCAAAAATCAACTTATGGGACTTCATCAAGATAAAAAGCTTCTACACAGCAAAAGAAACAAGTCAACAAAACAAAACAAAGAGCAACTCACAGGATGGTAGATGATATTTGCAAATGACGCTATTGACAAAGTGCTGATAACCAGGGTCTATAAAGAACTTCTCAAACTCACCACTCAAAAAACAAATAATCTACTCGAAAAATGGGCATAAGGCATGGGCAGACACCTCTCCAAATAAGATACACAAATGGCTAACAGACACATGCAAAATTCTTCATCATCATTAGCCATCAGGGAAATTCAAATCAAAATGACATTGCAATACCACCTTGCACTAGTTAGAATGGCAGAAATTGACAAGGGAAGAAACAACAAATGTTGGAGAGTCTGTTGGTGGGAATGCAAGTTGGTACAGTCATTTTGGAAAACAATGTAGAGGTTCCTCAAAAAATTCAAAATAGAACTACCCTATGATCCAACAATTGCATTACTGGATATTTAGCTGAAAGACACAAAGGTAGGGAAAAGAAGGGCCATATGTGCCCCATTGTTCATAGCAGCAAAGTCCACAATAGCCAAACTGTGGAAAGAGCAGAGATGCCCTTCAACAGATGAATGGTTAAAGGTGTGGTTCATATACACAATGGAATATTACTCAGTCATCTGAAAGGATGTATACCCAGCTTTTACATCAGCATGGTTGGGACTGAGGAGATTGTTCTGAGTGAAATAAGTCAAGCAGAGAAAGTCAATTATCATACAGTTTCACTTATGTGTGGAACATAAGGAATAGCATGGAGGATATTAGGAGAAGGAAGGGAAAAATGAAGGGGAGAGAAATCGGAGTGGGAGACCAACATTGAGAGACTACAAACTCTGAGAAACAAACTGAGGGTTTTAGAGAGAGGAGTGGGGGGTTGTGTTAATCTGGTGATGGGTATTAAGGAGGGAATGTATTCCATGGAACAATGGGTGTTATATGCAAACAATGGATTTTGGGACAACACATCAAAAATATTAATGTACTGTATAGTGATTAATATAATTAAAAAAAAATAAGAAGCCTGATCTGAAGGAACAGCATCTGAAGGATCAAATGAACAATAAAGGGGCGCCTGGGTGGCTCAGTGGGTTAAGCCTCTGCCTTTGGCTCAGGTCATGATCTCAGGGTCCTGGGATCAGGTCCTGCATCAGGCTTCCTGCTCAGCAGGGAACCTGCTTCCCCCTCTCTCTCTGCCTGCCTCTCTGCCTACTTGTGATCTCTCTCTCTCTCAAATAAAATCTTTAAAATTAGGTGACTCAAAAATGATTTAAGGGGCATCTGGGTGGCTCAGTGGGTTAAGCCTCTGCCTTCACCTCCGGTCATGATCTCAGGGTACTAGGATCGAGCTCCACATCGGGCTCTCTGCTCAGCAGGGAGCCTGCTTCCCCCTCTCTCTCTGCCTGCTTCTCTGCCTACTTGTGATCTCTATCTGTCAAATAAATAAATAAAATTTTAAAAAATGATTTAAAAAAACGAACAGTAAATATAAGCCTGATGGGGCGCCTGGGTGGCTCAGTGGTTTGGGCTGCTGCCTTTGGCTCGGGTCATGATCTCAGGGTCCTGGGATCGAGCCCCGCATCGGGCTCCCTGCTCCGCAGGAAGCCTGCTTCCCTCTCTCTCTCTCTCTGCCTGCTTCTCTGCCTACTTGTGATCTCCGTCTTTCAAATAAATAAATAAAATTAAAAAAATATATATATAAGCCTGATACCATAAAAATATATAAATATAAAATAAATACATAATATATAAATATTTAAAATGAAATATATTTATATACATATAAATGTGTTATTTATAATATTAATTATAATGAATTAAAACAAATATATTTATAAATTTATGATATTTTAATATATTATTTTATATTTTTATATTTAAATATAAATGATTTAACAAGATTTAAAAATTTTAAAAATAAATAAATAAAAATTAAGGAATTTAGATAAAAGAAAAGTCTGGCACTATTTCCACCAGAAGTGAACCTGATGCTTTGGAGCACTCTTTTATCAGTACATTGGCATATGCAAGGGGCCTGTGTTTTCTTCTGACAGAGGAGTCTCTGGAACTGGCTCAAAGAGATTGTCCTTACAAAGATGAACCTGCCAAATGTGGAGGGTTGGAGGTTGCTGTAAGGGACTCCAGCCTCCAGTGGAGGCGCTGTGTTTCACTCTCATGTCCAACTGTGCTGGTGGAGGAGAGGAAGATGTCCAGGAAGAAAATGGCATCATCCTGCCCTCTCATCCCTGGGGAGGGTAACTCCTGGTCACTGCTCTTCAGGAGGCACTCATAGAAAAGTGAACTATCTATTGTGTACTGTGCTTCTGCCAGATCCCTGCTCTTAACCTGTCTGTCCCCACACCATCAGTACACCTGACACCACAGATCTCTTGTTATTTATCTCTGGCCAATGCCTGGGATTTAAAACTCCAAGTTTTAAAGGGCCAGATAAGATGAGGATGCCTCCATGGGAGAGCCTTATGACATACCCAGCACTGTCCTTCCCCAAGAAAGCACTTGCATAATGTGTGCACAGTGGCTAGAATCTATTGTGATTTACAGCAAATAGCTGTGACCAGTTATCTGCCATCTTGGGGCAACTCAGTCCCCTACTCTGTTCTGTCCCAGGAAAACAGTGGAACAGCAGCTTGAATCTATTGTGGTAGACAGCAAGAAACAGCAATGAGATTTTCTGCAGTCTCCAGTCTTTGCTCTCTGTTCAGTTCTGTCCCAGAAATGTAGCCTCTCAGTGCATGCTTAAAGTCTATTGTGACTTAGTAAAAAACTCCTATCAGTTTATGTGTCCTCTGGATGCACCTCTGTCCCTGCTGTTGAGTGCTGCTCAATGGCTCCCAACTGGCCTTTTGTCTTTGGAGAGGCAACATAAGCTCTTCCAAATGTATTCCAAGAAGGAGAGCAATCTCTCCCAGTGAGATCCAGAGAATAACCTCACCCTGTGTGAACCCATTATATACATATGAATATATATGTGAATCCATTTTACATATATATATAGATTTGTATCATATATATATTTTTAAAATATATATTTAACATCTTATTTTTAAATATATTCAAATTTATATTTAATTACATATTTATATTTATATTATGTATCTGATTATATTTAATTATACATATTTAAATGTATATTTAAATCATTTTTTATATCATTATACACACACACACACACACACACACACACATGATCTCTTCTTTATCCATTCATCTATCTGTGGACAAATGGGCTGTGTCCTGTGTCCATAACTAGACATTTGTAAATAACACTGTTATAAACATAGGGGTACATGTATCATTTTGACTTACTGTTTTTATAGTTTTGGGGTAGATAACCAATAGTGAGATTGTTTAGAGGGAATCATAAATAGGTTCGAAAGTCAAAGATTGAACTATGCTATGATCCAGGATAAATTTAGGCAAGTTTTGTGTTACTAGGAATTTATTGATTTCTTCTACAATGTCCAGTTTGTTGGTATGTAATTTTTCATAACATTCTCTTACAGGTGTTTGTATTTCTATGGTGTCAGTTGTTGTTTCTTCTTTTTTGTTTGTTGCTTTGTTTTTAAGTACTCTTTTTCTCTCTTTTTATGAATCTGGCTAGAGCTTTATCAATTTTGTTGACCTTTTCAAAGAACAAGTTCCTCGCTTCATTGATCAATTCTATTGGTTTCTTAGTTTCTATATCATTTATTTCTCCACAGATCTTTATTTAATTCCTTCTGATGGTTTTGGGTTTTATTGGTTCTTCTAGCTTCTTTAGGCATGAATTTATTTGAACCTTTTCTTGCTTGTTGAGGTGAGCCTGTATTGCTGGAAAATTCCCACTTAGTACCACTTTTGCTGCATTCCAAAACCTTGGACCTTTGTGTTTTCATTTTTCTCCTTATAATTTTTGATTTCTTCTTTGATTTCTAGGTTAACCCATTCATTGTTTAGTAGCAAGTTATTTAACCTCCATGTATTTGTGGTCTTTACAGATTTTTTCTTGTGTTTGACTTCTAGTTTCATGGTTTTGTGGTCAGAAAAGCTGGATGGTCTGCCTTCAGTCTTTTTGAATTTGGGGGGCCTTGTTTTGTGGCCTATTATGTGATCTGTTCTTGAAAATATTCCATATATACTTAAAGAAAATTTGTATTATGCTGTTTCAGGATGTAATGTTCTGAATATATCTGTGAAATCCATCTGGTCCAGTGTATCATTGAAACCAACTATTTCCTTGTTGATTTTCTGTTTGAGTGATATGTCCATCAATGTAAGTGGGGTATTATAATCCCATAGTCTTATTGCTTTGGTATCAATTATTTACTTTATATTTGTTATTAACTATTTTATTTATTTGTGTGCTCCTATGTTGGGTGCATAATATTTATAATTGTTATGTGTTCTTGTTGGATTGTTTTTTTTTATTGTTATTTTTTCTCTTATTACAGTCTTTGTTTTAAAGTCTATTTTGTCTGGTGTAAGTCTCACTACACCAGCTTTATTTTGGCATCCATTTGCATGATAAATACTTTTGCATAGCCTCACTTTCATTCTGCAGGTGACTTAAGTCTAAAATGAGTCTCTTGAAGGGAACACATAGATGGTTCCTGTTATTCTATCTACTCTTTCACCTTATATCTTTTTATTAGAACAATGTTTTATTAACCTTCAAAGTAATTATTGATATGAATTCATTGCGATTTTGTTACTTGTTTTATGGTTGTTTTTGTAGTCTTTCTCCAATTTCTTTTTCTTTTATGCTCATAGTTTGCTGGCTTTCCTTAGTGATATACTTAGATTTCTTTCTCTTCATTCTTTGCTTATCTATTGCTGCTTTTTGATTTTTGGTTTGCCATTCAGTTTATGTATAACATTTTGTGCATATATCAGTCTATGTTAAATTGATTGTTGATTAATCTTGAACCCATTCTTACCTCTTTCCCCTCCCAAGTTTTAGGTATATGGTTTCATATTTGACCTTTTATTTTGTGCAACCCTTGACAAATTTTTATAGTTATACATATTTTTACTGCTTTTGTGTTTCTTATTTTTCATCCTCTTATTTATGTTCTTTTCTTTCCACTCAAAGAGTCTCCTTTAACATTTCTTCCAATGTGGTTTAGTGGTCATGAGTTCCCTTAGGTTTGTTTGTTTGTCTGGTTTTGTTTTGTTTTGAGTTCCTTTAGTTTTTGTTTGTTTGAGAATCTCTTTATCTCTCCTACTATTCTGAACGATAGCCTCATTGGACAGAATATTCTTGGCTACAGATTTGTCCCTTTCAGCACTTTGAATATATCATGCCACTCCCTTCTGGCCACATAATTCTCTTTTGAAAAATCTGCTGAAAGTCTTATGGAGTTTCACTTGTATATAACTGTCTTCTTTTCTCTGTTTGCTTTGGAAATTTTTTTCTTTATCAGTATTTTTTTTTCTATTTTAATTACTATGTGTCTTGGTGTTATTCTCCTTTTGTTGACTTTTGGAGGGGAGGGTTTTTTTGTGTATCCTGGATCTATATGTCTGTTTCCTTCCCCAGATTAGGGGTATTTTCAGCAATTATTTTCTCAAATAAATTTCCTGACCCTTTTTCTTTCTCTTCTTCTGTGATCCCTATAATGCACATATTACTATGTTTCATGGAGTCACTGAATTTTGTTAAGTCTATAATCATTTGGCATAGTTTTTTTTCTCTCACATGTTCAGCTTGAATACTTTCCATTCTTCTGTCTTCCAGGATGTTAATTCATTCCTATACTTCCCCTAGCCTGTTAACTATTCCAGCATATTTTTTATTTATTGTGTTCTTTATTTCTGATTGTTTCTTTTCTGTTTCTTGGTTAAGGGTGTCACTGATATCCTCCACTCTTTTTTCGAGCCCAGGGGTATCTTTATGAACATTAGTTTAAATTATCAGGCATATTACTTACATTCATTTTGGTTTGGTCTCTTGCTGTGGTTTTGTCCTGTTCTTTCACTTGAGACATATTCCAGTCTCCTCATTTTGTCTAACTCTCTGTGTCTGTTTCTGTATGTTAGGAAAGTCAGTTACATTTCCTGTTTCCTGTCATGGGCAGGAACACACAATTTTAACAAGGTGACATTAGTCCTCTTCTATAGGTCATGTAGCTGCTCCAGTGAGCAGGAGGTCACTACACTGTTAAATACAAGCTTTAAGTGATTAAAAAAAAAAATCCACCTCACCGGTGATTTACCTGTATCCACACATTTTAATATGTTATATTGTCATAGACATTTAGTTCTCTATATTTATTATTTCCTATTTGCCCTATAAAATATTTACAAACATGTTTATTTCCAAGTGTTAATAATTTTCAAATGTCTTTCTTCTGTTGATTTCCTGTTGTATTTCATTATGTCAGAGAATTTTTGTATGATTTTAATTCTTATAATATATATGTGTGTGTATATATCCATATCCATATATTGGCTATCCATAAAAATTAACATATATATGTGTTATAATCTGGATTATCTATCTCTGTGAACATTTCATGAGCACTTGAAAAAATATGTATTCCTTGTTTTTGGTTTTTTGGTTTTTTTTTTTTTTTTTTTTTTGCTAGAACATTATATATATGCCAGTTAGATCCTGTTGGTCAATGACTTTGTTCATATCTTCTATAGTCTTGTGTAGTAAGTTATATTATTTCAAGCTAGATCAAGAAGGACACAAAACCACAAACAGAATTTACACATAATAAAATTTATTGGGCAGTACTTGTACAAGCTTGAGTAAGAGATATTCTAGAGACAGTGGTACATGAGCACCAAAGAGAAGGGACATAGTACAAGGGACTTCCCAGGAGAGAGCAGAAGTTCTGAGATGGAACTTACATTAGGGGTATCACTCAGTAGAAAGATGAAGAGTTTCTGGGACAGAACAATTTAAAATCAGCAATAGTTTGGAGTCTTTTATAGCTATAGTGTTTTTCTTATTAATAGTAGATAAATGTGGGGTGTAATTCTCAGGGTATATAAAGTAGATATGCTCTAAATGGCTAAATGTTAGTGGGATTTATTTATTTTTATATATTTAAAGCAATTGGATGTATACAAACTTGAATTTGATTTGCAGGTTTTGGGTTAACTGTTCTACTCTTATATGAAGAAGTAAGTATTATAGTGGCCATTTTAACCCAATGCACAGAAAAACATCTTTGGCCAATTTATATATAACATGTTGCTTATTATCTGGCTATATGTTCTTATATGTTCTATATGGTTCTTTTTTTTTTTTTTGAGAGGATTTTGAAGTTTCCAGCTGTAATTGTGAATTTATCTATTTTTTTTCAGCTTTTTTGGCTTTTGCTTCAGGTATTTGGGGATTTTATTGTCTGGTGCATATATACGTCATCATAACCATAGCTTCTTGGTGGATCAAAAATATCATCATTATATAATACCTCTCTTTAGCTCTAGTAATTTTCTTTGCTATGAAATCTATTTATCAGCTATTAGTATAGCCACTACTACTTTTTAAAAAATAAGCTATGCATTATAGATCTTTTTCTATCCTTTTGCATTAAATTTTACATGCCATTAACTTTTAGTTTAGTTTCTTATAAACAGCATATAGTTAGGTGGTGTTATTTTTATTTATTTTGCTAATATTTTACTTTTAGTCAGTATATCTAGACTCTTTACATTTAATATAATTAATAACATACTAGTGTTTAAATCTGTCATTTTAAAATTTATTTTCTGTTTGTTTCCAATTTTCTTATCCTCTATTTTTATAGTATTGCAAGTTATTCAACCATTTTTTTTAGGATTCCAACTATCTTGATTTATAGTTGTTGAGCATATTTTTTGGTAGAATTTTCTTAGTGGTTATCCTGTTATAATAATACTTGACTTATCACAACCTATTAGTATATGGATTTTACTACTTCAAATGAAATATAGAAGAATTATTTCCATTTAGTTAACTATAGCTTTTCTAATTTTAAATACCAATGTTGAGTTTTAGATTGTGTTATATTTTTCTTTCAGTCATCAAATATGATTGTGTCATGAAGTCAAATGATCCTATGGACTTTTCTTTCTGTTGTTTCTTTATTATTGGTTAAATACCCTTTCTTTTATTATTTACTTTCATTTTAATGAAACTATTTTGGTATTTTTTAATAATAGGTCTGTTGGTGATGAACTATTAGTTTTCCTTCGTCTGTATATACATTTATTTCTTGTTCTTTTCAGAAGTATAATGTTTCTCAGTTGACAGTTCTTCACTTCCAATACTTGAAAAATGTTCCATTTTCTTCTTGCCCCCAGGGTTTCAGATGAGAAATATTTTTCCTTTTGAATTGGTATTCCTCTTTATGTAATATGCAAGTTTTTTTTTGTCTGCTTTCAAGATTCTTTTTGGTCTTTATTATCAGAAGTTTAATTACAATGTGCCTTGACATAGTTACTTGGGATTACTTATGTAGGTTTCATTCAGGTTCTTGAATCTACAGATTTATGTATTTCACAAAATTTTGGAAAGTTTTCATTCAATTTTTCTTCAAATGTTCTTTAAAATTATTTTTGTCTTTCTCATATCTGCTGAGCCTTATGATATAAATGTTAGATCTTTTGTTATTATCTTTCAAATCCTCAAGAATCTATTCATTTATTTTTTTCTATCTAGTTTCTCTTTCATTCAAATTGAGTAGGTGTGGGATGCCTGGGTGGCTCAGTTGGTTGGGCAGCTGCCTTCGGCTCAGGTCATGATCCCAGCGTCCTGGGATCGAGTCCCACATCGGGCTCCTTGCTCCGCGGGGAGCCTGTTTCTCCCTCTGACTCTGCCTTCCACTCTGTCTGCCTGTGCTCGCTCTCACTTGCTCTTTCTCTGACAAATAAATAAACAAATTGAGTAGGTGAAATCTATTGTTCTGTTCTTAAGTTCACTAATTCTATCAGTTACTTCCACCTACTATTGAGTGCAACCATTGTGTCATTTCAGTTATTGCATTTTTCAGTTCCAACATTTCCTTTTTTTGGTAATTTTTTTCATAAGATTCATGATTTTTTCATTTACTTTAAGAGAAATTGAAGTTGATGTGTGAAGGTTTTAATGATTACTTTAAAATATTTGTCAGATGCTTCCAACTTCCACATCTTCTTATTGTTGGTGTCTGTTGCTTTTTCTCATTAGTATTGTGATTTTTCTGGGTCTTGGTATGACTGATGGTTTTAATAATTGTATTCTGGACCTTTCAGTATTATATTAGAAGGCTCTGAGTCTTACTAAATATTTTAGCAGGCAGTTTAGATTTAGCACATAGATTATGGCTTACTTTGTGAGCCATGGCTACAATGACAATTTAATTTTCAGAGTCATTGTAGTTCTGTTTTTTTTTTTTTTTCTGATTTGTTTATCTGGTTCTTCAGAATCTTCCACTCATTGCTGCTGGTGTAGCCTGAGAGTGTGGAAGGAATTTCTCCTGGTCTAACCACCTAGTGCGTCTTGGTGAGGGAAGGGGATCTCCAGCCCATGGAGATAAAACTTATTTCCAAGGCTAGATGTTGTGGCAAATTCCCTCTTTTAGTGCTGTTTTGCTGTTAAGTGTCCATAGGGATTTTCTGTCCTATGCATATAAACAATGCCTCCCAGACCAGGAATTGTTTGGGCTGAATCTTTTTTCCAGTGATACCAAGCCACCTGTCCATGTGGTGTTTCTAGTTTGAATAGGATTCCCTAGCCTGCAGAAATGAAGAGTCATTCTTGGAATTGGTAGTTGCTTTGCTAGGAAACCCTAGCTGAGAGTGTCTAGTTGAGGAAATGGCTTCTCAGATCCATGGGGATTGTTTCTAGGTCTGGGGACTGTAATGGTAGGATATCTCTTGCCTAACCACCTTCTGATGCTGCTAGATGGGGAAGTCAAGTCTCAGGACTGGTGGAGATGATGAGTATTCTATGGTTGTGACAGGACCATCCCTCCCCCCGACAGTGCTGTTACTGCTACCTGCCTGGTCAGTATCTCTAGGTATGGAAAAATGGAATCTCATATCTTCTAAAAAAGGAAAGTGGTTCTCCTGGCCACTTATTCTCGTTTGATTAGTGATTAATTTTTGCGAGTGTTCCTGAGTTTGCCTCATATTGGTGAAACTCTCATTTCATCCTGGATAAGAATGAGCATACCTAAACTCATTGGTATGTTTTGTTGCTATGTTAGCTACAAGAGTCTCTGGGACCAGACTACCTTGTGCTTTTAGGTTAATCATCATAAAATACATTACTGCTCTGTCCTTTGGCTAGTCCTTGTGTCCTTAGCCATTCTAACTTCCCCTTTATACTTTCCTAGGGTATTTGGTTGGCTCTTGTGATTTTTACAAGTTTTATAGTTGTACTTAGTGGAAGAAGCAGGGAGAAATGAATCTATTCCATACAGTGAGACCAGATGTCTTTCTTGTATTCTTTTGGAAGCCCCATTTTTTAAAAATTTTATTACTTTCTTTGAAGCACAAATTACTTCAGTCTCATCTTCCATTTTCCTTGCCCTATACCTTGATTCATAACCACTTTTCTTGGGGCCTCTCTTTCGTTATATTGAAGAATGGTGTTTAAAGACTAAGATCTTGGTGCTAGATATACAAATTATTACTGGTTTCATTATCTACAATCTATTTGTATTTTATAATTACATCAGTTATTATCTACCCCGGTTCCTTCAGTGTAGTTGTATTTATAATATGATCCATTTATTAGTGTTTGAATTTAATTGGAGTCTCTGCTCTTAATCTTGGTTAGTCTTAATGATTTGTTTATATGATTAGCATATGAAGTGTATTTGAAACATTAATATAGTTCTAAGATTCAGACTTTCAGAAAGTATCATTCGCCCTAATATTTGCTGTGCAGTTCCAATTTTTTCCATTCTTGCCACTTGTTTTCCACCTGCCATATATAGATAACCAATCTATTCAGTTTTCAGCATATTTATCTTTTGCACAAATGTGGAGATATATGTTAATTTTTATGTCCTTTATTTCTTAAATGAAGAGTAAAACAATCTTGAGAGCCTTTTTTTTTCCTACTTAATCCTATGTCCTGGAAATCAGTTCATAGCAGTTCATAGATTTTTAGTTATAGTTAGAAAGACTTTACCTATATAAAATTTAAAGGATAGTTCACTCATGTTTTCTTCTAGTATTTGTTTGGTTTTGATTGTTTTTCATGGTGTTTTAAAAAATTATTTATTTTTAAATTTCTTTTTAGTGTTCCAGAATTCATTGTTTATACACCACACCCAGTGCTCCATGCAATACATGCCCTCCATAATACCTATCACAAGGCTCACCCAACCGCTCACCCACTACCCCTCCAAAACCCTCAGATTGTTTTTCACAGTCTCTCATGGTTCATCTCCTGCTCCAATTTCCCCCAACTCCATTCTCCTCTCTAACTCCCCATGTCCTCCAGGTTATTACTTATGCTCCACAAATAAGCAAAACCATATGATAATTGACTCTCTCTGCTTGACTTATTTCACTCAGCATAATCTCCTCCAATCCCGTCCATTTTGACACAAAAGATGGGTATTCATTCTTTTTTTTTTTTAAGTTTTTCTTTTCTTTTTTTTTTATATAATTTTTTATTTTTTATAAACATATAATTTTATCCCCAGGGGTACAGGTCTGTGAATCACCAGGTTTACACACTTCACAGCACTCACCAAAGCACATACCCTCCCCAATGTCCATAATCCCACCCTCTTCTCCCAAACCCCCTCCACCCAGCAACCCTCAGTTTGTTTTGTGAGATTAAGAGTCACTTATGGTTTGTCTCCCTCCCAATCCCATTTTCTTTCATTTATTCTTCTCGTACCCACTTAAGCCCCCATGTTGCATCACCACTTCCTCATATCAGGGAGATCATATGATAGTTGTCTTTCTCCGCTTGACTTATTTCGCTAAGCATGATACGCTCTAGTTCCATCCATGTTGTCGCAAATGGCAAGATTTCATTTCTTTTGCTGGCTGCATAGTATTCGATTGTGTATATATACCACATCTTCTTGATCCATTCATCTGTTGATGGACATCTAGGTTCTTTCCATAGTTTGGCTATTGTGGACATTGCTGCTATAAACATTCGGGTGCACGTGCCCCTTTGGATCACTACATTTGTATCTTTAGGGTAAATACCCAATAGTGCAATTGCTGGGTCATAGGGCAGTTCTATTTTCAACATTTTGAGGAACCTCCATGCTGTTTTCCAGAGTGGCTGCACCAGCTTGCATTCCCACCAACAGTGAAGGAGGGTTCCCCTTTCTGCGCATCCTCGCCAGCATCTGTCATTTCCTGACTTGTTGATTTTAGCCATTCTGACTGGTGTGAGGTGATATCTCATTGTGGTTTTGATTTGTATTTCCCTGATGCCGAGTGATATGGAGCACTTTTTCATGTGTCTGTTGGCCATCTGGATGTCTTCTTTGCAGAAATGTCTGTTCATGTCCTCTGCCCATTTCTTGATTGGATTATTTGTTCTTTGGGTGTTGAGTTTGCTAAGTTCTTTATAGATTCTGGACACTAGTCCTTTATCTGATATGTCATTTGCAAATATCTTCTCCCATTCTGTCAGTTGTCTTTTGATTTTGTTAACTGTTTCCTTTGCTGTGCAAAAGCTTTTGATCTTGATGAAATCCCAATAGTTCATTTTTTCCCTTGCTTCCCTTGCCTTTGGCGTTGTTCCTAGGAAGATGTTGCTGTGGCTGAGGTCGAAGAGGTTGCTGCCTGTGTTCTCCTCAAGGATTTTGATGGATTCCTTTCGCACATTGAGGTCCTTCATCCATTTTGAGTCTATTTCCATGTGTGGTGTTAGGAAATGGTCCAATTTCATTTTTCTGCATGTGGCTGTCCAATTTTCCCAGCACCATTTATTGAAGAGGCTGTCTTTTTTCCATTGGACATTCTTTCCTGCTTTGTCGAAGATTAGTTGACCATAGAGTTGAGGGTCTATTTCTGGGCTCTCTATTCTGTTCCATTGATCTATGTGTCTGTTTTTGTGCCAGTACCATGCTGTCTTGATGATGACAGCTTTGTAATAGAGCTTGAAGTCCGGAATTGTGATGCCACAAATGTTGGCTTTCTTTTTCAATATCCCTTTGGCTATTCGAGGTCTTTTCTGGTTCCATATAAATTTTAGCATTATTTGTTCCATTTCTTTGAAAAAGATGGATGGCACTTTGATAGGAATTGCATTAAATGTGTAGATTGCTTTAGGTAGCATAGACATTTTCACAATATTTATTCTTCCAATCCAGGAGCATGGAACATTTTTCCATTTCTTTGTGTCTTCCTCAATTTCTTTCATGAGTACTTTATAGTTTTCTGAGTATAGATTCTGTGTCTCTTTGGTTAGGTTTATTCCTAGGAATCTTATGGTTTTGGGTGCAATTGTAAATGGGATTGACTCCTTAATTTCGCTTTCTTCTGTCTTGCTGTTGGTGTAGAGAAATGCAACTGATTTCTGTGCATTGATTTTATATCCTGACACTTTACTGAATTCCTGTATAAGTTCTAGCAGTTTTGGAGTGGAGTCTTTTGGGTTTTCCACATAGAGTATCATATCATCTGCGAAGAGTGATAATTTGACTTCTTCTTTGCCGATTTGGATGCCTTTAATTTCCTTTTGTTGTCTGATTGCTGAGGCTAGGACCTCTAGTACTATGTTGAATAGCAGTGGTGATAATGGACATCCCTGCCGTGTTCCTGACCTTAGCGGAAAAGCTTTCAGTTTTTCTCCATTGAGAATGATATTTGCGGTGGGTTTTTCATAGATGGCTTTGATGATATTGAGGTATGTGCCCTCTATCCCTACACTTTGAAGAGTTTTGATCAGGAAGGGATGCTGTACTTTGTCAAATGCTTTTTCAGCATCTATTGAGAGTATCATATGGTTCTTGTTCTTTCTTTTATTGATGTGTTGTATCACATTGATTGATTTGTGGATGTTGAACCAACCTTGCAGCCCTGGAATAAATCCCACTTGGTCGTGGTGAATAATCTTTTTAATGTGCTGTTGAATCCTATTGGCTAGTATTTTGTTGAGTATTTTCGCATCTGCGTTCATCAAGGATATCGGTCTATAGCTCACCTTTTTGGTGGGATCCTTTTCTGGTTTTGGGATCAAGGTGATGCTGGCCTCATAAAATGAGTTTGGAAGTTTTCCTTCCATTTCTATTTTTTGGAACAGTTTCAGGAGAATAGGAATTAGTTCTTCTTTAAATGTTTGGTAGAATTCCCCCGGGAAGCCGTCTGGCCCTGGGCTTTTGTTTGTTTGGAGATTTTTAATGACTGTTTCAATCTCCTTACTGGTTATGGGTCTGTTCAGGCTTTCTATTTCTTCCTGGTTCAGTTGTGGTAGTTTATATGTTTCTAGGAATGCATCCATTTCTTCCAGATTGTCAAATTTATTGGCGTAGAGTTGCTCATAGTATGTTCTTATAATAGTTTGTATTTCTTTGGTGTTAGTTCTGATCTCTCCTCTTTCATTCATGATTTTATTTATTTGGTTCCTTTCTCTTTTCTTTTTGATAAGTTGGGCCAGGGGTTTATCAATTTTGTTAATTCTTTCAAAGAACCAGCCCCTACTTTCGTTGATTTGTTCTATTGTTTTTTTGGTTTCTATTTCATTGATTTCTGCTCTGATCTTTATGATTTCTCTTCTCCTGCTGGGCTTAGGGTTTCTTTCTTGTTCTTTCTCCAGCTCCTTTAGGTGTAGGGTTAGGTTGTGTACCTGAGACCTTTCTTGTTTCCTGAGAAAGGCTTGTACCGCTATATATTTTCCTCTCAGGACTGCCTTTGTTGTGTCCCACAGATTTTGAACCGTTGTATTTTCTTTATCATTTGTTTCCATGATTTTTTTCAATTTTTCTTTAATTTCCCGGTTGACCCATTCATTCTTTAGAAGGATGCTGTTTAGTCTCCATGTATTTTGGTTCTTTTCAAACTTCCTTTTGTGGTTGAGTTCTAGCTTTAGAGCATTGTGGTCTGAAAATATGCAGGGAATGATCCCAATGTTTTGATACCAGTTGAGTCCTGATTTAGGACCGAGGATGTGGTCTATTCTGGAGAATGTTCCATGTGCACTAGAGAAGAATGTGTATTCTGTTGCTTTGGGATGAAATGTTCTGAATATATCTGTGATGTCCATCTCATCCAGTGTGTCTTTTAGGGCCTTTATTTCCTTGCTGATCTTTTGCTTGGATGATCTGTCCATTTCAGTGAGGGGAGTGTTAAAGTCCCCTACTATTATTGTATTATTGTTGATGTGTTTCTTTGATTTTGTTATTAATTGGTTTATATAGTTGGCTGCTCCCACGTTGGGGGCATAAATATTTAAAATTGTTAAATCTTCTTGTTGGACAGACCCTTTGAGTATGATATAGTGTCCTTCCTCATCTCTTATTTTAGTCTTTGTCTTAAAATCTAATTGAGCTGATATAAGGATTGCCACTCCTGCTTTCTTCTGATGACCATTAGCATGGTAAATTCTTTTCCACCCCCTCACTTTAAATCTGGAGGTGTCTTCAGGCTTAAAATGAGTTTCTTGGAGGCAACATATAGATGGTTTTTTTTTTTTTTATCCATTCTGATACCCTGTGTATTCATTCTTTCTGAAGGAGGCAGAATACTCCATAGTATATATGGACCACATCTTCCTTATCCATTTGTCCATTGAAGGCCATCTTGGTTCTTTCCATTGTTTGGTGACCATGGCCTTTGCTGCTATGAACATTGGGATACAGATGGCCCTTCTTTTCACTACATAAGTTTGGGTTAAATACACAGTGGTGCAATTGCACGGTCATAGGGTAGCTCTATATTTAATTTCTTAAGGAATTTCCACACTGTTTTCCAAAGTGGCTTCACCAACTTGCATTCCCACGTAACAGTGTCAGAGGGTTCCCCTTTCTCCATATCCTCTCCAACACACGTTGTTTGCAGTCTTGTTAATTTTGGCCATTCTAACTGGTGTAAGGTGGTATCTCAATGTGGTTTTAATCTGAACCTCCCTGATGGCTAGTGATGATGAGCATTATTTCATGTGTGTTAGCCATTTGTGTGTCTTCATTGGAGAAATGTCTGTTCAGATCTTTTTACATTTATATCTCTATGGCAGTTGAAATTTATTCTTGTGTATGTGTGAGATATGGGCCCACTTATCTCTGCACTATTTATGTAAAAGCCTGTCTTCACTGTAGTAATTTAAAATGTGGTGGCTCATTTTGAGGAGCTGATAACTTGTGACATGAAAACAAAGTATATCTGGCAAAATAATGCAGAGCGCACAGAGTAAACTAGGCCACCACAGGAGGGTTTAGGGAAACAGTGTTATCTCAGGAATTATGGTGTAATTACGTCTAAAAGTTGGAATTTGAGAGATGGATATGAGAGGATTTGGTTTGAAGAGGTCACATAAACAAGAGTAATGGGGAAATGGATCAAATATTGATTTTATTTACAGAAATATTTTAAAGCTTCCATGAAATAAAAATAAGAGTTTCATTGAGCATTTTTTTTTGTCATGCAATGCAGACATCACTGTTCTAGGATTTTTAAGGTAAAAGGCATGGAGAAGACAGCAAAAGATATGGTAGGATTGTGCTTTACAAACTGAATTTGGGATTTTATTTCATGGACTTCCATTTTATGGCATTTTATGATTATAATAATCATGTAGCTAATGTTCTGTAATTCAATTGCAGCACTGTTGTGAACATTAACAATCAAGTAGCGGATCTGAAGAGCAGTGGGACAAATGGGTAATATTCATATTTCAGTTAGTTATAGTCTATTGCATAATTACTTAAGATAAGTTGCCATTTGTAGAAAAAGTGATGTTGGCATTGATTGGAGCAATTAATTTTGTGACTAATGTATCCTTTTAAAATTATGGTAGGAGGCACTAAAGGGAATTTATGGAACATCTGAAGATCCATATCTTGTTAGAAGTCATGATACAAAAAATATTAGTATTTGCAAATTTTTAGGATAAAATTGTACTTCTTTCTTGTCTATAGAAACAATTATGTTGCAATGTATAAATTAACTATATTTCATAGATTTCTTTTTTTGTAATCCTCCACTTTGACATGTGTTTTTTATGATAGACTTGGTGGGTACTCTTACTTCCTTATTTAATTTTTAACTGCATAAATCTATATACATTTTACATGATATTGTAAAAAATTTTTAAAAAAAGGAGATTGTAAAGGAAGAATTATATGTTTAAGGCATCTGTGGTTTCCACTAAGATTAAAAAATAATTAAAATATTTGAAACTATTTTAGAAATCCTTAGATTTTAATGGCATTCTTTCAAAACAGGATATGTAGTAAATTTCTAAAATATTGAAACTTGAATATTTTAATTATAGTATCTGTAAAACTTATATTTTAATTATGTACATTTTACTGTACTTTTAGGTAAGCATGTTTAATTCCAGGAAGAAATTTTTTTTTTCTTTTTGTTAGTTTTTTTTTTTTTTTAGGAAAATATAGTAAGTCTCAGTGAGCCATCATAATCTCTTACTTTGTGTATGCTATTTTTCCTAATACTAAGTGTCTGTGTGTATATATGTGAATAGAAATATGTTGAATTACTTTAAAAGTATAATCATAACTTTATCTTGAAAAGTGCACAGATAATAAACTTCCATAAAAATGGTTTGCTCTTGTTAGTCTAGAAGCAAAAGTGGTCCCAACTGAGTCATAGTTAAATCAAGGTGTAACAGATAATGGGATACTCATTACAAAGCATCACTTAAATGAACAGCTCATATTATTAAGGATTAATATTATATTTATACTTATTTTTAGTACCCAGAGCACATAACACAATGCTGGGTACACCACAGATACTCATTAAGTTCTTACTGAATAAATATAGGAGTAATCTGCATTAGATTATTTTAAAAAATTCCTATAAGAAAGCAGGGAATTGATAAAAGCACTTTGTAAAAGATGTACGTACAACTCAATAAAAAGTGTAATTACAGAAATAATAGTCCTGATAGAATTTTACAGGAAAGAAAAGGTCATTCATCATTTTTTCTCTTTATGTAATTTAATGCTTTATTGTTTTTTTTTTTTAATATTGTGTCACTTGTAAATGAAAATGACCAGTATCTCACTGACAGAACTTTAAGTCACCATCATAATAGCTATCCTGGTGATCTCATCTGACCTTTTTGTTTGTTTGAGTTAACTGTCAGTTATTCTTAACAGTGTCTACATTCTTTGAAGAGTAATGTTAAATAAAGCTTCAGTGATTTTTTTATATTTATTTATTTTGGAGAGAGAGAGAGCAGGAGCATGGGAGAGGGGCAGAGGAAAAGGGAGAGAGAGAATCTCATGAAGACTTCCCTCTGAGCATGGAGCCTGAAGTGGGGCTCAATCTCATGACCCTAAGATAATTATCTGAGCTGAAAGCTTAAACAACTGAGCCACCCAGGCTTTAGTGATGTTTTAATGGAATCTACTATTTTTTACTTATTTTTTTTTATAAACATATATTTTAATCCCCAGGGGTACAGGTCTGTGAATCACCAGGTTTACACACTTCACAGCACTCACCAAAGCACATACCCTCCCCAAGGTCCATAATCCCACCCCCTTCTCCCAAACCCCCTCCACCCAGCAACCCTCAGTTTGTTTTGTGAGATTAAGAGTCACTTATGGTTTGTCTCCCTCCCAATCCCATTTTCTTTCATTTATTCTTCTCGTACCCACTTAAGCCTCCATGTTGCATCACCACTTCCTCATATCAGGGAGATCATATGATAGTTGTCTTTCTCTGCTTGACTTATTTCGCTAAGCATGATACGCTCTAGTTCCATCCATGTTGTCGCAAATGGCGAGATTTCATTTCTTTTGATGGCTGCATAGTATTCCATTGTGTATATATACCACATCTTCTTGATCCATTCATCTGTTGATGGACATCTAGGTTCTTTCCATAGTTTGGCTATTGTGGACATTGCTGCTATAAACATTCGGGTGCATGTGCCCCTTTGGATCACTACATTTGTATCTTTAGGGTAAATACCCAATAGTGCAATTGCTGGGTCATAGGGCAGTTCTATTTTCAACATTTTGAGGAACCTCCATGCTGTTTTCCAGAGTGGCTGCACCAGCTTGCATTCCCACCAACAGTGTAGGAGGGTTCCCCTTTCTGCGCATCCTCGCCAGCATCTGTCATTTCCTGACTTGTTGATTTTAGCCATTCTGACTGGTGTGAGGTGATATCTCATTGTGGTTTTGATTTGTATTTCCCTGATGCCGAGTGATATGGAGCACTTTTTCATGTGTCTGTTGGCCATCTGGATGTCTTCTTTGCAGAAATGTCTGTTCATGTCCTCTGCCCATTTCTTGATTGGATTATTTGTTCTTTGGGTGTTGAGTTTGCTAAGTTCTTTATAGATTCTGGACACTAGTCCTTTATCTGATATGTCGTTTGCAAATATCTTCTCCCATTCTGTCAGTTGTCTTTTGATTTTGTTAACTGTTTCCTTTGCTGTGCAAAAGCTTTTGATCTTGATGAAATCCCAATAGTTCATTTTTTCCCTTGCTTCCCTTGCCTTTTGCGTTGTTCCTAGGAAGATGTTGCTGCGGCAGAGGTCGAAGAGGTTGCTGCCTGTGTTCTCCTCAAGGATTTTGATGGATTCCTTTCGCACATTGAGGTCCTTCATCCATTTTGAGTCTATTTTTGTGTGTGGTGTAAGGAAATGGTCCAATTTCATTTTTCTACATGTGGCTGTCCAGTTTTCCCAGCACCATTTATTGAAGAGGCTGTCTTTTTTCCATTGGACATTCTTTCCTGCTTTGTCGAAGATGAGTTGACCATAGATTTGAGGGTCTATTTCTGGGCTCTCTATTCTGTTCCATTGATCTATGTGTCTGTTTTTGTGCCAGTACCATGCTGTCTTGATGATGACAGCTTTGTAATAGAGCTTGAAGTCCGGAATTGTGATGCCACAAATGTTGGCTTTCTTTTTCAATATCCCTTTGGCTATTGGAGGTCTTTTCTGGTTCCATATAAATTTTAGCATTATTTGTTCCATTTCTTTGAAAAAGATGGATGGTACTTTGATAGGAATTGCATTAAATGTGTAGATTGCTTCTGGACACTAGTCCTTTATCTGATATGTCGTTTGCAAATATCTTCTCCCATTCTGTCAGTTGTCTTTTGATTTTGTTAACTGTTTCCTTTGCTGTGCAAAAGCTTTTGATCTTGATGAAATCCCAATAGTTCATTTTTTCCCTTGCTTCCCTTGCCTTTTGCGTTGTTCCTAGGAAGATGTTGCTGCGAACTCAACACCCAAAGAACAAATAATCCAATCAAGAAATGGGCAGAGGACATGAACAGACATTTCTGCAAAGAAGACATCCAGATGGCCAACAGACACATGAAAAAGTGCTCCATATCACTCGGCATCAGGGAAATACAAATCAAAACCACAATGAGATATCACCTCACACCAGTCAGAATGGCTAAAATCAACAAGTCAGGAAATGACAGATGCTCGTGAGGATGTGGAGAAAGGGGAACCCTCCTACACTGGTGGGAATGCAAGCTGGTGCAGCGACTCTGGAAAACAGCATGGAGGTTCCTCAAAATGTAGAAAATAGAACTGCCCTATGACCCAGCAATTGCACTATTGGGTATTTACCCTAAAGATACAAATGTAATGATCCAAAGGGGCACATGCACCCGAATGTTTATAGCAGCAATGTCCACAATAGCCAAACTATGGAAAGAACCTAGATGTCCATCAACAGATGAATGGATCAAGAAGATGTGGTATATATACACAATCGAATACTATGCAGCCATCAAAAGAAATGAAATCTCGCCATTTGCGACAACCTGGATGGAACTAGAGCGTATCATGCTTAGCGAAATAAGTCAAGCAGAGAAAGACAACTATCATATGATCTCCCTGATATGAGGAAGTGGTGATGCAACATGGAGGCTTAAGTGGGTAGGAGAAGAATAAATGAAAGAAAATGGGATTGGGAGGGAGACAAACCATAAGTGACTCTTAATCTCACAAAACAAACTGAGGGTTGCTGGGTGGAGGGGGTTTGGGAGAAGGGGGTGGGATTATGGACACTGGGGAGGGTATGTGCTTTGGTGAGTGCTGTGAAGTGTGTAAACCTGGTGATTCACAGACCTGTACCCCTGGGGATAAAAATATATGTTTATAAAAAATAAAAAATTTAAAAAAAATAAATAAATGTGTAGATTGCTTTAGGTAGCATAGACATTTTCACAATATTTATTCTTCCAATCCAGGAGCATGGAACACTTTTCCATTTCTTTGTGTCTTCCTCAATTTCTTTCATGAGTACTTTATAGTTTTCTGAGTATAGATTCTGTGTCTCTTTGGTTAGGTTTATTCGTAGGAATCTTATGGTTTTGGGTGCAATTGTAAATGGGATTGACTCCTTAATTTCCCTTTCTTCTGTCTTGCTGTTGGTGTAGAGAAATGCAACTGATTTCTGTGCATTGATTTTATATCCTGACACTTTACTGAATTCCTGTATAAGTTCTAGCAGTTTTGGAGTGGAGTCTTTTGGGTTTTCCACATAGAGTATCATATCATCTGCGAAGAGTGATAATTTGACTTCTTCTTTGCCGATTTGGATGCCTTTAATTTCCTTTTGTTGTCTGATTGCTGAGGCTAGGACCTCTAGTACTATGTTGAATAGCAGTGGTGATAATGGACATCCCTGCCGTGTTCCTGACCTTAGTGGAAAAGCTTTCAGTTTTTCTCCATTGAGAATGATATTTGCGGTGGGTTTTTCATAGATGGCTTTGATGATATTGAGGTATGTGCCCTCTATCCCTACACTTTGAAGAGTTTTGATCAGGAAGGGATGCTGTACTTTGTCAAATGCTTTTTCAGCATCTATTGAAAGTATCATATGGTTCTTGTTCTTTCTTTTATTGATGTGTTGTATCACATTGACTGATTTGTGGATGTTGAACCAACCTTGCAGCCCTGGAATAAATCCCACTTGGTCGTGGTGAATAATCTTTTTAATGTGCTGTTGAATCCTATTGGCTAGTATTTTGTTGAGTATTTTCGCATCTGTGTTCATCAAAGATATCGGTCTATAGCTCTCTTTTTTGGTGGGATCCTTGTCTGGTTTTGGGATCAAGGTGATGCTGGCCTCATAAAATGAGTTTGGAAGTTTTCCTTCCATTTCTATTTTTTGGAACAGTTTCAGGAGAATTGGAATGAAAGAGGAGAGATCACAACTAACACCAAAGAAATACAAACTATTATAAGAACATACTATGAGCAACTCTACGCCAATAAATTTGACAATCTGGAAGAAATGGATGCTTCCTAGAAACATATAAACTACCACAACTGAACCAGGAAGAAATAGAAAGCCTGAACAGACCCATAACCAGTAAGGAGATTGAAACAGTCATTAAAAATCTCCAAACAAACAAAAGCCCAGGGCCAGACGGCTTCCCGGGGGAATTCTACCAAACATTTAAAGAAGAACTAATTCCTATTCTCCCGAAACTATTTTAATGGAATCTAATGACACCACTTCAGGGAAAGTTGCTTAACTTCATACATAACCATGGTTTATTACTGTCTTAGACCTGTACTTTTTCAGCCATTCTGGAATCCATACTCCTCTAAAGACCAGGGTAATTGAATTATTCATGTACCAGGCTGTTTATAAATATATGTGTATGATGAAAAATTTTAAGTCAATATTCAGATTTATAAATAAAGGGAGAAATGTTTAGGGATTTAGGAAGAAACTACTGAGGTAATAAAATTAAAGTTAGGCTTATTAGGCTAAAATTCAAAAATATATGCTGCATTATACTAAAATCTTAACTGAATTATATAAAAAATAATAATTATTTAAGTATTTGTTCTTTGTCACTTATCTTTGTAGGATGAAAAACATATTAAAAATACTTTAGTTTGGGAGGTCTTGGTGGCTCTGTGTGTTAGGTGTCTGCCTTAATCTCAGGTCATGATCCTAGGGTTTTGGGATTGAGTCCTGCATCAGGCTCCTTGCTCAGCATGGAGCATGCTTCTCCCTCTGCCTGTCACCTCCCTCTTTGTGCTCTCTGTTTCTCTCTCTCTCTAATTCTCCCTCTCTCCCTGACAAATAAATAAATAAATAAACAAAAAATATATAGTTTAATTTTGGGGCATCTGGGTGATTCAGTTGGTTAAGTGTCTGTCTCCAGGTCAGGTCATGATTCCAGAACTCTGGAATTGAGGCCCATTATGGGCTCCCTGCTCAGTATATAGTCTGTTTCTCCCTCTCCCTACCCCCTGCTTGTGTTCTCTCACACTCTCTCTCTTTCTTGCAAAGAAATAAATAAAATCTTAAAAAAATACTTCACCTTTACAACTAAAGTGGTTGTTCAAATTTTGAATGTAATCCTATTGTGGGACTCCTCTTGGAATCTCTGCTTAAGAGTTATCACTACTTGATAACTATTTATATGTAATTAAATTATGTTCTCCTTTTTATATGTTGAAACATTTTGTACTTTAAATATCGTAACTCCTGGCACAAGAGTTAGTCACTGTGTGCATAAAACATCATGAATGAATAAAGTGATAAAGAAAATGATAAACAGCTAACTCCTATTATTGAAGCTTTAATATGTGATCTAAAAATATTTATCCAGTAAATGTTTTATAAGAACCATATATGTTTTGATTCTGAGCTTGCACCTGAATCTACAGAGATAGAAATCCCATTGTTTTCATTTAAGTAGTTCACAGTTTGGTAGAGGAGAGAGACAGATAAACAGTAAGCAAGGTATGTGTAATGAAGTGAGTGATGAAGTCTCAGAGGATTCCGGAAATTTCACAGTTCTACATTTGTAAAAACAGGGAAACTTTCATGTTATAGGATCTTTAAAACATCTTGAACACTAAAATGTTTAAAAAACACCTTTCCAAGAAAGGATTGTTATGTTTTGTTAAATTTAGTAACATCTTTCTAAACACTTGAGGGTGTCTTCTTATATATGCTCCTGCCTTCTTTCTAAACCATATATAACTAATGGATTTACAAAACTAAAGTTTAAAGTTATACAGAAGTGTTTTGTTTAACTCTAACTTAGCCAACTGTTTCCCCCATCATGAGAATCCATAAAATAGCACTCACTGAGGCAAAAACAAACAAACAAACAAACAAAAAGAAAACATACTAACTAATAAGCATCAGCCTTTATGTGTTTTTTGTTTGTTTGTTTTGTTTTGTTTTGTTTTGTTTTGTTTTCCTCCCAGAAGCCAAGGGAGAGAAAAACATCTATGGGGGGTACTTATAAGAACTGGATACCAGGGGCACCTGGGTGGCTCAGTTGGTTGAGCAGCTGCCTTCGGCTCAGGTCATGATCCCAGCGTCCTGGGATCAAGTCCCACATCGGGCTTCTTGCTCAGCAGGGAGCCTGCTTCTCCCTCTGCCTACCATTCTGTCTGCCTGTGCTCGCTCTCTCCCCCTCTCTCTCTCTGATAAATAAATAAAATCTTTAAAAAAAAAGAACTGTATACCATCATTTAAATACCTTGCTGAATGTGTCTACAGTTTTTAAGCTTGATGAACCATACTGCATTGTCAGAAGTAGAAACAGTATTAGAGATATGGCATGAGAAAGCAGTAAAAACATGACAAGGGACACCACCCTGAAATTTCACATTGAAATTTAAATTCATTATTGTCCCTGTATTATGGATCACACAGGATAAGATGAGTTAGAAGACTGTAGGGTTAAAGCAACTATTGCAATATGGAGCAAAGTCACGTATATCAGAGAAACATAGCACATTGTTCTGAGGTGTAGCTAAATCTCAAGATTCAAAAGAACAATTCTCAATATCAGATGCCAATTTCTGCCCACATGAATCCTTAAAGTCTAGACAACAAGTTATAGTGGCATTTTGATTAATTAAGGATATGACTGCAACCATGTCAGAGTAGGCATCTCAGGGGAACTCTGTTTTTAAAATCCTATCCATATTCTTCACTCCAATAACAGGAGTGCATTCTCAGGGAGAGGTGGGGGAATTAGGAAGAGTTAAGACTTCCCCACTCCTTCTGGCACTATCAGTTTTCTTAGAGAGAGGCGTGGGTGGAATTGGGCGAGCAGGAGAACTTGTAAATGAATAGGAGATTAAATTTTAATATGACAAGATAAGACAATTGAAATGAGAACTACTTTCATATCTAAAAATTATAGAAGTTATGGAATTTAACTAAGATATTAAGTGACACTAATCCCTGGGGAGAAAGCAAGAATTGAACTGAAAATAGGTGATAGTACTTCTTGGAACAAATGGAATATATTCATAACCCAAGTGTCACCTTCACAAGGTGGGGATCCTGGAGATTGGAGCTGAAATGATGGGGGGACTACCGACTGATAAACAATGGATGACTTTATTTCTTACAATCACTTCTTTTATACTTTACACAAGATCCAGTTACAAACAGGATATATATTTACATGCTGGATGTGAACTGCATGTGAGATGCAAGCTCTGTACAGGACATGGGCTACATCTGGCATGTGGGCTACGTGCAGGCAATCAAGTGGGACAAGTGAACAACAATGATGATCTCTTAGCTTTAAATAACAAGAGCAAGTTAAGGATTCTCCATACTTATCAGATCCATCTAAAGGAGGGCATGAAAGCATTCCAGGGATCCTCCCATGTTTATTCGGGCTGTTGGGTGTTAGCCCAGGAAGACTCTTGCCCTACATCTCCTGGAGTTTTCTCACAGAATCTGACATGACCCCAGTCACACTGGCAAGGATCCGGGTTGTGTTCCAACAACCAAGATGAGATCTTTCATTAATCTGAATAGCGTTAAGCAGACAATTTATCATTTAATGAAAAAGTGCAATTTTAGATTAAAAAACTTAATAACATATTTCAAATATATCATACAACCAGTATGATTTAAATATTTCTAACATCTAAATTATTCCTGTCAGCAAATACTTGGGATAAAAGTTCAACAGAGGTAGTTGTAATCATCCAAAAAAAAAAAAGAATTTACTTATAATCAAATGTTGCATTCATATATTAATTCAGCAAATAATTATTGAGCACACATAATTTTTCAGTAACTTTCCAGATGCTAGGAATATCACAATGAAGAAAGCTTTTCTCACAGAGTTTATATCCAAGTGGTGTGGAAAGAAAGAAAAACAAAATAAAGAAGTAAGCAGAAAATAATATGGTGATAAGGTCTAGGCAGAAAAATTAAGAAAGGAGGACAGAATATGACATTTCAGGGCTGGTTTTTGAGATATATCGGTAGTAAAGCTTTCACTAATAATATGACATTTCAGCAGAGAACTGAAGAAATACATTTCAAGTTTTAGGGTTTTTCTCTTCTCTCAAAACACAACACAAACCATCACTTCAAACATTCCTTGTAAACTTCAAGCTTATTTACTAATGGTCTCCAAAAGTAGGTACCCAGAAAAGAATGTCATATCTTCTGTCATAATTATACTTATCCTCAGGGGGAATTTTTATATATTGCCTACAACTATCTTTCCTATATAAAGATACCATAAAGATACCATACCTATATAAAGATACCATATAGTAAGATTTTTGCACAGTGGAAGGTTCTTTTGTAATTTTGTAAATTAAAAAAATATTATAAAAGAATCATACAATGTTATACTATTTGGAATTGACTTCTTCACTCAGCATAAATTCTGGAGATTAATCCAAGTTGTATGTCTAATTTTTTTTTAATTAGTCAGTAGTGATCTGTGGTATGAATGTACAACTTATTTAACTATTCACTTGTTGGGGCGCCTGGGTGGCTCAGTGGGTTAAAGCCTCTGCCTTCGGCTCAGGTCATTCATGATCTCAGGGTCCTGGGATCGAGCCCCACATCGGGCTCTCTGCTCCACGGGGAGCCTGCTTCCTCCTCTCTCTCACTCTCTGCCTCTCTGCCTACTTGTGATCTCTGTCTGTCAAATAAATAAATAAAATCTTAAAAAAAAAAAAAACTATTCACTTGTTGAAGGATATTTGGACAAATTTCTGTTTTTGGATATTAGGGATTTAACTTTTATAAACATTCATGTAGAGATTTTTTTTGTAAAAATAAATTTTCATTTTGGGGGGACAAATTCCTAGGAGTTCAATTGCTGGGTTGGACAGCAATTACATGTTTCATTTTATAAGTAACTGCAAAATTATTTTCCAAAGTATGCTGTACCATATTGCATCGGCACCATCAACATATGAGCAATCCTCTTTCACTGAATTCTCACCAGAATTCATACTGTCATTATATATATATAAATATGTGTATATTCTATACATATATAATGATGTGTATTATATATAATATATATTATATATTTATTAATATATATTTGTAAATATATATTTACACTGTCATTACATATATAATATTATATGTAGATATATAATATACAGACAGTGCAAATATATATATATATATATATATATATATATAAAGAGAGAGAGAGACATTATAATTATGTGTTGATATCTCATTATGGTTTAATTTTAATTCTCATGGTGGTTAATGATGTTGAATATATTTTCTTATGTTCATTTGCCATTTATTTATCTTGTTCAGCAAAATGTCTGTCCTTGCCCTTAACTGTTTTCCAATTGGATTGTCAATTTTCATAACTTTTACTGGTAAAATTTATTGAAGTAAAATTCAGTTATAAAAATAACCACTTTGAAGTGTAAAGTATTGTAGCATGTAGGACATTTATCATGTTGCACAACCACTCCCATTATCTACTTTCAAAAAATTTCATGTCCCATAAAGAAAACCCCATACTTGTTAAACAGTCACTCCCAATTCCCCTCTCCCACCAACCCCTGGCAACTGCTAATCAACTTTTTGTCTCTACATATTTGCATATTCTGAAAACCTTATGCTGGAATGATACAATAGCTGAAATTTTGTGTTTGGCATCTTTTAGTTGTCATAACATTTTGAGGACCATTCATGTTATAACATACTATATTATTGGTGGTGGAATTATTCAATAATATATTTTGATTAAATTTTTGAGGAACTACCAAATTTTTTCTACAGCAGTTCAATCATTGTACATTCTCATCAACAATGCACATGTTTTCTAATTCTTATATCTTTACCAATATTTGATATACTTTTCTTTTTTAAATTATAATCAGCCTAGAGCGTAGGAAGTGATATCTTTTTGTGGTTGTGCACTTGATCTTAGTCTAAAGGCTGAGAAGCAATGTGTTTTTTTAATTTGTATCTCCAAAATGAGTAATGTGGAGCATCTTTTCACATGTTCACCGTTTGTATATTTTCTTTGGAAAACAATGTCTATTCAAGAACTTTGCCCATTTTACTTGGGTTGCTTATCTTTTTGTTGTTAAATTGTAAGAATTTTTATGTGTTGTATAAATTTTGGAAACTAGACCTTTATTAGATTTATGATTTGCAAGTATTTTCTCCCATTCTGTAGGATATCTTCATTTTGTTGATAGTTTCCTTGATGCATAACAGTTTTTAGTAATGATCAATCTAATTAATTCATTTTTTTTTTTTTACTTTGTTCCTTTTGCTTTTAGTATCCTATCTAGGAATCCATGGCAAACTCATGGTCATACAAGTTTACCCCTATGTGCCTTTTAAAAGTTTTATAGTTTTAGTTTTTACATTTAGGTCTTTGATCCATTTTGAGTTAATTTTTAAATATGGTGTAAGATAGCAGCCCAACTTCTTTATTTATCATGTGGATATCCAGTTGTACCAAGAGAATATTCAATCAAAAACCAATTGATAAAATAAGTATGGATTTATTTCTGTACTCTCAATTATATTTCATTGAGTTATATATTTATTTTTTTGCCAGTACCACACTGTTCTGATTCCTGTAGCTTCATACTACATTTTAAAATCAGAAAGTATGAGTCATAACTTTTTCTTATGCAAGACTGTTTTGGCTATTTTTTATGAAATTTAAAGTCAACTTCCATATTTTTGCAAAATAGGCTACTGTCAGTTTGACAGGGATTGCATTGAGTCTGCAGATTGCTTTGGATAACAATATTAAGTCATCTAGTTCACAAACATCGGATGACTTTTCATTTATTCAGAATTTAATTCCTTTTAGCAATGTTTTTGTGTTTCAATGTGCATGTCTGGTACCTCTGTAGTTAAATATGGGGAATTAGACTAGCACAGTTAGTAGAGTATGTGACTCTTGGTCTTAGGGTTGTGAATTTGAACCCCATGTTGGGTGTAGCAATTACTTAAAAAATACATAAAATCTTATAGTTAAATGTATTGCTAAGTATTATTTTGATGCTACTGTGTATGAATTTTTTCTTAATTTTATTTTTAAATTGTTTATAGCTAATGTATAGAAATATAACTGTGGATTGATCTTGTATCATCCAAAATTTATGATTATTATTAGCTGTAATAGCTTTTCATGGATCCTTTAGGACTTTTTATACAAAAAAAAATTTGCTATATGGGAAAAGAAAGTTTTTATTGTTCCTTTCTAATTTAAATACCTTTTATTTCTTTTCTTGATTAATTGCTCTGGTTAGATCACACAGCTCAATAATTTAATAGAAATACTGAAAGTGGGAGTACCTCTTTTGTATTATATACTTTTTGATCTTAGAAGCTAAACTATCAGTTTTCATCACTGATGTTAATGCTAATTGTGTATTTTTCATAAATTTTCTATATCAAGTTGAGAATTTTCCTTTTTTTTAATTAATTTTTTATTTTTTATAAACACATATTTTTATCCCCAGGGGTACAGGTGTGTGAATCACCAGGTTTACACACTTCACAGCACTCACCCAAGCACATACCCTCCCCAATGTCCATGATCCCACCCCCTGCTCCCAAATCCCCTCCCCCCACCAACCCTCAGTTTGTTTTGTGAGATTAAGAGTCACTTATGGTTTGTCTCCCTCCCAATCCCATCTTGTTTCATTTATTCTTCTCCTACCCACTTAAGCCTCCATGTTGCATCACCACTTCCTCATATCAGGGAGATCATATGATAGTTGTCTTTCTCTGCTTGACTTATTTCGCTAAGCATGATACGCTCTAGTTCCATCCATGTTGTCACAAATGGCAAGATTTCATTTCTTTTGATGGCTGCATAGTATTCCATTGTGTATATATACCACATCTTCTTGATCCATTCATCTGTTGATGGACATCTAGGTTCTTTCCATAGTTTGGCTATTGTGGACATTGCTGCTATAAACATTCGGGTGCACGTGCCTCTTTGGATCACTACATTTGTATCTTTAGGGTAAATACCCAATAGTGCAATTGCTGGGTCATAGGGAGAATCTATAAAGAACTTAGCAAACTCAACACCCAAAGAACGAATAATCCAATCAAGAAATGGGCAGAGGACATGAACAGACATTTCTGCAAAGAAGACATCCATATGGCCAACAGACACATGAAAAAGTGCTCCATATCACTCGGCATCAGGGAAATACAAATCAAAACCACAATGAGATATCACCTCACACCAGTCAGAATGGCTAAAATCAACAAGTCAGGAAATGACAGATGCTGGCGAGGATGTGGAGAAAGGGGAACCCTCCTACACTGTTGGTGAGAATGCAAGCTGGTGCAACCACTCTGGAAAACAGCATGGAGGTTCCTCAAAATGTTGAAAAGAGAATTTTCCTTTTTGTTCCTCTTTTGTTAAGTCATTTTGTCATGAAAATATACTGGGTTTTGTCAAGTTTCTTTTTTTTTTTTCCCTGCATGAATTGAGATGAAATTGTTTATTTTTCTTTCCTTTTAATCATGCAGTTTATTACATCAATTGATACTTCTATATTGAAATTTATTTGAATTCCTGGATAAATTCCTTTGGTCCTGGTAAATAATACTCTTAATACAATGCTGCATTCAGATTGGTAGTTTTTACGTGGAGCGTTTTTCAATCTATAGTAGTAAGGTGTATTTGCCTATTACAACTTCTTTTTCTTGTGATGATTATATCTAGATTTGGTATCAGGGTAATTCTGATATCATAGAAAGAGGAAGTGTTCTCTCTTGTCTTCTTTAACTTGGGCTGCTATAACAAAATACAATGGACTGGGTATGATCTTCTCACATTTCTCATGGCTAGAAGTCTAAGATCAGGGTAGCAGCATGATCTTGTTCTGGTGGGAGCTCTTTTCTTGGCTCTCAGATGGCTACCTTCTCTCTGTGTGTTCACCTGACATCTATTTTGTGCATACATGGGAGGAGAGAGCAAGCTATCTGGTATCTCTTATTATGTCACTAATACCATTCTGAGAGTTCTACCCTTATGACCTTATGTAATCCTAATTACATCCTAAAGGCCACATTTCCCACTACCATCGCATTGAAGGTTAGGGCTTTAACATATGAATTTGGGGAAGCAAACATTCAGTTCATAATCCTTTTAAATTTTTTTGAAGAGTTTAAAAAATTTGGTGTTAATTCTTTAAATAGTTGGTAGAATTCACCAGTGAAGCTAACTGGATCTGGACTTTCTTTTCTAGAAAGAATCTGATTACTGACGATTCAATCTATTTGTTTTAAGCCTGGTAATATTTTCTATTTCTTCTTGAATCCTTTTTTGTAGTTTGCATGTTTCCAGTAATTTTTGCATTTCAAGTATGATATCTAATTTTTAGTTTAGAATTTTTCACAGCACTCTTTTATAAATATGTTTATTTCTGTAATTTATGTAATAATATTCTCATTTTACCCTCTGATATTAGTGATTTGAATCTTCTCTATTTTTTAAAGTAATCTAGTTAAAGTTGGTGAAATTCAAGAAATGAAATTTTGTTTCTGTGGATTTTCTCTATTTTTCTCTTCTCTATTTGTTTTATTTGCTGTATAACTTTTATTATATTCTTACTTCTGCTAGCTTTGCATTTAACTTGCCCTTATTTTTTTTCAGTTCCTTATGGTATAAAGTTAGATTATTGATTTGGGATTTTTTTTAAGTCTAGCTATTTATTTCTATAAATCTACCTCTGTGTACTGCCTTTGTGGTAGCCCATAAGATTTATGTTCTATTTTCATTTCCATGTACTTCAAGGTATTTTAAAATTTTGTTTGTAATTTATTCCTTCATCTACTGTTTATCTCAGAGAGTTTTGTTTCATTTGCACATATTTGTGAATTGCCCACTTTTCCTTCTGTTACTTACTTCTGGTTTCATTTATTTTGTTGAGAGAGGATACTTTGTATAATTTAATTCTTTTATTAAGATTATTGAAACTGGTTATGTAGCCTAGAATGTGATCTATCCTTGAAAATTTTCATGTTTAACTGAGTAAAATAGTTATCTTTTATTGGGTGACTTGTTTTTGTATAAGTCTGTATGTCTAGTTAGTTTATAATATTGTTTATATCTTCTATTTATTTAGTGATCTTCTTTCTAGTTGTTGAATAGAGTATTAAAAGTAGGGCCTTGAAGTCTCCAGTTTTTATTGTAAACCTATTTTTCTCTTTAATTCCATCCATTTCTGCTTTATGGATGTTGAATAACAGTTGTTTTATGTGTTTATAATTGTATCTTCCTGACAGATTTATCCTTTTCTGTCAGCATCTTTCATTGTCACTTGTAATATTTTTATCTTAAAGTCTATTTTATGCAATATTAGTATAGTTACTCTAGCAATCTTTGGTTACTATTTGCATAGAATGTTTTCCCCTATTCCTTCAATTTCAATATCTATATGTTGGTTGTAAAATGAGTCTGTTTTAGAATACATATAGTTAGATCATGTATTTTTTAATCCATTCTGCATGTATCAGCCTTTTAATGGATAATTTAATCCATTTATATTTTGGATAGTTGCTGATAAAGAAGGATGTGCTTCTGCTATTTTGCTATTTGTTTTAATTTTCAAGTTTTTATTTAAGTTACAGTTATTTAACATACAATGTAACATGTGTTGAATCTAGTGATTCATCACATACATACAACACTCAATGCTCATCACAAGTGCCCTCCTTAACATCCATCACCCATTTAACCCATATCCCTGCCCACCTCCCCTCCAGGAACCCTCAGTTTGTCTTCTATAGTTAAGAGGTTGTTTTATGGTTTGCCTCTCATTTTCCCTCCTCTATGTTCATCTGTTTTGTTTCTTAAATTACACATTTGAGTGATATCATCTGGTATTTGTCTTCTTCTGACTTATTTTACTTAGAATAAGACACTATTAATACCATTACAAATAGCAAGATTTCATTCTTTCTTATGGCTAAGTCATATTCCATTGTATATGTGTGTGTGTGTATGTACATATATATGTATGTGTGGAATTTGTAGAATATATATATATATATATATTTTCCTATTGTATTATCTATTTTTATTTCTCTATTGTATTAGCCATATATATATATGTATATATACAGATGTATATATACAGATATATACATATATATATACATTTTATACATATATATACACTTTATATATACATATATATATTTATATATATACACTTTATTTTTTTAATTTCTTTTCAGCATAACAGTATTCATTGTTTTTGCACCACACCCAGTGCTCCATGCAATCTGTGCCCTTTCTAATACCCACCACCTGGTTCCCACAACCTCCTACCCCCTGCCCCTTCAAAACCCTCAGATTGTTTCTCAGAGTCCATAGTCTCTCATGGTTCACCTCCCCTTCCAATTTACCCCAACTCCCTTCTCCTCTCTAACACCCCTTGTCCTCCATGCTATTTGTTGTGCTCCACAAATAAGTGAAACCATATGATAATTGACTCTCTCTGCTTGACTTATTTCACTCAGCATAATCTCTTCCAGTTCCAGCCATGTTGCTACAAAAGTTGGTATTCATCCTTTCTGAGGGAGGCATAATACTCCATAGTGTAGATGGACCACATCTTCCTTATCCATTCATCCGTTGAAGGGCATCTTGGTTCTTTCCACAGTTTGGCGACCATGGCCATTGATACTATAAACATTGGGGTACAGATGGCCCTTCTTTTCACTACATCTGTATCTTTGGGGTCAGTAGTGCAGTTTCAGGGTCATAGGGTAGCTCTATTTTTAATTTCTTAAGGAATCTCCACACTGTTTTCCAAAGTGGCTGCACCAACTTGCATTTCCACCAACAGTGTAAGAGGGTTCCCCTTTCTCCACATCCTCTCCAACACATGTTGTTTCCTGTCTTGCTAATTTTGGCCATTCTAACTGGTGTAAGGTGGTATCTCAATGTGGTTTTGATCTGAATCTCCCTGATGGCTAGTGATGATGTATATATACACTTTTTTTTTAAAGATTTTATTTATTTATTTGACAGAGAGAGAGATCACAAGTTGGCGGAGAGTCAGGCAGAGAGAGAGAGAGAGAGAAGCAGGCTCCTGCTGAGCAAAGATCCCGATGCGGGGCTCGATCCCAGGACACTGAGATCATGACCTGAGCCGAAGGCAGCGGTCCAATCCACTGAGCCACCCAGGCGCCCCATATACACTTTAAATAAATATTTGATCCCATTGCCTTCTGGCTTGCATTGATTTTATTTATTTATTTATTTATTTATTTATTTATTTATTATTTATTTATTCTCACCATAGCATATATCTTCCCCAATGTCCATTACCCAGCCATCCCATCCCTCAGACCCCCCTCTCCTCCAGCAACCCTCAGTTTGTTTCCTGAGATTTAGAGTCTCTTCTGGTCTGTCTCCTTCTCTAGTTTCATCTTGTTTCATTTTTGCCTCCCTTACCCTATGATGCTCTGTCTTGTTCTTCAAATTCCTAATATTAGTGAGATCACATGATAACTGTCTTTCTCTGATTGACTTAATTTTGGTTAGCATAATACCCTCGAGTTCCATCCATGTCATTGCAGATGGCAAGATTTCAGTGTTTTTTGATGGCTGCTTGGTATTCCATTGTATATATATGACACGTCTTCTTTATCCATTCATCCATGGATGGACATCTAAGCTCTTTCCATAGTTTGGCTATTGTGGGCATTGCTGTTATAAACTTTCAGATGTATGTGCCCCTTTGGATCATTACATTTGTATCTTTGAGGTGTATACCCAGTAGTGCAATTTGCTGGGTCATAGGGTACCTTTATTTTCAATATTTGAGAGACCTCCATAGTGGTTTCCAGAGTGGTTGCACCAGTTTCCATTCTCACCAACAATGTAAGAGAGTTCCCCTTTCTCCACATTCTTGAAAGACCTGTCATTTTCTAACTGGTTAATTATAGCCATTTTCACTGCTGTGAGGGGGTATCTCACTATGGTTTTGATTAGTATTTCCCCGATATTGAGTGATGCTGAGCAATTTTTCATGTGTCCATTCGCCATATGGAGGTCTTTGCAGAAATGTCTGTTATGTCTTCTGCCCATTTCCTGATTGGATTATTTGTTCTTTGGTTGGTGAACTTGATCAATTCTTTATAGATTTTGGATACTAGCCCTTTATCTGATATGTCAATTGCAAATATCTTCTCACATTCTCTTGGTTGTCTTTTGGTTTTGTTGACTGTTTCCTTTACTGTGCATAAGCTTTTTGTCTTTATGAAGTCCCAGTAGCTCATTTTTGCCCTTGCTTCTCTTTCCTTTGGTTATGTTTTTAGAAAGAAGTTGCTGTGGCTGAGGTTGAAGAGATCACTGTTGCTGTTCTTCTCAATGATTTTGATGGATTCCTGTGTCACATTGAGGCTTTTCATCCATTTTGAGTCTATTTTTATGTATGGTGTAAGGAAATTGTCCAGTTTCATTCATCTCCTTGTGGCTGTCCAATTTCCCAACACCATTTCTTGATGAGACAGTCTTTCTTCCATTGGACATTCTGTCCTGTTTTCTCAAAGATTATTTGGAAATGGAGTTGAGGGTCCATTTATAGGCTATCTATCTTGTTCCATTGATCTATGTGTCTGTTTTTGTGCCAGTACCATAGTGTCCTGATGATTATAGCTTTTTAACAGAGCTTGAAATCTGGAATTTTGATGCTGCCAACTGTGGTTTTCCTTTTCAACATTCTTCTGGCTCTTCAGAGTCTTTTATGGTTCCATATATATTTTAGGATTATTTGTTCCATTTCTTTGAAAAAAGTTGATGGTAATTTGATAGGGATAGAATTATATGTGTAGATTTCTCTAAATAGCATAGACATTTTCACAATATTTGTTCTTCCATTCCATGAGCATGGAACTTTTTTTTCCATTTCTTTGTGTCTTCCACACTTTATTTCATGAGTACTCTATAGTTTTCTGAGTACAGATTCTTTGCCTCTTTGGTTAAATTTATTCCTAGATATGTTATGGTTTTGGATGCAATTGTGAATGGGATTGAAACCTTAATTTCTTTCTTATGTCTTGTTGTTAGTATGTAGAAATGAAACTGATTTCTGTGCATTGATTTTATATCCTGGCACCTTACTGAATTCCTGTATGAGTACTAGCAGTTTTGGAATAGTTTTTGGGTTCTTCACATAAAATATATAATCAGCAAAGGGTGAGAGTTTGACATCTTTGCTATTCAGATGCCTTTTATTTCTTTTTGGTGTCTGATTGCTGAAGCTAGGATTTCTAGTACTATGAGAAATAGCAGTGGTGATAGTAGACATATCTGCTTTGTTCCTGACCTTAGGGGTAAAGTTCTCAGTTTTTCCCCAGTAAGAATGATATTCACTGGAGTTTTTCATATGCGACTTTGATGATATTGAGGTATGTACCCTCTATACCTAAACTGTGAAGAGTTTTGATCAAGAAAGTGTGCTGTACTTTGTCAAATGTTTTTCAGCATCTATTGAGAGTATCATATGGTTCTTGTTCTTTCTTTTGTTAATGTATTATATCACATTGAATGATTTGCAGATGTTGAACCAACCTTGTGACCCAGGAATAAATCCCTCTTGGTTGTAGTGAATATTCTTTTTAATGTACTGTTGAACTCTATGGGCTGGTATTTTGGTGAGAGTTTTTGTATCTGTGTTTATCAAAGTTATTGGTACGTAATTCTCCTTTTTGATTAGGTCTGGTTTTGGGTTCAAAGTAATGCTAGCCTCATGAAATGAGTTTGGAAGTTTTCCTTCCATTTCTATTCTTTGGAATAGTTTCAATAGAATAAGTATTAATTCTTTTTTAAACATTTGGTAGAATTCCCCTAGGAAGCCGTCTAGCCCTGGACTATTGTTTGTTGGGGTATTTTTTATTACTGCTTCAGTCTCCTTACTGTTTATGGGTCTGTTCAGGTTTTCTACTTCTTCTTGTTCAGTTTTGGTAGTTTATACACATCTGGGAATGCATCCATTTCTTTTAGATTGTCAAATATGTTAGTGTATATCTGTTCATATTATTTTTTATAATTGTATTTCTCTGGTGTTGGTTGTGATCTCTCCTCTTTCATTCATGATTTTATTAATTTGAATCTTTTGTCTTTAAGTATGGCCAGGGATTTATCAATATTATTAATTATTTCAAAGAACCTGCTCCTAGTTTCATTGATCAGTTCTACTGTTCTTTGGTTTCTATTTCATTGATTTCTGCTCTGATATTTAGGATTTCCCTCCTCCTGCTGGGTTTAGGCTTTCTTTGCTATTGTTTCTCTAGCTCCTTTAGGATTAGGGTTAGGTTGTTTTAGACCTTTCTTTTTTGTTGAGATAGTCTTGTATTGCTATATACTTTGCTCTCAGGACCACCTTGGATGTATCCCAAACATTTTGAACAGTTGTGTTTTCATTTTCATTTGTTTCTATGAATATTTTATTTATTTATTTTTTTATGAATATTTTAAATATCTGTTTAATTTCCTGGTTGACCCATTCATTCCTTAGTAGGATGTCTTTAGCTTCCATCTATTTGAGTTCTTTCCAAATTTCCTTTTTGTTAGAGTTCTAGTTTCAAGACACTGTGGTCTGAAAATATGCAGGGAATGATCCCAATCTTTTGGTATCAGTTGAGACCTGATTTGTGACCCAGGATGTGATCAATCCTGGAGAATGTTCCATGTGCTCTAGAGAAGAATGTGTATTCTGTCGCTTTGGGATGGAATGTTCTGAGTGTATCTGTGATATCCATCTGTTCCATTGTGTCCTTTAAAACTTTTATTTCCTTGTTGATCTTTTGCTTTGATTATTTGTATCTTTCCATGATGGGGCTTTAAAATTCCCTATTATTATTGTATTATTATCTGTGTGTTTCTTTGATTTTGTTTTTAATTGGCTTATATAGTTGGCTGCTCTCATGTTAGGGGAATAGATATCTAAAATTGTTAGATCTTCTTGTTGGACAGACTCTTTAAGTATCATATAGTGTCCTTCCTCATCTCTTATAGTCTTTGGCAAAAATCTAATTTTTCTGATGTAAGGATCACTGTGCTAGCTCTCTTTTGATATCCATTAGCATGATAAATTTTTCCCACTCCCTCACTTTAAATTTGGAGGTGTCTTTGGGTGTAAAAGGAATTTCATGCAGACATATCAAAAGGTCTGGTGTTTTGGTTTTGTGTGTGTGTGTGTGTGTGTGTGTTTGTTTTGTTTTGTTTTTCCATTCTGTTACCCTGTGTCATTTGACTGGGGCATTTAGCCCATTTACATTAAGGGTAACTATTTAAAGATATGAATTTGTGCCATTATAGTGCCTATAAAGTGATTGTTACTGTATATTGTCTCTGTTCTTTTCTGGTCTGTTACTTTTATGCTCTTTCTTTGCTTAGAGGACCCCTTTAAATATTTTCTGTAGTACTGGTTTGGTGTTTGGAAATTCTTTTAGTTTCTGTTTGTCTTGGAAGCTTTTTATCTCTCCTACTTTCAGTGGAAGCCTAGCTTGATATAGTACTTGGCTACATTTTTTTCTCATTTAGTGCTCTGAATACATCATGCTAGTCTTTTCTGGCCTTCCATTTCCCTGTGGATGGGTCCACTGCCAATCTAATATTTCTACTGTTGTATGTTACATACTTCCTGTCCCAAGCTGCTTTCAGGATTTTCTCTTTGTCTCTGAGACTTGTAAGCATTCCTATTAGATGACGGAGTGTTGACCTATTTTTATTGATTTTTGAGGGGGATTCTCTGTGCCGTCTGGATTTTGATGCTTGGTTCCTTCCCCCAAATTAGAGAAGTTCTCTGCTATAATTTACTCCAATTTACCTTCTCTCCCTTCTCTCTTCTTCTGGGATCCCAATTATCCCAATACTGTTTCATCTTACAGTATCACTTATCTCTCAAATTTTCCCCTTGTGATCCAGAAGTTGCTTATTTCTCTTTTTCTAAGCTTCTTTATTCTCCATCATTTGGTCTTCTTTATCACTATTTCTCTCTACTGTCTCATTTAGCCTAGTGGTAAGAGCCTCCTTTTTTTAAATTCTATTTTTAAAAATTTTTGTAATTTATTTTCAGTGTACCAGAATTCATTGTTTATGCACCACACCCAGTGCCCCATGCAATACATGCGCTTCATAATACCCACCACCAGGCTCACCCAACTTTTCCCCGCCCCTTCAAAACCCTCAGATTATTTTTAAGAGTCCATAGTCTCTCATGTTTCATCTCTCCCTCCAATTTCTGCCAACTCCCTTCCCCTCTCCATCTCCCCATGTCCTCCATGTTATTTCTTATACTCCACAAATAAGTAAAACCATATGACAATTGACTCTCTCTGCTTGACTTATTTCACTCAGCAGCGATTATGCTGTGCCTTCATTTTTTTATTATAGCTCATCAATAGCATTTTTTATTTCAACTTGGTTAGATTTTAGTTCTTTTATTTATCCAGAAAGGGATTCTCTAGTATCTTCTATGTTTTTTTCAAGCCCTGCTGGCATCTTTATAATCATAATTCTGAACTCTAGTTCTGACATCTTACTAATGTCTGTATTGATTGGGACCCATAGGTCAGTACTGCATAATTTTTTCTTTTGTGGTGAGTTTTTCTGCCTTGTCATTTTGTCCAGAGAATAGGTGAATGAGATGACAAAATGCTAAAATGGTAACAATAACCCCAGAAAAATATACACTAGCAGAACCAGAAGGGACCTGAGACCAGGGGGAGAAAAAAGGAAAAAAAAATGATTAGGCTGGTGAATAGAGCAGAGCTACACACTTGATTTTGGGTGTATTTTGGTCTGTTAGAAGAAACTGCCTCCCAGAATTTTAAAGAAAGAAAAATTGTGTGTGTGTGTGTGTGTGTGTGTATAGTGCTGTATATTGTATATTGTGTATTGCATATTGTATATTGTATTGTATATTGTATATTGTGATTGTGTGTGTATATATATATATATACTCAATTTTTCTTTCATATATATATATATATATATATATATATATATATATATATGTAAACTCAGTGAAGAGATGTGATATGTTTGTAAGGATGAAATTTAAAAATTTTTTTTAGATTTATTTATTTATTTATTTGGCAGAGGGAGAGATATCACAAGTAGGCAGAGAGCTAGGCAGAGAGAGAGAGGGGGAAACGTGCCCTGCTGAGCAGAGAGCTCAATGTGGGGCTTGATCCCAGGACCCTGGGATCATGACCTGAGCCAAAGGCAAAGGCTTAACGCACTGAGCCAGCCAGGCACCCCAAGGATGAAATTTTAAGAAAAGATTTTTAAAAAGGAATTGATAAAAAGTTGGTTGGGAAAAGAAGAAAAAAAAGAGAGAGAATGTGATTAGGCTGTAGACTAGAATAAAATGATATGCTAGATTTAGGTTATATTTTGATCTGTTAGAAGAAACTGTATCCTAAAATTTTAAAGAAATAAAACCTTTATGTATACCAAAAATAAGGTTAAATACAATGGAAGGATAGAATATGACTATAAAATGAAGATTTAAAAAGATTTGTAAAAGGTATTGATAAGATATAATAGTTAAAAAAGGATATAATAGTTAAAATAGGAAGGAGGAAAGTTCAAAAAAGAAAAATGGAAATAAAAAAAATTAAAAAATGAAAGCAAAAAAGTTATCTTTGAAAAAATAAAGAATCATGGGGAAAAAATCCATGAATTCTATGTGATGTATTACCCTAGTACTGGTGTTTTGCAATTATCATTGATCAGTAAACTTGGTCTTGGCTGGATGTTCTTGCTGATCTTCTGTGGGAGTGGTCTGTTGCAGTGATTCACAAATGTCTTTTCCCGAGTCTGAGTTGTGCCGCCCTTGCCAGGGGTCAGGTAAGCAAACTGCTCAGGTTTGCTCCTGGTAGCTTTTGTTCCCTGAAAACTTTCCATAAGCTTTGGATGACAAGAATGAAAATGGTGGCCTCCCATTCTTCTGGAGGCCCTGGAGGAGCTGAGAGCTTGAGGCCCCCCTTTTCAGTGAGCCCTCAGAGAACAGCAATCAATCACTCCCATACCTGGTCTCCAGCTGCACTCCAAGCTCTCCCAGCCCGTGACAAAGGATTTCTATCTCTGGTACATGGTCCCATTTGAAGTATCCAAACCTTGAAGATTCCTGCAGTGCACTCCCATGTCACTCTTCCTGGTGGAGGAAGTGGGAGGCTCTCTGGATCTGCCACTTGTGGGGTGCCTGCTCAAATTATAGTGGTCTGACCAGGCCTCAGATCATTGTTTGGCAGCCCTGAGCTGAAAGCCTCATCCTCAACTCTGTCTTTGCAGGCAGCTTCTCCATTCCAATACCTGGGAACTCCACACTCAGAAACCCCCAGTCTTTCTGTGACCCCGAGAGTCCTTAGACCACACTGTCCCAGTGAGGGCTCCACCCCCATTTAGCCTCTGGAGCAATGTCCCTTAGTGGAGCAGGCTTCTAAAAGTTCTGATTTTGTTCTCTGCTCCTCTATCACTTGCCAGGAACCAGCCCCTCCCCCTACAGTCTATCTTCCCATATGTTACCTTAGATTCACTTCTCTGTGTATCCTGCCTTCCAGAAAGTTGTCCCTTTTCTGTTCATAAAAGTGCTGCTATTCTTCTCTTTGATCTCTTATTGAGTTTGTAAGTGTTCAGAATGTTTTGATAACTATCTAGCTGAATTCCTGGGACCAGATGAAATTTAAGTCTCCTACTCCTCTACAACTCTATCATCTTGCTCCACCTCTTTTGGGAAATTGTATTTAAGGGTCATAATTATTTGTGAGTCAGGGATGCTTATTTTGAGTTTGTACAAAGTAAATATTATATATGCATTATGACATATATATAGTATTATATAATAGAGTAATATTTATCATTTTTTATAATTATAGAACTATAGTTTTGTTATGGTTATAGATACATAGTTATAATTACTGAGTTACATTATTACAAATACAGTTGGAATTACAGTTACATTTAGAGTACTATGGTAATAATGCGATAGTTACAGTGTTAGACTAATTGTTACACTTTTGTATTTATAGTGTTATAATTTATTTATGGTTTTGCAGTTTAGTTTAGTGTTATAATTGTAGAGCTATCCTTATTAATTTGTAATGAAAGCCATTTAATTATGTGGGTGATCATAACTTAGTTTTATAGTTATAAAATTATAACACTATTATAGCACTAAAATTGCAGTATAGTGCTATGATTGCATTTATAGTGATAATTATGGTTACAGTATTACTTTTATAGATAGAGTGATAAGTGTTATAGACTTATAATTAAGGTTTCAATGATATAGTGTTAGCACTGTTGTTATAGTGTTAATATTATAATTATTATGGTCATGTTATAGTGGTGATATTACAGTTATAATTACAGTGTTATAATGCTGTAGTTACAGTATTATGGTCAGAATTAAATTGTTATAGCTATATTGTTATAACTCTTGTGATAGAGCTATAGAATTTAGTTACAGCTGGATAGTAAAAGTTGTAGAAACATAGTTACTATTAAAAGTTTAGAGTATTAGTTTTATAATCATAGTTATTAATAGTTTAAGATTTGTTGTTACTGTTACAAAGTTATAATGTTATGTTAGGGAGATGTTTATAGTCATAGTTATCATCCTATAGTTATAAGTGTAGTGGTGGAATTATAGATATAGTGCTATAGATATAGTTATAGTGTTATAGTGGTAGTATTATAATATTATAGTTGAGTGTTAGTGTTATAGTGGTAGTATTATAATATTATAGTTGAGACTATAGTGGTACAGTTGTACTTCTATAGTTATGATTATATTTTTATGGTTATAATGATTGATGATGTTAATGATGCTGATTTGATGATAGTTACAATGTTATGGTTATAGTTAAATTGTTACAGTCTTTGTTAGTGTTATATAGTTTAGTATTATAGTTATGGGGTTATGGTTATAATGTAATAGTTATAGAGTTTAATTATAGAGTTATGTTTTTATTTAAAATTTTAGTTATGATGATGCATCATTATAATTATAATTTAGTTGTACTACCATAATATTGTTATATTTATACTGTTATACAGTTATGTTATTATTTCAGTCTTATTATAGTGATTATAGTTTTGTTATACCCATAATGTTATGGTTATAGTTATATTGTTATACTATTAGTGTTGTTTTAATATTAGAGTGCTGTAGTGAGAATGTTATAAAATTGTAGTTATAAAATTATGGTGTTAGTTCTGTTATAAAGTTATAGGAATAAAGCTATAGTTATATTAGGGTACTAAATCAGAGCTATGTCACTGTCATATATTTACCATGCTATAGTTTTAGATATAGTACTGTTGTACTTACAATGCTACAATTTAATAATGTCATAATCATAACAGTGATATTATTATAATTACAGTGCTATAATTACTTTTACAGGCTAGAACTATAGTGATTACTGTTATAGTTATAGAGCTAATGTAATAGTTATAGAGCTATTGTTATAATTATCATGCTGTGATTATAGTGATAGTATTATAGTTGTAGTTATAATAACTTTAATTGCACCACTATTATATAACTTTAACCTTGTGAGTATAAAACTGTAAGTGTTACTCTACACTAAAACTATGTACTACTGTTATATGTGCTATGTTACAGATTATTGAAAAATTGATAGTGTTATACTGATTTTTTTGTTTTGGTCTGAGGTCTAATTATAGAGCTATAGTTTTGGTCTGAGTTATAGGTATATTTACAGAGTTATAGGTATATTTTATAATAGCGATGATAATTCTATAATAATAGTTATAGAAATAAGGCAATAGTCATGCAGATATAATTATGGATATGGTGCTATTGATATATACTGTTAATGTATTAAAGGTTGGGGTTACAGCAAATTATGGTACTATACTAATAATCACACATATTGTATTATAGTTATAGTGTTACAGGAGGCATAATAGGTATAGCATTATAGTTTTGGTGTTAACAATATTATGAGAGTGATAGTAAAATATTAGTAATAGTGTTATGCAATGGTGATAGAGATAAGGGTATAACTTTAGTCTCTTGGTCATAGCAATAAATTGACTATAGTTATAGAATAATAGTTATTTATAGAACCAAAGTTATAGTGTCATAATTTCAGCTATGAGTCATAGTTTCAGTTATAGTGCTATAATTATTGCTATAGAGTGATATTTCTTCTTATCAAGTTATAGAGCTATATTTATTGTATTCTTATAGTGTCACTGCCACAATGTAGTATTGTGCACGAAATATATATATATATATATATACACACACGTATATATGTAATACTTTAAATATATTTATAGTGCTAAGCTAATAATAGTAGAGTTATAGTTATCACTATCAATACAGTGTTAGTATTATAATGTTTTTATTATACCTATGGTTATAGTGTTATATTTAGAAAGTATTATTCTTTTATATTTAAGTTATAGAATACTTACAGATATTTTTATAGTTACAGGGTTAACGATATAGTGTTGTAAAGTTTCAGTTGTAGAAGTATGGTTTAAGTGTTAGAGATTAAAGGTATAATTATATGACATTCATCATAATTATACTAATAGCACTATATTTGTAGCAATAGAGTTATAGTGTTATATTGCTAGGGTATAGTTCTAGTTCTAGAGCTGTAGTTAGAGTGTTATTATTATAGTGTTAACAATATAGTTACAGTGTTAGTGTTATAGTTTAGTATCATATTGCAATAGTAATAGGTTAAAAAAAGTACAGTGATACAGTTTCACTGATAGGGTTCTAGTGTTATAGTTATTATGACATAATAGTCATAGTGATATAATGATAGTATTGTGATTATGATATAGTCATCATTGTAGTGTTATAAGGTTGTTAGTTTAAATTATCCTTACTGTTATAGAATCATGGGTCTAATTATAGTATATTTGATTTAGGTATTTAGTTTCCATTCTATTTATGGAATGATAGGAGTAGTTATACTTTTATGGTTAATATTATTGTCATTTTATATATGCTAATATATATATTACAGTTTTATAATATAGTTTTATAATTTATTATAGTATTATAGTTTTAATAATAGGGATACAGATATTGTTGTTATTGTTCTATTGTTATAGTGTAATATCTATGGTATTTGTGATATAGTTAGTATAGTATAGTATACTATACTATAGTATAGTTAGTATTATAGCGATAGTTTTATGGCTATAGTAATAGTGGTTTGATATTTTACATAATCTTAGGGCTATAGATATGAATTTACAATGATAAAGTCAAAGTTTTAGATTCACAATTCTAGTTATGCATTCACATTATAATTATAGAGTTATTCTAATTATATTTATATTATATTTAATATATATTACATATTAAATATAAATATATTATATTTAATATATAAATATAATATATATTTTATATTATATATAAAATATATTATATAATATATATTCATATTTATATTTTATAAATATAAATTATATGTATTTATATTTATTATATATAATTATATATTATATAAATAAATATATATATTCATATTTATAATATATTATATAATATATTATATTATATAATATATATATAATTTATATATATAAATATAATATGAATATAATTAGAATAACTCTAATTAATATAATATATTATATATAGTGTCATATATTATATAATATATTTATATTATATTTATTATACATAATATATATTAATATTAATATTTGTATTTATAATTATATTTATATATCATTTTATATGCATAATTATGTATTATAATTATATATTACAATTATATGATTATATTTTGTTGCATTGTTATAGTTACACAGTTATTATTCTGCTAATACTAACACTGTATTGTTATTATTATAGTGTTATAATTATTGTCATAGTGTTATAGTCATATAGTTATTTTAGAGTTTTATCATTTCCTCATGATTTCACACAAGCATATGTACATACATATACTGCAACTTGAAAATTGCAAAACTTAAAATAAGGAGTTATTTTACTCTAGTTATTTTACTCCTTTAAAAACTGTGACTTTGGGGGCACCTGGGTGGCTCAATTGCTTAAGTGACTCCTCAGGTCATGATCCTAGAGTCCCTAGATTGAGTCCCAAGCTGGGCCCCCATTCTGCAGGGAATCTGCTTCTCCCTCTGACCCTCCCGCCTCTCATGCTCTCTCTCTCTCTGTCTCAAATAAATAAAAATATATAACTAAATGAATGAATGAATGAATGAATAATGTGTCTTTCAAGCCTTATGACTTGTGTGGTGTTGGGGAGACCAGGAAAAGAGCTTGGCTGAGCTCCAGAAACAATATTGGATAATCCCCCACTTCATGGTGGAAAAGCATTATGGTGGGCTTCTTTAGCTCCCTCAGAGACTTCCCCCAACATGCACAGTTAACATTATTTTTAAATCCAAGGTCAAAAGAGATAAGATCAAAAAGTAGTATTTTTCTTCACATGTCAAAAATGAGATAGAGAGAAGGAATAGCATGAGAAGGCCTCTCCGATTATCCCTTGGGGGTTGACCTCCAGCCCACCTCAGTAATGGGACTGCATAGTGGGTTCCTGGTTTCTACCCTCTAAATAGGGGAGACCTCAGCCTCTAGACAGAGGCCCTTTATAATTTTTTATTCTGATTAGCCATTTTAAACTAAAAAGGAATAAAAAGAAATCCTGATCTAACTAATGAACTAACTAAATAAGTAAATAAACACAAAAATGTGACTTTTATTGCAAGAATCTCGCTCTCCTATCCCATAGCATGAATCCAGATCATCAAATATGTTATGCCATGTTATGGACCTATGGGTTCAGGAGGTAATCAAAAGTATACAATGGAAAATTGTATTGTCCAACATATACACAGCAGTCCTAGAAAAAGTTATGCTACTGTCAATACAATTAAAAATAGTTTCTTTAAATTAAGTTTTTATTAAATTCTAGCTCATTAACAAACACTGTAATATTAGTTTTGGGTGTATAATTGAGTGATTCAACACATACAATACCTAGTGCTCATTATAAGTACATTTCTTAATCCCCATCAACCATTTAACCCATCCCACCCCCAAATTCCCCACTGGTAACAATCAATCTGCTCTCTATTGTTAAGAGCCAGTTTCTTGGTCTGCCTCCTTTTTTCCCCTATGATCATTTATTTTTTTTTCTCTTAAAATCCATATATAAATGAAATCATACCTTATTTGTCTTTCTCTGACTGACTTATTTCACCTGGCATAACACTCTCTAGCTCCCTAAAAGTTGTTGCAAATGGCTAGATGTCATTCATTTTTGTGGCTGAGTAGATACAGATATAGATAGATATAGATATAGATATAGATATAGATATAGATATAGATATAGATATACCACATCATCTTTATCTATTCATCTGTCAATGGCCACTTGTGTTGTCTCCATATGTTTGGCTATTGCAGTAATGTTTTTTTTTTTTTTTTAATTTATTTTTTATTTTCAGCATAACAGTATTCATTATTTTTCACCACACCCAGTGCTCCATGCAATTCGTGCCCTTTATAATACCCACCACCTAGTACCCCAACCTCCCACCCCCCACCCCTTCAAAACCCTCAGATTGTTTTTCAGAGTCCATAGTCTCTCATGGTTCACCTCCCCTTCCAATTTCCCCCAACTCCCTTCTCCTCTCTAACTCCCCATGTCCTCCATGCTATTTGTTATGCTCCACAAATAAGTGAAACCATATGATAATTGACTCTCTCTGCTTGACTTATTTCACTCAGCATAATAATCTCTTCCAGTCCCGTCCATGTTGCTACAAAAGTTGGGTATTGGTCCTTTCTTTTTTTTTTTTTTTTTTTTTTTTTTTTTTTTATAAACATATATTTTTATCCCCAGGGGTACAGGTCTGTGAATCACCAGGTTTACACACTTCACAGCACTCACCAAAGCACATACCCTCCGCAATGTCCATAATCCCACCCCCTTCTCCCAAACCCCCTCCCCCCAGCAACCCTCAGTTTGTTTTGTGAGATTAAGAGTCACTTATGGTTTGTCTCCCTCCCAATCCCATCTTGTTTCATTTATTCTTCTCCTACCCACTTAAGCCTCCATGTTGCATCACCACTTCCTCATATCAGGGAGATCATATGATAGTTGTCTTTCTCTGCTTGACTTATTTCGCTAAGCATGATACGCTCTAGTTCCATCCATGTTGTCGCAAATGGCAAGATTTCATTTCTTTTGATGGCTGCATAGTATTCCATTGTGTATATATACCACATCTTCTTGATCCATTCATCTGTGGATGGACATCTAGGTTCTTTCCATAGTTTGGCTATTGTGGACATTGCTGCTATAAACATTCGGGTGCATGTGCCCCTTTGGATCACTACATTTGTATCTTTAGGGTAAATACCCAATAGTGCAATTGCTGGGTCATAGGGCAGTTCTATTTTCAACATTCTGAGGAACCTCCATGCTGTTTTCCAGAGTGGCTGCACCAGCTTGCATTCCCACCAACAGTGTAGGAGGGTTCCCCTTTCTCCACATCCTCGCCAGCATCTGTCATTTCCTGACTTGTTGATTTTAGCCATTCTGACTGGTGTGAGGTGATATCTCATTGTGGTTTTGATTTGTATTTCCCTGATGCCGAGTGATATGGAGCACTTTTTCATGTGTCTGTTGGCCATCTGGATGTCTTCTTTGCAGAAATGTCTGTTCATGTCCTCTGCCCATTTCTTGATTGGATTATTTGTTCTTTGGGTGTTGAGTTTGCTAAGTTCTTTATAGATTCTGGACACTAGTCCTTTATCTGATATGTCGTTTGCAAATATCTTCTCCCATTCTGTCAGTTGTCTTTTGATTTTGTTAAGTGTTTCCTTTGCTGTGCAAAAGCTTTTGATCTTGATGAAATCCCAATAGTTCATTTTTTCCCTTGCTTCCCTTGCCTTTTGCGTTGTTCCTAGGAAGATGTTGCTGCGGCAGAGGTCGAAGAGGTTGCTGCCTGTGTTCTCCTCAAGGATTTTGATGGATTCCTTTCGCACATTGAGGTCCTTCATCCATTTTGAGTCTATTTTTGTGTGTGGTGTAAGGAAATGGTCCAATTTCATTTTTCTACATGTGGCTGTCCAGTTTTCCCAGCACCATTTATTGAAGAGGCTGTCTTTTTTCCATTGGACATTCTTTCCTGCTTTGTCGAAGATGAGTTGACCATAGATTTGAGGGTCTATTTCTGGGCTCTCTATTCTGTTCCATTGATCTATGTGTCTGTTTTTGTGCCAGTACCATGCTGTCTTGATGATGACAGCTTTGTAATAGAGCTTGAAGTCCGGAATTGTGATGCCACCAACGTTGGCTTTCTTTTTCAATATCCCTTTGGCTATTCGAGGTCTTTTCTGGTTCCATATAAATTTTAGCATTATTTGTTCCATTTCTTTGAAAAAGATGGATGGTACTTTGATAGGAATTGCATTAAATGTGTAGATTGCTTTAGGTAGCATAGACATTTTCACAATATTTATTCTTCCAATCCAGGAGCATGGAACATTTTTCCATTTCTTTGTGTCTTCCTCAATTTCTTTCATGAGTACTTTATAGTTTTCTGAGTATAGATTCTGTGTCTCTTTGGTTAGGTTTATTCCTAGGTATCTTATGGTTTTGGATGCAATTGTAAATGGGATTGACTCCTTAATTTCCCTTTCTTCTGTCTTGCTGTTGGTGTAGAGAAATGCAACTGATTTCTGTGCATTGATTTTATATCCTGACACTTTACTGAATTCCTGTATAAGTTCTAGCAGTTTTGGAGTGGAGTCTTTTGGGTTTTCCACATAGAGTATCATATCATCTGCGAAGAGTGATAATTTGACTTCTTCTTTGCCGATTTGGATGCCTTTAATTTCGTTTTGTTGTCTGATTGCTGAGGCTAGGACCTCTAGTACTATGTTGAATAGCAGTGGTGATAATGGACATCCCTGCCGTGTTCCTGACCTTAGTGGAAAAGCTTTCAGTTTTTCTCCATTGAGAATGATATTTGCGGTGGGTTTTTCATAGATGGCTTTGATGATATTGAGGTATGTGCCCTCTATCCCTACACTTTGAAGAGTTTTGATCAGGAAGGGATGCTGTACTTTGTCAAATGCTTTTTCAGCATCTATTGAAAGTATCATATGGTTCTTGTTCTTTCTTTTATTGATGTGTTGTATCACATTGACTGATTTGCGGATGTTGAACCAACCTTGCAGCCCTGGAATAAATCCCACTTGGTCGTGGTGAATAATCTTTTTAATGTACTGTTGAATCCTATTGGCTAGTATTTTGTTGAGTATTTTCGCATCTGTGTTCATCAAGGATATCGGTCTATAGCTCTCTTTTTTGGTGGGATCCTTGTCTGGTTTTGGGATCAAGGTGATGCTGGCCTCATAAAATGAGTTTGGAAGTTTTCCTTCCATTTCTATTTTTTGGAACAGTTTCAGGAGAATAGGAATTAGTTCTTCTTTAAATGTTTGGTAGAATTCCCCCGGGAAGCCATCTGGCCCTGGGCTTTTGTTTGTTTGGAGATTTTTAATGACTGTTTCAATCTCCTTACTGGTTATGGGTCTGTTCAGGCTTTCTATTTCTTCCTGGTTCAGTTGTGGTAGTTTATATGTTTCTAGGAATGCATCCATTTCTTCCAGATTGTCAAATTTATTGCCGTAGAGTTGCTCATAGTATGTTCTTATAATAGTTTGTATTTCTTTGGTGTTAGTTGTGATCTCTCCTCTTTCATTCATGATTTTATTTATTTGGGTCCTTTCTCTTTTCTTTTTGATAAGTCGGGCCAGGGGTTTATCAATTTTATTAATTCTTTCAAAGAACCAGCTCCTACTTTCGTTGATTTTTTCTATTGTTTTTTTGGTTTCTATTTCATTGATTTCTGCTCTGATCTTTATGATTTCTCTTCTCCTGCTGGGCTTAGGGTTTCTTTCTTGTTCTTTCTCCAGCTCCTTTAGGTGTAGGGTTAGGTTGTGTACCTGAGACCTTTCTTGTTTCCTGAGAAAGGCTTGTACCGCTATATATTTTCCTCTCAGGACTGCCTTTATTGTGTCCCACAGATTTTGAACTGTTGTATTTTCATTATCATTTGTTTCCATGATTTTTTTCAATTCTTCTTTAATTTCCCGGTTGACCCATTCATTCTTTAGAAGGATACTGTTTAGTCTCCATGTATTTGGGTTCTTTCCAAACTTCCTTTTGTGGTTGAGTTCTAGCTTTAGAGCATTGTGGTCTGAAAATATGCAGGGAATGATCCCAATCTTTTGATACCGGTTGAGTCCTGATTTAGGACCAAGGATGTGATCTATTCTGGAGAATGTTCCATGTGCACTAGAGAAGAATGTGTATTCTGTTGCTTTGGGATGAAATATTCTGAATATATCTGTGATGTCCATCTGGTCCAGTGTGTCGTTTAAGGCCTTTATTTCTTTGCTGATCTTTTGCTTGGATGACCTGTCCATTTCAGTGAGGGGAGTGTTAAAGTCCCCTACTATTATTGTATTGTTGTTGATGTGTTTCTTTGATTTTGTTATTAATTGGTTTATATAGTTGGCTGCTCCCACGTTGGGGGCATAGATATTTAAAATTATTAAATCTTCTTGTTGGACAGACCCTTTGATTATGATATAGTGTCCTTCCTCATCTCTTATTATAGTCTTTGGCTTAAAATCTAATTGATCTGATATAAGGATTGCCACTCCTGCTTTCTTCTGATGTCCATTAGCATGGTAAATTCTTTTCCACCCCCTCACTTTAAATCTGGAGGTGTCTTCGGGCTTAAAATGAGTTTCTTGGAGGCAACATATAGATGGGTTTTGTTTTTTTATCCATTCTGATACCCTGTGTCTTTTGACAGGGGCATTTAGCCCATTCACATTCAGGGTAACTATTGAGAGATATGAATTTAGTGCCATTGTATTGCCTGTAAGGTGACTGTTATTGTATATGGTCTCTGTTCCTTTCTGATCTACCACTTGTAGGCTCTCTCTTTGCTTAGAGGACCCCTTTCAATATTTCCTGTAGAGCTGGTTTGGTATTTGCAAATTCTTTCAGTTGTTGTTTGTCCTGGAAGCTTTTAATCTCTCCTTCTATTTTCAATGATAGCCTAGCTGGATATAGTATTCTGGGCTGCATGTTTTTCTCGTTTAGTGCTCTAAAAATATCATGCCAGCTCTTTCTGGCCTGCCAGGTCTCTGTGGATAAGTCAGCTGCCAATCTAATATTTTTACCATTGTATGTTACAGACTTCTTTTCCCGGGCTGCTTTCAGGATTTTCTCTTTGTCACTGAGACTTGTAAATTTTACTATTAGGTGACGGGGTGTGGGCCTATTCTTATTGATTTTGAGGGGCGTTCTCTGAACCTCCTGAATTTTGATGCTCGTTCCCTTTGCCATATTGGGGAAATTCTCCCCAATAATTCTCTCCAGTATACCTTCTGCTCCCCTCTCTCTTTCTTCTTCTTCTGGAATCCCAATTATTCTAATGTTGTTTCGTCTTATGGTGTCACTTAATTCTCGAATTCTCCCCTCGTGGTCCAGTAGCTGTTTGTCCCTCTTTTGCTCAGCTTCTTTATTCTCTGTCATTTGGTCTTCTATATCACTAATTCTTTCTTCTGCCTCATTTATCCTAGCAGTGAGAGCCTCCATTTTTGATTGCACCTCATTAATAGCTTTTTTGATTTCAACTTGGTTAGATTTTAGTTCTTTTATTTCTCCAGAAAGGGCTTTTATATCTCTCGAGAGGGTTTCTCTAATATCTTCCATGCCTTTTTCGAGCCCGGCTAGAACCTTGAGAATTGTCATTCTGAACTCTAGATCTGACATATTACCGATGTCTGTATTGATTAGGTCCCTAGCCTTTGGTACTGCCTCTTGTTCTTTTTTTTGCGTTGAATTTTTACGTCTTGTCATTTTGGCCAGATAAGAGTAAATGAAGGGGCAAGTAAAATACTAAAAGGGTGGCAACAACCCCAGGAAAATATGCTTTAACTAAATTAGAAGAGATCCAAAATCGTGAGTGGGGAGAAAGGGGATAAAAAGAGGTTCAAAAAGGAAGAAAAAAAAAAAAAGATAAGAAAAAAAAATTTTTTTAAAAAAAGAAAACACCTTTCAGAAAGTGGTTGTTTTTCTGTTTCCAGAATTGCTCTTCTTCTTCTCTTCGGTCTGCCGATGGATTTTCAGGTGTTTGCAATCTTTAGATAAGCTATCTAGCTGATCTCCGGCTAGCTGAAGCAGTCTCAGCTTGCTACTTCTCCGCCATCTTGACTCCTCCCCCCCCCGGCTATTGCAGTAATGTTACTATAAGCATTGGGGTGCAAGTATCTCATTGAATTAGTATTTTTGTATTCTTTGGGTAAATAACTAATAGGATGATAGAGAAGTTCTATTTTTAACTTTTTGAAGAACCTCTTTACTGTTTTCTAGAGTGGCTGCAACAATGTAATTTCCACCAACAGTGTAAGAATTTCCCCCTTTATCTACATCCTTGCTAACACCTGTTGTTAATTTTAGACATTCTGACTGGTGTGAGGTTATATCTCATTATACTTTTTTTTTTTATGTTATGTTAGTTACCATACAGAACATCATTAGTTTTTGATGTAGTGTTCCAATATTCATTAGTTATGTGTAATATCTAGTGTATGATACACTATGTGCCCTCCTTAAAACCCACGACAAAGGTCAACCATCCCTCCACCCTATCCCCTCCAAAACCCTCAGTTGGTTTCTCAGATTCCACAGTCTCTCATTGTTCATCTTCCCCTCTAGTTTCACCCCCTTAAATTTTTCCTTCCTTCTCCTATTGTTCTCCATGTATTCCTCATGTTACTTAAGTAAGTGAAACCGTATGATAGCTGACTTTTTCTGCTTGACTTGTTTCACTTGGCATAATCTCATCCAGTCCTATCCAAAGTGATGCAGAAGTTGGGTGTTCATTCTTTCTGATGGCTGAATAATATTCCATTGTATACAGATGGGTCACATCTTCTTTATCCATTCATCTGCTGAAGGGCATCTTAGCTCTTTTCACATTTTGGCAATTGTGGACATTGCTGTTATGAATATTGGGGTAGAGATGGCCCCTCTTTTCATTACATTTGTATCTGTGGTGTAAATACCCAGTAGTGCAATTATAAGGTCATAGGGTAGATCTATTTTTAATTTCTTAAGGAATCTCCACACTGTTTTCCAAAGTGGCTGCACCAACTTGCATTCCCACTAACGGTGTAAGAAGGCTCCCCTTTCTCCACATCCTTTCCAACATTTGTTGTTTTCTGCCTTCCTAATTTTGGCCATTCTAACTGGTGTAAGGTTGTATCCCAATGTGATTTTGATTTGAATTTCCCTGATGGTTAATGATGATGGACATGTTTTCTACTGTCTGTTAGCTGTTGTATGTCTTCATTGGAGAAGTATCTATTCATGTCTTCTGCCCATTTTTTGACGTGATTATCTGTTTTCTGTGTGTTGAGTTTGAAAAAATTTTTATAGATCTTGGATATCAGCCCTTTGTCTGTAAAGTCATTTGCAAATATCTTCTCCCCTTCTGTAGGTCGCCCCTTTGTTTTGTTGACTGTTTCTTTTGTTGTGCGGTAGCTTTTTATCTTGATGAAGTCCTAAAAGTTCATTTTCACTTTTGTTTCCCTTGCCTTTGGAGACGTTTCTTGATAGAAGTTGCTGTGGCTAATGTCAGAGAGGTTACTGCCTATATTTTCCTCTAGAATTTGGATGGATTCCTGTCTCACATTGAGGTCTTACATCTATTTTGAGCTTATCTTTGTGTATGGTGTAAGAGAATGGTTAAGTTTAATTCTTGTATATATAGCTGTCCAATTTTCCTGCACCATTTTTTGAAGAGACTCTCACCTTCCCCCACTGGATACTTTTTCCTGATTTGTCAAAGATTATTTGACCACAGAGTTGAAGGTCCAGATCTGGGCTCTCTGTTCTGTTCCATTGGTCTATGTGTCTTTTTTGTGCCACTACCATGCTGTATTGGTGATCACAGCTTTGTAATAAAGCTTGAAATCAGGTAATGTGATGCCCCCAGCTGTGTTTTACTTTTTCAACATTTCCTTGGTGATTTAGGGTCTTTTCTGGTTCCATACAAATTTTAGGATTGTTTGCTCCAGCCCTCTGAAAAATGCCAAGGTATTTTGATCAGGATGACATTGAAATTATAGATTTATCTGGGCAGCATAGAAATTTTAATGTTTATACTTCTGACCCACGAGCATGGATTTTTTCCCCATTTTTGTGTGCCTTCTTCAATTTCTTTCATGAATATTCTATAGTTTCTAGAATGTAGATTCTTTCCTCTTTGGTTAGATTTATTCTAAGTTATCTTATGGGTTTTGATGCTATCTCATTGTAGTTTGATCTGTATTACCCTGAGAATGAGTGATGAGCATCTTTTCATGTGTCTGTTGGCTGTACTGATGTCCTCTTTGGAAAAATATCTATTCATGACTTTTGTCTATTGTTTAATAAGATTATTTTTTAGGGTGTGAGTTTTATAAGTTCTTTATATATTCTGAATAGATGCTATCCCTTAGCCAGATATGTCATTTGCAAATATCCTCTCCCATTCTGAAGGTTGCCTTTGACTTTTGTTGATTGTTTCCTTTTCTGAGAAGAAGCTTTTTTGTTTTGATGAAGTCACAAGACTTTATTTTTTATTTTGTTTCCCTTGCCTCAGGAGACATCTTTAGCTAGTTTCTATGGCTGATGTCAAAGAAGTTACTCCCAGTTTTCTCCTCTAGGATTTTAATGGTTTACCATCTCACATTTAGGTCTTTTATCTATTTTGAATTTATTTCACTCATGGTTTGAGTGTGTTTAACCAGTTCCATTCTTCTGCATGTGGCTGCCTAATTTTTCCAGCACTTTTTCTTGAAGAGACTGTCTTTTTTTACCATTGGATATCCTTTTCTCTTTGTCAAAAATTAGTTGACCATATAGTTGTGGGTTCATTTCTGGATTTTCTATTCTATTCCATTTATCTGTGTGTCTGTTTTAGTGTCAGTATCACCCTATCTTGATCACTACTGCCTTGTAATATTACTTGAAGCCTAGGATTGTGATGCTTTCCAGCTCTTCTTTTCTTTCTGAAGATTGTTTTGGCTATTTTCAGTGTTTGGGGTTCCATACAAATTTGAGGATTTTTTTATAGCTCTGTGAAAATGCTGTTGGCATTTTGATAGGGATTTCATTAAATGTGTAGATTCCTTTTGGTAGTATAAGCATTTTAACAATATTTGTTCTTCCAATCCACAAGCATATAATTTTTTCCATTTCTTTTTGTCATCTTCAATTTCTTCAGGAAGTTTTTTTTTTTTTAAATTTAATTTCTTTTCAGTGTAACATAATTCATTGTTTATGCACCAAACCCAGTGCCCCATGCAATATGTGCCTTCCATTATACCCACAACCTGGCTCCCCATCCTCTCACCCCCTGCCCCTTCAAAACCCTCAGATTGTTTTTAAGAGTCCATAGTCTCTCATGGTTCATCTCCCACTCCAATTTCCCTCAACTCCCTTCTCCTCTCCATCTCCCTATGTCCTCTGTGTTATTTCTTATGCTCCACAAATAAGTGAAACCATATGATAATTGACTCTCTCTGCTTGACTTATTTCTCTCAGCATAATCTCTTCCAGTTCCATCCATGTTGATACAAATGTTGGGTATTTATTCTTTCTGATGGAGGCATAATACTCCTTAGTGTAAATGGACCACATCTTCCTTATCCATTCATCCACTGAAAGGCATCTTGGTTCTTTCCACAGTTTAGCGACTGTGGCCAATGGCTGCTATGAACAGTGGGAAACAGATGGCCCTTCTTTTCACTACATCTGTATCTTTGGGGAAAATACCCAGGAGTGCAATTGCAGGGTCATAGGGAAGTTCTATTTTTAATTTCTTGAGGAATCTCCACACTGTTCTCCAAAGTGGCTGCACCAACTTGCATTCCCACCAACAGTGTAAGAGGGTTCCCCTTTCTCCACATCCTCTCCAACACACGTTGTTTCCAGTCTTGCTAATTTTGGCCATTCTAACAGGTGTAAGGTGGTATCTCAACGTTGTTTTAATTTGAATCTCCCTGATGGCTAGTGATGATGAACGTTTTATTCATGTTTCTGATAGCCATTTGTATGTCTTTATTGGAGAAATGTCTGTTCATGACTTCTGTACATTTTTTCACATGATTATCTTTTGTGTATGTGTGGAGTTTGAAAAGTTCTTTATAGGTCCTGGACATCAGCCTTTTGTCTGGACTGTCATTTGCAAATATCTTCTCCAATTCCATGGGTTGCTCTTTGTTTTGTTGACTGTTTCCTTTGCTGTGCAGAAGCTTTTGATCTTGATGAAGTCCCAAAAGTTCATCTTCACTTTTGGTTCCTTTGCCTTTGGAGACATATCTTGAAAGAAGTTGCTGTGGCTGATATCGAAGAGGTTACTGCCTATGTTCTCCTCTAGGATTCTGATGGATTCCTGTATCACGTTGAGGTCTTTTATCCATTTTGAGTTTATCTTTGTGTACAGTGTAACAGAAGGGTCGAGCTTCATTCTTCTACATATAGCTGTCCAGTTTTCCCATTTATTGAAGAGACTGTCTTTTTCCCACTGTATATTTTTTCCTGCTTTGTCAAAGATTATTTGACCATAGAGTTGAGGGTCCATATCTGGGATCTCTACTCTGTTCCACTGGTCTATGTGTCTGAAGGTTTTTTTTTTTTTAAATAGTTTTTAGAGCAGAGATCTTTTACCTGTTCAGTTAGTTTATGCCTAGGTATCTTATGGTATTTGGTGAAAATGTAAGTGGGATTTATTCCTTAATTTCTCTTTCTTCTATTTTATTATTGGTGTGTAGATATTCAACAGAATTTTGTGCATTGATGTTTGTATCCTTTGACTTTACTGACTTTTTCTATCAGTTCTAGCAATTTTTGGTGGAATCTTTTAGGTTTTCTATAGAGTATCTTGTCATCTTCAAATAGTGAAAGTTTGAATTCTTCCTTGCCACTTTCAATGCAGTGTGTGTGTGTGTGTGTGTGTGTTGTCTGGTCGCTGATGCTGACTTCCAGTACTATGTTAAATAACAGTGGTGGTGGGGTGCCTGGGTGGCTCAACTGGTTAAGCAACTGACTCTCGGTTTTGGGTCAGGTGTGATCTCAGGGTCGTGAGGTTGTGCCCCATATTTGTCTCCAGGCTCAGTTCTGAGGGTGGTTGGATTCTCTCTCCCTCTGCCCTTCCCTGCATAGGCTATCTCTCTCTCTAAATAAGTCTTTAAAAAATTTACAGTGGTGAAAGTGGACATCCTTGTATTTTTTCTGACCATGCAGGAAAAGCTCTCATTGAGGATGATATTAGTGGTGTGTAGCTATATATGGCCTTTATTATGTTCAGGTATGTTCCTCTATCCCTAATTTTTTTTTAAGATTTTATTTATTTATTTGACAGAGAGAGATCACAAGTAGGCAGACAGGCAGGCAGAGAGAGAGAGAGAGGAGGAAGCAGGCTCCCTGCTGAGCAGAGAGCCCGATGTGGGACTCGATCCCAGGACCCTGAGACCATGACCTGAGCCGAAGGCAGCGGCTTAACCCACTGAGCCACCCAGGTGCCCCTATCCCTACTTTTTTGAGGGGTTTTGTTATGTTTGGATGTTGTACTTTTTCAAATGCATTTTCTGCATCTATTTAGAGGATTTCATAGTTATCCTTTTTTTTTAATGTGGTATATTATACTGATTGATTTGAAATATTGAACTAAGCTGGCATCACAGGAATAAATCCTATTTGACCATGGTGGTTGATTCTTTTAATATTCTGTTGCATTCAGTTTGCTAGAATTTTGTTGAAAAGTTTTGTATCCATATTCATTCAGGGATATGGTCTCTAGTTCTCTTTTTTAGTGGAGACTTTTTCTGATTTTGTAATCAAAGTAATGCTGGTCTTGTAGATTCAGCTTCAAAGCTTTCCTTGCATTTCTACTTTTTGGATAGTTTGAGAAAAATAGGTTCTAACACTTATTTAAATGTTTGGTAGAGTTCTCCTTGGAAGCCATCTGGATTTAAACTTTTCTGGTATATGATTCAATTCTTTGAACTGAATTTTTCAATTGATATCTGATTCAACTCAATTCTTTGCTGATTATGGTTCTGTTCAAGTTTTCAATTTCTTCCTGTTTCATTTTTGGTAGTTTATATGTTTCTGGGAAGTTATCCATTTCTTCCAGAGTGCCCAATTTGTTGGCATACAATTTTACATTATGTTCTCTTATAATTTTTTTTATTTCTGTGGTGTTGGTTGTTATTTCTTCTCTTTCATTAACCATTTTATTTATTTGGGTTCTTTCTCTTTTCTTTTTGATAAGTCTGACTAGGAGTTTATCAATTATGTTAATATTTTCAAATAACCATTTCCTGGTTTCATTGATATATTCTAGTATTTTTGTTTCTATATCATTTATTTCTGCTCTAATCTTTATTATTTCCTTTCTTTGGCTGCCTTTAGATTTCACTTGTTATTTTTTGTAGGTCCTTTAGTATAAGGTTTGGTTGCATTTCAAAGATTTTTCTTACTTCTTGTTGCAGGATTGTATTACTGTACATTTCCTTTTTTTTTTTTTTTTCAAAATTTTATTTATTTATTTGACAGAGATCGCAAGTAGGCAGAGAGGCAGTCAGAGAGAGAGAGGAAGGGAAGCAGGCTCCTTGCCAAGCAGAGAGCCCGATGCGGGGCTTGATCCCAGGACCCTGGGATCATGACCTGAGCTGAAAGCAGAGGCTTTAACTCACTGAGCCCTCCAGGCGCCCCTGTACATTTCCCTTTTAAGGCTGCTTTTGCTGCATCCCAAAGGTTTTGAACCTTTGTGTATTCATTTTCATTTGTTTCCATGCTTTTAAAAAAATTCTTTAATTTCCTGTTTGATGCATTATTTCTTTAATAAGCTATTCCTTAGACTCCATGTATTTGTGGTCTTTCCAAATTTTTTCTTGTGGTTGACTTCAAGTTCCATAGTGTTGTGGTCTGAAAATAAGCACGATTTTATGTCAGTCTTTGTGTACTTGCTGAGGGCTACTATGTGATCTATTCTGGATAGTGTCCTATGCATACTTTAAAACAATGCATATTCTTCTGCTTTAGGATGAAATATTTTGAATATATCTGTAAAGTCTCTCTGGCCCAGTGCATCACTCAAGGCCATTTTTTTCTTGTTGATTTTATGCTTAGATGAACTGTCTATTGATGTACATGGGTATTAAAATCCCCTACTATTCTTCTATTATTATCAATGAATTCCTTTATGTTGGTTATTGTTTTTTATATTTGGGTGCTCCCTAGTTGGGGCATATATTTATGTTATATCTTTTTGTTGGATAGACCCCTTAATTATGTTAGATCTTTTTTTTGGTTAGACGCCTTTATTATGGTATAGTGCCCTTTCTCATTTCTTATTACAGACTTTGGTTTAAAGTTCAGTTCTTTAAGTGTAAAAGTTGCTAGTCCAGATTTCTTTTGTCCTCCATTTGGAGGGTAAGTATTTCTTCAGCCCTCACTATCAATCTGAAGGTATTATTCAGCCTAAAATGAGTCTCGTGTAGGCAGATTATAGACAGGTCTTGTTTTTGTTTGATTTTATTTTGTTTTGTTTTTGTTCCTGTTTCTTTATGGATTCTGATACTCTGTCTTTTGATTAGAGCATTTAGTCCATTTACATTCAGAGTAATTGTTGATAACTATGAATTTTGTGCCATTTTATTACTGGTTCCTGGAGATTTTCTCTTTTCATTTTCAGTCTTTGTTTTGTTTGGTCTTTCTTTCCCATTCAGAGACTCCTTTAGTATTTCTTGCAGGGGTGTTTTAGTGGTAATAAATTTCTTTAGTTATTTTTTGTCTCAGGAACTCTTTATCTCTTATTATATTCTGAATGACAGCCTTGGTGGATAGAGTATTCCTGGCTGCAGGTGTTTCCCATTCAGCACACTGAATATATCATGCCTCTTTCATCTAGTCTTCCAAGTTTATGTAGAAAAACGTTTTGCTAACCTTTATCTTTCCTTGTAAGATAGGGACTTCTTTGTCTTACTGCCTTTAGGATTTTTCTCTTTATCTCTATATTTTTCAAATTTAAATATAACATGTTTTGGTTTTGGCCTGATTTCATTGATTTTCATGAGCATTCCCTGTGCCTCCTGGATTTGAGAGTCTATTTTCTTCCTGAGATTAGGAAGTTTTGAATTTTCTCAAATAATCTTTCTGTGCACCACCTTTTCCCTCTCTTTTTCTTCTTGGATATTTCTACAACACAAAACTTACACAATTCAGCTCCTCCTATCTGAGAAGAATATCTAGGAAGATCCCCGGCTTTAAGTCATCAGCGAGCCACACTCCTGGCAGCTGGGAGATAAATACATTGGTTCTGAATGGCAGGAACCGGGCAGTATAACATAGCATTAACTACTAATTACAAATAGTCACGACACCTATATGCCATGGTTTCTGTTTATGTTCTTTTCTCTTCCAGTTGAAATCCTTCTATTTCTGCTTGCAAATGCATTTTAAGACTTTTCATTGGCATTGTATCCAATAAAATGTATTATATTGATTTAAATTGAATATTGATTACATTGATTTTTTTTTAAAATTCCACAACCTTGATGATATTTGTGTTTGTGGATTCCTTTGGATTTTAGGATTTTCTATATATAGAACTATGTTATCTGTAAATGCATATAACTTTATGTTGTCCTTTCCAATTTGGGAGACTTTTAATTTATTTCATTGGCTAATAGCCCTAGCAAGAATGTTAAGTATAATAGTGAATAAGAATAGTGAGAATGAACATCTCATTTTGTTCCTGATATAAGGGGAAAGCATTCATTCTACCATTATTACGTATAATGGTATAGATTTTTTTTCATAGATGTCCTTTATGAAATGAGGAAGTCAAATTCTATTACTCATTTTTGACTGTTTTTATTATGAAGATTTTGGATTTGGGCAAATACTTTTTCTCTACTGAGAAGATTATATGGCTTTTATTTTTTAGTAATATGATGTACTATATTGATTGATTTCCTCATTTGAACCAACCATGCATCGCTGGAATAAATTCCACTTGGTTATGGTATGTTATTCTATTTATAAATTACTGTATTCAGGATAGCCACATGCAAAAGAAGGAAGTTGAGCCTTTACCTCACACCATATACCACATTAAGTAAGTATAGCTCAAGACATAAATGTATGATTTAAAATTGTAAAACTCAGAAGAAAACATAGGGGTAGATCTTCATAAACTCAGATTTGGCAATAGATTCTAGCAACAAAAGATAAAGTAGTTAAATTGTAGTTCATCACCAATACAAATGTCTATGTGGTACCTGAGTGGCAAAATCAGTTAAGCATCTGCCTTCACTTCAGGTCACGATATTAGAGTCCTGGGATCAAGTTCTGTGTTAAGCTGACTGCTCAATGAGGAGTCTGCTTCTTCCTCTCACTCTGCCCCTCCCACACACTCCTGATTTCTCTCATCAAAGAAATAAATAAATAAAAATCTTAAAAAATACAAATGCTTGTGATTTAAAAGACACTATCAAGGAAGCGAAAAGACAACTTAGAGAATAAGGAAAATACTTGAATATAATATATCTGATAAGGTAGTTTTACCTAGCATATATAAAGAACTATCATTATTCAATAATAGAAAAACTTTGTTTATTTATTTATTTATTTTTATTAAGTTCCATTAGCCATCATCACCACTCATGCTGTCCTTATATTTAAATTTTAAGGTACTCTGTACTGTGTTTTATTTTTCAGCAATGTGTTACAGTTTTCTGTGTAATAATTGGTGCCTCCTTAATCAAATTGTCTCTTCTTTTCAAAGCTAGTGTTTCTTTTTTTAAATAATTTTTTATTTTTGTAATTTCTTTTTAGTGGACCAGAATTCATTGTTTATACACCACACTAAGTAATCCATGCAATACCTGCCCTCCATAATACCCACCACCAGGCTCACCCAACTTCCCACCCCCCACCCCTTCAAAACCCTCATATTGTTTTTCAGAGTCCATAGTCTCTCATGGTTCATCTCCCACTCCAATTTCCCCCAACTCCCTTCTTCTCTCCATCTCCCCATGTCCTGCCTGTTATTCCTTATGCTCCACAAGTAAGTGAAACCATATGATAACTGATTCTCTGCTTGACTTATTTCACTCAGTATAATCTCTTCCAGTCCCGTCCATGTCACTACAAAAGTTGGGTATTCATCCTTTTCGATGAGGGCATAATACTTCATAGTGTATATGGGCCACATCTTACTTATCCATTTGTCCATTGAAGGGCATCTTGGTTCTTTCCACAGTTTGATCAGCGTGGCCATTGCTGCTATAAACATTGGGGTACAGATGACCCTCCTTTTCATTACATCTGTATTTTTGAGGTAAATACACAGTAGTGAAATTTCAGGGTTCTAGTGAAGCTCTATTTTAATTTCTTAAGGAATCTCCATACTATTCTCCAAAGTGACTGCACCAACTTGCATTCCCACCAGCAGTGTAAGAGGGTTCCCCTTTCTCCACATCCTCTCCAACACACATTGTTTACAGTCTTGTTGATTTTGTCCATTCTAAGTGGTGTAAGGTGGTATCTCAATGTGGTTTTGATATGAATCTCCCTGATGGCTAGTGATGATCAACATTTTTTCATGTGTCTTATAGCCATTTGTATGTCTTCATTGGAGAAGTGTCTGATCATGTCTTCTGCCCATTTTTTTTTACATGATTATCTTTTTTGTGTGTGTTGAGTTTGAAAAGTTCTTTATAGATCCTGGATATCAGCCTTTTGTCTGTACTGTCATTTGCAAATATCTTCTCCCATTCCGTGGGTTGCCTCTTTGTTTTGTTGACTGTTTCCTTTGCTGTGCAGAAGCTTTTGATTTTGATGAAGTCCCAAAAGTTCATTTTTTCTTTTGTTTCCTTTGCCTTTGGAGACATATCTTGAAATAAGTTACTCTGGCTGATATTGAAGAGGTTACTACCTATGTTCTCCTCTAGGATTCTGATGGATTCCTGTCTCACATTGAGGTCTTTTATCCATTTCAAGTTTATCTTTGTATATGGTGTAATAGAGTGGTCCAGTTTCAATCTTCTACATGTAGCCGCCCAATTTTCCCAGCACCATTTATTGAATAGACTGTCTTTTTCCCACTGTATATTTTTTCCTGCTTTGTCGAAGATTATTTGGCCATAGAGTTGAGGGTCCATATCTGGGTTCTCTACTCTGTTCCACTGGTCTATGTGTCTGTTTTTATGCCAGCACCATGCACTCTTGGTGATCACAGCTTTGTAATAAAGCTTGGAATCAGGTAACATGATTCCCCCAATTTTTTTTTTCTTTTTCAACAATTCCTTAGCAACTTGGGGTCTCTTCTGATTCCAAACAAATTTTAGGATTGTTTGCTCCAACTCTTTGAAAAATTCTGGTGGAATTTTGTTCAGAATGGCATTGAAAGTATATTGTTTTAGGTGGTATAGACATTTTAACAAAGTTTATTCTCCTGATCCATGAGCATGGAATTGTCTTCCATCCTTTTGTGTCTTCTTTAATTTCTTTCATAAAGTTCTCTGTAGTTCCTCAAGTACAGATCCTTTACCTCTTCAGTTAGGTTTTTTCCCCAGGTGTCTTATGGCTCTTGGTGCTATAGTAAATGGAATAGATTCTCTAATTTCCGTATCTGTATGTATAAGAAAGCAACTGATTTCTGTAAATTGACTTTGTATCCTGCCACATTACTGAATTGCTGTATGAATTCTAGTAGTTTGGGGGTGGAGACTTTTGGGTTTTCCATATAAAGTAACATGTCATCTGAGAAGAGAAAGAGTTTGAGTTCTTCATTGCCAATTTGGATAAGATTCATTTTTCTTTGTTGTCTGATTACTGTTGCTAGGACTTCTAGTACTATGTTGAACAAGAGTGGTGAGAGTGGGCATCCTTGTCGTGTTCTTGATCTCAACGGGAAGACTGTGAGCTTTTTCCCATTGATGACAATATTTACTGTGGGTTTTTCATAGATAGATTTTTTTGAATTCAGGAATGTTCCCTCTATCCCTACACTTTGAAGCATTTTAATCAGGAATGGATGCTGGATTTTGTCAAATGTTTTTTCTGCATCACTTGAGAGGGTCATGTGGTTCTTCTCTCTTCTCTTATTGATTTGTTCTATCACATTGATTGATTTGCGAATGTTGAACCATCCTTGAAACCCAGGGATGAATCCCACCTAGTCATAGTGGATAATATTTTTAATGTGCTGTTGGATCCTGTTTGCTTGGTTCTTGCTGAGAATATTAGCATCCATATTCATCAAGGATATTGGTCTGAAATTCTCCTTTTTGGTGGGTTTTTACCTGGTTTGGGGACCAGGGTAATGCTGGCTTCATAAAACGCATCTGGAAGTTTTCCTTCTGTTTCAATTTTCGAAACAGCTTCAGGAGAATAGGTGTTATTTCTTTGAAAGTGTGGTAGAATTCCCCAGGGAATCTGTCAGGTCCTAGGCTCTCGTTTTTTGGGAGGTTTTTGATCACTGATTCAATCTTGGTACTAGATATCAGTCTACTCAGGTTGTCAAATTCTTCTTGGTTCAATTTTGAAAATTTGTAGTTTTCTAGGAATGCATCCATTTCATCTAGGTTGCTTGACTTATTGGCATATAACTGTTGATAATAATTTCTAATGATTGTTTCTATTTCCATGGTGTTAGTTGTGATCTCTTCCTTTCCATTCATAATTTTATTAATTTGGGTCTTCTGTCATTTCTTTTGGATTAGTTTGGCCAATTGATCTTTTCGATTCTTTCAAAAAACCAGCTTCTAGTTTCATTGATGAGTTCTACTGTATCTCTAGTTTCTATTTCATTGATCTCTGCTCTAATCTTGATTATTTCTCTTCTTGTATATGGAGTTGGCTTAATTTGTTGTTGATCCTCCAGTTCTTTAAGGTGTAGAGATAGCTGTTATGGTATGGATTTTTGTATTTTTTTTTAAAGAGGCTTGGAAGGATATGTGTTTCCCCCTAAGGACCACCTTTGCTGTATTCCAGAGGTTTTGGACTGAAGTGTCTTCATTCTCATTGGTTTCCATGCATTGTTTAAGTTCTTTGATTTCCTGGTTGATCCAAGCATTCTTAAGCAAGGTGGTCTTTAGTTTCCAGCTGTTTGAGTTCCTTCCAAACTTTTTGTAGTTGAGCTCCAGTTTCAAAGCATTGTGATCTGAGAATATGCAGGGAATAATCTCAATCTTTTGGTATCAGTTGAGCCCTGATGTGACCCAGTATGTGGCCTATTCTGGAGAAAGTTCCATTTTCACTCAAGAAGAGTGGGCATTCTCTTGTTTTAAGGTGTAATATTCTGTATATATCTATGAGGTCCATCTGGTCCCATGTGTCATTCAATGCTCTTGTTTCTTTATTGATTTTCTGCTTGGATGATCTGTGTATTACTGAGAGTGGTGTGCTTAGATGTCCTAATATTAATGTATTCATATCAATATGTCTCTTATCTTGATTAACAGTTTTCTTATGTAATTGCCTTATCCCATTTTGGGGGCATCAATATTTACAATTGTTAGATCTTCTTGGTGGATAGTCTCTTTAAGAATGATGTAGTGTCTTTCTGCATCTCTGACTTCAGTCTTTATTTTAAAATCTAATTTTTGTGCTATGAGAATCAATAACCGAGCCTTCTTTTTTTTTTTTTTTTTTTTTTTACAGATGAAGGGTATGTTTAACTTTATTAAAAAAATGAAAACAATCCCAAGATGTGTGTGTCATTTTGCACTTTGTCATCAGGGTATGGGAGTCCCAGTGGCTCCACATTCCCACCAGCATTTAATTTACCGAGCCTTCTTTTGAGGCCCATTGGCATGAAAGATGTTTCTCCATCCCTTCACTTTCAGTCTGGATGTATCCTTAGGTTCAAAATGGGTCTCTTGCAGACAACATATGGATGGTCCTGTCGTTTTATCCAATCTGCAAGCCTTTGTTGTTTTATAGGTGCATTTAGGCCATTCATGTTGAGAGTGATTATTGTGAGGAACATTTTTATTGACATTGTGCTACCAGTGAGGTGTTTGTTTCTATAGATTGTCTCCATATATTTCTTTTCAATGATATTCTTAGGGTTTTTTCCTCTTTTATAGAACTCCCTCTTTTATAGAACCCCCTTCTGTGTTGACTTGGTGGTCACATACTCTTTTAAACCTTGCTTGTCTTGGAAGCCCTTTATCTCTCCATCCAATTTGAATGTTAGTCTTGCTGGATAAAGTATTCTTCATTGCATGTTCTTCTCATTTAGTGCCCTGAATACCTCTTGCCAGCCCTTTCTGACTTGCCAGGTTTCCATGGACAGATCTGATGTAATTCTGATGGGCTTTCCTCTGTATATAAATAATTTCTTCACCCTAGCTACTTTTAACAGCTCCTGTCTACAATTATGATTCATCATTTTCATAATAAGGTGTCTTGAGGTCTTTCTAGGTTCTATGATCTTGGGGGGAGACCTTTTTGCCTCTAGCACATGAACGCTGGTTCCATTCACCATTTTGGGAAAATTTTCATGGAGAATTTGTTCCACTATATCCTCTAGTCTTCTTTCTTTCTCCTCCCCCTCAGGAATTCCAATAATCCTGACGTTGGAAGGTTTTATGTCGTCATTTATTTCCCTTATTCTGTTTTCATGGCTTCTAAGCTGTTTGTTCCAGGCTTCCTCCTGATCCTTTGTTTCTATCTGTTTGTTCTCCAGATCACTAATTTTATCTTATGCCTCAGTTAAAGAATTTAGATTAGATCGGAACTTATTGAGAACATTGTTACCATCATACCTGGTGGCTTTCACTTCTGCCCTAATCAATTCCATTTTGTCATCAAAGGCTCTCTCCAACCTAGCTATTGCCTGGATAATTGTTAGCCTGAATTCCCTTTCCAACATACTGCCTATGTCCATATCTAATAGCTCTGATGGAGAGGGTCAAGTCTCTGAATTTTTCCTCTGTTGGGCATTCCTCCTCCTAGTCATTTTGGTGAGAGATGGCTGAATGGATGTGTAGTCAAATGTATCAACCATGGTGCAGGCAAGGTGCACCCTGGAACACTTCTCAACAATTGAGAGTCCCCACCAAAAAGAAAGAAAAACAAAAAAGAAAAGAAAAGAGAGAGAGAGACGGAGAAAAAAAAAAAAAGAAAGGTAAAATAAAAGAGAATGCCCATCCCAAGTGGGCCCCAAAGGTAAGAGTTATAAAGTATACAAACAGAAACAGACAAACAAAAAGACCAGCAAAAGTAGATGACAAGAGAATAAATAAATAAAATTTTTAAAAAGTACTCCGTCAAAATGAACCCCAAGTATAAGATTTATATACTACCAGAACAAAAGCAAATACACAGAAATACTGACAGAAGAAAACAGTGATAGAGTGGTTATAAATTCTGTGTGGGCGAGGAAGTTTATTTTTATTCTTCCCAGATGTATCTTGATATCTTTGTTAAAGGACTTAACTTTCCTGAGATAAAGAGGGATTAAAACTGTTTTACCTATAGCGGTAGCATTGACTGGGGAAAGGGGATTACCTTGAAGCTTATTTCTATATGAATGTTAAAAAAATAAAATAAATTAAAAAATAGAAAAGCAAAAGAAAAACACAGGTACATGTATCAAAAAGTTCAGATTAAAAGGTTATTATGGAATTTCATGTACTGAAGGTCTCAATGTGATGACCTATTTATAGGTTAAAGAGTTATATATATATTTTTAAAGATTTTATTTATTTGTCAGAGAGAGAGAGGGAGCGAGAGCGAGCACAGGCAGACAGAGTGGCAGGCAGAGACAGAGGGAGAAGCAGGCTCCCTGCCGAACAAGGAGCAGATGTGGGACTTGATCCCAGGACGCTGGGATCATGACCTGAGCCCAAGGCAGCTGCTTAACCAACTGAGCCACCCAGGCGTCCCAAGTTATATTTATATAACTATTTATATATTTAACCTACTTATAGGTTAAAGAGTTATATAACAAAATGAAAAGAACCAGAATAGTGGTAACGAATTAAAAATAAAAGTTGTATCTATGAAGTAGTGGTGGTTGTCCTCTTGTTTTGTTTGTTTGTTTGGTTTGGTTTGGTTTAGTTTGGTTTGGCTGGCCTTCTAGGGGAGCGGCCTGCCACGTGGTTTTTCAGGGAGTGTTGCTAGAGTTAAGTCCTCCTGCCTCCAACTAGGGGCTGGGCTCTGAGGAAACCGGTTTTTCAGGCTTTTGTTCTCTGGAGGTTTTTTGGTTTGTTTGTTCATTTTTTTTTCCTCTCCCCTTGGCAGCTTTTGGAGGTTCTTTGGAGGTTTAGAGGAAAGCAAACTGTACCCAGACCTCCCTCTCAGAAAGAAGCCTCAGTCTGTTCCCTTCTGGGTGCTTCAGAGCACATAAATCCCCCTTCTGCTGCTGGCAGAACACATTCCTAGTCATGGTTTCTGGGGTCACAGGAATTCCCGCTGGTACCCAAAACCAGGAAAAATACTAGCGGTGGCTCTCTGGGAGTTCCAGACCACCAGAGATGTCCCAAGCAGAGATAGAAAACTGAGCTTTTCATGCTGGCCCAGGCTGGGAGTACACAGACTCTCCAGGTCCTAGAGAGCGCTGGCTGTCTGGCGCCTGCAAAGACCTCTCTCAGGGGAGGGTGTAGGGTATGATTCAGACTCTGGTTGTGCAGCATGCATGTGTGTGCAGAGTGCAAAAGTCTGTGGTTCTGACAGATGGTGAGGCTCCCTAACCCTTATGGGCACCACCACCCAGATGCTCTCAGGCATGCTGGTGGCTCAGGGACCAAGACCTGGCTTATTTGTTGCACTCTCTCTGGCACAGCACCAGAGGTGGCTGTCCTGGGTTGGCAAGCTTAAGCCCCTGTCTCTAACTGCGGCCGGATTCCCCAAATTTTCCCCTATGATCCTTTGTTCTTTTTGAATGCTTTCAACCAGACTCCAAATTAATGCTGTTCCCCAATCACAGGGCACTCTTGTATTGGGGTATTACTTTCCAATGGGTCACTTCTGGTGACTCCCTCCCCCTTTTGTTTAACTTCCAATATTAGTCTGATGTTTCCACTCCGCTTTACCTGCACACTGACATCTTCTGCCCTCGTAGATATCCAGAAGTGTATAATTCTAATCTTGGGTGATTTCATGGGTGATCAGAGTTCTTTGGTAGGTACTCCTACTTCTCTGACATCTTGTCTCCCCCCACCGACTTTGTTTTCAGGCTCTGGGCCAATTTTAACTACATGTTTCAACTCTACATATTATTTATTGACTATTATTAAAGATGAAGAAATTAACACAGTAATACTTACTTCATTGTCTCCTTTCTCCTATCATGAGAGACTTGTGATTCTAGGACAACCCTTACTTAAATTTGTGTTTATTGACCTATTTACCAAATTTGTGTTTACTCCCTTGGGGAAAATCTTCTCATCAAATTTAGACCTTCAGAAATAATGTGGAAACCTGTTAAGTGAATATTTCTCTATATTGCGACCTGGAGAATTCTAATTATCCTCTCTTCTTCAAATTGCCACCATTGCTCACCACTCTTTCACCGGGGAAACTAAGTAATAAATACAGACAAACAGACACACACACACACACACAATATTCCATTGGTATGATTTCTCCCTCACCTCCACATCCTTTACTTTTTCTTCCATAAAATTCTGATCTGTAGAAACAATCCCCATTTCTCCTTTAGTATTGCTCATATTCCAAAGTTTATTTATTTATTTGGATTTTTATTTATCCAGATTATTGTTGCATATGTTTACCATAACTCTGAATTTTACTTTTGGAGAAAGATGCATCATACTATAAATATAAAATTTTATTTGAATAACATTTATTTGGATTTACAGCCAAAATTTATTCGGATGTAAATATTGTCTCTCATTTTGCTTTCAATTGCATAGATGTTTTGTATGTTATGTCAGTTTGTGCCATTGTTTTAATTGATGATAGATTGTTATCTATTACTATTTTGGGGGATAAATTTCAAAAGAAAGGAGAGGAGTTAAAAATAGCTAAATTTCTAATGTTATTTCTAACTTGAAGTTTGAAACTCAACTGCTTTTTAAACTGTGTATTTATAATATATAATGACACTTATTACAGACCTACACTATTTTTATCTTCACTATCACTAGCATTTCTGCCATCTTCTTTTTTATACAAATTATGAATCAGTCTGTTATTTTCTATATAATGCATTCTAAAATTTATTATGATTATATTTAATTCATATATTTATATGTAGAGTTTTTAATTTGATAATAATAAATCTTCCAGTGTAGGAATGTCCCATAACTTTCTATTTACTGTGGAAAAAACTTCATAGATTGTTTTTTATTTGGGTCATTCAAACTTAATCTTAGATTTAGTCTCACATTTTTATGGTTTTGTAGTGTTATGAGTAGGAGATGTATCTATAATATTTTCAAATTGACCACTGCTAAAGCATAAATAATCTATGTACTTTTTAATGATAATCTCATATTTCACATTTTTCTGGACTATCTTATCAATTCTAAAATATTTTGTAATCATTCTATTAGATTTTTTAAGTAGATGATCACAATTGCAAAAAGCAATAATTTTGTCTCTTTCTAGTATAAAACGTTTATTTATTTTTCATTACTTAGTGAAATAGTAAGTAGTATTGGAGTATTAGTGTGATATGCATGCTTATATATTTCTTATTGCTTTATTTACAAAATCACACATTTCTCAATTAAGTATAATATTTACTGGAAACTTGTGAAAGTTATAAAAAATTTTGAAATTTAGAAATTATTTTTAATTATTTTATTTACTTATTTGACAGACAGAGATCACAAGCAGGTAGAGAGGCAGGTAGAGAGAGAGAGAGAGAGGAGGAAGCAGGCTCCCCGCTGAGCAGAGGGCCGGATGTGGGGCTCAATTCCAGGACTCTGGGACCATGACCTGAGCTGAAGGCAGAGGCTTTAACCCACTGAGCGACCCAGGTGCCCCAAAATTTAGAAATATTTTTTATTTAAAAATAAGAAACAGTGAAATTTATAAAATGTAATTCCAGCATCTATTAAGGCAAGCATATTTTTCCTTTATTCAATTAATGTGGAGAAATATTATTAAAATGTGGTTATAATTGGTGATATAATATTTTATTTAAGAACATTAAATTAGATCCTAAGTGATTTTGGTACAAAAAGAATTTCTTTTTAGTCCTTTTAAGTTTTATATATGAGGATACCAAGCCTTCAGAGAATGAGTTTGGAATCTGCATATCTCTAGGGAATGTAGCAACCATTATTTTGCCTTTTCATAATTTTTTCTCATTCATCTTCTTAAATAAATCCTATATTCCTAAAAATGATATTGTCTTTTTCAATTTTTGTTCATTATGTTATTTGGAAATTTATATAAATTATTTAAGGAATGAGTCCAATTTAAATATTTTTATTTTCTTTCAGCTTTAATGAAATATGATTGACAATCAAAATTGTATATATTTAGGCTGTATAATCCTACCTCTTTTAAGATAAACAAAATTTTGGTTTAATATACATATATACTGTAAGATGATTATCACCATTAAGCTAATTAATACATTCATCAACTCATATAGTTTTCTTTTTTGTGTGTGGTAAGAAGACTTAAGATTTTTCTTAACAAATTTCAAGAATATAATACAATGTTTTTAACTGTAAGGACCATGATGTAATTACACTCCTGGAATTTATTCATCTTATAAATGAAATTTTGTATCCTTTGACCTCTATCTCTCCGTTTCCCCCACGACACCTGACAACCCCACCTTGACTCTCTGGTTTTAGGTGTTTGATTTTGTTGATTCCACCTATGAGTATTCCATGATACAGTATTGTCTTTCTGTGTTTGGATTATTTCACTTAGCATAGTTTTCTCCAGGTTCATCCGTGTTATCACAAATGGCAGGATTTTCTTCTTTTTATTACTAAATTATATTCAATTATATGTATTATAGATGCATATAGATACATATTGTAATAGATATATACATTACATGGAATATATAATAAATACATACTGTAGAAGAGATGTAATAATAATATAAAATGCATAGATACATAGATATATATTACAATATATATTATATTTATGTATATAATATTTTCTTTGTCAATTTATCTATCAACAACAGGCATTTAGGTTGTCTCCATATCAGCACTGTTATTCATACCATCGTTATTATTAATATTGTTAATAACATTGCTCATGCTGAAGTAGACATGAGAATGACATACCTCTTTGAGATCCTGATTTAATTTCCTTTGGCTATATGCCCAGAAGTGGGATTGCTAGATCATATGGTATCTCTACTTTTAATTTTTTGAGGAACATACATACTGTTTCCCATAATGACTGTACTAATATACATCCTCACAAACTGCACAAGGCTTCCATTTTCTCTACACACTTGCCAAAACTTATCTCTTGTGTTTTTGATAATAGACATTCTAACAAGTGTAAGGAAATTTCTCATTGTGATTTTGATTCCCTGATGGTTAGTAATGTTGAACACCTTTACATATAACTGGTGGCCATTTGTAGGTCTTATTTGTAGAAATATGTATTCACTTTGCCAATTTTTAAATTGTGGTATTTGATTTTTTGCTATTGAGTCATAGGTGTTCCTAATATACTTTGGATATTATCCTCTTATCATGGATATACAGTTTGTAAATATATTTTTTCCATTCAAAAGATGGCCTTTTAATTTGTTGCCTTTACTGTAGAAAACTTTTTAGTTTTATGTAGTGCCATGGTTGATTTTTTTTCTTTTGTTGCCTGTGCTTTTGGTGTCATATTCAAAAATTCATTGCCAAGACCCATGTCAAGTAGTTTTTTTCTCTATGTCTCTTTCAGAAGTTTATGGGTTTGGGTACTACACTTAAGTCTTTAATCCATTTTGAGTTAATTTTTGTTAAGGATTCATTTCATTCTTTTGCATGTGGTTATCCAGTTTTGCCAATAATATTGAAGAGACTACCCTTTCCCTATTATACATTTTCATCAGCCTTGACAAACATTAATTGACTACATATGTGTGGAATTATTCCTGGGCTCCCAATTTTGTTCCATTGGTTTGTGTGTCTGTTTTTATGCCATCACCATACTGTTTTGATAGCTTTGTAATAAAGTTTGAAATAAGTTAGTGTGATGTCTCCAAATTTGTTTTTTCTCAAGATTGCTTCAGCTATTCAGGGTCATTTGTGGTAGCATATGAATTTTAGGATGCTTTTTCTTGCTTCTGTAAAAAGTGCCATAAGAATTACATTGACTTTGTAGATTGCTTTGGGTAGCATAGAGAATTTAACCAAATTAATACTTTCAATCCATAAACATGGAATGTATTTCCATCTGTTTGTGTCTTCTTTCATTTCTTTCATAAACGTCTTATAGTTTTCAGTACACAGATTGTTAACCTGTAATGTTAAATTTATTACTAAGTATCTTATTCTTTTTAATGTTATTAAAAATATAATTTTTTTTAAAAATTTTATTTTCAGTTAGTTCATTGATAGTATATGGAAATAGAAATGATTATATATATTGTTTGTGCTTTACTGAATTTATTTGTTAGTCCTAACACTTTTTTTAAATTTTTAAGGTTTTGCATATTTAAGATTATGTAAACTGGAAAGACAATTTAACTAAGCCTTTTCTCATTTGAACACTTTTAGTTTTTTTTTTCTTAATTGTGTGTGCAGGACATCCAATACCATGTTGAATGGAAGTGGTGAAAGTGGGCACCATTATATTGCTCCTGATCCTAGGATTAAAACTTTAAGCTTTTTACTAAGAAGTATGATGTTAGCTGTGGGCTTCTCCTATTTGGTCTTTATTATTTTAATGTATATTATTTCTATAACTATTTTATTAGAATTTTTATCATGAAAGGATGTTCTTTTTTATAAAATAGGTTTTTCTTCACCTATTGAGATGATCATATGTTTTTTATCCTTCATTCTATTAATGTGGTATATCACACTTTTTGATTTATGTGCATTAAATCATTCTTCCATCTGGAGATAAATTTCACTTGATCATGTTTTATGATGCTTTCATTTTATTTTCATATTTTTGTATGATCCTTTCAAAGTGCCCTTGAATTTGTTTCTATGTTTTGTTGAAAATTTTTGCATCAATATTCACCAGGGATATTGACACATAGTTTTCTTTTCTTTTAGTGCCCTTATCTGACTTGGTATCAAGGTAATGCTGGCTTTGTAAGATGAATATTTCTTCATATTTTTAGATTTAAGAAGGATTGACATCAGTTGTTCTTTAAGTGTGGTAGAATTCACCTGTAAATTCCTGGGCTTTTCTTTCTTGGGAAGATTTTGATTACTGATTGAATCTCCTTACTTATTATTAGTCTGTTCAGATTTTCTTTTCTTTGTGTTTCAGTCCAGGTAGATAGCACATTTCCAGGAACATATGTTGTCTAATTTGGTGGTATAAAAGTTTTCGTAACAGTCTCTCATGATGCTCTGTATTTCTGTTGTAACATCTCTCCTATTTGTATTTTATTATTTGATTCCTCTTTTTTCTTGTTACATGTATCTATAGGTTTGTCAGTTTTGTTTATTTTTTAATAAGACACCTCAGTTTCTTTGATATTTTCTGTTTCTTTTTTTTTTTATAAAATTTAAATGCAGTTAGCCAACTTATACTGTTTTCTTTCTTTTTTTTTTTAAAGATCTTATTTATGTATTTATTTGACAGAGAGAAATCACAAGTAGATGGAGAGGCAGGCAGAGAGAGACAGGGAAGCAGGCTCCCCGCTGAGCAGAGAGCCCGATGCGGGACTAGATCCCAGCACCCTGAGATCATGACCTGAGCCGAAGGCAGCGGCGCAACCCACTGAGCCACCCAGGCGCCCCCTTATACTATTTTCTTATTTTCTATTTCATTTATTTCTGCTTTACATGTTATTTTCTTTCTATGCTAACTTTGGGTTTAGTTTATTCTTCTAGTTCCTTGAGGTATAAATTTAGATCGTTTATTTGAGATATTTATTTTTTCTTAGCATATGCATTTATTGCTATGAACTTCCCTCCTAGAATTCTTTATGGCATATCCCATGAGTTCTGAAATGTTTTTTTTCCAATTTTGTTTCAAACTTTTTTTTTAAGTTTCCCTTAGGTTTCTTCTTTGAACTACTGATTATTCAGAAATTTGTTATTCACTTTCCACATATTTACAGATTTTCAAGCTTTATTTCTGTTATTGAATTTTAGTTTCATACTGTTGTGGTTACAAAAGAGAGTAGGGATGATTTAAATCTTTTTAAATTTGCTAAGACTTGTTTTATGAGCTAACACATTATCTGTGCCAGAGAATGTTCCATGAGTACTTAATAAGTATGTGTTTTCTACTGCTGTTGGAAGGAATGATCTTTATATTTACTAGGTTTACAGGAGCTAAAGTATGGTTGAAGTCCAATGTTTCCTTACTGATTTTTTGTCTGGATGATCTATACATTTTTGAAAATGGGGTATTAAACGTTCTAACATTATTGTATTTTCTATTTCTCCCTTCAATTCCATTAGTATTTGTTTAATATACTTAGCATCACTGATATTGAATGCACATATATTTACAACTGTTTTATGATCTTGGTGTATTTTATTCTTTTATCATATTATAATGGTCTTATCTCCTGTTATAGTTTTTGACTTGAGGTATACATTGTCTGATATAAATATGGCTACCTTTGTTGTCTTTTAGTTATCATTTACATGGGTTATCTTTTTCCATCCCTTCACTTTGAGTTAAATATATATATATATATATACACACATATATATCTATATGTACCTATATACATTTATATATATACATATGCATATATACACATATATACATATATAAATATATAAACATAAAAATATATATGTATATATGTACCTATATACATTTTTATATATACATATACACATACATATATACATATACATATATATACACACACATATACATATATATACCTATATGCACCTATATAAATGTATATAGGTATATATATATGTACATATATATATGTGTGTGTGTGTGTGTGTGTGTGTGTGTGTATATATATATATATATATATACCCTTAAAACTCAAGTGAGTCTCTTATAGATAGCATATAGTTAGGTCTCGTTTTTTGTCTTTTCTATAATGTATGCAACTTTATTGCACTGGTCTCAAGTCAGTAACTGAATGTGCATGTAAGCCCTGGCCACATCCATGCCTCAACCCTACTCCCTGGGAGACCACAAGTCTTCATACATCTCAAGTTGTGTGTGGGGGTATATATGGGAGCCATAATGGCAGACCTTTAAAAAAAATAAGGAATAAATATTAAAGTGAAGATTTATTAAAATGGACTAAATAATTCACACAAAAGCAATGCTATCATCCTCTCCTGTGTGAACTCCACAAGTACTGGCCTTTCTATCTGAGGGAGGAATGGAGTGGCTTTTGGTAAGGCAAGGGACTTCCTGTAACAGAATCTCATGATACTTAGAGTGACTATTTTATAAAAAGAACACAGCAACCCATGAAATGGGAGAAGATATTACAAAGACACTACAAAGGGCTAATATTCAATATCTATAAAGATCTCCTCAAACTGAACACACAGAAAACAGATAATCAAATAAAAAAACGGGCAGAAGATATGAACAGACACTTCTTCAAAGAAGGTATACAAATGGCTAACAGACACATGACAAAATCGTCGTCATGGGATATTCAAATCAAAACTACATTGAGATACCACTTACACCAGTTAGAATGGCCAAAATTAACAAGAGAGTAAACAACAAGTGCCAGAGAGGATGTGGATAAAGGGGAACCTTCTTACATTGTTAATGGGAATGCAAGTTGGTGCAGTCACTTTGAAAAACAATGTGGAGGTTCCTTAAGAAATTAAAAATAGAGCTACCCTATGACCCTGCAATTGCACTACTGGGTATTTATCCCAAAGATACAGATGTACTGAAAAGAAGGGCCATCTGTACCCCCATGTTCATAACAGCAATGGCCACAGTCACCAAACTGTGGAAAGAACAAAGATGCTCTTCAAAAGATGAATGGATAAAGAAGTTCTGGTCCATATACACAATGGAGTCTTATGCCTCCTTCAGAATGAATGAATACCCAACTTTTTCATCAACATGGACGGGTCTGGAGGAGATTATGTTGAGTGAAATAAGTCAAGCAGAAAGAGTCACTTATCATATGGTTTCACTTACTTGTGGAGCACAAGGAATAACACAGAGGACATTAGGAGAAGGAAAGGAAAAGTGAAATTGGGGGAAATTGGAGGGGAGATGAACCATGGGAGACTATGGACACTGAGAAACAAACTGAAGGTTTTGGAAGGGAGGAGATGTGGGGGTTAGATGAGTCTGGTGATGGGTATTAAGGAGGGTATGTATTGCATGGAACACTGGGTGTGGTGCATAAACAATGAATCTTGGAACACTGAAAAAAAATTTTTTTTAAAATGTCCAAAGCCCTTGGTCACACTGTAGGACTTTGGAGATGCTCTCCCTAACTACCTGCTGTCACCGTCACTGTTCTAGTCTTTAAATCCTGAGTAAATCACCAAAACAAACAAACAAACAAACAAACAAAAAAACCCACAAAAATAAATCTAAAATAAATCAAAGACCAAAACAAATGAAGCCATGCCAATCTCATCTCATTCTCTGAACAAGTTAGGTTTTGTTAAGAAAAGTTGTGATTAAAGTAACAGTCTGCCTAAAAGCATTTGCACTGGATAATGAAGTGGCCTTACTTGTAATCCTGCTTGCTTATCCATATCTGCTGGAAGGTGGATAGTAAGCCCAGAATGAAGCTAGGGATCCACACAGAGTACTTGTATTCAGGGGGTGTGATAATCTTGATCTTCATTGTGCTAGGTGCCAAGGCAATGATCTTCTGCATCCTGTCAGTGAGGCTAGGGTATATGTGGTCCCACCAGACCGAACCTTGTTGGTATTGAGGTCCTTATGGATGTTTCCATCACACCTCATGATGGAATTGAAGATAGTTTTATGGATACCACAGGATTCCATGCCCAGGAAGGTCGGCTGGAAGAGTGTCTAGCTAGGAGGAATATAACTGCACATTGCCAATGGTCACAATCTGTCCATCTGGCACCTCTTAACTCTTCTCCAGGAAGGAGCTGGAAGTCACGGTAGCCAACTCTTGCTCAAAGTCCAGGGAAATACAGCACAATTTCTCCTTGATGTCACACATGATTTCCTGCTCAACAGTGGTGGTGAAGCTGTAGCCATGCTCCGTGAGGATCTCTATGAGGTAGTCCATCAGGTCCTAGCCAGCCAGTTCCAGATGCAGGATGGCATGGAGAAGGGTGTATCCCCTTGTACATAAGCACAGTGTGGGTGGCCTAGTCATCAAAGATCATCACAATGTCAGTGGCATAGCAAGAAGAGTACAGGGACAGCATGTTCTGGATGGCCACCTACATGACTGGGATACTGAAGGTCACAAACATGATCTGTGTCATCTTCCCATAGTTGGCCTTGGGGTTCAGGATGACCTTGGTTAGTAGCATGGGGTGCTGCTTGGGGCCACATGCAATTAATTGTAGAAGGTGTGGTGCCAGATCTCCATGTCATCCCAATTGTTTCCCATTGTTTCCCAATGACAATTACTATACTCAGTAAGATACTTCAGGGTCAGGAAGTCCCTCTTGCTCTGGGCCTCATCAAACATGTAGAAGTCCTCTGGCCCATGTCCACCTTCATGCCTTGGTACCATGGATGCCCCACAATGGAGAGGAAGACAGCCCTGGGCTCTTCATGGGCTATGAAGCCAGCCTTGTACATGTTTATAAAATCATTCCAGCCATTCAATGTCTTTTGATTGCCTCTAATAATTTGTCACTCTGTTTTTAGGCACATAAATAAGATTTTTATGCCTTCTTGGAGAATTGACCACTTTCTCATTATGCAATGTCCCTCTTTATTCCTGATAATTTTCTTTGCTCTGAATTCTGCTTTGTCTGAAATTAACATAGATACTCCAGCTTTCTGGAGTATATCTCTCATTCTCATAGATTTAACTGAGTGATTTTTGTATTTGTGTATAATGAGGGATATAAATCCATGTTTTTTAAAATGTATACACAGTTATTATCTTACGGTTTTGAAGATAAAATTCTCCTATTTAATGGTCTTGATACCATTATTGAAAATCAATCACCCATAGATATATTATTTCCTTTCAGACTTCCTATTCTATTCGATTGTTCTATACATCTAACTTTATGCCAGCACCACAGTGTTTTGATTACTATAGCTTTGTAGAAGGCTATGAAATGTGAGTCCTTCAACTTTTATGAAAATATAGCTTCATAGAATAGATTAGCAAGTGCTCCCCAATCATTTGTTTTTGGAAGAATTTGAGTAGGATTGGTGTTAATTTTTCTTTAAATGTTTGTTATAATTCACAAATGAACCATTTATTTAATGAGATTTTCTTTATTTGGATTTTTTAAATTAGAAACTTTATTTTTAGAGTAATTTTAGGTTCACAGAAAATTAAATGGAAAACACAGAGTACTTATATTTCCCTGTCTCCCACTTTGTCCCCAATCACTTCTACTTCTGACATTCTGCACCACAGTAGTACATTTGTCATAATCAATAAACCTACATTGAAAAAATTTCAATCGAAGTCCATGGTTTACATAGAGATTCAGTCTTGGTTTTGTACATTCTATGGGTTTTGACAAACTTTTAATGATATGTATCAGCCATTGTTGTGCCATACAGAATAGTTTTAGTATCCAAAAAATCTTCTGTACATAGATTGATAACTCATATATTTTTAGCATGAAATGCTCTTCTAGTTTCTGGATGGGCCAGTTTATTTATCCACTCACATACTGAAGGACATCTTAGTTGCTCACATGATTTGGCAATCACTAATGAAGTTGCTATAAAGTTTTATGTGCAAAGTTTTGTGCACATGTATGTTTTGAACTCCATTGGATAAGTATTCAGGAGTACAACTGCTGGATTATGTAGTAAGAACATGTTTAGTTTTGCAATAATTTGTCAAACTCTCTTTCTTTTTTTTTTCTTTATTTTTTAATTTATTTTTTATTTTCAGTATAATGGTATTCATTTCAAACTCTCTTTCAAAGTGATTGTACTATTTTACATTTCCACCAATAATGAATGAGAGCTCTGTTATACCATATTCTCATCAGCATTTGGTGTTGTCAGTGCTTTGGATTTTGGCCATTCTAATAGGTGTGTACTGGTATCTCATTGTGGCTTTCCTTTGCATTTTCCCAATGACAAATTATGTGAAGCATTTTTTAAAAATTGTTATTTGCCATATCTATATTTTTTAAGCAGGTGTCTATTCAGGACTTTTGCTTATTTTTCATTGAGGTATTTGTTTTCTTTTTGTTGAGTTTTAAGAGTGCTTCATATGTCTTAGATAATAGTCCTTTATCAGATATGTGTTTTGCATATATTTTACCTTAGTCTGTGCCTTGTCTTTTCATTCTCTTAATATTGTCTTCCACAACACAGGTTTTAATTTTAATAAAGTCAAGCTTATCAATTATTTCTTCGATGGATAACATCTTTAATGTTGTATCTAAAAAGTTATTGCCAAAGTATATACTTGTGAATCTTAAAGTTTTCATTCTGTCATTGATTTTTTTTTCTTTTTGTTTCTTTGATTATAGTTGCAAAATATACTTTATATGATTTCAAACTTTAAAATTTATTTAGGCTGGTTATTGCCTAACATGTGGTTTAGGAGAATGCTTCATGTGAACTTGAAAGTATATTCAGCTGTTGGGGGATATAGTGTTTGGTTTAGTCTGTTAGATATACATGGTTTATAGCATTAAGTCTTCTTTTTCTTTTATTTATCTTCTGGTTGTTCTATGCACTATTGAAAATGGAGTGTTGAAGTCTTCAACTATTGTAGAATTGTGTATTTTTCTCTTCACTTATGGCAGTTTTTTCTTCATATATTTGGGGACTCAGTTGTTAGGCGTTATTTGTTCATATTTTTTATGTTCTTTTTTTTTTTTTTTTTTTTTTTTTTTAAAGATTTTATTTATTTATTTGACAGACAGAAATCACAAGTAGGCAGAGAAGCAGGCAGAGAGAGAGAAGGGGAAACAGGCTCCTGCTGAGCAGAGAGCCCTATGCGGGGCTCGATCCCAGGATCCTGAGACCATGACCTGAGCCGAAGGCAGAGACTTAATCCACTGAGCCACCCAGGCGCCCCCATATTTTTTATGTTCTTGATAAAAATACAATTCTATTACTATTTAATATCCTTCTTTGTGTCTTAAGTTTTTAATTGAAATTTTTTGTAATCTTTCAAGTAATATATTTCATTTATTGGACCTAAAATGAGTCTATCTAAACTTCACAAAATTTAATTATAGGTTTTTTACCCATTCTGCCAGTCTATATTTTTTATGTATTTATTGTTTTCATAGCAATCATTTACTGGGAAACTACTATGTGTCAGACTATATTTAAAGAACACTACATATGATATTTCATTTAATTTTTCTCATAACATGTCCACTTAATTTTTACATCATTTTTATTTTAATTCCATTAGAGTTAATTTCGGTGTTATATTAGTTTCAGGTGTACAAAACAATTCTATACATTACTAAGTGCTCATAACAATACGTCTACTCTTTTATCCCCATTACCTATTTTACCTATCTCCCCACCTGCCTCCCCCCCGCCCAGTAATGATCAGTTTGTTCTCTATATTTAAGAGTCTGTTCCTTGGTTTGTCTCTTTCTCTTGTTTTTCCATTGTTTTGTTTCTCAAATTACACATATGAGTGGAATTTTATGGTACTTGTATTTCAATGACTGACTTATTTCCCTCAGCATAATCCTCTCTAGCTCCATCCATGTTGTTGCAAATCCCAAGATTTCATTCTTTTTTTTATGCCTGAAATCTTCTTTATTCCATTCATGTGATTTGTAAATAATGCTGAAATGAACACAAGGTTGCATGTATCCCTTTGAATTACTGTTGGGCAAATACCCAGTAGTGTGATAACTGAAACTGGGTAGTTCTATTTTTAACTTTTTGAGGAACCTTTGTGTTGTCTTCTATACTGACTATACCAGTTTGCATTCCCAGCACAAGGACCCCTTTTCTCTACGGTCTAACCAACACTTATTTTTTTCTTTTTTTTTAATTTATTTTTTATTTTCAGCATAACAATATTCATTTTTTTTTGCACCACACCCAGTGCTCCATGCAATCCGTGCCCTCTATAATATCCACCACCTGGTACCCTGACCTCCCACCCTTCAAAACCCTCAGATTGTTTTTCAGAGTCCATAGTCTCTCATGGTTCACCTCCCGTACCAATTTCCCCCAACTCCCTTCTCCTCTCTATCTCCCCATGTCCTCCATGCTATTTGTTATGCTCCACAAATAAGTGAAACCATATGATAATTGACTCTCTCTGCTTGACTTATTTCACTCAGCATAATCTTTTCCAGTCCCGTCCATGTTGCTACAAAAGTTGGGTATTCGTCCTTTCTGATGGAGGCATAATACTCCATAGTGTATATGGACCACATCTTCCTTATCCATTCGTCCTTTGAAAGGCACCTTGGTTCTTTTGTTTTTTATTTTAACCATTCTTACAGGTGTGAGGTGATATCTCATTACAGTTTTGATTTGCATTCCCCTGATGCTGAAGGATGTTGAGCATCTTTTCATGGGTCAATTGACCATCTCTCTCTTTTCTTTAGAGAAATATCTGTTCATGTATTCTGGCTATTTTTAACTGATTATTTGTGGATTTTTGGTGTTGAGTTGTATAAACTCTTTATATATTTTGGATCCTAACCATTTATCAGATATATCATTTGCACATACATCTCCCATTCAGTAGATTTTCTTTTAATTTTATTATTTGTTTCCTTTGCTGCACAGAAGCATTTTATTTTTATGTATAGCCAAAACAATCTTGAAAAAGAAAAACAAAGCTGGATGTAACATAATTTTAGACTTCAAGTTATATCATAAAGCTGCAGTAATCAAAATGGTATAGTACTGGCACAAAAATGGGCACATAGATTAATAGAATAGAATAGAGATCTATGGAACAAACCCATGCTTATATGGTCAATTAATATTCAGCAAAAGAGGCAAGATTATGCAATGGGAAAAAGTCTCTTCAACAAATGGTGTTGGGAAAAGTGGACATCTACATGCAAAAGAATGAAACTGAACCACTTTCTTACACCATACACAAAAATCAACCCCAAATGTATTAAAGACTTAAATACAAGAACTGAAACCATAAAAATCTTAGGAGGGAAGGGAGTAATTTCTCTGAAGTTGGCTATAACAACATTTTTCTAGATATGGCTCCTTTATTTCCTGCAACTGAAATAAAAACAAGAATAAACTATTGGGACTATAGTCTCTGTCTTTTGATTAGAGAGCTTAATTCATTTTCATTTATACCAATTATTGACACAGAAGGACTAGTTTTATTATTTTGTTTTTGTTTTCTGTATTTTTTAAAGGTTCTATTTACATTCCAGTTAGTTCACTTACAGAGTAATATTGGCTTCAAGTGTACAATACAATGATTCAACACTTCTATATAACATCTGGTGTTCCCACAACTAATACATTCTTTAATCCCCAGCACTTATTTAATCCATCCCACATCCACCTACCATCTGGTAACCATCATATTTTTCTCTATAGTTAAGAATCTGTTTCTTGGTTTGCCTCTCCCTCCCTTTTTTCCCTATTTATTCATTTGTTTTGTTTCTAGAGATTATAATTAACATGTTAAACTTATAACAATTTTGTTTCAATTAATGAAAGATGAACTTCAATGATATACAAAAATTCTGTTCTTATATAGCTCCATCCTTTTCCTTTCACGTTGCTGCTGTAACAAATTACATCTTTATACATCTTGTGTCTATTAATATCATTTTATAATTATCTTATTAATTTATGTTTTAAATGGTTCAAAAAAAGGAGTTATGATGCAAAATTCAATAATAATATTTCAAATTCAATACTATTTCAGTAAGTACTCAAAAGATACTTTTCCAGTGTTTTCTTTTTTTTTTTTTTAATTCCTCTTCATGGCTTTGAGTTAATGTTTAGTGTTCTTTACTTTTAGCTTAAATATTTTTAAAAATTTTATTTATTTTAATTTTTTATTATGTTATGTTAGTCACCATACAGTACATCATTAGTTTTTGATGTAGTGTTCCATGATTCAGTGTTTGTGTATAACACCCAGTGCCCCATGCAATCCATGCCCTCCTTAATACACATCACCAGGCTCACACATCACTCCACTCTCCTCCCTTCGAAAACCTTGTGTTTTTCTCCTAGGGTCCATAGTCTCTCATGGCTCATCTCCCCCTCCAATCTTCCCCTTAATTTTTCCCTTCCTTTTCCTAATGTCCTCCATGCTATTTCTTATGTTCCACAAATAAATGAAACCATAAGATAATTGACATTCTCTGCTTGACTTATTTCACTTAGCATTTCTTTTAGGGGATATTTATTAACATGATCTCCCTGATATGAGGAAGTGGTGATGCAACATGGGGGCTTAAGTGGGTAGGAGAAGAATAAATGAAACAAGATGGGATTGGGAGGGAGACAAACCATAAGTGACTCTTAATCTCACAAAACAAACTGAGGGTTGCTGGGGGGAGGGGGTTTGGGAGAAGGGGGTGGTATTATGGACATTGGGGAGGGTATGTGCTTTGGTGAGTGCTGTGAAGTGTGTAAACCTGGTGATTCACAGACCTGTACCCCTGGGGATAAAAATATATGTTTATAAAAAATAAAAAATTAAAATGCAAAAAAAATAGTTCAGCTTTTTTTCTTTTTAATCTGGGAATTTCTTAATTTCTACTTGATTTTTAAGTATTTTTTTGTGAGATTAGAATTCTTGTTGAAGTTTATTTCACCACGTAAATATGTTATCCTAGTGTACTCTGGCTTTTATGGTTTCTGTTGATAAATTGCTAATCTTACTGAAGATTCCTGTAAATGAGTTGTTTCTCAAAGACAATTCTCCTTCATATTTGGTTCTTAGCAATTTGATTATAATGTGTCTTGCTGTATATCTCTGTTTTTTTCTTACTTGAAGTTCTCTGAACTTCTTGAATTTGTAGATTTATGTATTTTATCATATTTTGGCAGGTTTTGGCCAGTATTTCTTCACATAGCTTTTAAGACCTTCCTTCTTCCCTTCTTCCTCCTGCCCATCCTCTGCCCATTTTCTTTCTATTCCTCTGACTGGATAATTTCAATTAACCTATTTTTTTAAAGAGTTTATTTGTTCATGAGAGAGAGAGATAATATGAGTGGGAGGAGAAGCAGGAGAGAGACAAGCAGACTTCATGCTGAGCACAGAGCTCAGTGTGGTACTCCATCCCATGGACCCCAAGATCATGACCTGAGCTGAAACCAAGGATTAGAAGCTCAATCAACTGAACTACCCATGTACCCCTCATTTAATTTACTTTTAAGTTCACTGATTTCTTTCCTGCATTCTCAAGTATGCTATTCAAATGATTCACTATTTTTTAAATTTCAGCTACTATACTTTTTATCTTAATTTCTTTCAATTTCTACAATTTCTATTTTTACTGATATTTTCTATTTGTTTAGATATTGTTTTGCTAATCCCATTTACTTCATCCATGATTTTTTTTTTTTTTTAGCTCTCTGAGTTTAAGAAAGTTTATTTGAAGTCTTAGCCTCATAAGGCCAATATCTTATGGTTCCTTCTGTGAATGGACCAAACATTCTTTTTCTTTAGAAAACTCATAAATCTTTCATAAAAGGTGGAAATTTTGAATAACATAATGTGGTAATCCTAGAAATCAAATATTCCCTCCTTCTCTGGCTATTGTTGTTGTTGTGCCTGGTCCTTGCCTTTTTTTTTTTTTTTAATTTGCTTTCCTATTTTTTTTTAAACTGCATTATTTAGTATGTATGATCTCTGAAGTCTCTATTCTTTAGCTTGTGTTCAGTTAGTGGTGTAATAGGGAATTCTGAAAAGAAAAATATGGAGTAAAAAAAAGAACAAAAGATAATTTCAAAAATACTTATGCAATCTTTGCAGATTGGCTTTCTGTTGGAGTACATCTTAAATACATAGCCAAGTCTACTCTTATTCTGTCTTAGCTTTCACTTCCTGCTCATGGCTATCCTCAGAATAAACCAGATATGAAGGCTGAGCATCTTCCCAGTCCTTTTCAGAACACACGTCTAGCCATGGGAATGCATGCAGTTTTCTAAATGCTCCAATAATTCAGGAGCTTTAAGGCTCATATTCCCCAAAGTAATACTCGTCCCAGCTTTTCTTCTCAGGCTTTTGGTATGTCTGTTGCTTGACTCAACTCTAATATCCTGATTCAGGCAACAAGGGTTTGTTGATTTCCTTTCACCACTTTTTTTTTATATAATTTTTTATTTTTTATAAACATATATTTTTATCCCCATGGGTACAGGTCTGTGAATCACCAGGTTTACACACTTCACAGCTCTCACCAAAGCACATACCCTCCCCAATGTCCATAATCCCACCCCCTTCTCCCAAACCCCCTCCCCCCAGCAACCCTAAGTTTGTTTTGTGAGATTAAGAGTCACTTATGGTTTGTCTCCCTCCCAATCCCATTTTCTTTCATTTATTCTTCTCGTACCCACTTAAGCCCATTGCCCCTTCATATACTCCTTTCACCACTTTTGATGAACATTACTTAGTTGCTTTTCTTTCGTGAGAGAGTTCTGATTGAGGTGAAACAAAGGCAAACACCTCTTAGAGGTCAATGAGGGGAAACCACAGAGAGGTCAAACAGACAAACACAGTTACTTGAAAATAAGGTCTATTCTGCTGCTTCAAGATACAGGTACCCTGAGCAGGAATACAAACTGCCATGGGGAGTTAGAGAGGAGAAGGGAGTTGGGGGAAATTGGAAGGGGAGGTGAATCATGAGAGACTATGGACTCTGAAAAACAATCTGAGGGGTTTGAAGTGGCGGGGTGGGGGGGAGGTTGGGGAAACAGGTGGTGGACACGGATTGCATGGAGCACTGGGTGTGGTGAAAAAATAATGAATACTGTTATGCTAAAATAACTAATGATAAAAAATTAATAAATTAATAAATGCCAAGCTCTTTAAAAATTTGCAAAAAAAAAAAAAAAGAATAAAAAAAACGGAATACAAACTGCCACCTTCAAAATTACTGCCACACCAGGGCTAGGGTTGAGCAAAATTGAATTCAAATGGCATAAAGTTCTATTGCTCTATTCATGTCAACTACTACCTCATTCATTGTCCAAATGGAAGCTACAATCTTTTGACTATTACTCAATATCCAACAAAATTGATTCTGAAGGATTTTGCTCATTTCTTCAGTGTTTCTGTGGAAGGATAGGTCCTTAGAATCTTCTGCTCTGCAATTTTTTTGTTCACATTACAGTACTTTGATTGATTTATAAATTTTTTTACGAGTTTCCTTATTTCTACTTTCATGATTTTTTTAAAGATTTTATTTATTTATTTGACAGAGAGAGATCACAAGTAGGCAGACAGGCAGGCAGAGAGAGAGAGGAGGAAGCAGGCTCCCTGCTGAGCAGAGAGCCCTATGCGGGACTCGATCCCAGGACCCTGAGATCATGACCTGAGCCGAAGGCAGCGGCTTAACCCACTGAGCCACCCAGGCGCCTTTACTTTCATGATTTTTTTTAATGTCTATTTTCCATTAGAGTCCTTAACATAGTAATAATAGTTTATCTTCCTTTTTTGATAATTATCAAGTCTGTGTTATAGATGAATTGGTCCTGATGGTTGCTTTCTCTTTTCATACTGGGATTTTTTTCCCTTTCGTTACGCCTTGTGATGTATTTTTTCTGGTGTGTGTTTGTTTGTTTCAAATTTTTGTTTAAATTCTAGCTAGTTTACATACAGTGTGATATTGGATTCATCACTTACATCACTTACATATAACACCCAGTGCACTTCATAACAAGTGCCCTCCTTAATACCCATCACCCTCTTAGCCCATACTCCACCCATCTCCCTCCATAAACCTTCAGTGTGTTCTCTATAGTTAAGAGTCTCTTATGGTTTGCCTCTCTCCCTCTTTCCTCCTTTCCCTATGTTCATCTTTGTTTCTTAAATTCCACATACGTATGAAAGCATATGGTATTTGTCTTTCTCTAAGTTATTTCACTTAGCATAATTCATTTTAACTCCATCCATGTCATTGGAAAAGGCAAGATTTCATTCCTTTTGAGAGCAGAGTTTTATTCATATATCTATATCTATATCTATATCTATCTATATATATCACCTCCTCTTTATCCATTCATCAGCCAATGGACATTTTCTCTTTCCACAATTTGGTTATTGTTGATAATACTGTTGTGAACATCAGGGAACATATGTATCTTCATATCAGTATTTTTGTACCCTTTGGATAAATACATAGTAGTGCAATTGCTAGATAAGGTAGTTTATTTTTAAATTTTTGAGAAACTTCTGTACTGTTTTCCAGAGTAGCTGCACCAGTTTGCATTCACCCCAACAGTATAGGAGGGGTCTGCTTTCTCTGTATTCTTAAGAACAACTGTTGTTTCCAATGTTGTTAATCTTAGCCATTCTCACAGGTGTGAGGAATATCCCATCGTGGTTTTGATTTGTATTTCCCTCATTATGAGTGTTGTTGAGCATCTTTTCATGTGTCTCTTAGCCTTCTGGATGTCTTATTTGGAAAAAAAAATGTCTATTCCTGTCTTCTATTTTTAAACTAGAATGTTTGTTTTTTGGGTGTTGGGTTTAAGGAGTTCTTTATAGATTTTGGGTACTAATCTTTTATCAGATATGTCACCTGAAAATATCTCCTCTCACTCCATAGGTTGCCTTTTAGTTTTGTTGATTTTTTGCTTTTCTGCAGAAGTTTTTTATCTTGATGAAGTCCCAATAGTTTATTTTTACTTTATCTCCTTTGCCTCCAGAGTCCTGTCTAGTGAGAACTTATTATGACTGATATCAAAGAGTTGGTGCCTATGTTATCCTCTAGGATTTTGATTATTTCCTGTCTCACACTTAGGTCTTTCACTCATTTTGAATTTATGTTTGTGTATGGTGTAAGAAAGTGGTCTAATTTCATTCTTATCTATGTTGCTGTTCAGTTTTCCTAACACCATTTGTTGAAGAGGTTGTCTTTTTCCATTGGATATATTGTTTCCTGCTTTTTTGGAGATTAGTTGCCTGTATAGTTGTGGTTCCAATCCTAAGTTTTCTATTCTGTTCCATCAATGTATGTGTCTGCTTTTGTGTGAGTACTATACTGCCTTGATCACTACAGCTTTGTAATATAGCTCGAATCCAGAATTTTGATGCTCCCAGCTTTTCTTTTCTTTTTCAGCATTGTTTGGGCTATTTGGACTCTCTTCTGCTTTCATGCAGATTTTATGATGGTTTGTTCTAACTGAAAAATGCTCATAATATTTTGATAGGTATTATATTAAATGCATAAATTGCTTCAGGTAGAATAGACATTTTAGCAATATTTATTCTTCCAATTCACGAGCATGGAATGTTTTTCCATAGCCTTGCATTATCTTCAATTTCTTTCATAAGTACTGAATAGTTTTCAGAGTATAGGTTTTTTACACTTTTGGTTAGGTTTATGTCTAGATAACTTAATGTTTTGGGTGCAATTTTAAATTAAATAATTTCCTTGATTTCTCTTTCTCCTACTTCATTATTTGTGTATAGAAATGTGGCAGATTTCTATACTTTGATTTTGTACCCTGCAACTTTGCTGAATTCATATATCAGTTCTAGCAATTTTTTGATGAAATCTATCAGGTTTTCTACATAGAGTATCATGTCATCTGTGAATACTGAAAGTTGACTTCTTCTTTTCTTATTTGGAAGTCTTTATTTCTTGTTGTTGTCTGATTGTGGAGGCTAGAACTTCCAGTAATGTTAAAAACAATGATGAAAATGGAAATAGTGTCTTATTTCTAACTGTAGAGGAAAAATCTCTCTGCTTTTCTCCATTTAGGATAGTATTAGTTTTGGGATTTTCTAATATGGCCCTTATGATGTTGAGATATCTTTCCTAAATCCCTACTTTGTTTAAGGTTTTTATCAGGAGTGGATGCTGTATTTTGTCAAATGCTTTTTCTGCATAATTAAGAGGATCATATGGTTCTGAGCCTTTCTTTTATTAATGTGGTGTATCATGTTGATTGATTTGTGACTACTGAACCACCCTCGCAGCCCAGAAAAAAATACCATTTGATCATGGTGAGTAATTTTTTTTAGTGTACTGTTAGATTCAATTTGCTAATATCTAATTAAGAATTTTTGTGTGCAGGCGTGTGGTGTAGTCTGTTAAGCATCTGACTGTTCCAGCTCAGGTCATGATCTAAGCATCCTGGGATTAATCCTCATGTGGAGATACCTGCTCTGTGGAGAATCTGTTTGGGAGTCTCTCTCCCTCTGCCCCTCCTGTTCATGCTCTCTGTATCTCTAAAATAAATAAATTAATTAAAAACAAAAATTTTTGCATCCATATGCATCAGGGATATTGGCCTGTATTTCTCATTTATAGTGGAGGATTTGTCTGGTTTTGGAATCAAAGTAATGCTTATAGGATGAGTTTGGAAGTTTTCTTTCCATGTCTATTTTTTGGAAGAGTTTGAGGAAATACTATTAATTGATCTTTTTTTGTTGTTGATTTTTTTTTCTGTTCAAATATAAACTCTGAAAAACAATCTGAGGGTTTTTAAGGGGGGGTGGGTATTGGAGAGTGTACGGATTGCATGGAGCACTGGGTGTAGTGCAAAAATAATGGATACTGTCATGCTGAAAAAATAAAAAATAAAATAAATTTTATTTTTGCCTTGAAAAGTAAAATAAAAAAAAACTCATGAGGAATATCTTATATCTTTCAGGCTACCAATTTAATGTTGCATTAGAAAACAAAATGAAACAATAAAAAAAATTTCCCTACTGGCATGGTACACTTTTCTCATTATATATATCACATATGTGGAAAGCTTAGCACAGACATCTAAAAGTGGAATGAGGAAACAAGTTTTCTTTCCTATCATTTTAATTTCCTTTTTTCTTTATTTGGTTTTCCATTTTTAAATTTTACTTTATTTATTCAGTGTTCCAAGATTCATTGTTTATGCACCACACCCAGTACTCCATGCAATACATGCCCTCCTTAAACCCACCTCCAGGCCCTCCCACCCCCCCACCTCCTCCCTTCAAAAACTGTAAGTTTGTTTATCAGAAATCCACACTCTCTCATGGTTTACCTCTTCCTCTGATTTCCCCCAACTTATTTCTCCTCTCCTTCAGCCAATGTCCTCTGTGTTATTCCTTATGCTCCACAAATAAGTGAACCATATGATAATTGACTCTTTCTGCTTGACTTATTTCACTCAACATAATCTCCTCCAGTCCAGTCCATGTTGATAAAAAAGTTGGTATTCATCCTTTCTGATGGCTCAGTAATACTCCAGTGTATCTATTGACCATATCCTCTTCATCCATTTCTCTGTCGAAGGGCATCTTGGCTTGTTTGGCACAGTTTGGCAACTGTGACATTGGTGCTATGAATATTGGGGTACAGATGGCCCTTTTGTTCACTGCAACTGTATCTTTGGGGTTAAAAACCCGTAGTGCAATTGCAAGGTCATAGGGAAGCTATATTTTTAATTTCTTTTTTTTTAAGATTTTATTTATTTATTTGACAGAGAGAGATCACAGTAGACAGAGAGGCAGGCAGAGAGAGAGAGAGGGAAGCAGGCTCCCCGCTGAGCAGAGAGCCCGATGCGGGACTCGATCCCAGGACCCTGAGATCATGACCTGAGCCGAAGGCAGCGGCTTAACCCACTGAGCCACCCAGGCGCCCTATATTTTTAATTTCTTAAGGAATCTCCACACTGTTTTCCAAAGTGGCTGCAACAATTTGCATTCCCACCAAGAGATCCCCTTTCTCCACATCCTCTCCAGCACTTGTTGTTTCTTGTCTTGTTAATTTTGGCCATTCTAACTGGTATAAGGTTGTATCTCATTGTGGTTTTGATTTGAAGCTCTCTGATGGCTAATGATGATGAACATTTTTTCATGTGTCTGTTAGCCATTTGTATGTCTTCTTTGGAGAAGAGTCTGTTCACATCTTCTGCCCATTTCATTACATAATTATCTGTTTTGTGTGTGTTGAGTTTGAGGAGTTCTTTATAGATCTTGGATATCAGTCCTTTGTCTGTAGTGTCATTTGTGAATATCTTCTCCCATTCCGTGGGTTGCCTCTTTTTTTTGTTTTTTTTTTTTTTTTTTTTTTGTTTTTTTTTTTTTACTACTTCCTTTGCTGTGCAGAAGCTTTTGATCTTGATGAAGTCCCAAGAGTTCATTTTCACTTTTGTTTCCTTTGCCTTTAGAGACTTGTCTTGAAAGAAGTTGTGTGACTGATGTCGAAGAGGTTACTGCCTATGTCCCCCCTTATAATTTTGATAGATTCCTAACTCACATTGAGGTCTTTTATCCATTTCGAATTTATTTTTGTGTATGGCATAAAAGAATGGTCATGTTTCATTCTTATTTACATAACTGTCCCATTTTCCCAGCACCATTTATTGAAAAGACTGTCTTTTATCCACTGGATATTTTTTTCTGATTTGTAAAAGATTAGTGGACCATAGAGTTGCAGGTCCATATCTGGGTTTTCTACCGTGTTCCACAGGTCTGTATGTCTGTTTTTGTGCCAGTACCATGCTGTCTTGGTGATCACAGCTTTGTTGTAAAGCTTGAAATCAGGATACGTGATGCCCTCAGTTTGTTTGTTTGTTTTCAACATTTCCTTACCAATTTGGGATCTTTTCTGATTCTATACAAATTTTAGGACTGTTTGTTCCAGATCTTTGAAAAATGTTGGTGGAATTCTGATAAGAATGACATTGAAAGTATAGATTGCTCTAGGCAGCATAGACATTTTAACAATGTTTATTCTTCCATCCATGAGCCTGGAATGCTTTTCCATCACTTTGTGTTTTCTTTAATTTCTTTCATGAGTACCCTGTAGTTCCTGGAGTACAGATCCTTTACCTCTTTACAGGTTTATTCCCAGGTATTTTATGGATCTCGGTACTATAGTAAATGGAATTGATTCTTTAATTTCCCTTTATATATTTTCATTGTTAGTGTATAATAAAGCAAGTGATTTCTGTACATTGACTTTATACCCTGCCACATTTCTGAATTGCTGTATGATTTCTAGTAGATTTCAGGTGGAATTTTTTTGGTTTTCCATATAAAGTATCATGTCATCTGCAAAGAGAGATAGTTTGACTTCTCTGCAAATTTGAATACTTTTTATTTTTTTAAATTTATTTTTTATTTATTTTCAGCATAACAGTATTCATTATTTTTGCACCACACCCAGTGCTCCATGCCATCCTTGCCCTCTATAATACCCACCACCTGGTACCCCGACCTCCCTCCCCCCGCCCCTTCAAAACCCTCAGATTGTTTTTCAGAGTCCATAATCTCTCATGGTTCACCTCCCCTTCCAGTTTTCCCCAACTCCCTTCTCCTCTCTATCTCCTCATGTCCTCCATGCTATTTGTTATGCTCCACAAATAAGTGAAACCATATGAAAATTGACCCTCTCTGCTTGACTTATTTTTTTTTTTATTTTTGTTGTTGTTGTTGTTGTATGATTGTTGTTGCTAGGACTTCTAGTACTATGTTGAACAACAGAGGTGAGAGTGGGCATCCTTGTCATGTTCCTGTTCTCAAAGGGAAGGCTGCCATCTTTTTTCCATTGAGAATGATATTCTTTGTGAGATTTTCATAGGTAGATTTTATGAGGTTGAGGAATATTCCCTCTATTCCCATACGTTGAAGAGTGTTAATCAGGAACGGATACAATATCTTGTCAAATGCTTTTTTCTGCATCAGTTGAGAGGACCATGTCGTTCTTCTCTCTTCTTTTATTGATTTGTTCTTTCACATTGGTTGATTTGCAAATGTTGAGCCACACTTGAATCCCAGGGATAAAACTTACCTGGTCATGGTGGATAATCTTGGATCCTATTAGCTAGGATCTTGTTGAGAATCTTGACATCCATATTTTTCAAGGATATTGGTCTGAAATTCTCCTTTTTGATGGGGTCTTTGCCTGGTTTGGGGATCAGAGAAATGCTGCCTTCATAGAAAGAGTCTGGAAATTTCCCTTCTGTTTCTATTTGTTTAAAGAACTTAAAAGGAATAGGTATTATTTCTTCTTTGAATGTTTGATAGAATTCCCCAGGGAATCCATCATGTCTTGGACTCTTATTTTTTGGGAGGTTTTTGATCACTGCTTCTATCTCATTATTAGATATTGGTCTATTCAATTTGTCAATTTCTTCCTGATTCAGTCTTGGAAGTTTATAGGTTGCCAGGAATGCATCCATTTCTTCTAGGTTGCTTAACTTTTTGGCATATAGCTGTTGATAATAATTTCTGATGATTGTTTCTATTTCTTAAGCATTTGTCATGATCTCTCCCCTTTCATTCATGATTTTATTCATTTGCATCCTCTCTCTTTTCTTTTGTATTAGTTTGGCCAGTGGTTTATCAATCTTATTGGTTCTTTCAAAGAACTCGCTTCTAGTTTCATAGATGTGTTCTACTGCATCTCTAGTTTCTGTCTCATTTATTTCTGCTCTAATCTTGATTATTTCCTTTCTTGTGTGTGGGGTTGGATTAATTTGTTGTTGATTTTCCAGTTCTTTAAGGTGTAAAGAAAGCTGGTTTATTCTGGATTTTAAATTTATTTGAGTGAAGTTTGGACTGTTATGCATTCCACCCTTAGAACTGTCTTTGCTGTATCCCATAGGTCTTGGACCAATGTGTCCTCATTCTCATTCGTTTTCATGAATTGTTTAAGTTCTGTGATTTCCTGGTTGATCCACACATTTTTGAGCAGGGTTGTATTTAGCTTCCAAATGTTTCAATTCCTTCCAAACTTTTTATTGTGGTTGAGTTTCAGTTTCAAAGCATTGTGGTGTGAGAATATGCAGGGAATAATCTCAATCTTTTGGTATCAGTTTATCCCTGATTTGTGACAGTATGTGGTGTACTCTGGAGAAAGTTTCATGTGCACTCAAGAAGAATAACTATTCTGTTGTTTTAGGGTGTTCTGTATATATCTATGAGGTTCATCTGGTCCAATGTGTCATTCAGAGCTCTTGTTTCTTTGTTGATTTCCTGATTAGATGATCTGTTATTGCTGAATATGGAGTATTAAGGTCTCCTACAATTAATATATTCTTATCAATGTATTTCTTTATTTTGATTAACTGTTGGCTTATGTAGTTTGCTGCTCCCATACCAGGGGCATAAATATTTACAATTGTTAGATCTTCTTGGTAGATAGACCATTTAAAAACAATATAGTGTCCTTCTGTATCTCTGATTACAGTTTTTAGCTTAAATTCTAATTTATCTGATATGAGAATCACTATCCCAGCTTTCTTCTGAGGCCCAATGGTATAAAAGATGGTTCTCCATCCCTACACTTTCAGTCTGGATATATATTTAGGTTCCAAATGGGTCTCTTGTAGACAGCATACTGACAGGTACTGCTGTTTTATCTAATCTACAACCATGTGCCATTTTATGCGAATGTTTAGGCCATTCACATTGAGAGTAATTTTTTAAAAAAGATTATTTATTTATTTATGTATTTGACAGACAGTGATCACAAGTAGGCAGAGAGGCAGGCAGAGAGAGAGGAAGGGAAACAGGCTCCCCACCAAGCAGAGAGCCTGATGCAGGGCTCAATCCCAGGACCTCAGGATCATGACCTGAGCAGAAGGCAGAGGCTTTAACCCACTGAGCCACCCAGGCGGTCCAAGAGTGATTTTTTATTTTTAAGATTTATTTATTTTATTTTATTTTATTTTTTTAATTTATTTTGCCAGACAGAGATCATACATAGGCAGAGTTGCAGGTGGGCCGGGGGTGGGAGAGAAGCGGGCTCTTGCTGAGCAGAGAGCCCAATGTGGGTCTCGATCTGAAGACTTTGGGATCATGACCAGAGCTGAAGGCAACGGCCTTAACCTATTGAGTCACCCAGGCACCCCAGGAGAGAGTGATTATTGAAAGAAATGTTTTTATTTACATCATGGAATCTCTTCTCCCGAGCTGCCCTGAGAAGTTCTTGTCTAAAATTATGATTCTTAAATTTCACAAATAAGTGCGTTGTGGTCTTTCTAGATTTGTTTATCTTGCTAGGTGCTCTTACTGCTGCTAGGACATGAATGCTTGTTCTCTTCCCCCAGACTGGGAAATTTTTCATCCAGAATTTGTTCAGCTATATCTTCTAGTCTTCTTTCATTTTCCACCTCCTCAGGGATCCCAATAATTCTGATATTGGAATGTTTCATGGTGTCATTTATTTCCCTAATTCTGTTTTCATGGCTATTTGTTCCAAGCCTCCCCCTGATCTTTTTTCTGTATCAGTCTGTCCTCTAGATCACTAATTCTGTCTTCTGCCTTGGTTATCCTAGTTGTTAGAGTATCTAGATTAGATTGGTCTCATTGATAAGCATTTTAACTTCTTCCTGGGCAGTTTTTACTTCTGCCCTTAGGGATTATATGTTGTCACTAATGGTTTTCTTCAACTTAACCATTTCCTGGATAATTGTTACCCCGAATTCCCTTTCCTACATACCGTTTATGTCCGTATCCTCTGATAGAGAGGACACAGTATCTGAATTCTTCTTCTGTTGGGTGTTCCTCCTCTTAGTCATTTTGGTGAGAGGTGGTTGAGGAAATGTATAGCTGAGTATATCAACCACAATCCAGGCGAAGTGCACCCTGGAATGTTTCAGAACAATCAGAAGTCACCACCAAAAGGAAAGAAAAAAAGAAAAAAAGAAGGATAATGATAGAATAAAAGAGAAAATCCAGCAGAATGAGCCCCCAAAATAAGATTTATAAAGTATATGAACAAAAAAAGACAAACAAAAAGACCAACAAGAGTGAATGACAAGAAAAAAAAAAGAGCAAATTTAACCCCAAGGATAAGATTTATATAATACCATAACAAAAAGAAATACACAGAAACACTGACAGAAGAAAAAGATGGGAGGGTTATTATAAATCCCAGATGTGAGTGAGGAAGGTTATTTTGATTCTTCCTGGGTGTATCTTGATATCATTGTTAAAGCCCTCAACTTTTCAGAGATAAAGGGAGATTAAAACTGGTTTATATATAGGGGTAGTATTGATTATGGAAAGAGGATTACCTTGATGCTTATATCTCTATGTATATTTTTAAAAAAAGAAAAAAAAGAAAAACACAGGTATATGTATGAACAAGTTCAAGTTAAGAGGTTATAATTGAATATGTTGTATTAAACCTCTAGTGCAGTTGGTAAGTAGGTTAAAAAATTAAAAAGAACAGGAACTGTGAGAAATTTAAAAAAAGTTGTATCTATGAAATATCCAGGTTTTAGGGCAATACCAGTAGTTCAACATATTATTTTCTCCAGATGTTGGGTTTTTACAGTTTTATGGGAACCCTGTGGTAGTTGTCCTCTCATTCTTTTGGATTGTCTCTGGCAGAGGGGCCTGCCATGTTGTTTTCCAGTCAGTCTTCCTTGGGTTGTGTCGTCCTGCTCCCATCAAGGGGGTGGACTCTGTGGAAACCAGTATTACAGGCTTTTGTTCTCTGGAGGTTTTTGTTCTCTGGTGGCTTTTTGCAGCTTTCTGGGGGCTTAGTGGAAAGCAAACTGCACTCAGACCTCGGCCTCAGAGAGAAGCCTCAGTCTGCTTCCCTCTGGGTGGTCCAGATCACACAGACTCTGCCTCTGCAAGTCCTCTGAACACCACAATGTTTGAGAGTCCATGCACATCCCCAGCCACCATCTCAGTGGTTGCTGGAGGCACCCATTTGTATCTGAACCCCTGTGCCACTAAAACTGCAAATGATGTTGGTCCAGGGAGCCCACTTCTTGTGGCTGCCTTTGCCAGGACTGTTGTCTGGGGTCCAGACCTCACAGTTGTGAAGGTTGCAGAAGGCTGCCACTGTAGAGAGACCCTGACCCGAGATTGAGCCCAGTTCTCTCAGGCACAGACTGGGAGTGTCAAGACCCTTGGCCGGTTGTAGGAGGCCAGGGTCCTAAAGAGCTCCAGCTGACATTCACACCAAGATCTCTCTCTGGTGTGGGGGAAGTATGCTCACCACCCAAGGTCTGCAGGTCATAGAGAACACAGAAGGGTGTGAACCTAGCGAGTGCACCACTGGTGCCCACACCAGACTATCTCACGTGTGGGCAGGAGTATGCCCAACTCAGCAGTGGTGCAAGCAGCTGAAAACCCTGAGCTCAGGACAACAGAGGCTCTGGCTGGTGGTGTCCATCCTGGGTCGGTATGCTTAGTCCCATGCCTGTGACCACCCAATTCAACCAATTGCCCCTTAAGCTCTTTTGCTCTTTTTGAGTGCCTTCAAGGAGACTCCAAATTAATGCTGGTCCCCAACCACAGGGCTTTTTGTACTGGGGTATTACTTTCCAGTGGGTTGCTTCTGGTGGCTCCCTCCCGCCTCTACTTATCCTCTGATATCAGTCTGAGCATTCCAACTCTGCTTTACCTCTCCACTAATGTCTTCTGCCCCCGTAGATATCCAGAAGTGTATAATCTTGCATCTCAGGCTGATTTCTTCAGTGTTCAGAGTGTTCTGATAGATATTTAGCTCACTTTAGGGGACCGGTTGAAACAGAGTCTCCTATTTCTTGGCCATCTTGTCGCTCCTCTTAATTCATCTTTAAATGTCTGGTAGAATTTCCCTGGTAAGCCGTATGGTCCTGGACTTTTGTTTGGAGATTCTTGATTACTGACTCAATTTCTTTGCTGGTTATGGTTCTGTTCAAATTTTCTGTTTGTTCCTGTTTCAGTTTTGGTTAGTTAATATGCCTCTAGGAAGTTATCCATTTCTTCAGATTGTCCAATTTGTTGGGATATAATTTTCATAATATTATCATAATTGTTTGTATATCTGTGGTGTTGGTTATGATCTCTCTTCTCTCATTTATGATTTTATATATTTGGGTCCTTTTCTTTTTAATAAGTCTGGATATGGGATTATACATTTTACTAATTCTTTCAAGGACTATCTCCTAGTTTCACTGATCTCTTCTACTATTTGTTTGTTTGTTTGTTTCTGTGTGATTTATGTCTGTTCTAATCCTTATTATTTTCCTTATTCTCAAAGCTTTATGTTTTATTTTATTTTTCATTTCCAGCTTATTTAGGTGTAAGGTTATGTTGTGTATTTGAGACTTTTCTTGCTTTTTAATGTAGTCCTGTATCACTTATTTTCAGCTTGTTTTATGCTTCCCTCATAAGACCACTATCTGCATCTCAAATGTATTGAACCATTGTGTTTTCATTTTTATTTGCTTCCACATATTTTTAAAAATTTATTCTTTAAATTGCTGGTTAACTCATCCATTCTTTATACGTTGTTCTTTGGCCTCCAGGTTATTGTGGTCTGTGTTATTGTGTTTTTTCTTTTGACTTCAAGTTTCATATGTTGTGATCTGAAAATATGCTTGTTAGGATTGCAATCTTTTGTACTGGTGGAGACCTGATTTGTGACCTAGTATGCAAATCTATTCTGGAGAATGTTCCACATGCACTCAAAAGTAATGTGTATTCTGCTGCTTTAGGATGAAATATTCTGAATATATTTATTAACAAGTCCATCTGGTCTTGTGTGTCATTCAAAGCCATTGTTTCCTTGTTTATTTTCTGCTTAGATGATCTGCAAGTGGATTTGTAATATCCCCTACTATTATTGTATAGTTATCAATGAATTTTTCTGTTTGTTATTAATTGATTTATATATTTGGGTGCTCCCAAGTTCAGGGCATAAATATTTATAATTGGTAGATCCTCTTGTTCGATAAACCTCTTTGCTATGATGTAGTGCCCTTATTCATCTCTTCTTAGTCATTGGTTTATAATCTGGTTTGTGTGATATAAGTATGGCAACTCTGGCTTTCTTTTGTTGCCATTAGCATGATAAAATATTCTCCATCCCCTCAATTTGTGCAGGTATCTTTAGGTCTAAAATGAGTCTCTTGTACCATATAGTTGGGTCTTTTTTTAATCCATTCTGATACACTATGTCTTTTGAGTGGAACATTTATTCAGTTTATATTCAGAATGATTATTGATAGATATCTATTTTGTGCCATTGTGTTACTTGTAAACTCAGTGTTTCTGTAGATTTTCTCTCTTCCTTCCTAGCCTTTGTTGCTTTTGGTCTTTCTTTCCCACTCGAAGAGCTCCCTTTAATATTTCTGTAGGAGTGGTTTAGTGGTTATGAACTCCTTTATTTTAATTTTTTATATTTTTTGGTATGAGTAACTCTTTATCATTCCTTCCATTCTGAATGAAGATAGCACTTTCTTCTTACTAGATAAAATATTCTTGGCTGCATATTCTTCCCCTTCAGCACATTGAACATATTCTGCTTTCTTCTGTCCTGCCAGATTTCTGTGAAGACATATGCTGCTAACTTGATTACTGTTCTCTTGTATGTTAGGGATTAATTTTCCTTTGTTGCTTTCAGAATTCTCTCTTTATCTCTCTATTTTTCAAATTTTACTGTTATATCTTGGTGTTGGCCTGCTTTTGTGGATTTTGATGGGAGTTCTTTGTGCCTCTGGGATTTGGATGTCTGTTTCCTTCCTCAGGTTAGGGAAGTTTTCAGCTATAATTTGTTCAAATAAATCTTCCTCCTCTTTTTACCTTTCTTCTTCTGGGATTCCTCTGCATCAAATGTTATTACACTTTATGAAGTTGCTGAGTTTCCGAAGTCTACATTCACAATCTGTTATATTTTTTTTCTTTCACTCTTCTTTTCAGCTTCTTCTTTTCCATAATTTTAGTTAGTCTGTTCGTTATTCATATCTCTGTTTTTTCTATCCTTGTAGTCATTATTTCCAGTCAGCTTTGGATTTTATTTATAGGATTTTTTTTTTGACCTGACTAGTTTTTAGGACATTTTTCTCTGCAGTAAGAACTTTTTGTTTGTTTGTTTGTTTCTTCTATGCTTTCTTCTATGCTTTTCTTTAGCCCACCTGGTTTCCTTATGACAGTTGTTTTAATTTCTGGTTCAGGCATTTGATATCAGTTTTGATTAGATCCATGGCCGTGACCTCTCTTGTTCTTTCTTTTGGGATGAAGTCCTATGTTGGCATTTTGTTTAGCTCTCTGTCATGTGTGTTAAGAAAGCCTATTATATTTCCTGTTCCTGATAGTAATGACTATATTAAGAAGTGTTTGTACAGTGTCTATGTCCTGGTGCTTCAGGAAATGTTTCTGGTGTATTATGCTGTGTTCGCTCTGCTGTTGTGTTTTGGCTGCTCTTTCTCTCAGGTCAGTCCTCTTCAGACTTTCTCCTTGCATACGGTAGGGAGATTTTGGACCTTACCTACTGTGTTGCAAACTTTAAGTAGGTATGTTTTGGTCTGCTTTTTAAAAGAAACTATATCTTATTTCCCCTAGTACTGAAGCTTTGCAACACTCTTTGATCAGTAGATTTGGTACCTGCAAGGGTACCCCTTCTGGGGGAGGGGTTCCCTTCTGTTTGACTCTGAAGCCTACCAGCTCTAGTAGAGAAGTATCTGCAGAGTGCAGAGAGGGAGGACTTGTTGTAAGTGGCTCAAACCTCCACTGTGGGAACTGTGCTGCTCACCTAAGTCCTTCCACACTGATTGGCTAGGATAAATATAGCATTAGACTTCTCTCTCATCTCAGGAAAGGGGAGTTTTATACTCTTTGTTTTCAGGAAGCCCTCCCAGAGTGGCGAACATTCTCTGCTCCCAGGCATCACTCAGATATCTGCCTTCACCCTGTGTGTGTTCAAGCCATTTACCCACCTGGCAATACAGTGTTCCTATGTTTTATCTCATGCATACCACCTCCATTTCAAAGCATCAAATTTTAGGGACTTAGAATGGCGTGGACCCATGCTGATACTCTGGGTGAGGGTCTCATTGTATTTTGACTGGTGTCAGTTTGTCCCAGAATAACAGTCACATGAACACACAGGGGTTTGAAGTTTATGATAAAGCAGAGCTAAAAATCAGTCCAGGTTAGTTGCCCTTAGCATGTTCCTCTGTTCATATGTTAATGGGTGGAGTAGCTCAATGGTGCCCACTGGTTCTTTTGTACCTGGAAAGCCAGTGCCACCTTTTCCAAATTTAATCCAGGAAGAGGGACTTTCTCTCCTAGTGTGACCCAGGGGATCCTCAGACCATGCTCTCCACTCTTGGCACTTTTGGGATTCTGCCTTCCTTTCCAGAAGAGGACCTGTATGCCTACTAACGTTTATCCCAGCAATGGTGTGGACTTCTAAGACTTCAGACTTTGTGTTCCAGTGCTTGTGAAACTTGAAATGATCAGCCCCTCTTGCTTTCCCTGCCAATGGTTTTGGGGAAGTGTTTTTCTTGTGCAATGCCCTGAATACTGCATATTCTCTCTCTCTCTCTCTCTTTCTCTCCTCTCTTCCTGATTAGGTCTCCATCCTCTCTACAGCAGCAGTTATGTTTGTGTGATAAAGCAAGTATATGATCCCCAACTACTCTGCCAACTTAGTCAGATCTCCTTCCCCTTGTGATATTTTTGTTGAAAGTCATTCATGTTGTATCAACAGCAGGATCTGAGGGCAGCCTGGGTGGCTCAGTCGTTAAGCCTCTGCCTTTGGCTCAGGGCATGACCTCAGAGTCCTGAGATCAAGCCCCACATCAGGCTCTCTGCTCAGTGGGGAACCTGCTTCCCCCCATCTCTCTGCCTGCCTCTCTGCCTACTTGTGATCCCTCTCTGTCAAGCAAATAAATAAATAAATAAATAAAAATCTTTTAAACAAAAGCAAACAAACAAACAAACAAACAAAAAAAGCAGGATCTGAGAATAGACCTATAGTGCAAAGAGGTATATTAATATGGCTAGGAGTTGGACTGTTTGTGATTCTTGCTGTATCTGTAGCTGCTAGAGACTTGAAATTCCTCTTGTGTCCTTTTTGTTTCTTTTCTTGATTTTCAGCTTCCTGAGTACTTCTTCTCAGGGAACATCTGCATCTTGTAGATCTTTTATCTCTAATCCACATTATACTGCAACCTGTTGGTGTGGTAATAAGATGTGGAGGGATATGCCTTCTATTATTTTATGTTAAATCTCAGTATTTTAGTTCACCTGTGTCTCTGGACTTTTAGAACCATAAGTGTTTCTTCAGAAGTATAGGTCTTCCCACTTTGGTGAGACCACAGTCTAGAGGAGAATGGGTTGGGAATAATGACATTCTTTCAGTTGGAATAAGGCTCTAGTCAAACATTTTCCCCTCTAGAGTCACTCTTCATTTTGGAAAAGTCTTTTGAAACAGTTTAGAAATATTATATTCTTCCTGTACCCATGCCAGATACAAAGGGGTAGATTTTTTTTTCAGATATTTACTTTGAGAACCTGTTGCTATTCTTGAGGTAAACATACAAAAATTCATAGTATCTAAACCTCTTCAATTCAGATTTTTTTTACTTTAATTGTAGTTTACACGGAGCCCTCAAAATTTGTCAAAATTATCACTTCAGTGTTCTAACAAGTTTATACATCCTGTAACTTCTGCCACAAGTAAATCAATTTCAGCTACAACTCTGTATATTTCTATTTCTACAGATTTTGTGGTGGTGGTTTACCTGACGACCTGGTTTTTGTTGTTGTTGGTGGTGGTGTTTGTTTGACAACCTATTTTTTGATGGGGGGGGAATTCACTTCTCTTCAGTCTGTTTTGCTTTTTCTTGTTTTAAGGGTTAGAGTGATAATTTACAAATTCTTTACACTTCAGAGGTGAAAATGCAAGTTTTACGTAGTTGTTCTCCTACTGTTTTTCCTTTCTGATTTTTTAGAGTTTTAACTTCTCATTTGTTAGAATGCATGATAGTTTACTACAGACCAGTGTAGTCATAATAATTATTTAAACACAGGGATGTCAGTTCAGAGATACATCTTGCCCAATTCCTGAAAACAGTTGCCTCATATATTTTATTCAATTTCATAATTGTTCACAGTGTGGGGGGCATGAGTGAGACTCATTTCTCATGAGCAGAACATATTTTCTTTCTTAAAATGGCATCTTTCTAGCTTCTACCACATTACACTTTTTTCCTTTCATCTCATTATTCTACATGAAATCCATGAACACACTAATTTAACAACTATTAATGGACAAATTCCTTTTCAAGAAATCCAAAAACTAGTTGATAGGCTCCTAAACCTGAAATGAGTGTGAAAGCAGACACATTAAAACTGGTAGGAAAATAGAAAAGACCATTTCACCAGAATCCCTGCCTCTAGCCTAGTGCCATATTATCAGAAAGAAGGCCTCAGCTCCTAGCTTTTTCCTGGAGAGGGTAAAGGTGTATTGCATGTCTAACATCAACTTTTCATGGGCCACCAAAAGTACTGGTTTCTATCTTGCCTACCTCAGAGTTTTGACAGGACCTGGCATGTTCTACACACCCGAGATTCACTGAGAACAAGTATAATTGTTTGGACACCACACAAGACCTCATCATCGTCCCTTCTTAGCTTCCAGCTAATCAGAGTGAGTTGGTGAAAACCTCAGATCCTACTTCTATTTGGGGAGGGAGAGTTGGAGTATATGACCAATATTTTGATATCTTTGAGGCTACCTTAGGGACTGGATTTTGTCTCACCTATCTCAGAGTCCTGGTGGGATAAAAGTAGTCTACATGCCAGGGGCCTCTAATAACAATTAAGACAGTTGGACTAGCATGACATTTGGTGAAGTTCTCAGAATTTCTGTCCACTGATTGGTGAGGTCTTCCTACACAAGGCTAGTCCATGAAGACTGAGAGAATGGGATGATTTTTCTAATAAGCAGATACCAACACAAAAAGTTAAGGACATTTTTTTTTTAAATGGATATATTCTCCCCAAAAAGAAACAAGACTAATCTCCAGAAACTGACCCTAATGATATAGTATGACATGATGTAGCAAACAGATTGTTCACAATATCCACAAAGTACAGTACATAAAAAGATGTAAGATGTGACATCAGAAACACAATAAGTAGAAGGTGAACAAAAGACAGAGTTCCATATGTAAATAAAATTACATTTTTATTAGTTTAAAATAAACTGTTTTATCAATAAATATTTCAAATAAGCCTCAGGGTACCCACAAAGCATAAACCTAAATTAGAGCATTATAAGATAAAGAGAATAGAATAGAATAAAATAATACCACTATGGCAAACCTTCAATTTATAAAGGAAGACAACAAGAAAGGAAATAGAAACAAGAGAGCTAAGAATAGCCAGAAAATAATTAACAAGATAGCAATAGTGAGTTTTTACCTATCAATATTATTTCAAATGTAAATGGATCGAATTCTCCAATCAAAATTATAGAATGGCTAAATTGATAAACAAGATCTAAATATATAATCCCTATAAGAGACTCACTTCAGATTTAAAGACACACATTGGTTCAAAGTGAAGGGATGGAAAAAGATATTCCATACAAACGGAATACAGAGGAGAGCATAGGTAGCTATACTTTATCAGACAAAATAAACTTTAAGTCAAAAACTTAACAGGCAACAAAGAAAATACTTCTACATTGAAAAGTGGTCAACTAATCAATAGGGCAAAACAATTATAAATACATGTGCAACCAAAATCAGATCATCTAAATATATTAGGTAAATACTAACATACCTGAAGAAAGTAGTGATCAAGAATATCATAATGTCATTAGTAGACATCAATACCTCACTTTCAACAATGGACCACCCACAGAGAAAAATTAAAAAAGCAAACATTGGACTTGAACTATAGTTTAGATCAAATTGACCTGACAGATATACAGAACATTCCACCCAACAGGACAACATATATATTTTTTTTTCCTCAAGCACACGTAGAACGTTCTCCAGAATATGAGACAAGGATGGTTCAGCATATGAAAATCAATAAATGTGATACATCACATTAATAGAATGAGAGACAAAAATTATATGATATCTCAATAGATGAAGATAAAGCATGGACAAAATTGAACATTTTTTCATGATAAAAACTCTTGATACATTGGGTATAGGAGAAACATGGCTTAAAATAATAAAGGTCTTATATAACAAACCAAGCTCTAACATCATACATAATGTGAAGTGTTTAAAGCATTTTTTCCCAACATGAGGAACAAGACAAAGGTGTATACTCTCATTGGTTTCTATTCAACATAGTGCTGGAAGTCCTATAAGTAGGCAAGAAAAAGAAATAAAAGACACCTAAATCAGAAAGGAAAAAGGACAATTACCTCTGTTTTAATGACATGATCTAATATGTTGAAAACTTTAAAAACCACACACACACACACACACACACACACACACACCTGTTAGAACTAATAAACAAATTCAGTAAATTTGAAGATACAAAATCAATATACCAAGTTAGTTGCATTTCTATATGTTTACACTAAACTATCCAAAAGTAATAATAATTTAAGGAAACCATTGTATTTATATTAGCATCAAAAATAATTAAACACTTATGAATTAACTAAATAATTAAAAGACTTATGCACTGAAGGTAGGTAATGTTAACTGAATAAATTAAAGAAGACACAAATAAATGAAAAGACACCATTTCCTGGATTAGAAGACTTTATATTGTTAAAATGTCTATTTTACCCAATGTGATATGCAGAAGGAGTGAAATATCTATCAAAATCACAAGATTTTTGTTTGTTTGTTTTGTTCTTACAGAAATAGAAAAGGCATTTCTAAACTTCATATAAAACCACAAAAGTCTCCAAACAGCCAAGGCAATCTTAGCCAAGAAAAACAAACTTGAAGATAACACACTTTTTTTTTCAAAATTTATTAAAAAACTAAAGTAACAAAACAGCATGGTACTGACATGAAGACAGACATAAAGATCAGCAGAATAAAATGCAGGCTATAAATAAATCCACATACATATGGTTAACTGATTGTTGACAAAGGTGCCAATAATACACAATGTAGAAAAGACTGTCTTCTCAATAAATGATATTGAAACAACTGGTTATCCGCATGTACAAAAGTGAAATTTAACCCTTATCTTACACCAGACACAAAAATTGACTCAAAATAGATGAAGTACTTATAAGTAAGACCTGAAACTGTAGAACTCCTAAAAGGAAATGCATGGGAAAATCTTTATGATATTGGTCTGGGAAAATGATTTCCTGATATGACCCTAAAGTCACAGGTAACAAAAATAAAAATTAACAAGTGGGAATATATCAAACTAAAAGGTTTGCACAGCAAAGGACACAATCCACACAGTGAAAAGGAAATCTATGAAACAACAGAAAATATTTGCAAACTATACATCTGAAAACAGGTTTATCTCCAAAATTTGCAGCCTACTTCTACAACTAGCAATAAAGCAACCTGATTTTAAAATGGTCAAAGGACTTAAACAAATCGTTAAATAAGACATAAAAATGATCAGCAAGTATATGAACAAATGCTCAATGTTACTAATTACCAGTTTAATGCAAATCAAAACCACAAGGAGGTATCACTTCACATCTATAATATATCTGCTATCAAAAAGAAAAACATACTAGTGATGGTAAGAATGTGGGAAATTGAAACTATTTTTACACTGTCGATGGAAATATAAAATGGTGCAGCCATTAAGGAAAACTGTATAGATTTTTTTCAAAGAATATTTTTAAGGGGCGCCTGGGTGGCTCAGTGGGTTAAGCCGCTGCCTTCGGCTCAGGATCCTGGGATCGAGTCCCGCATCAGGCTCTCTGCTCAGCAGGGACCCTGCTTCCTCCTCTCTCTCTGCCTGCCTCTCTGCCTACTTGTGATCTCTGTCAAATAAATAAATAAAATCTTTTAAAAAAATAATATTTTTAAAAAGTAACTGCCATATTATCCAATTTCCTACTTTTATGTATTTACCTAAATGCATTTAAATTAGGATGTTGAAAAGATATTTGTACTTCAATGCTTATTGTAGAATTACTCACAATTTCAAAGACACAGAAATAACCAAAACATCTATCAAGAGATGACTGTATATAGAAAATATGGCATATTCACCTTTAAAATGGAGGAAATCCTACCATATGTGACAGTGTAAATGAACATCAAGGACATTATGCTTAATGAAATTAAACCAGCCACAGAAGAACCAATATTTCATAATTCCACCTACATGAAGTTTCTAAAATAATTACTAAACTCATAGAAGCAGAAAGTAGAATAGTGATTGCTAAGGATTGGACAAGGAGGCAAATTGAAATTTGTTATTCAAAATGTTGAAAGTTTCAGGATTTTCAATGTGCTCTACCTATACATCCCTTCTTCCACCCTCCCCCACACATTCATCTACCCCTGATCTTTTAATTATGTGTTAATTGTTTCCATGGTTTAGTCATTTCCAGAATGTTATGTAGTTGGGCTCATACATTATGTGACCCATTTAGATTGGATTCCTTCACTTAGTAATGTGTTCTTAAGTTTTCTCTGTGTCATTTCATGGCTTGATAATTCATTACTTTTTAGCATTGAATAATACTCCATTCATTAGATGTAATTAATGTATTCATCCACTCACCCACTGAAGAACAACTTGGTTGCTTCTACATTTTGGCAGTTATGAATAAATTCTACAAACATCCATGTACAGGTTTTTGTGTGGGCATAAATTTTCTTCTCCTTTTGGTAAATACCTAGAAGCATGATTGTTGGATTTTATAGTAAGGACATATTTAGTTTTGTGAGAAACTACCAAATTGCCAAACTTTCTACACAATTCTGAACAACAGTGAATGAGAGTTCCTGTTGGTCCACATTCTCACCAACATTTTTATTGTCAGCGTTCTACATTTTGGTCATTCTAACAGGTGTGTGCATAACTCATTGTTGTTTTAATTTGCATTTTCTAGATATATGATGTGTGGCATTTTTTTAATATGCTTATTTGCTACCTGAATATACCTATATAAATTGTAAAATGCTCACAGACAAAAGAAAAAAGAAACATATTACCAAACAAAGGAATAAAGAGCATATTTACTAGTAGTGACATGATGGTGTAAGATTTTATTGTTTGATGGATTTACAACATAACAGAGTAAGGAGCATTTCAGACAAACTTTAAGCAAAACTGGTAAAAATCATATTAAAACAAACCATTTAAAGACTATAAAATATTCTAAGAATATACAACAAATGTAGAAACATTTATTTAAGAAAATATACTGTAACTTGCTTGTAACAATGAGTCTGTGGTATTTGAACTGAGACTTGGTTCTTTTCTCCCCTTTCCTAACACAGAGAGAGTTTTCAGACATGTTTAGTCAAGAACACAGAGCTTTCTGTTCCTAGAGCTTTCAGCTGGAGACTGTCTTCCAGAGAGGTACAACATTCCTCTTCTGTCCCCAGCTACCTGTAGCTAAGGCTGTAACAAGTAGATGTAAATAAGAAGTATAAATTCCCTTTTCTTTCACAGCCCATCCAATGATAACAGCAGCTCAACTATGGCACAGAAACATTAAGAATGCTGGGATCCCAACCATCCTTGCCATATTTCATATAGTAGTAGTTCCATACCAGGAGAGGCAAGCCAAGAACACCTGAGGTTACTTCCCCCACCACTGAATGATCATATCCTATAAAATTAAAGTCTCTCAGAGAGAAATATGCTTTTGTGTTCACCCCCAACTCCAGAGCCTTTTCTCAGTGATTATATCAGAAGGAAGAATCAGATTTGAAAATAATATAGTTCCTAATTACTTCACAAGTGAACCAGCTTCATTTATAACAGTGTGGAGAAATTTAAGCCTATGGCACTCTTGAAGAATACTGGAGGTGTTTGAGAAAATATTGGAAAATTCATAGATATATAGGTTAAACAGTATGTTGGGTAGTCTACTGGAGACACGTGAAAAGAAAAAAAGTGGAGGAAACATCCTTGGGTTATTTAAAAAACAAACAAACAAAATGAAACAACACAAAACAAAGAAACAACAATAAAAACCCCTCAAATAGTGACCTCAGGAACTGTCACTTCAAGTCTGAAATCTGATTAGTTTAGAATGTGGGGAATTGTGCATAAAGGAATTTTTGAAACCAATAGAATAATCATCCCACAATTAGTGGACTTAGTAGATGGATATGGTTAGGGGAAAATAGAGTCAAAGACAGTCCTGCCAAAACCACTATCATCATCTCAAGGGGACTGTAGGCATATGCAAGGCTTCGCCCTGAAGCACAATGTCAGATGATTGATACTTCAGAGTACAACTAGACTCTATTAAAATTCCTGCTAGTCATTAAACTAATAATCATATAGTAACAAGTCCTAGAGAAGGGGAAATACCCAGATTTGCTACATTATCTAAATTATCCAGTTTCGAACAACATCAACCAAAGTGTTACAAGACATAAAATGAAACAAGTATGACTTTTATAAACAGGAGAAAACAGGCAAGAGATAATATCTGTGAGAGTAACCAGATATTTCATTTTGCAAAATCTTCCAATAAGCCATTATAAAAATGGCCAAAAAGCTA